>NC_069692.1:56218547-56842056 GCF_023699985.2 Odocoileus virginianus
ATCATATCTGTTTTGTTCACAGGTAGAGAGAAATGTGTATATTCAAAAATTAAGGAAATAATTCTGAAAGAAAGAAGATAATTCATTCCTCATTGTTTCCCCTTTGGCTAATACACTTAAATATTTTTGGCACCTACACTGGTTAGGAGGGTACTTTTCGGTTTGCTTACTTTTAATCAAATGAAACCCTGCAAATTCACACTAGATGGGTTCTAGAAATTTTAATATAAATTCAACACCAGAAAGTCCTTATATTTTACTGTTTATTCCTAATTTATTTTGAAAGTCGGTATTCATTTTTAATTGATTTACTGTTAGCAGTATTTCCTAATATTTAACTCCAAGATTTTTTGCTCTCTACCTTCTCTATTATATACTATGATACATTAACTGATACTTAAATAAGGACAATCACTAGGTAGTAAATTCATTGAAAAATTATAGAATCCTTTGGTAATTAATATAATCATCTTCTAATTTAGCAATCTGGTAAACAAACTTTTCTTTTTAGTTTTAAAATGTAGAATACTTTTAGCTTTTGTAAGAATAAGTGTAAAACAAAAACAAAAACTGTGTGATCTCAGATATCTGCAAGGCAATTAGTAAGTGATTTGTTTTTTCTTGGTTTCTATTGTGTGTGTTAGCTGCTTAGTCATGTCCAATTCTTTGTGACCCCATGGACTGTAGTCTGCCAGGTTCCTCTGTCCATGAAATTCTCCAGGCAAGAATACTGGAGTGGGTTGCCATTTCCTTCTCCAGGGGATCTTCCTGATGCAGGGATCAAACTTGGGTCTCCTGCATTGCAGGCAGACTCTTTGTGGTCTGAGCCATCAGGGAAGCCTGGGCTTTATTAGAAGACCTATTTTATTAACTAGCAAAGCTATTCAGTCATTTGACCTCCATTTTGTTGTATTGGTTCTTCAACGTGAAGTAATATTTTCCCTCTCTACAATGTCTAACATAGATAAAAAGATATAAAAGTCAGTTTACTTGTGTTTAGACTTAGAGCAAGTGAAGGCTATTACATTTCTCTGAACATTTACTCAGTTCCCCTCAACATACCACCACTTTATTTAAGATCACTTCTCCTAAGAGACGTATTAGATTGGATTGGTTTGTAACATAGTTTTCAATGCCTAATTTTGTGAATTACTAACTGTATGACACTTCTCATGAGTGTGTGCTCAGTCACTTCAGTCATGTCCGACTCTTTGTGACCTCATGGATTGTAGCCCAACACACTCCTCTGTCCATGTAACATAGTTTTCAATGCCTAATTTTGTGAATTACTAACTGTATGACACTTCTCATGAGTGTGTGCTCAGTCACTTCAGTCATGTCCGACTCTTTGTGACCTCATGGATTGTAGCCCAACACACTCCTCTGTCCATGTAACATAGTTTTCAATGCCTAATTTTGTGAATTACTAACTGTATGACACTTCTCATGAGTGTGTGCTCAGTCACTTCAGTCATGTCCGACTCTTTGTGACCTCATGGATTGTAGCCCAACACACTCCTCTGTCCATGGGAGTCTCCAGGCAAGAATACTGGAGTGGGTTTCCATGTCTTCCTCCAGGTAATCTTCTCAGTCAAGGAACAAAACCCATGTCTCCTGTATAGAAGGCATATTCTTTGCCACTGAGCCACCAGGGAAGCCCATGTATGACACCGAGTAAGATTTAAAATTTTTCACATTCCTCAGTCTTCTCTGTAAAATCATTTCCCTCATAATTCTAAATAAGTTATAATTGGTCTCTCCTCTTGTTAAAAGCTCAGTGACAGTGGTCTTCTTTGCTAAATTTGCCAACATCTCCAGAAAGTTGCGCCTCTAGTTCTTTCTCCAGAAGCACCTTCTCCATTTCCCAAGCACTAGTCCAACTAATTCTCAAGCTCAACAGTGACCCATCAGAGAGCCCACTAGACCTACCAAATGGAGGTGACCTCCCACTCACATCTTCTAGTCACTGCTCTATTTCCATAATTTGTTTTTTATGAGAGATGTCACTTTTTGAATGCATTTCTCTGTTTGCTCTTCCATTTGCTTCATGGCTCACTTCACTGTGACCTGAGCTCCTCGCAGGCATGGGCTCTGCAGGCCTCTTCTATTTCTGTTTCCCCAGGGCCTGGAATGTTCAAAAATGCTCAAAGATGTGCTGTATAAAATATTTTGCAATTCTGCTATGATTATTTCTTCAGACAAATTTTTATTTTGAAATTCTTTGAGTCACTCTGCTCACTGGTTCTCAAACATTTTGGCCTTTGTGCTTTTAAAAGTTATTTTGACTGCAAAGAACTTTTTAAGTGGAATTATTTATCAGTATGTACTATGTTACAAATTAAAACTGAAAAGTTTTAAATATATTATTATTTAATTCATAGAATGAAAATATAAATTTGTACATAAATAACGTATTTTATGAAAAATAATTGCACTTACCAAATCAAGCAATTAAAAATAATGTTTGGCAGTTTCACATTTTTTGCAAACATCTTTTAAGTCTGTCTTAATGAAGATACTGGATTTCAATGTTTACTTCTGCATTCAGCCTGTCCCACAAATCTGTCATTGAGACAGCTAAAGAAGTTCAGTTCTCACATAGATATGTACTTGGAAATAATACAAGTACTCAAGGCATCTTTTCAGGCAATTAGAAATATTCATCTTTGGCATTATACCAAAATTTGGTAAGTCATAGATTGTTAAAGATTAGTTACAATGTGGATTATAAAATCGAATCAATGAATCCAATCATATTCTGCAAATGTAGATCCATTGTTCCATCTTGCATTTTGAATGAATCTTCTACTACTCATGCATACTTTTGTATTCCTTCTGGAAAAATATCAGTTTCTTGCATTATTCACATAACCCAGATTTCAACACATATCAAGATATAATAGTGAAAAATCTTATTCATGAATATCCTTTCCAACCTATAAGCACTGTAAAGCTGTCAAAGGCAAAAGAGTGCATAAGATTTTTCCAAAGTTCTAATGTTTGCCTTAACATTTATTTTTTATCATTGGCAATGAATACTGTTAGTTGTTTTCCTTGAAGTGACAGTCTCATTTTTTTTAAGAAAATGTATACCTGATACTTAAGATTGCATAACTGTATTTTGAATATTAATTATTTTAAGTAAAGTTGCCTGCCACAAAAAGAAGCAGCTTTGTTGTTGTTCAGTCACTAAATCATGTCTGACTCTTTGGAGCCCCATGGACTGCAGCATGCCAAGCCTCTCTGTCCTTCATTATCTTCCAGAGTTCACTCAAACTCATGCGCATTGAGTCAGTGATGCCATCCAACCATCTCATCCTCTGTCACCAACTTCTCCTCTTGCTCTCAAAATTTCCCAGCATTAGGGTCTTTTCCAATGTGTTGAGACCAGCTAACTGCTTTATTATCTTAGTCTGAAAGAAGAAATTAGTTGATCTCAACACACCAAATATTCAAAAAAGTGCTTCTTATGGAGGGACCCTTCACACTTCAGCACGCAGAGATGTACTTTATGCATACTCCTCTCTTCCTCACACACATTAGTAAAAATTTGTAAGTGTATAAAATAACAATTTTGCCCAGCCTCAAATACACTCAGGTGAAATTAAGATTTTTAAATTGAAAATAAATACTATTGTTATTGCTCACTAAGTCATGTCCGGCTCTTTGTAACCCCATGGACTGCAGCTTTCCAGGTTCCCCTATCCTTCACTATCTCCAGGAGTTTGTTCAAACTCAGGTATATTGAGTCAATGATGCCATCCAATTATCTCATCCTCTGTCTCCCTCTTCTCCTCCTGCCCTCAGTCTCTTCCAGCATCAGATCTTTTCCAGTAAGTCAGCTGTTTCCACCAGGTGGTGAAAGTTTTGGAGCTTCAGCATCAGCATCAGACCTTCCAATGAATATTTAAGGTTGATTTCCTTTAGGATTGACTAATATGATCTCCCTGCTGTCCAAGGTACTCTCAAGAGTCTTCTCCATCACCATAATTCAAAAACATCAATTCTTTGGCACACAGCCTTCTTTGTGGTCCAACTCATACATCCATACATGACTACTGGAAAAATTATACTTGTTAGTATATAGTATGTACCTTCCCAGATGACACTAGTGGTAAAGAACCCACCTGCCAATGAAGAAGATGTAAAAAATGCAAGCTCAATCCCTGGGTAGGGAGCATCTCCTGGAGAAGGAAATGGCAATCCACTCCAGCATTCTTGCCTAGAGAATCCCATGGACAGAGAAGCCTGGCAAGCTACAGTCCATTAGGGCACAAAGAGTGGACATGACTGAAGTGGTATAGTATGTAGTATACAGTATATGTGCATGCATGTGAGGTAAATCACTTCAGTTGTGTCTGACTGTAACCCTATGGGCTATAACCTGCTGGACTCCTCTGCCGATGGGATTCTCCAGGCAAGAATACTGGAGTGGGTTGCCATGCCCTCCTCCAAATGATATTCTAAACGCAGGGATTGAATCAATGTCTCCTGCAGCTCCTTCATTGCAGGTGATTCCTTACTGCTGCACCACCAGGGAAGTTGGTATAGTATAGAGTAAGCAGTATACCTGTCGGTACTACTATTTTTACTCATCAGTAGTTTTCTCCACCCTTGTCTTTAGATCATCAGTGCAAATGTAAACACAGTGAACAAAAGTCAAATAATATCTTAGTATCATCAATTAAAAATATTTAAACCTCACTGACCATATGAAAAAACATTGGGTCTCCTAGACTCCACAGTGTCTCCCATGAGGACTGCTGCTTTCCTTTACAACATCTGAAGATGCTCTGTTTATGTGACCATTAAAACAATGTTTGTCTACAGAGAACTGTTTCTTCAGTGGAAGACTGAATGGTTCAGAATTTTATTAGAGAGACTACAGTCTAACATCTGATAATTTTAGCACCAAGATGCTGCTTTTGAGAAGCTTAAACCAAAACTAATACTAGTTCTTATCTTAAGCATGTAAAGAAAGTGAGAATCACCACAATTTTTGAATCTTTGGCTTGATACAATTTTTAATTGACTAAAAGACTCAAATTTTTAGAATAGTATGTTCTAGTTCCTCACCTCTTTTTTAGCAACCAAATTTATACTGATAATATAAGAAAATCCAACAATAACTGGAAATTTCAGCATACCATTGTCAAGAAAATCTATTTAACTTTTATGGTATTGGGAGCTTTATTTATTTGTCTATTACTTTTTTTTCCCTTGTTTGTTGGCTTGAATTTTTCTACCAAGGTATTTTCCAGTGATAGAATTGACAATTATATTTATTTATAGACAAAATTTTTCACCTTTGAATTAATTGTTAGGTTATGTCCTGTCCATTTTAATAAAAGCCTATATTTTCTTCACTGTGTTCTTAATAACTACATAGTATATACCAAAAGCAGGAAATTATCACCATTTACTGGTTTATGTCTTGTGCACACAATATGAATTTGGTCTTTCATTTAGGCTCCGTGGTCAAGTATCAATGAAGTATTATGTCAAAACAGCTAAATCATTTACTCCACCTCCAGGTTTCAACAACAGAAAGGTATCCTGATATGATCCAATGACATTCTAATGAGCCGTATTAGATACAGTAAAGCATTGAAAAGGAGGGAAGTGGATGTTTAAAAGGATGGCAAACATGACAAAATACAAGCCAGCTGAAAATAATTAGATACGCATATGTTTCACTGTGGATAGATTTTTTTCTTCACATTTCATACAAAGATGAGCACAATAAAGGACAGAAACAGCAAGGACCCAAGAGAAGCAAAAGAGGTTAAGAAGAGGGGAAAGGAATACACAGGAAAACTGTACAAAAAACTCTTAATGACCCCAGATAGCTATGATGGTGTGTTTATTCACCTAGAGCCAAACATCCTGGCAGTGAAATCAAGTGTGCCTTAGGAATCATTACTATGCACAAAGCTTGGAGGTGATGGAACTTCAGAAGAGTGCTTTCAAATCCTAAAAATTGTTGCTGTTAAAGTGTTTCACTCAATATGCCAGAAAATTTGGAAAACTCAGCAATAGCCACAGGACTGGAAAAGTTTTCACTCCAATCCCAAAGAAGGGCAACTACAAACAATGTTCAAACTACCACACAATTATGACCATTTCACATGCTAGCAAGATAATGCTGAAAATCCTTCAAGCTAGGCTTCAACAGTAGTTGAACCAAGAAATTCTGTATATACAATCTGGGTTTAGAAAAGGCAGAGGGACCAGAGATCAAATTGCCAGCATCCATCAGATCATAGAAAAAGCAAAAGAATTCCAGGGGAGAAAAAAAAAGAATCTAGATCTATTTCATTGACTACACTCAAGCCTTTGACTATGTGGATCACTACAAACTGTGAAAATTCTTAAAGAGATAGGAATACTAGACCACTGTACCTGCCTCCTGTGAAACCTTTATCCAGGTCAAGAAGCAACAGTTGGAACCAGACATGGAAAAATGGACTCGTTAGACATTGAGAGAGAAGTACACCAAGGCTGCATATTTTCACCCTGCTTATTTAACTCATATGCAAATTAAGTAAGAAATGCTGGAGTGGATGAATCATGAGCTGAAATCAAGACTGCAGGGAAAATTATCAGTAACCTCAGATATGCAGATGATACCACCTGAATGGCAGAAAGTGAAGAGGAACTAAAAAGCCTCTTTATGAAAGTGAAAGAGGAATGTGAAAAAGTTGGCGTAAAGCTCAACATTCAGAAAGCTAAGATCAAGGCATCTGGTCCCATCACCTCATGGGAAATAGATGGGGAAACAGTGGAAACAGTGTCAGACTTTATTTTTGGGGCCTCCAAAATCACTGCAGATGGTGATTGCAGCCATGAAATTAAAAGACACTTATTCCTTGGAAGGAAAGTTATGACCAACCTAGAGAGCATATTAAAAAGCAGAGACATTACTTTGCCAACAAAGGTCCATCTACTCAAGGCTATGGTTGTTTCAGTGGTCATGTATGAATGTGAGAGCTGGACTGTGAAGAAAGCTGAGTGCTGAAGAATTGATGCTTTTGAATTGTGGTGTTGGAGAAGACTCTTGAGAGTTCCTTGAACTGCAAGGAGATCCAACCAGTCCATCTTAAAGGAGATCAGTCCTGAGTGTTCATTGGATGGACTGATGCTGAAGTTGAAACTCCAATACTTTGGCCACCTCATGGGAAGAGTTGACTCATTGGAAAAGACCCTGATGCTGGGAGGGGTTGGCGGCAGGAGGAGAAGGAGACGACAGAGGATGAGATGGCTCTGGATGACATCACTGATTTGATGGACATGAGTTAAGTAAACTCCAGGAGTTGGTGATGGACAGGGAGGCCTGGTGTGCTGTGATTCATGGGATCACAAAGAGTCAGACATGACTGAGCGACTGAACTGAATTGAACTGATCCAGTCTTACACTTAGAACTTATATATATATAAATATATATATATATAAAATATTACATACATATATATATATGAGTATAGTTGATTTAGTTGTATTAATGTGTGTAGCAAAGTTGTGTTAGTTTCATGTGTATAGCAAAATGAATCAGTTCTACATATACATATATCCACCCTTTTCTTAGATTCTATTCCAATACAAGACATTACAGAGTATTTAATAGAATTCCTGTGTTATACACTAGGTTCTTTTTAGCTATTTATTTTATATATAGTAGTATGTATATGTCAATCCCAATCTCCCAATTTACCCTTCCCCACCACCTTACTACCTGGTAACCATAAGTTTTCTTTTTTTTTTTTTTCCACCTACATCTGTGACTACTGTTTTGTAAATAAGTTCATTTGTACCTTTTTTGTAGATTCCACATAAAAGAAATATCACATATCTGTCTTTCTTTGTCTGACTGAACTTCACTCAGATCTACATCTAGTTTATTGTTGACTGTGGTATTAGAGAATGTTCTAATTTCATTTTTCTATGTGTAGCTGTCCAGGTTTCCCATGACCAGTTATTGAAGTGACTGTCTTTTCTTGATTGTATATTCTTGCCTCCTTTGTTGTTGATTGACTGTAAGGATGTGACTTTATTTGTGTCCTGTTCCATTGTTCTATATTTCTGTTCTTGTGTCAGTACCATACTGTTTTGACTCCTGTAGCTTGGTAGTATAGGGAAATCTGAAGTCAGGACCTGTGATTTCTCTAATCCCGTTCTTCTTTCTTAACATTCTTTTGGTTATTTGATGTCCTGTGTGTTCCCAATAACATTTTACAGTTTTGTTCTAGCTTGTGGAAAATGCCACTGGTTATTTGATAGGGACTGTATTGAATCAGCATACTGCCTTGTGTGTTGTTGTTTAGTCACTAAGTTGCGTCTGACTCTTCACACTCCATGGACTGCAGTACTCCAGGCTTCCCTGTCCTTCACTATCTCCCAGAGTTTTCTCAAGATCATGAATATTGGGTCAGTGATGCCATACAAACATCTCATCCTCTATCACCCGCTTCTCCTCCTGCCCTCAATCTTTCCCAACATCAGGGTCATTTCCAATGAGTCAGCTCTTTGCATCAGGTGGCCAAAGTATTGGAGCTTCGATTTCAGCATTGGTCCTTCCAATGAATATTCAGGATTGTTTTCCTTTAGGATTGACTGGGCTGATCTCCTTGCAGTCTAAGGGACTCTCAAGACTTTCCTCTAGCACCACATTTCAAAACCATACTGTGGAAAATGCTTTAACTGTATTTCAATTAATTTGTACAGTTCTACAAGGAAAATGCAAAGACAATCTACTGCACACTTGGAAAAAATATTTTTTTCATATAGCTAGACTTTTCATTTATCAAATAATTTTCTGTTTTTGTTTTTAGTTTTGCATATATCTGACATGTTTTGAAATAAAAGGATATCTGTATATATACTTGGAAATAAGTTTTGTTTTTGTTTTTATTTTTTAAATTTATGGACACTGCAAATCCAAACTAGATAAACCCAGCAGTCTTAACAATAAATGAAATTTCAAAAATGCATAGTTAGTGTATCTTTAAGTGAAACTTTTACTATTTCTACTATTTTCTGATACATTTGGTATCTTTAATTTCCTTCACAATGTGTTTAAATGATTTCTACTCTAGAATACCATAATGGATTTGATCACATGTTTCAGGATTCTTTAGGTTTGAGAATGGCAAAATAGCTTTAATCTGCATGAACAGTTTTTTTTTTTTTTTTTAAGAGTACACAGGTACATGAATTATCCAATGACTAGACAAGCAGTTGTGCCTAAAGCTACGTTAGAATGTAGCTTGTAAGTACACAATTAACATTTTTAACAATCTAGGCTTTATTACCAACTAAGATACTTAATTGTATATTCTTGCAAATATTGGTATTATTTCGCAACTCCTCATATCAGGAATGGAGTGACCATTGTGAAATCACAATTTCCTTTAGGGTATCTAAAAATGACTTGGTTCCCATGTATGTATAAGTTCTGTTCTCCCAATGGTCACTAGGGAAGTTAACATTTTAATGCATAGTTTTTGTCACACTCTATTTATATTCATCAAGTGATGTGACATCCTGATGCCACATTACACTCTGATTCTAAAGTGCAGAGCAATCAAGTGGTAAGGTGAGAACAGTGACTCAGGAACCATGAATTAGTTGGTGTTGCATGATATCATCTGTGTAATTTAGTGCTTCCTTTACTTATAATGACAGTGACAAGGTGCATGGTTAAATGTACATTTAAAAACAATTCTTAAAATGGTGCCAGGTACCTAGGAAGCACTTATCATTATTAGCTATTGTTTTCAATAAAGTCGTTGTTTCTCCTTTGTTCTTTCTCAAATTAAGATTCAACATAATCCTTTTTTCTTAAATTTTTCCAGAGAACACCTGGAAACCTCAGGTGATGGAAGTTAAGAAGAGAGGTCAAGTATTTCAGAGAACAGCAAAACAAGGCAAAAATAAGGAGCACTGAATATTATCCATCTTTGTTTTCAGAAACCTCTTGACAATTCCAATCTCAAGTATTGAGATACCTCTGAGCCTCAGTACCAGTGTTTCCCTCCCCAGAACCTATGCTTATCTTATGATTCTAGGAATCCTTGATCCTTCACACTCTAGAAACTTAATTATTTTTTTCTATCATATTAAGAAGAGCAATTGACTTTCATAATGTCATTTTTAAAAAATTTCTGCACTATACCTTAGGTGAATTAAATGGTCTACCATAATATTTCTCAAATGAAGGCAAATCTTTCCATAAAAGGAATGAAAAATGCTTTTGTTCTTATTTCACAGATTTGATCACAAAATATGGTTAATATGTGAAGGCTCCAGAAGGATTGACTCTGTTGTGTTAGTCAGATGAGGACTAGAGAAACTTTTAGCTGCTAGTTAACTAGCTGGTTTTGTGAAACATGACTGTGATTAAAGTTGTATTTCTGTGGCAGAGAGTCAGTGTCAGACCTGTATCAAATTTCAGGTTCAGCTGTATTGCTTCTTATAGACATAATCTTGGCAAAATAACTTCTGAATTTGTTTCCTTATTTTTAAAATAAGGACAGTAATAATGGTTGACATGAGGACTGAATGACATTGTATAGAAGTATGCACTTAGCACTATGCCTAGACATGGGAAAGGCTCCATTTTGGTAACTATCATGATATGATTAGCCATCTTCACATATGTTTATTTGACCACAGTTAAAATCAAGTAGGGTAATAGTCATCTAAGACTAATAACAATTTCCATGAGAAGTTCAAATGTGCTACCTTTATTTTTTTAACTATCTAGTTTTTCTAGTGCAAAATGAAAAATAGTACAATAAAGTAAATAAGAAGAAATGAATGCAAAGATTTTTAAGAGAAGACTATGAAATGTTTAGGTTTTGTTAAACTATAAGTTGTGTTCATATCTATTCCAATTTAGCCTTTTCATTTTGCATAAAGTTTTTTATTTCATTTTTCTACATTGTAGAAACTTTCCAAAATTATATTTCTATCTCATTCAAATCTTTGTGCATTGTTTACTTTCCTTGAGAATGGAAAAATATCAATATTTATATTCTAAAGTCTATTTTAATACTTAAGAAATGAAATGTTCAGGAAAAAGAAATTATCTTAGTTTTGTAATGAAGTGGATATAGATAGCTTTTATTTATACAAATATAATTATATCTGGTAGAATTTAATATGAATATTTTTCAAATGTTACTCTTTGAGGGCCTGGTAATATATAACAAGTTTATAATTATGAAAAATAGAAGTGTTGTTTATTTTGGATTGATAGTTCCCATGGTAGTGTTCATGATTAATGATAGCTCTGAAAAAACTGTTTCCTATGTTCAAAACAGTGATGAGCTTGTGAGCTACATATATCTTCGAGCCTTTGGGCTTCTGTATACTGCACCACCCTTTAGACATATTTTCAATTTCTACTTTTGGTTTTAATTGATGCCAGTCTTCTAAATGCTTACCATTACTTTCAGAATAAGAGTTAAATTTACTATCACTTTGCAACAGAACAGTTCATGACCCTCTCTATAAAAGAAAAATTCCCCTCAGAAATAGTTACATAGACAAGACTACATTTTCCCAATCGCTTTCCTCACCCACAACCCGATTTCTTGCATCTGTTTGATGTACAAAGCTGGTTCTCATCCACAGATATGAACTGACCTCTGTACTGTAATGTTCAGGAAATGCATTTGTCATTTTCTAGGTGAAGAGAACTTTAAAGATCTAACATGTGATTGAAGCTTCTAGAGTTTAGAAAAGCTATTTCTAGAACCCCATCCCCCAAAATAATTAAGAATATATAATGCCAAGAGCGACACATAGAATACCTCCCCCCAAAAGAATTAAGAATAATAATGCCAAGAACAATACAGAATATATAATGGCAATAAATTTAATAAGCTCATTAAGATCTATTTTTTATACATAAGAACTAAGCCATGCAGCAAAGATCAATTCAAAGGATGCTCCATCTGCTTCAAGCATATTGTTCAGATGACCTCAAATTAGCTGTTGTTAAGTTGAGAGATAAAGATGTAAAAGGAGAAGAAAACCAAAAATAAAATCAACTTGAGAATTGGAACCAGGAGAGAACATTGAAGGTTGATACTAACGTTGACCAGACTAGATGCAAATAGAGCACTGCTTCCTCACTGTTAACGTTTCTGCAAGAAACCAAAACCTTGGTTCAAAAAAAAAAAAAAAAAAACTTGCAGATATAACATGTCTTTAGGGCCCCCAATTTCACAGCAGCATGAAACACTGTGTTCTAGCTTCCACTAGAGGCATATGATACCCAGAGTCCATTTCAGACATGACTAGAGAGGTGACCAGTGGACAGGAGATCAGTCTAATATAAGAACTAGCTCTCTGTAGGGTAAGGCAGATGTGTCACAGGGGATAACTTCCTGCTTTGCATCTTAGCTATATGTTCCCAGACTTTCCTGATAGATCAGTTGGTAAAGAATCCACCTGCAATGTGGGAGACCTGGATTCAACCCCTGGGTTGGGAAGATCCCCTGGGGCAGGGAAAGGCTACCCACTCCAGTATTCTGGCCTGGAGAATTCCATGGACTATATAGTCCATGGGGTCGCAAAGAGTTGGACACGACTGAGTGACTTTCATGTCACACTATGTATTCCCACCCTTCCCTTTCTGAGGGGACATTCAGTGTAAGTATCCTGTCCTTGATTCATTTGTTTAGATTAAAGGTGGGGGGTTGTTTTTGAGTCTGTAAAAGCCAGATCTAATGGGAAGGATTGGACATCACCCAGAAACTCTTGACTTTGAGCTGGATGTAGTGTCTGTATGAGAGTTTGTGACTCTTAGGAAGGGACTGGGTATCTTCTATATGGGAGAAAGTGTTGTGTATGGATATCTAAGTAGCCAGAGACACAGATTAAGGGAACACCACTAGTTATCATTCAGCATTTACTAAAAGCAGCTGCTGAGAGAGGAGCAACTTTTTCCAGGCATTCTGTCTCCAGGTTCAAGATCAGCAAGTTGAAGTCACAGGCTAAGTTCAGTCCACTACTTACCTGTCCTCACAAGGCTCAAGGACAGAGGAAGCATTTTACATTTTAGAATAGTTGGCAAAATATTTTTAAATAATGTTCTGTGAGATTTATTAAATTAAAATAAATTAGATAAAATTAAATAAAAATAAATAAAATTTAAATTTCAGTGCCCGTAATAGAGTTGCACTGGAACACAGCCACATCCAATCATTTCATATTATCTTTGGCTGCTTTCAGACTAAAATCATAATGATGAGTAGTTTTGACAGAGATGAATGGGCTAGCAAAAGCTTAAAGCATTTACTCTTTACCTCTACAGAAAAGAAGTTTGCCTATAGCTTATATAGAGGGTGCCACTGAACCAATGAGAATGAGTTCAGGCCAGCTTTTTCTGCACTTTCTCCTGTCACTTTCTGACTGCATATAGAGGCCTCTAAGACACTGGTTAGCAGTTGGGGGACAGGACAGAAGGATCCTAATGCCCTGCAGTCCTGTATGGAGAAATCTCACCCCCTTAATCCCACGGAATAGAAATACTTCTATTAGCAGCTAATTGAGAAAGATGAATGGTCATTAAGCTACTGAAATTTTGTGGTTACTTGGTTAGAGCAGTGAAGATGAAAAAACTAAGATAGACTGCTAAATTTTTAACCCATCAGAGTGCCAGAGAATTTCTGATTATTCTTGAATATCCTACTCATCTGGTTCTACTGTTTCCACCTAGTTACTGCCTTACCATTCCTCCATCCTCTCATAAATGTTCTTCAATTTGCAATGTTTTTAACTTCTGATATGCTATGGATTATTGAAATAAGTAAATTCACTTAGAGGGTACAGGGTGTGACTAATAGCACACAGTCACCTTACCGGGCAAGGGACGAGTCAGAGAGATACTGCACTGGCTCTTAATTACAGAAAAAGGTACTATGTTGAAGCAGATGCTGCTGGCTGTGGTCTGTAAGTCCCATTAGGTTGTTTTTTTTTTTTTTTTCCACTTATTTTTATTAGTTGGAGGCTAATTACTTTACATCATTATGGTGGTTTTTGTCATACATTGAAATGAATTAGCCATGGATTTACATGTATTCCCCATCCCATTCCACCCTCCCACCTCCCTCTCCACCCGATCCCTCTGGGTCTTCCCAGTGCACCAGGCCCGAGCACTTGTCTCATGCATCCAACCTGGGCTGGTGATCTGTTTCACCCTAGATAATATACATGTTTTGATGCTGTTCTCTTGGAACATCCCACCCTCGCCTTCTCCCACAGAGTCCACAAGTCTGTTCTATACATCTGAGTCTCTTTTTCTGTTTTGCATATAGGGTTATCATTACCATCTTTCTAAGTTCCATATATATGTGTTAGTATACTGTAATGGTCTTTATCTTTCTGGCTTACTTCGCTCTGTATGATGGGTTCCAGTTTCATCCATCTCATTAGAACTGATTCAAATGAATTCATTTTAATGGCTGAGTAATATTCCATGGTGCATATGTACCACAGCTTCCTCATCCATTCGTCTGCTAATGGGCATCTAGGTTGCTTCCATGTCCTGGCTATTATTAAGAAACTCTTTGATTACCAGGGTCAGGTTTCTTCCTTTTCTGGCGATGTGGTTACCCACTGAGTAAGTGTATATAGTTGGTAACATTGGAAAATCAATCCCATGTGCTTACTATGAGACTACATAAATTAAGCTTCTTAAGAATACTGTTTGACCAAAACTTGTTCTGACCTCAGATGTGCCTATAATATTCATTCATAATTTATCTTTTCAGTAAATATATATTGACTTCTTAGTTGATGGTTGGATTCTTTTCAAGGCATTGAGATATTGTTCAGTTGCTCGGTATGTTCATCTGTTTGCAACTCCATGGACTGCAGCATGGCAGCACATCAGGCTGCCCTGTCCTTTGCTACCTTCCAGAGTTTGCTCAAACTCATGTTCATTGAGCTGCCATTCAACCGTGTCATACTCTGCCTCCCCCTTCTCCTCCTGCTCTCAATCTTTTCCAGCATCAGGGTCTTTTACAGCAAGTTGGCCCTGCATCAGATGGTCAACATATTGTAGCTTCAGTTTCAGTATCAGTCCCTCCAATGAATATTCAGGGTTGATTTTCTTTAGGATTGACTGGTTTGCTCTCTTTGCTGTCCAAGGGACTATCAAGAGTCTGCTCCAGCACCACAATCTGAAAGCATCAATTCTTCAGCCTGCTTTATGGCCCATCTCTCACATCCCTACATAGCTACTGGAAAAACTATAGCTTTGACTAAATAGACCTTTGCTTTTTAATATACTGTCTATGTTGGTCATAGCTTTTCTTCCAAGGAACAAGCATCTTTTAATTTCATGGCTGCAATCACCATTTGCAGTGATTTTGGAGTCCAAGAAAATAAAGTCTGTCACTGTTTCCATTGTTTCCTTATCTATTTACAATGAAGAGATGGGACTGGAAGCCATGATATTAGTTTTTTGAATGTTGAGTTCTAAGTCAGCTTTTCCTCTCTCCTCTTTCATGTTCATCAAGAGGATCTTTAGCTCTTCATTTTCTGCCATAAGGGTGGTATCTTCTGCATATCTGACATTATTGATGTTTCTTCCAGCAATTTTGATTCCAGCTTGTGCTTCATCCAGCCTGACATTTTGCATGATGTACTCCGCATAGAAGTTAAATAAGCAGGTTGACAATATATAACCTTGATGTACTCCTTTCCAGATTTGTAACCAGTTTGTTGTTCCATGTCTCATTCTAAGTGTTGCTTCTTGACCTGCATACAGGTTTCTCAGGAAAGATATTGAGATATAAAGACACACAAAGCAGGCCCCATCTGCCCCTCAGGAAGTATATAGTCTGGTGTATTTTCAGGAGAAATGGGTTGAGGGGAAGCAAAATAGCCAAGTCCTGTCAGAGCAGGTATTTCATAATCAGACACTTTACCTGATCCTTCTCGTTCAAAGTCTGAAACAGCTTTTAAGTATTGGGGACAGGTAGATGCTCCCCATACCAAAAGCATCCTTGCCATAGTGGTGGATGTCATAGCCAACAAGACTATGTGATACAACAAAATAAAACCAAGAGTCATTCTCTTGACGGACTTATAAATACCATAAGGAATCTTATGTTACACAGAAAAAAGGTTTCTATCTCAGCTTGGGGAAGGGTGGATATGATTTAAGAAGAAAATTATGTCTGATCTTGGTTATAAACTCAGAGTTTACCAGAAGAGGAGGGAAAAGTTTCTAGACAAAGAGATAGACATAATGGCTTGTTTTGTGTTTGGGGAGTGAAATAACAAGACAGGAAGATACGAGACCAGCCTCAAAATGTAAGCTCTGATCGGACAATGAATTTTGGAAGGTGATGGGTTTTGAGCGATGGGAGTGTGCTCAGACCTGTTTTAGGTGAATCAACTGGACCTCTGTATGTTGTTTGGAGACTAAAAGTCAAGATATGAGGCTAGACTCAGAAGACCAGACAGGAAGCTATTCCAGTAATCTAAGAAAAAATGAGTGCCTGACACAAGTCAGTACTGACAGAAATAGTGAGGGATGGATGCATCTTTTATATAGAATCAGCAATAGCTAGTGCCAAGCAGATTAAGAAGAAAAGAAAGGAAGAATTACATTCTTTTACCGACATTTCAGGGTTCAGGACAGGACACCAGCAAGCACCACCAGAGGAGACACAGATGTTGGTAGCATGTCAGCCTGGGCCCCTCTGTGTTACTTCTTTGTGGGGAAAAAAAAAAAAAGTAATCCCAGGAATTGGGAGAAACAAAAGGGGAGAACAATGTAGAATTTACAAGAGGAAATGCTCTCCTGCAAGGAACTGCCTGACCGTAGATAAGACTGAGAGCCCAGTCTCACTGGACTCTCTTAGAGGCCACATAAATGACTGGCTCTCAGGAGGAAGGGAAATACTGATGAACAGCAGCTAAGACTGGGTGGAGAGACCCAACTCTCTAGAAATGCTGAAGCTCAGAGAATATGAAGAGTTGTGTCTGAGATTCTGATATAAATAGTAAGCTACAAATTTCTATTTTGAATATATATAATAGATTTGAACTTTTAATTCTTTTTTTTATATTGGAGTATAGTTGACTAACATTATTGTGGTAGCTTCAAGTACACAGCAAAATGATTCAGTTATACATATACATGTCTTCATTCTTTTTCAATTTTTTCCCCCATTTAGGTTATTAAAAGCAGAGAACTCTGTTCAATACTCTGTAGATTTGGACTCAGGTGGGAATAAGCCTCTGGCTAGATATGTACAGCAGATAGATTTATATTAGGGAGTCTGTGGCTTAAAATAATGGTATGAATTTAAAAATATGTTTGGGAATGTTAGATATAAAAATAGAAGCTAAAACTATGAAAGTGAACAAAGGCATCCAAGGATCATTTTCAGAGTGAGAAGAGCAGGGGGCCAATTGCAAACATCTGAGCACCATTTACTTCTTACAGCTGTCAGTTCATAAAGCACACAGAAAACACAGCTCTTTAGAGGGTCTGCAACTCTGTTCACATATCTTCTTGTGGCAGAGTTTCAAATACAAATGACTCTAATGTTCTTCAAAGCCATCCTGTCTACTTGGAATGTTTTGTCATTTATCTGTCTCATTTGAGAACACATCAGTTCACTCATTCAATTATTCAAAAATTTGCATAATAGCCCTTGCTAAGTGTTTGGGACTCAAGGCTGAACTTCTCAAGTTTGGATCCTGAGTCCATGGAACATTCAGTAAAGTTACTTCATACCAACAACTAAGACTCCAAGAGTTCACTATTAGCCACATTATGAAGATGGTAATCTCTCAAGTCTATTATTAAGCATGAGATATACTTCTCAGACTATGGAGGGAAATCAAGATATCTGTTTCTTTCAAATAAAAATGATGTCACGATGCTCACTCTAAAGATGAGGTTGACAGTTGTAGAGGTATGCACATCATTGATGCATAAATGCTTCTGGTCTTATTATCTCCTGATATCCAAAAAAGGCCAGACCATTCACATAGATCTATTGCTGATTTTTCAAAGATTGAAACTTCCAGAGACAATACACTTGTTACATAACTGCTCTCTAATTTTTGTGATGAATATCAGTTCATTTCAGTCACTCAGTCATGTGACTGAGTGGACTGCAGCATATCAGGCTTCCCTGTCTATCATAAGCTCCCAGAACTTGTTCAAACACATGTCCATTGAGTCAGTGATGCCATCCAACCATCCTATGTTCTGTTGTCCCCTTCTCCTTCTGTCTTAATATTTCCCAACATCAGGGTCTTTTCTAATCAGTGACTTCTTCCTATACGGTGGCCAAAGTATTAGAACTTCACCTTCAGCATCAGTACTTTCAATGAATATTCAGGACTGATTTCCTTTAGGATTGACTGGTTTGATCTCCTTACAGTCCAAGAGACTCTCAAGAGTCTTTTCTAACACCACAGTTCAAAAACATCAATTCATCTTTGCTCAGTTTTCTTTGCAATCCAACTCTCACATCCATTCATGACTTCTGGAAAACCGCAGCTTTGACTAGACAGACATTTATTGGCAAAGTAATGTCTCTGTTTTTTTAATATGCTATCTAGGTTGGTCATAGCTTTTCTTCCAAGGGGCAAGCATCTTTTAATTTCATGGCTGCCGTCACCATTACAGTGATTTTGGAGCACAAGAAAATTAAGTTGCCACAGTTTCCAATGTTTCCCCATCTTTTTGCCATGAAGTGATGGGACCGGATGCCATGATCTTAGTTTTTTGAATGTCAAGTTTTAAGCCAGCTTTTTCACATTCCCCTTTCACTTTCATCAAGAGGTTCTTTAGTTCTTCTTCACTTGTACCGTCTGTGTATCTGAGGTTACTGATATTTCTCCTGGCAATCTTGATTCCAGCTTGTGCTTCATCCAGCCTGGCATTTCACATGAAGAAGTCTGCATATAAGTTAAATAAGCAGGGTAACAATATATAGCCTTGATGTACTCCTTTCCCCATTTGGAACCAGTCTGTTGTTCCATGTCTGGTTCTAAGTGTTGTTCTTGACCTGCATGCAAATTTCTCAGGAGTCAGGTCAAGTGGTTTGGTATTCCCATCACTTGAAGAATTTTCCAGTTTGTTGTGATCCACACTGTCAAAGTCTTTGGCATAGTCAATAAAACAGAACTAGACCTTTTTGGGGGGGAACTCTCTTGTTCTTTCAATGATCCAGTGGATGTTGGCAATTTGATCTCTTGTTCCCCTGCCTTTCTGACTTGGAGAATTTTGAACATTACTTTGCTAGTGTGTGAGATGATTGCAATCATGTGGTATTTTTAACGTTCTTTGACATCGCCTTTCTTTGGGATTGGAAAGAAAACTGCCCTTTTCCATTCCTGGGCCACTGGTGAGTTTTTCAAATTAGCTGGCATATTGAACACAGCACTTTAATAGCATCATCTTTTAGGATTTTGAAATAGTTCAACTGGAATTCCATCACCTCCACTAACTTTGTTCATAGCTTTGTTTGTTTGCACATGCTTTTGTTTTATCCCTCCAAGCATCTCTGGGGGGTATGGGGTTTGATTCAAAAGGCAATTTCACCCCTCCTACCATCTTGCTGACGCTTCTTTTTTTCTCTTGAATGTGGGGTAACTTTTTTTGGTGGAATCCAAAATTTTCCTATTGATTGTTCCTCAGCAAGTTCTAGTTTTGGAATTCTCACAGAAGAAGATGAGTGCATGTCCTTCTACTCTGCCATCCTGTGAAATCTATGTGATAAGCATACTGAGATATAAGTCAACTTTATTCATTACATTAGTTAGTAAGAATATACAGCATTCAATCCTTTTCATTACACTATATGTTAACTTCACATTTATTTTCACTTTTCAGCATGCAATGTTTAAAATTAATATAACATAGTGTTAATATTTTATAAATATATATGTATAAAATCATAACTCCTGGATATATTTATCAACTTATGAATGGTATGTGAATTATTTTGTGACAGATATTGGACAATTGTCCATCTTAATAGTCCCTTTTTAGCTGTCATTGGAAGAGTAGCTAAAGTGATTGACTTAAAGCCAATAGAGTGAAAAAAACAAACTTTCAATGTTACTTTCTGTGTATATAGTTTTAACATCTAGTAAGCCTCTGAGATTTGACACTCATTTTTATTTCAATTGTTTAAAGTGGAAATAAAGATCGGGTGCTTAGTTTATATATATAAACTAGTTATATCTCATCAAGCTCCCAACATTTTTAGATTTTGTACTGTTTTTGGCTCTGTTTTACAATCATTAATGTGCCATGTGGGGTTACTATTAAATACTGTACAGAAAATCAGACATAATGGTTTTTCTAAACATATTTTCAAAAGGATTCAATCACTTTGGACAAATCAATGAAACTATTTAATTAAACTCAGGCCTATATAAATATAATAGTGTCAAAAAATGTCAAAAGAAACCTACATTGTCTTATCCCTTAAGAGAAAAACATAATAATGGTGAAATATATATTTTTACATTTATATATTTTGAATCATAGAGTCTGTTAGAGAAAACCTACTTTGACAGTGTCAGGACAAGGTGATTGAAGATCTAGTTTCCAACTCAAATATCTCTTATTCACATATAATTTTTTTTTGAAGATTTCACAGTATAAATGCAAAACAGGGCAGGTAAATAGTTGCCTAGTTTTAATATCACCTCCTTTGCCACCTGTGAGCATGGCTACATGAACATCTCTATTGGTATACCTTCTCTGATGAAAATTTTATTTCCATGTGACCAGAGAAACATTTTCAGGGAGAATAATGAATACAAAATGAAAATCAGGTACCACTGTATTAATTATATAATTTATCTTTTTTGTTGAGAAAATATGTTACAATTCTTCAGCATTAAAAGTTTAATTCCTTCAACTCCATATCCAAACTTCCTACTGGTTTCAGGTTAAGGTCCATTCACTTTGGCAAGATCTGTCAGGCTCTCCTCTGTCATTCTATGATACCCTGGGGCCTGAGTCCAGGTAAGTGTGGAGCAGGACATCTGAAACACAGCCAGGACCAACTTCAATGTAGGGACTATGTCTCTAACTTTGGAAAAGGAAATTTGCATTTGTTCAATCCCACTTTATTGCCAGCAGCAATGAACTAAATACTTTTATTTTGCATTAAAATAAAAGATGGAATATCTTTTATATGTTCATCTTGTGGTTGAGAAAACTGAGGTGAGATGCTTAGAAACATAGACAGAATCTTATAGCTGTTGTAAACTGGGGCTAGGATTTCTTTGAGGCTTATGAGCTTTTTCCAATAGACAAGAAATGACACACTTTGGCTATCACTTCCCCAGGGAGATGCATAATTTATTCATCCATTCACTTGTATATTCATCCAGCCTATAAAAATTTTTGCTACTTAAAGACTGATTAAATTAATGGCAAAGACCATAATGATAGCCAATCACTCCACCTGGTAATATCCTTGGGTGTCCTGGTGCTGAGTGAGGACTGGAATTGGAAAAGGGTTATTAACTACAATGGTGGTGAGTGTGTTGCTAATCTACATGTATCCTCAATATCTGCATCTGTTAAAGTGCTCTTTGGTATCTAGACTTGAAAGACAGCCATGGCCTTAGGCTGGTCATTCATCCCTAACATTAAAAGGTGAACAACATCTGTTGGATCATAGAAAAAGCAAGGGAATTCCAGGAAAAAAAAATCTATTTCTGCTTCACTGACCACATTAAAGACTTTGACTGTGTGGAGCACAACAAACTGGAAAAATTCTTAAAGAGATGGGAATGCCAGACCACTTTACTAGCCTCCTGAGAAACCTGTATGCAGGTCAGGAAGCAACAGTCAGAACCAGATATGGAAAAACTGTCTGGTTCAAAATTGGGAAAGAAGTACATCAAGTCTGTATATTGCCACCCTGCTTGTTTAACATAAATGTCAAATGCTAGGCTGATAAATCACAAGCTGGGATCAAGATCTCCTGGAGAAATATCAACAACTTCAGGTATACAGATGATACCACTCCAACACCAGAAAGAAAAGAGGAACTAAAGACCTCTTGATGAAGGTGAAAGAGTTTCCTCTTTAAGTGAAAGAGCTCACTTAAAACTCAACATTCAGAAACTAAGATCATGGCATGTGGTTTCATCATTTCATGGCAAATAGATGGGGAAAAGGTGGAAACGGTGGCAGATTTTATTTTCTTGGGCTACAGAATTATTGTGAATAGTGACTGCAGCCATGAAATAAAAGATACTTTCTCCTTGGAAGAAAAGCTATCACAAACTTAGACAGTGTATTAAAAAGCAGAGCTATCACTTTGCCGATAAGGTCTGTATAGTCAAAGCTACGGTTTTTCTAGTAGTCAAGTACGATGTGAGATTAAGACAGTAAAGAAGGACCTACAGAATAATTGATGCTTTCGAATTATGGTGTTGGAGAAGACTCTTGAGAGTCCATTGGGCAGCAAGGAGATCAAATCTATCAATACTAAAGGGAATCAACCCTGAATTTTCTTTGGAAATACTGACGCTGAAACTGAAGCTCCAAACTTTGGCCACCTGATACTGAGCCGACTCTTTGGAAAAGACCTTGACGCTGGGAAAGATTGAGTGCAGGAGAAGGGAGTGACAGAGGTTAGAATGTTTCGATGACATCGCCGACTCCATGGACATGAGTTTAAGCAAACTCCAGGAGAAAGTGAAGGACAGGGAAGCCCGCTATGCTGCAGTCCACAGGGTCACAGAGTTAGACACGACTTAGTGACTGAACAACAAATTGTGTTAATACTCTGTGTACCAGAATTGCCTCTTTCTCCTCTAAACTACGTCAGAAATCCAGAGGGTTCTTCCAGGATGTTTATCCTAATCTGTCTCCAAATTTCATCCTGGAGACCTAACTATATAACAGACGGTGTTCACTGTGCATCTAGACTCTGGGAACACAGTGTGAACTCAGTGAAGTCCGTCATCAGAGAACTGATGTTCTGGTAGAGGAAGTGAGCAATGGACTGATTAATGAGTAATTATATCTATGGCCCAACTGTTAGAGATAAGTAATATATAAAAGGTAAAATAAGGAATCAGAGAATATTGATTCTTCTCTCACTTAAGTAACCAATTTAGCTAGACTGGGAAACAAAGGCATCTCCATAGGGGGTGATGATTGAGAAAACACATGACCAAATGGAGGACTTAGCCAGAAATATATTTGGGTGGGGGGTTATATTTCAAAGAACCTGCTAGCACAAAAATCCTTAAGTGAGGGTGAGGTTGGTGTATGCAAGTAATACTACCTTAAGAAGAACTGGACAAGACCACATGACGTAAGACATTAGGTAAGAAAGATTCCTATGGAATTGATAGTCCATATTAGAGACTTCGAATTTCCATTTCAGTGTGACTGAGAAATAATAGTTTAGAGCAGCAAAAAGACATGATATGATGCATTTACTAAATATATGTGATTCTGGCTACTGTGTGGTAAATGCATTCTGAGGGATGCAAGAGAAATTAGAGAAACAATTTTGGTTACCATGAAAATGGTGAGAAATTATTGGATTTTTTATTTTTTGTGTAGAAGCAATAGACTTGATGGATCGAATTGCAGAGGAATAGATTGAAAGAAACTTTTCAAACTAGTTCAGGCATAACATGATGGTGTCTAACTCTGGAGAGGTGCTCCAGTTAGTGTTAGTAACAAATCACCCCAAGACCTACTAGTGTGAAACAACTGTTTATTATGCTTATGAATTTTACTAGCCAGAAATTTCAACAGAACACAAAATGATTGGCTTGTTCCTTCTCATAATGTTTAGAAAGAACTCAGCTTGAAGACTTGAAGGCTGGCAGCTGGAATCAGAGAATGATTTTAAATTGATTGAAGTAATTCTTTAGATTGAAATTAATGGTTATTGAAAATGTAAAATGATTTAGCGTTTTCTTCACTTTGCTTCACTTTGCCTCAAGTGTTGGACTTTCTGAGGATACACAAGATTGCCTCTAATTTGGAAGCATCAGACTTGGAAAAGAGAGCTTATTGCAGAATTGCACTTGAGCATCTGTATTGAACCCTATTTCAAAATCTTTGCAGCTAAGCATATAGTTTATTACCCTCAGAGTAATAAATGTCCACATATATACATGGACAATTTCAAGTTATCCATCTATGGGTTAATTGAGAAAAACTGACTCAGGCTATTAGATATGATGTATTTATTTCATATTGCACACTAGTGATTCTAGAAGTACATATTTGTTGCCAACCAAGATATCAAGATAGAAACATATGTCTTAGTTAATGCCTCCACTCTCATATACAATTGCAGTCAATCCATTCTTCCATCACCTGCCTTTTCATGCAGTTAGCAATTTCTATCAACTGTACCTCCTAAATATATTTCAAAAAATTCTCTCCATTCCATATTCAGGGACAGTACCTTGAATCCTTAAATCAGGATTATAGCGCAAAGTCCTCCAAAATTCTGTATTGGCCCCTAGAATTCCTCTTTCTTGTATATCGAAATAAACAAGAATTAGAGTAAGCAATCTAAACTGATAATCATGCCATATGTACACAGTGATTAATGAGGAAATCTAACATATATATATGATGGTGAATTATGCCTTTTATGATCTATCCATGAGCAAGATACCGACCAGATGTTACACTAATACAAATAGAACTCCTATTTTAATTTAAAGAATTTTAGGTCCTTGAAGCTACCATTGTTTGACTTGAAAATGCCAAATTAACTTTTCTTAGTGTTTTATCGGTGAGTGATAGTTGAGTTAATCTTGCATATATGTTTCAAAAATCCTATCATTCTTCAATACAAATACTTGTGTACCCTGATTTGGGCTTTTATTTAATTTACAGATTTTGTTAAGTATTCATAATCATAAATAACAGATTTAACTGAAATAATTCAATATTCTCAAGATTTTTCTTTTTTTTAATGTGCTTTAAAACCTGTGACTCTTCAATCGTGACTTCTGTATTTGGTTCTCACCTTGACAGTCCTTTCTCATGGTTTAATAGTATACATCTGGTTACTTACCTTTGGGATTATTTTCAACTGCCACTGTTTCTGAGCTTCTTTATTTTTAAGAGATGTCATAAGTCAGAGAGTTTATATAATTATTCAGAGCCTTCTGATTAGAGACTAACTGAGCCTAGCAATGGCAAAGCCAATTAAAAGATTCAGGAAACACCTATGCTATTTCTGTTTATATTTTTTAATTTTAAGTCAGAATGCTTTATATAATTCCGTAGCAGTAATGTATGTTGTCCTTCATGAGACCTTGACTGGAAAAGTTAATAAAAACATTCCTATCTACAACCAGATTTAGTTGCTGCAGAAAGACAGATATTCTTACCAACAAAAGAAACATTCATTTCCAAAAACTATATATAAATGTTTTACACAGTTACCTAGTTTTCTCAAAGTTTGAATTGATTATAAATAGTTTATGTTATTTTTCTGTATCAGAAACCTACAGAATTCTTTAATGAAACCTTGATTAAACCTCTGTCCAGAAACCCAACTTGATACACAGTACAGCAGTGCCCTCTAGAGTCCTATAGTATTACATATTAGCCTTTTCCAGCAGCTTTGATAGGACTTCAGAATCAGTGATTAATGTTCTCAAGCATTGTTTCCTTTAATATAGAGAATAATGCAATGATAACCAGAGAACTTATTCAGAGTTCAAGGGACTTGATTTTATTTAAAATGTCTTTCTATTGCTCTATTGTACAGTGTTGTGTTATGAGAGTACATAGTTTTCCTTTAAGAATATGAAGTAAAGTGAAGTGTGAAGTGAAGTGAAGTGAGGTCGCTCAGTCGTGTCTGACTCTTTATGACCCCATGTGACCCCAGGCTCCTCCATCCATGGGATTTTCTAGGCAAGAGTACTGGAGTGGGTTGCCATTTTCTTCTCCAGAGAATCTCCCTGACCCAGGGATCAAACCCGGGTCTCCTGCATTGCAGGCAGATGCTTTATCGTCTGAGCCACAAGTAAGAAAAATTCCTATTTTTCTTCATTCCCATTGATGAAGTCATACACTGACAAGGTTGACTTAAATGATTATTATATTTTTTAAACTATATTAAAAATGTCTTATATATAGCCTGTTCCTGAAGTCATAAGTATAGGAGAAATTTTAAGCTGGAAAATATCACAGAGATCAAGCAAACGTGCTCACTTTTTCATTTGAATAAGAATAAGTCACCTGCCTGCAGTTACAGAATCTTGGTCACAACAATTCAAAGCAGGATATTTTTGCATGGAATAATTACTAATTAAAAATGCTGATACCAATCTTGCACTTGATAATACATTAATTTATATCAATGATCATATATATCTTTCTAATTTCTTGAGTTTTTTCATTATTTAAAAACAAGCCCTAGGGGCTTCTCTTCACGTCTGTTGGGTCGACCTACCCTCATGCCTCGAGGATGTATTTTCCTTCACTTTCTAAATGAAACTGAGCTATAACATGGAGCTGTAACACTTCAAAGTTTTGTTGTGGTGAGACAGAACCAAGGAAATTACAAATTCCCCCAACATATCTGGTGCCATGACTCAGATTTAACCTGACTGAAACAACTTCTGCTCAGCCCCCATGAGGTGGAGGCCAAGCACAGCAGAAGCCCAACTCAGTGAAAGTGCTTAAGTTGAACACAAAGAAAACCCAGTTCAGTGGAAGTGACAAGTAGCCCAGCGTGCTAGAAACCTGGACAGCAGAAACAAACTCAGCAGAAAGCTCACGCAGCTCAGTCTGATTCCAGAAGAACACCAGTTAAGAAAATGATCAGCTGACTGCAAAATTCATATGGAAATTCAAAGACATAGTATGTAGCAAACAACTCTGAAAAGTAAAAATGAAGAACTCACTCTACCTGACGTCAAGACTATAAAGCTGCTGTAAGTCGTGCCTGACTCTTTTCGACCCCATGGACTCTAGCCGACCAGACTCCTCTATCCATGGGATTTTCCAGGGAAGAATACTACAGTGGTTTACCATTTCCTTCACCGGGGAATCTTTCCAAACCAGGAATAGAACAAATATCTCCTACAGTACAGGCAGATTCTTTACCAACTGAGCTACCGGGGAAGCCCATGCCTTTCCCTTAAAACTTCCTTAATTTTGCTGTCAGTGAGACACTTCTTTAGGAAAGAACCCCAGTGTTCTCCTTTCTTGCTGCAAGTCATAATAAACTTTTCTTTATCCCACACTTTGGATTGATAGAGTCTATTGGCTTAACACCTACCAAGAGGCAAGCCCAGTTTTCAGGCATGCAGAACTTCCATGACTGGGGATGGAACCCATGCCCCCTGCATTGGAAGTGCCAAGTCTTAACCAATGAACCACGGAGGGACATTCCAGTGAGCCTGCCGTCCTCCTTTGTCCTGATTTCTCAGGCAAGTGTACTGGAGTGACACAGAGAAGACCGCAAGAGGAGGTAGCAGGAGGCAGCCATTAGCAAGTCAAGGAGACACCTTGGAAGACACCCGAAATGCATATTCCTGAATTTTGGGGTTTTTGCTTCTAAAACTACTAGGAAATATTATATGCCTGTTTGTATCAAGAAGTTGGAAATAGAGTTGCTCCACAGTGAACAGGCCTTCAGGCTCAACCCTGCACTTCCTGTCTATGCGAAGACTGTGAAACATCCTGCTCTGAGCCTCAGTTACAGACTCTCCAAATGATACAAATCTGAACAGATCATTTTGTAATCTCTAGAGATCTTCTTAAGTACACCTGTGTTTGATATATGAGTGCATCCCAGAGACACTAACAACTGGATCCGTGGTCACAGAGAACATGGGAAGCAAGACTGGGCCAGATCCTGAGACATCAAGGCCTGAGCCTTTGGAGTGGGAGCACTGACTCCAAGACCCTAGCCTACCAGAGAGCTAGCACTAGGGAGCATCAAATAGTGGAAACTCACACGAAGGAAACCACTTGACTACAAGACTCAGCATTGCCCAAGCACCCGTATCACCCTGTGCAGGACGCCTCATCTAAACAACAATGACAACAAAAGTACAAGCTCAATCTTCAGCAAACAGAATGACCACCTCACTCAGCCTTGCTGGTCAGAGGAAAAACAAACAAAAGCTCAGTGCAAGCCTCACCCTATATGAAGCTTACACAAACCACTGGACCAGCCTCTGCTGCTGCTGCTAAGTCAGTTCAGTCGTGTCCAACTCTGTGTGACCCCATAGACGGCAGCCCACCAGGCTCCCCCGTCCCTGGGATTCTCCAGGCAAGAACACTGGAGTGGGTTGCCATTTCCTTCTCCAAGGTGAGTGAAAGTGAAGGCGCTCAGTTGTGTCCAACTCGTAGTGACCCCATGGACTGCAGCCTACCAGGCTCCTCCATCCATGGGATTTTCTAGGCAAGAGTACTGGAGTGGGGTGCCATGGCCTTCTCCGGGACCAGCCTCTAGGAGGCCAGAAACCAGAAGGAAGAAAGAATTCAACCTTGAAGCCTGGGAAAAGGAGACCTCAAACACAAGAAGTTAAAAAATAATGAAAAGGCAGAAAAGTACTACACAATTCAATAAACAAGCTAGAAACAGAAGTCCAAATACATGAAGAGGAAATAAGCAGACTACCTGAAAAAGAATTCAGAAAAATGATAGCAAAAAAAAAAAAAAAAAAAAGATCAAAAACCTTGAAAACAAAGTGGATAAAATGCAAGAATCAATGAACAAATACCTAGAAGAATTAAAAAATAAACATACAGAGACAAGTAACACAATTACTGAAATTAAAAATTCTCTACAAGGAATCAGTAGCAGAATATCTGAAGCAGAAGGACAAATCAATGTACTGGAAGATAAAAAGGTGGAAATAATTTCTGAAGAGCAGAATGAAGTAAAAAGAATGAAAAGAACTGAGGATTGTCTCAGAGACCTCTGGGACAATTTCAAATGCACCAGCATTTGAATTATAGGGGTCCCAGAAGAAAAAGAGAAAAAGAAATGTTATGAGAAAATTTTTAAAGAGATTATAGTTGAATATTTCCCAAACATGGAAAAGGATATAGTAAATAAAGTCCAAGAGACACAAAGAGTCCCATACAGGATAAACACAAGGAGAAACACAGCAAGACACACACTAATCAAACTAACAAAGATTAAGCACAAAGAAAGAATATTAAAAGCAACAAGGGAGAAGCAACAAGTAACACATGAGGGAAACCCCATAAGCTTAACAGCTTATCTTTCAGCAGAAACAATGCAGGCCAGAAGGGAATGGCAGGATACATTTAAAGTACTGAAAGGGAAAAATCTACAACCAAGATTACAGTTTTCCAAGATTGAACCAGGAGAAAATGGAAATTATGAACAACCCAATTACAAGCACTGAAAATGAAGCTGTGACAAAAAATCTCTGCAAAAAACAAAAGCCCAGAACCAGATGGCTTCATAGAAATATATCAGACATTTACAGAAGAGCTAATGCCTATTCTCCCAAAACTCTTTCAAAAAATTGCAGAGGAAGGAACACTACCAAACTCATTCTATGCTGCCACCATCACCCTGGTATCAAAACCAGACAAAGACACACCAAAAAAGAAAACCACAGGCCAATATCACTGATGAACATAGGTGCAAAAATCCTCAACAAAATTTTAGCAAACAGAATTCAGCATCACATCAAAAAGTTCATACACCATGATCAAGTTGAGTTTATTCCAGGAATGCAAGGATTCATCAACATATGCAAATAAATCAATGTGATACACCATATTAACAAGTTGAAAGACAGAAACCATATGATAATCTCAATAGATGCAGAAAAACCAACATAGTAAAGGCCATATATGATAAGCTTACAGAAAACATTATTCTCAACGGATAAAAACTGAAACATTCCCCCTAAAATCATGAACAAGACAAGGGTGTCCACTTTTGCCACTATTATTCAACATAGTTCTGGAAGTCCTACTACAGCAATCAGAGAAGAAAAAGAAATAAAAGTTTATCCAGATCGGAAAAGAAGTGGTTCTCACTGTTTGCAGATGACACAATACTGTACATAGAAAACCCTAAATATAGTATCAGAAAATAACTAGAGCTAATCAGTGAATTTGTCAAAATTGCAGGATACAAAATCAATATAGAGGAATCACTTGTATTTCTATATACTAACAATAAAAAAATCAGAGAGAGAAATTAAGGAATCAATCCCATTCACTTTTGTAACAGAGAATTAAGTATCTAGAAATTAACTAAGGAGACAAAAGAACTGATCACAGAAAATTATAAGACACTGAAGAAAGAAATCAAAGACAACATAAACAGATTGAGAGATATTCCATGTTCCTGAGTAGGAAGAATCAATATTGTGAAAATAACTATAATACCAAATGCAATCTACATATTCAATTTGACCCCTATCAAATTACCAATGATATTTTTCACAGCACTAGAACAAAAAAAAAAAAAAAAAATTCACATGGATTCATATGGAAACACAAAAGACCCCAAATATCCAAAGCAGTCTTGAGAAAGAATAATGGAGCTGGAGGAATCAACCTTCCTGTCTTCAGATTATACTACAAAGATACAGTCATCAAGACAGCATGGTACTGGCATAAAAACAGAAATATAGACCAATGGAGCAAGATAGAAAGCCCAGAAATAAACCCATGCACCTATAGGTATCTTATTTTTTATGAAGGAGGCAAGAATATACAATGGGGCAAAAAGAGCCTCCTCAATAAATGGTGCTGGGAAAACTGGACAGCTACATGTAAAAGAATGAAATTAGCTGTCCAGTTTTCCCAGCACCATTTATTGAGGAGGCTGATTCATGTCAATGTATGACAAAAAACACTACAATATTGTAAAGTAATTAGCCTCCAACTAATAAAAATAAATGAAACAACAACAACAACAACAACAACAAAACAAGATCCTCTATGACCCACCTCCTAGAGTAATGGAAATAAAAACAAAAGTAAACAAGTGGGACCTGATTAAACTTAGACGCTTTTGCACAGCAAAGGGAATTATAAGCAAGATGAAAAGACAACTCTCAGATGGGAGAAAATAACAGCAAGTGAAACAGCTGACAAAAGATTAATTCCCAAAATATGCAAGCAGTTCATACAACTCAATCCCAGAAAAGCAAACAACCCAATCAAAAAGTGGGAAAAAGATCTAAACAGACACTTCTCCAAAAAAGACACACAGATGGCTAACAAACACATGAATAGATGCTCAACATCATTCATTATCAGAGAAATGCAAATCAAAACCACAATGAGATATCACCTCTCATCAGTCAGAATGCCCATCATTAAAATGTCTACAAGCAATAAATGCTGGAGAGTGTGTGGGGAAAAGGAAAAGTTCTTGTATTTTTGGTGGGAATGTAAATTGATACAGCCACTATGGAAGATGGTATGGAGATTCCCTTAAAATCTAGGAATAAAACCACCATATGACCCAGCAATCCCACTCCTAGTCATATACCTTGAGGAAAGCAAAATTGAAAAAGACACATGTATCCCATTGTTCATTGTAGCACTATTTACAATAGGTATAACATGGAAGCAACCTAGATATCCACTGACAGATAAATGGATAAAGAAGTTGTGGTACATATACACAATGGAATATTATTCAGCTGTGAAAAGGAACGCATTTGAGTCAATTCTGATGAGGTGGATGAACCTAGAACCTATTACACAGAGTGAAGTAAGTCAGAAAGATAAAGATAAATGCCATATTCTAACACACATATAAAGAAAGCAGAGCACCAAACAATTGATGCTTTTGAAATGTGGTGTTGGAGAAGGCTCTTGAGAGTCCCTTGAACTGCAAGGAGATCCAACCAGTTAATCCTAAAGGGAATCAGTCCTGAATATTCATTGGAAGGACTGATGCTGAAGCTGAAACTCCAATACTTTGGCCACCTGGTGAGAAGAACTGACTCATTTGAAAAGATCCTGATGCTGGGAAAGATTGAAGACGGGAGGAGAAGGGGATGATCGTGGATGAGATGGTTGGATGGCATCACAGACTCAGTGGACATGAGTTTGCGTCAGCTCCGGGAGTTGATGATGGACAGGGAGGCCTGGCGTGCTGCAATTCATGGGGTCACAAAGAGTCAGACACGACCGAACGATTGAACTGAACTGAACTGAACATATATATTCAGAATCTAGAAAAATGGTACTGTAGAATTTTTACAGGGCAGCAGTGGAGAAACAGACATAGAGAATAGATTTATGGACATGGGGAGAGGAGAGGAGAGGAGAGGGTGAGATGTATGGAAAGAGTATCATGGAAACTTACATTACCATATGTAAAACGGATAGCCAACACTAATTTGCTGAATGTCTCAGGAAACTCAAACAGGTGCTCTGTATCAAACTAGTGGAGTGGGGTGGGTAGGGAGATGGGAGGGAGTTTCAAAACGGAGGGGATATATGGATACCTATGGCTGATTCATGTTGAGGTTTGACAGGAAACAACAAAATTTTGTAAAGCAATTATACTTTAATAAAATAAATAAATTTAAAATGAAACAAACAAACAACAACAACAAAAGAATAAGCCCATACAACATTTCTACCAACAGTTTCATCATTCAGAATAAAATGCAATTGACAACTGAGAGAAAAACAGTGTGCTTAGTAAAATTTCTAGAAGATAGAAGAATGTCATAACTGGGGGAAATTTTGTAAATCTTTTCTTTGTCCTCATACTGTGGTCTCTAGTGGATCATGTCTTAGTTTCTAGAATCCCAAAGAATTAAAGAGTCAAAACAAATATGTGATAAAATCCTGATCCAAATAGCTTCATTATTAATTTGATACAGCTGTAAAACATGAAGTGTATTTGAAATATGTAATTCTGTGTAATTCTTCAGATCTGGCTATAGGAATACAAGCCACTTTGGTTGTAGAGAAAGCAAGAAAGAAGAAAAGGAAGTCAAGGAAACAGAACGGACAAAAGATGAAAAGGAGCAACTTGCCCTTTGGTGGCTGGGATAGAGAGAATGGTGTGAATCTAGCAAAGAACACAGTACTTCTCCAGAATTAATCATTTCACAAGGAGTAACAACTGCCCACATCTCTTGGTTCTGCTTGTAAATACTGCACCACATCCTTGAGTGTAGGAAATGCTGTTGAGAGCTTGTTCATGATGTCTGTCTGGTCTGCACCTGCCTTGACCTCAGAGGAGAGAGGGGAGGGTCACAGAGAGAGGGGAGCAGCTGCAGTGAGAAAGAACTTGGTAATGTTCGCAGGGATGGCCTTTTCCTCTCAATTCTGACTATACAGTTTCTGTTAGTGACCAAAAAATGGATATCTATTTGTTTTGACTTCAGGTTGATGTAAGATTCTGTTAAAATGCTTCCATTTTCCCCTGTAGATTTAGCAGTAGTTATGTCACAAATATCCTCACTAAAGAGCAAAACCAGCAGCTTCTTTTTTTTAATAAAAAGTCATCTCATATCATCAATGTTTCTTTTTATTTAGTGTACTTTTTAAAGCAAAAGCTCATGAAGTTGTGATGCTATTGCAGTTTTTAATGTTTGATTTTGCTAAAAGCAAAAACAAATATGAAGTTTTAAGTACAAATTGATAGGAAAATTAAAAAGTAAGTACACTTAATGGAAGTTGGCAACAGATTGTTAGAAACTCGCTTTTGTAATATGAAGATTTTTTAGTAAAATATTTTGTCCGGCTTTACTAAACCTTCTGGGAGTATTGAAAGCAGGACACTATTAAATATAGAATTAAAAAAAAACAAACAAACAAAACAGTCAGGGGATGGTCCAGTAGTTAAGACTCAATGCTTCCAATCCAGGGAACATAGCTTTGATCCTTGATACAGGAACTAAGAATCCACATACCATACAGCCAAAAAAAAAAAAAAAAAGAAAAAGAAAAGAAAACAACAATCAGACCTTTTAATATATAACTAATTAAGAATAATTTAAACTGTTAGGCAGTTAAATATTTAAATAATCTATCTTTTCTGATTTCTAAATTACAATAAATAACAATCTTCATTGATTTCCTTGGGTTGGACTTAATGAGGTTTCCTATCAAAATAATGAGGTTCCAAGACTTTAAACTCCTAAATGTTATTGTTTTCCATAAAATTAGAAAGAAGAACAATTGTCATGCAACTCAAATCTCATAATGTACATTTCTTCTAATTAGAATGAATAACTTAATTGTTAAAAACTTCTTAGGAATGTTTGATTGCAAGATTTGCCAGTATTATACCATCTCAATTATATTCCAACAAATATAAAACAATACAAATGTATTCCCTGGCAAGTGTAATACATGGAAGATAACATTCAGGACTTGGTGAGGAACTTAGTAGTTGAATAACTAAATGTTCAATTGAATTCAAATGCTCTCTAAAGAATATTTGACAGGTGGTCACCAGGGCTCTGCATAAAGATTTTATGTGAATATTACTACCAGAAAAGGCAACCAATTACATTTTTCAGCTGTTATAAAAACTATAACATTATTATGCTGAAATCTCCAAATATACCTTCTCTGATGTAGTGCAATTGTTTCCTACCTACTAGCCTTTCAATTTCTTAAGGATATTTAAGCCTGTACTGAATATTTCCAAGCCAAACATCAACAGTTCCCATTCTCAAATTATATGATTTCTGGATACCCTATCCTTTTTCTTTCCTTTAGACTTAATATAGTTCATCATTTATCATTTAGTTCCAGTTCCTAAAACCAATCTTTTTCAAATGTAATCTAAAAAATATATGGGTTAGACTGGATTCCGCTTGCTCAGAATTAAATCTGAGATTGCATTAGAATGTTCAAGTATAACCAGGTACTGCATCCCCATTCTCCTTGATTATTCAAGCATTTAGAATTTTTAAATCTGCAAGTTATGCTATTACCTCAAGGTATATTTGATTGGGACTTTAACTCTGTTTTACAGTGTATGGAATAAAATTTTAATTTGCAAATCATCCTTCTTGAAAGATGAAAGTTGTAGAATTTTCTTTCTGGGATCCACAAATGTCTCATCTACCCAATCACTAGCATTAGACATCCCATCTCTTTCTTCTTCATCATCATGTGTAAAATAAAGCTTCTTACACTATGAAGAGTTCACAAATCTCAACTCTTTCCGTGTTTTCATCCTAGAGGTTTATGTAGCATTAGTGTGCATGTTTTCATGATTACTTTTTCTTCATGTAGTCAAATTAATTTTCTCATTGTGGTCATTTGAAACTGGGTGGTCAGACTGTTTGGACGTTCATATAAATGTCCCTAAAAATGTATTGAGGGTTATAGTCAACACTCCTGTGTACTTCAAATATGTGCTAAGTCTCTTCAACTGTGTCTCACACTTTGTGATCCAGTGGATTGTAGCTCTCCAGTCTCTTCTGTTCATGGAATTCTCCAGGCAAGAATACTGGAGTGACTGCCATTTCCTTCTTAAGGGGAACTTCAATGAAGAGTCCCATAAAGCCATTCTAAAAAAAGACAAGATTTTCATTTGGGGAACAGATTTTAGGAGAGAGCTCCCCAATGTTCAATATGTGACCAAGATGAATTTGGTAGGTATTAATAGGTAGGTGCCAATCATATTCAGTCATTCATTTAAGCTGGCTTAAAGCTCAACATTCAAAAAACTAAGATCATGGCATCTGGTCCCATTCACTTCATCACAAATAGATGGGGAAACAATGGAACAATGACAGACTTTATTTTCTTGGGTTTCAAAATCACTGAAGACGGTGACTTCAGCCATGAAATTAGAAGACATTTGCTTCTTGGAAGAAAAACTATGGCAAACCTAGACAGCAAATTAAAAAGCAGAGACATTACTTTGCTGACAAAAGTTCCTCTAGTCAAAGTTACGGTTTTTCCATTAGTCATGTATGGATGTGAGAGTTGGACTATAAAGAAAGCTGAATGCCAAATAATTGGTGCTTTTGAACTGTGATGTTGGAGAAGACTCTTGAGAGTCCCTTGGACTGCAAGGAGATCCAACCAGTCAATCCTAAAGGAAATCAGTCCTGACTATTCATTGGAACGACTGATGCAGAAGCTGAAACTTCAACACTTTGGCCACTTAATGTGAAGAACTGACTCATTGTAAAAGACACTGATGCTGGGAAAGATTGAAGGCAGGAGGAGAAGGGGACAACAGAGGATGAGATGGTTGGATATGGTTGGATGTCATCACAAACTCAATGGACATGAGTTTGAACAAGCTCTGGGAGCTGGTGATGGACAGGAAGGCCTGGTGTGCTACAGTCCATGGGGTTGAAAAGAGTCGAACATGACTGAGCCACTGAACTGAACTGACAGTGTTAGCACAGGAACAGCATATAGAACAATGACAAAATAGATGAACATGTTTTACGAAATGATGCTGAGAAAATTAACTACCCCAGTAAGAAAAACCCACAAAATTTGACTTTTCTGTACACAAAAGTCAATTCTACTCGAATGAAGTTAAGAAAGGTAAAATTTTAAAGCTTAGGAAGTATATAAAGTATTCTCTCCTTCACTTCAGGGGAAGATAGGAAAACATTTCAGGCTATAGAAGTATATACAGGCAGACCTCATTTTACTATGCTTCCCTTTATCATTCTCTATGGAGACTGCATTTTTCTTAAATTGAAGTTTTCTGGCCACTCTGCATTGAGCAAGTATATTGGTGCCATTTTTCAACTGTATTGTCTTTTAATTAAGTTGTATATATCACTTTTTTTAGACATAATGCTATTGCACACTAGCTAGACTATAGTACAGTGTAAACATACACTTTTATATGCACTGGGAAACTAAAATTTTGGGGACTCACTTTATTGATATATTTGTTGTATTGCAGTGGTCTGGAACTGAATCCCCAATGTTTCTGAGATGGGTCTGAATAGAAGGCTATCCCAGAATGAGGGAAACCCCAAATTTTTAAGATAAATTTTGAAAATCAATACATTTAATTATAGTACAATTGAGAAGGACTGTTTCTCAAAAGATACAGAAAGTCATAAAATAAGCCATAATTTGTAGAACATATTTACAACATATAAAAATTATAAATAGCTATTTCCTGGATGTTATAAAGCTCAGATATAAAATAGTACAACAACCCAGCAGAAAAACTGAACAAAAGGGATATGAAAAGATACAAATTAAGGTCACAATTAGGTCTGTCAAACACATACTAGGTAGGCAGAATTCTTTAAAGTTTAGCAATAACAGCAACAAGTATCAACAAAATAAAAGAACCTGTTTATTGTATAAAGTAGCATACAAATATATTCTAGGCCCTGAACTCCTACTCCTTGCTCTTGTATATAATCTCTTAGAAGCATATATAACAGTGTTTCTAAGGTCATTGTTCCTGACTCAGAACTGAAACCCACATTTCTGTCAACAACAGAGAAAAATACTCTGTTAACACAATGAAAGTGAAAAGTGAAGGTGAAACTTGCTCAGTCGTGTCCGACTCTTTGTGGCCCCATAGACTGTACAATCCATGGAATTCTCCAGGCCAGAACACTGGAGTGAGTAGACTTTCCCTTCTCCAGGACATCTTCCCAACCCAGGGATCGAACCCAGGTCTTCCACATTGCAGGCAAATTCTTTACCAGCTGAGCTATCAGAGAAGTTCTGTTGACACAATATTACAGAGCAGTTAGACTGAGTGAACTAGAGACCACCACAGGGGCATGGGTAAATTTTACAAATGGTTTTGATTAAAGACAAGCAATTAATGAATACAATATGCATTTATTTTTTTTTTATAAATTAAGAAAAGTAAGCATTACATTATTTAGGTCAGAGTCAAAGCACAAGTGGAAAAATCTACAAGAAAGTAGGGAGAAATTCAAGATAGGAACACTTTGTGGATGGGTCTGAAGCATGAGGAAACACCACTGCTACTGATATTCTATTCTTTAAGTCATTAGTAGGCTCAACATTTTACTATTTTTTTAGACATTAAATATACATTGCATATGCATAAGCAACTTGATCATTCTTCATCAGTTATTACAAGTTATGTAATACCTCACTACTCTGACATTTGGTTTTTTAATAATCTATCTTGAAAGTGAAAGTGTTAATCTCTCAGTCCTGTCAGACTCTTGGCGACACCATGGACTGTCGCCCATCAGGCTCCTCTGTCCATAGGATTTTCCAGGCAAGAATATTGGAGTGGGTTGCCATTTCCTTCTCCAGGGGATCTTCCTGACCCAGGGATTGAACATGGATCTCCTACATAGCAGGCAGACTCTTTACCATCTGAGCCCCTGGGGAAAGCCCTGAGACACTGTTCTGGTATTCAATTCAATTATACAGATTTGATTAACCATTCATTTATTCACACTTTAAGTTTTAAAACTAGTCAGTTAGAGTAAATATATGTCCTTTCTCATACCTCTCAGTGCTCCAAATAATTTTGAAGTTGTAAGGTGCACAAGAGCAAAAGTTGTCTCCATCTTTGCTGTTATCTCCTCCTTACCTAGTATAAGGATTGGTGCTGTATTTCAAAAAGCTGTGTGCACATAGATGATGCATTTCATGTGCAAGCCACTGTATTGAATAGAACTCACAACTGCCCCAAATGAAAACCATAAAGCAAAGTGTTCACTTTCTGTAGTGGACCAAACACATAGAGTAGCCTGTAGGAAGTTGCACTATCATTCTTTTCAGAAATGATCAAATTTAAAACTGTAAAGATCTATCTAACCCAAAAGTATAATGAATATATGTAATAATATTATATAATGTAAATATATATATATATGTACTATAATATATAATATTTAAATACATAATGTGAGTGTAATGAATATATACTAAATATATAAATGCTTAGACTATATTTGGCATTCTTGAATCACTATTCATCCAGTAAACAAGATAAATAAGGATACTAATTTAAATTAATTGTCTGGGAATAATTTTACTCAAAGTAGGTTAATTTCACTCAATACAGTAAGCTTTATTTTAATCCATTGTAATGAATTTTAACAGACTTCTAATAGAAATTATTTCTATTTTTCATTACAAAATCATGTCTATATATATCATGTATATGCTTTTGAAGGTACTAAACACTTGATAATGTTAAAATATAAAAGATAGAAAATTTTTACAGAATATAAAGAAAAAAAGTGCAATTTTAGAATCTAAGGTAGCAAGAAGCTAAATGAAGCAATGCCATGGCATAAATTATCTGTTGACTGACAATGAAGATACATCTCATCTGAAATCTTATATATCAACTTGGTATCTCTAATTGGCACCTCTACTTGTTTATTATTAGCAGGAATAAAATGAAAATTAGGACAGTTTCTGAAGTTCATTTTCTTGCTTATTTCTCTGATTATTTCATTGATTTGTTTCAAGTATCCTGCAAAGCTGAGGGATTACTTTGCTTTTCATTTCCAGACCTTAAAACATTAATTGGTTCCCTTTAAGGAGTGAAATAGCATGAATCAGTTTAGACTAGAATTTTTCAGCACATTTCCTTTATTTTCTTCTATTTTGTCATATAAAATAGTCCAATATAATTTGATTTGCACTGGTTTCACAAGCCCCATGACCCTTATGGTTTTTCTTCGATTTTAATTTTCCCTTATAATGTGAAATCATTCCTTCTTCGATGGGGAAAGAAGTGCACTTTCCTTGGTCAGGCTGTAAAGTTAGCTGGTACCTGCCTCAAAGATAAGTGGATTCTCTTGATGGCCGTGATCCCAATTCCATAGCACAGTTGACTAACTGTGATGAAAACAATTGGATACAAAAACATCATGCTGAATACCTTAAATACACACAACTTTTGTGTGTCAATCACATCTTAATAAAACTAGGGGAAATCAACTAGAATATTTTTTATTATTTTAAAGCACTGAGAGAAATTACCAGTTCTGTCATAGAAACTTCACATAATAAAAGCTTTACATATTTTTTCAGCCAAAGGAAGATATATGAATACTGTAGAATACACTCATTTCCTTTTTGTTAAATCATATCTAAACTTCTGGAAATAATGTCATTCTCTCTCAGAGCATGAAGTACCCCTTGAAAGAGGCTATGAAGAACATTTACCAGGTCCTCTCTTCCCCAGAGAAGGGAGAACTAAATCATGAAAATCTCCAAATACAACCTCCTCAGCCTCAAAATAGGATTGTCTAAACATCTCCTGTAATCCTGCCCCTCACACTTCTCCCATGGTTGTATTCAACACTCCAGTTTATTCAAATTCCTGGGTCAAAACCCTAAACCATTCTTAATTCCTCTCTTCCTTGTCACCAAAATTCTATCTCCCAGCAATACTATGCATCTACCACTAATAGACCTCTAACCCATCCATTTTTCTCCGTTTTCTCCCTAGTCTGTTGAACCCACCCTCTCTCCTTGATGCACTCATTCCCCCAGGCTTCTCCTCCTGTCCTGCTTTCTCCACTGTGTTCCCCACAAAAAAGCCAGAGTCATCTTCAGATTGCTCTTTTACCATTATAAAGACAATGTATATAAGAAATTTAAATTTTCCAAAAGAGTATGTATTGAGTGATTTTCTTTCCTACCCAATATTTTTATTTCCATTCCCCAGAATCCTTTCTCAGTATATCTTTCCTGAAGCTGTGCTCTTATGCATATACTTATTTATATGTGCAACATACATATATAATATGTATATGTATTTATATGTTTATGTATTTAAGAATGTATACATATATATTCTTTTTCCCTGACTGAAGCTACACTGTAAACATTATTCTGTTTGGTTTGCACCAGATCTTAATCTATGAAAGTGACAGAATGACATCGTGGAGAGGACAACACCATTGAGAAAAAAGTTAAGTGTACTCACACTTCCCCTAAAATCAAGATTCACAGGTGATGATCACACAGGTTCCCAGGAAGAACAGCAGGTTTGGAGATAGGAGAGAAGGAGACACTCAGATCACTGTCTTTATTGGAATTTTCTCAAAAAAGGGCAAGTAAAGCAGGGTAAGTAGTTTAGGCTTGACTGGCTTGAATAATTTCAGTGGACTTTGGGTTATAGGGTAGTTTCTAGCTGCCTGGTACTTGCCTTAGAATGATTAAAGCAAAGAAATATTTCTCCCTGGAGTGCACACAGATCAGATTTGGGAGGTAAGTTTCTGAATTGATTAGTTTGTTTGTCAAAGTCATACTCCTGGCTAAATCTTGTTGTCTCTCTGATCTGGGCAGTTCTAGGAGGAGCTGTATCTCCCCAGAAACATTTTTTTTGTTTGTTTTGTTTTTTCATTTATTTTTACCCAGAAACATTTTTAAACATCAAGTATCATATTGTACAGAAAATAAGGATTATCATTAATAAACTGTTCTTTGATGTTTTTGTTCAATAATAATTACTGGAGATCTTTACCTATCAATGTATATAGATCTACTTCTATCTGTTTTCTTATTTTTTATTCTCTCTTTTTTTTTAAATTAATCTATTGATTTCAATTGGGGGATAATTACTTCACAATATTGTGATAGTTTTTGTCACAGGTTAACATGAATTGGCCACGGGCATATATGTGTCCCCCATCTTGAAACCCCCTTCTGCCTCCCTCCCCTCATATCCCTCGAAGTTGACTCAGAGCACTGGCTTTGGGTGTCTTGATTCATGAATCAAACTAGCTCTGATCATCTGTTTTACATATGATAATGTGTATGCTTCAATGTTATTTTTATCAAATCATCCCACCTTCACCTTCTCCCACTGAGAAAGTCTGTTCTTTACATCTGTTTCTCCTTTGCTGCCCTGCATGTAGGATCATCAGTGTCATGTTCCTAAATTCCATATACATGTTAATACACAGTATTAGTCTCTCTCTTTCTGACTTCACTTTATATAATAGGCTTCAGGTTCATTCATCTCGCTAGAACTAACTCAAATGCATTCCTTTTTATAGGTTAGTATTATTCCATTGTGTACAAGTACCAAAAATTTCTTATCTATTCATTTGCCAGTGGGCATCTAGGTTACTTCCATGCCCTGGCTATTGTAAATAGTGTTATTATGACCATTGGGGTACACATGTCTCTTTCAGTTCTGATTTCCTTGGTGTGTATGCCCAGCAGTGGGATTGCGAGGTCATATGGAAGATCTATTCCCAATTTTTAAAGGAATCTCTACACTGTTCTCCATAGTGACTGTCCCAGTTTGCATTCCTATCAACGGTGTAAGAGGGTTCCCTTTTCTCCACATTCTATCCAGCATTTATTTTTCATAGACTTTTTGATGATGGCCATTCTTACCAGTGTGAGATGATACCTCATTGTGCTTTTGATATGCATTTCTCTAATATGAGTGACCTATTTCTCACTTCCACTGTATATCGTAAGGGATTTGATTTAAGTCATACCTGAATGGTCTAGTGGTTTTCCCTACTTTCTTCAATTTAAGTCTGAATTTGTCAATAAAGAGTTCATGATCTAGAGGGAGCTAAGATGACGGAGGAATAGGATGGGGAGACCACTTTCTCCCCCACCAATTCATCAAAAGATCATTTGAACGCTGAGCAAACTCCACAAAACAACTTCTGATCACTAGCAGAGGACATCAGACACCCAGAAAAGCAGCCCACTGTCTTTGAAAGGAGATAGGACAAAATATAAAAGATAACAAGTGAGACAATAGAGTTAGGAACGGAGATCCGTCCTGGGAAGGGAGTCTTAAGAGAGGAAGTTTCCAAACACCAGGAAACCCTCTCACCGGTGGGTCAGGGGGAAGTTTTTGAATGTTAGAGGGCAACCTAACTTGGAGGAAAAGTAAATAAAACCCACAGATTACATGCCTAAAAACAACTCCCAGCAGAAATGTACCCCGACGTTCGCATCTGCCACCAGCAAGTGGGGACTGAACGGAGAGGAGCAGGTGGCGGCATTGCTTAGGGTAAAGACTGGGCCTGAAAGCCCTGAGGGCAGTCTGAGGGAGCTAACGTGAGATAGCAACTTAAACTGTGGGATACACTATCCGTTCCCAGAACAAAGGACTAAGCAAATGCCAGAGAAGAGCTAGCTGGCTGAAAAGTAATTTAGAATAATGATCATAAAATGATCCAAAATCTTGAAAAAAAATAAAGTTACAGATAAATAACCTGGAGACAAGGATTGAGGAGATGCAAGAAATGTTTAACAACGACCTAGAAGAAATAAAAAAGAGTCAGTTAAAAATGAATAATGCAATAAATGAGATAAAAAACACTATGGAGAAAACCAACAGTAGAATAATGGAGGCAGAAGAAAGGATAAGTAAGGTAGAAGATAACATGGTGGAAATAAATGAAGCAGAGAGGAAAAAAGAATTAAAAGAAATGAGGACAACATCAGGGACCTCTGGGACAATGTGAAATGTCCCAACATTCGAATTATAGGAGTCCCAGAAGAAGAAGACAAAAAGAAAGGCCATGAGAAAATACTCAATGAGATAATAGCTGAAAACTTCCCCCAAATGGGAAAGGAAATAGTGATGCAAGTCCAAGAAACCCAGAGAGTCCCAATCAGGATAAACCCAAGGTGAAACACACCAAGTCACATATTAGTAAAATTAACAAAGATCAAACACAAAGAACAAATATTAAAAGCAGCAAGGAAGAAATAACAAATAACACACAAGGGGATTCCCATAAGGATAACAGCTGATCTATCAATAGAAACTCTTCAGGCCAGAAGGGAATGGCAGGACATATTTAACGTAATGAAAGAGAATAACCTACAGCCCAGACTACTGTACCCAGCAAGAATCTCATTCAGATATGAAGGAGAATTCCAAAGCTTTACAGACAAGCAAAAGTTGAGAGAATTCAGCACCACCAAACCAGCTCTTCAACAAATGCTAAAGGATCTTCTCTAGACAGGAAACACAAAAAGGTTGTATGAATGTGAACCCAAAACAACAAAGCAAATGGCAACGGGACCATTCTTACCAATAACTACCTTAAATGTAAATGGGTTGAATGCCGCAACCAAAAGACAAAGACTGGCAGAATGGACACAAAAGCAGACCCCTATAAATGCTGTCTACAAGAGACCCACCTCAAAACAAGGGACACATACAGACTGAAAGTGAAGGGCTGGAAAAAAATATTCATGCAAATGGAGACCAAAAGAAAGCAGGAGTTGCAATACTCATATCAGATAAAATAGATTTAAAATAAAGGCTGTGAAAAGAGACAAAGAAGGACACTACATAATGATCAAAGGATCAATTCAAGAAGAAGATATAACAATTATAAATATATATGCACCCAACATAGGAGCACCCCAATATGTAAGGCAAATGCTAACAAGAATGAAAGGAGAAATTAGCAATAACACAATAATAGTGGGAGGCTTTAATACCCCACTCACATCTATGGATAGATCAACTAAATAGAAAATTTAAAAGGAAACACAAACTTTAAATGACACAATGGTCGAGCTAGACCTAATTGATGTTTATAAGACATTTCACCCCAAAACAATCAACTTCACCTTTTTCTCAAGTGCACACGGAACCTTCTTTAGAGTAGATCACATCCTGGGCCATAAATCTAGCCTTGGTAAATTCAAAAAAATTGAAATCATTCCAGTCATCTTTTCTGACCACAATACAGTAAGATTAGATCTCAATTACAGGAAAAAAAAAGAAAAAGAAAAACTATTAAAAATTCCAACATATGGAGGCTAAATAACTTGCTTCTAAATAACCAACAAATCATAGAAGAAATAAAAAAAGAAATCAAAATATGCATAGAAACGAATGAAAATGAAAACACAACAACCCAAAACCTATGGGACACTGTAAAAGCAGTGCTAAGGGGAAGGTTCATAGCAATACAGGCTTACCTCAAGAAACAAGAAAAAAGTCAAATAAATAACCTAACTCTACACCTAAAGCAACTAGGGAAGCAAGAAATGAAGAAATCCAGGGTTAGTATAAGGCAAGAAATCTTAAAAGTTAGGGCAGAATAAATACAAAAGAAACAAAAGAGACTATAGCAAAAATCAACAAAGCTAAAAGCTGGTTTTTTGAAAATGTAAATAAAATTGACAAACCGTTAGCCAGAGTCATCAAGAAACAAAGGGATAAGAACCAAATCAACACAATTAGAAATGAAAATGGAGAGATCACAACAGACAACACTGAAATACAAAGGATCATAAGAGACTACTACCAGCAGCTATATGCCAATGAACTGGACAACTTGGAAGAAATGGAAAAATTCTTAGAAAAGTATAACTTTCCAAAACTGAACCAGGAAGAAATAGAAGATCTTAACAGACCCATCACAAGCACTGAAATTGAAACTGTAATCAGAAATCTTCCAGCAAACAAAAGCCCAGGGCCAGATGGCTTCACAGCTGAATTCTACCAAAAATTTAGAGAAGAGCTAACACCTATCTTACTCAAACTCTTCCAGAAAATTGTAGAAGAAGACAAACTTCCAAACTCATAGATGTAAAACTCCTTAACAAAATTCTAGCAACAGAATCCAAAAACATATTAAAAAGATTATGCATCATGACCAAGTGTGCTTTATCTCAGGAATGCAAGGATTCTTTAATATCCACAAATCAATCAGTGTAATACACCACATTAACAAATTGAAAGATAAAAAAACATATGATTATCTCAATAGATGCAGAAAAAGCCTTTGACAAAATTCAGCATCCATTTATGATAAAAACTCTCCAGAAAGCAGAAATAGAAGGAACATACCTCAACATAATAAAAGCAATATATGACAAACCCACAGCAAACATTATCTTCAATGTTTGAAAAATTGAAAGCATTTCCCTTAAAGTCAGGAAAAAGACAAGGGTGCCCACTCTTACCACTACAATTCAACATAGCTTTGGAAGTGTTGGCCACAGCAACCAGAGCAGAAAAAGAAATAAAAGGAATCCAGATAGGAAAAGAAGAAGTGAAACTCTCACTGTTTGCAGATGACATGATCCTCTACATAGAAAACCCTAAAGACTCTACCAGAAAATTATTAGAGCTAATCAGTGAATACAGTAATGTTGCAGGATATAAAATTAACACACAGGAATCCCTTGCATTCCTATACACTAACAATGAGAAAACAGGAAGAGAAATTAAGGAAACAATAACATTCACCATTGCAACAAAAATAAATACTTAGGCGTTTATCTACCTAAAGAAATGAAAGACCTATATATAGAAAACCATAAAACACTGAAGAAAGAAATCAAAGAGGACACAAATAGATGGAGAAATATACCGTGTTTCATGGATTGGAAGAATCAATATTGTGAAAATGACTATACTACCCAAAGCAATCTATAGATTCAACACAATCCCTATCAAGTTACAAAGGTATTTTTCACAGAACTAGAACAAATAATTTCACAACTTGTATAGAAATACAGAAAACCTCAAATAGCCAAAGTAATCTTGAGAAAGAAGAATGGAACTGGAGGAATCAACCTGCCTGACTTCGGGCTCTACTACAAAGCCACAATCATCAACACAGTATGGTACTGGCACAAAGACAGAAATATAGATCAATGGAACAGAATAGAAAGCCCAGAGATAAATCCATGTAACCATGGACACCTTATCTTCGGCAAAGGAGGCAAGGATATGCAATGGAAAAAAAGACAACTTCTTTAACAAGTGGTGCTGGGAAAACTGGTCAACCACTTGTAAAAGAATGAAACTAGAACACTTTCTAACACCATACACAAAAATAAACTCAGAATGGATTAAGATCTAAATGTAAGACCAGAAACTACGAAACTCCTAAAGGAGAACATAGGCAAAACACTCTCCGACATAAATCACAGCAGGATCCTCTATGACCCACCTCTCAGAATATTGGAAATAAAAACAAAAATAAACAAATGAGGCCTAATTAAACTTAAAAGCTTTTGCACAACAAAGGAAACTATATGCAAGGTGAAAAGACAGCCTTCAGAATGGGAGAAAATAATAGCAAACAAAGCAACAGACAAAGGATTAATGTCAAAAATACACAAGTAACACCTGCAGCTCCATTCCAGAAAAATAAATGACCCAATCAAAAAATCGGCAAAAGAACTGAACAGACATTTCTCCAAAGAAGATATACAGATGGCTAACAAACACATGAAAATATGCTCAACATCACTCATTATCAGAGAAATGAAAATCAAAAACACAATGAGGTACCACTACATGCCAGTCAGGATGGCTGCTATCCAAAAGTCTACAAGCAATAAACGCTGGAGAGGGTGTGGAGAAAAGGGAACCCTCTTACACTGTTTGTGGGAATGCAAACTAGTAAAGCCACTATGGAGAACAGTGTGGAGATTCATTTAAAACTTGGAAATAGAACTGCCATATGACCCAGCAATCCCACTCCTGGGCATGCACACCGAGGAAACCAGATCTGAAAGACCTACACCCCAATGTGCACCCCAATGTTCATCGCAGCACTGTTGTAATAACTAGGATATGGAAGCAACCTAGATGCCCATCAGCAGATGAATGGATAAAAAAGCTGTGGTAAATATACACTATGGAATATTGCTCAGCCATTAAAAAAAATCATTTGAATCAGTTCTAATGAGATGGATGAAACTGGACCCATTATAGAGAGTGAAGTAAGCCAGAAAGATAAAGACCAATATAGTATACTAATGCATATATATGGAAATTAAAAAGATGGTAATGATAACCCTATATGCAAAACAGAAAAAGAGACACAGATATACAGAACAGTTTTGGACTCTGTGGGAGAAGTTGAGGGTGGGATGTTCTGAGAGAATAGCATTGAAACAAGTATACTATCAATGGTGAAACAGATCAGCAGCCCAGGTTGGATGCATTAGACAAGTGCTAAGGCTGGTGCAGTGGGAAGACCCAGAGGGATGGGATGGGGAACACATGTAAAACCATGGCTGATTCATGTCAATGTATGGAAAAAAACCACTACAATATTGTAAAGTCATTAGCCCCCAACTAATAAAAATACATGGAGGGGGAAAAAATGAGTTCATGATCTGAGCCATAGTCAGCTCCCAGTCTTGATTTTGCTGACTGTATAGAGCTTCTCCATCTTTGGCTGCAAAGAACATAATCAATCTGATTTTGGTGTTGACCATCTGGTGATGTCCATGTGTAGAGTCTTCTTTTGTGTTGTTGGAAGAGGGTGTTTGCTATGACCAGTGCGTTCTCTTGGCAAAACTCTATTAGTTTTTGACCTGCTTCATTCCATACTCCAGGGCCAAATTTGCCTGTTACTCCAAGTGTTTCTTGACTTCCTACTTTTGCATTCAATTCCCCTATAATGAAAAGGACATCCTTTTTGGATGTTACTTCTAAAAGGTCTTGTAGGTCTTCATAGAACCGTTCAGCTTCAGCTTCTTCAGGATTACTGGTTGGGGCATAGACCTGGATTACCGTGATATTGAATGGTTTGCCTTGGAAACAAACAGAGATCATCCTGTCGTTTTTGATATTGCATCCAAGTACTGCATTTCAGACTCTTTTGTTGACCATGATAGCTACTCCATTTCTTCTAAGGGATTCCTACTCACAGTAGTAAATATAATGGTCATCTGAGTTAAATTTACTCATTCCATTCCATTTTACTTCACTGATTCCTAGAATGTTGGTGTTTACTCTTGCCATCTCCTGTTTGACCACTTCCAATTTGCCTTGATTCATGGACCTAACATTCCAGATTCCTATGCAATATTGCTGTTTAAAGTATCAGACCTTGCTTTCTATCACCAGTCACATCCACAACTGGGTATTATTTTTGCTTTGGTTCCATCCCTTCATTCTTTCTGGAGTTATTTTTCCACTGATCTCCATTAGCATACTGGGCACCTACCAACATGGGGAGTTCCTCTCTCAGTATCCTATCATTTTGTCTTTTCATACTGAGCTGCCTCTTGAGGAACCTATATGCAGGTCAGGAAGCAACAGTAAGAACTGAACATGGAACAAAAGACTGATTCCAAATGGGAAAAGAAGTACATCGAGGCTTATACTGTCATCCTGCTTATTTAACTTATATGCAGAGTACATCATGAGAAATGCTGGACTGAAAGAAGCACAAGCTGGAATCAAGATTGCCGGGAGAAGTATCAATAACCTCAGATATGCAGATGACACCCCCCTTATGGCAGAAAGTGAAAAGGAACTAAAAAGTCTCTTGATGGAAGTGAAAGAGGAAAGTGAAAAGCTGGTTTAAAGCTCAACATTCAGAAAACTAAGATCATGGCATCCAGCCCCATCACTTCATGGGAATTAGATGGGGAAACAGTGGAAACAGTGGCTGATTTATTTTTTGGGCTCCAAAATCACTGCAGATGGTGACTGCAGCCATGAAATTAAAAGACACTTACTCCTTGGAAGCAAAGTTATGACCAACCTAGATAGCATATTAAAAAGCAGAGACATTACTTTGCCAAAAAATGTCTGTCTAGACAAGGCTAAGGTTTTTCCAGTTGTCATATATTTATGTGAGAGTTGGACTGTAAAGAAAGCTGAGTGCCAAAGAATTGATGCTTTTGAACTGAGGTATTGGAGAAGACTCTTGTGAGTCCCTTGGACTTCAAGAGATTTAACCAGTCCATTCTAAAGGAGATCAGTCCTGGGTGTTCATTGGAAGGACTGATGCTGAAGCTGAAACTCTAATACTTTGGCCACCTCATATGAAGAGTTGACTCATTGGAAAAGACACTGATGCTGGGAGGGATTGGGGGCAGGAGGAGAAGGGGACAACAGGAAGAGATGGCTGGATGGCATCACCGACTTGTTGGACATGAGTTTGGGTAAACTCTGGGAGTTGGTGATGGACAGGGACGCCTGGCGTGCTGCAATTCATGGGGACGCAGACTTGGACACGACTGAGCGACTGAACTGAACTGAATATGAGTGATGCTGAGTATTTTTTCATTTGTTTATTTGCCGTCTGTATGTATACTGTGGAGTAATGTCTGTTTAGGTCTTTGGCCCATTTTTTGATTGGGTTGTTTATTTTACTGGTATTGAGCTGCATGAGATGCTTGTATATTTTGGAGATTAATTATTTGTCAGTTGTTTCATTTGCAGTTGTTTCCTGCCATTCTGAGGGCTGTCTTTTCAGCTTGTTTATAGTTTTCTTCATTGTGCAAAAGGTTTTAAGTTTAATTAAATCCCATGTGCTTATTCTTGTTTTTATTTCAATTATTCTGGGAGGTGGGTCATAGAGGATATTTCTGTGATTTATGTCAGAGACTGTTCTGTCTGCCTAAGTTTTCCTCAAATAGTTTTATACTTTCTGCTATTACATGAAGGTATTTAATACATTTTGAGTTTATTTGTGTGTGTGTTGTTAGAAAGTATCCTAGTTTCATTATTTTACGTGTAGTTAACCAGTTTTCCCAGCACCACTTGTTGAAAAGACTGTCTTTTCTCCATTGTATAATCTATATTTCTGGCTTTGTGCCAGTACCATATTGTCTTGATGACTATTGCTTTGTAGTATAATCTGAAGTAGTAGGAAATGTTGATTCCTCCAGTTTCATTCTTCTTCCTCAAGATTGCTTTGGCTATTCATGGTCTTTTGTGTTTCATACAAGTTGTGAAAGTATTTCTTCTAGTTCTGTGCAAAATATCATTGGTAAATTGGTAGGGATTTCATTGAATCTATAGATTGGTTTGGGTAGTATTGTCATTTTCACTATGTTGATTCTTCCAATTCAAGAGCATGGTATATTTCTCCATCTATTTGTGTTATCTTTTTTTTATTTATTTTTTCACCAGTTTTTTTTTTTTTCTAATAGTTTTCTGTACAGGTCTTCAGTTTCTTTAGGTAAATTTACTCCTAAGTATTTTATTTTATTTTTTTTTCATTGCAGTGGTGAATGGGGTTGTTTCCTTAATTTCTCCTTCTGATTTTTTCATTGTTAGCATATTGAAATACAAGGGATATCTGTGTATTAATTTTATATCCTGTGACATTACTATATTCATTGATTAGTTCTACTAATGCTCTGGTGACATAAACTTGATTTTCTATGTAGAGGATCATGTCAACTGCAAAAAGTGAGAGTTTTATTTCTTCCTTTCCAACCTGATTATTTGTTTCTTTATTCATTTTTTCCTCTGACTGATTTGACTAGAACTTCCAAAATTATGTTGAATAGTAGTGGTTAGAGTGGGCATCTTTGTCTTGCTCCTGATTTTAGAGGAAATGCTTTCAATTTTTCACCATTGAGGATAATGTTTGCTTTGAGTTTGTCAAACATGGCTTTTATTCTGTTGAGATATGCTCCTTCTATGCCTAATTTCTGGAGAGCTTTTCTTAAAAAAAAAAATCAGGAAAGGATTTTGAATTTCATTAAGTCTTCCCTGCATCTTTTGAAATAGGTATATAGTTTTAAATCACATTAATTGGTGTGTCACTGATTTATGAATATTGAAGAATCCTTGTAGTCCATGAATAAAACCAACTTGATAATGATGTTTGATCTTTTTAATATGTCGATGAATTCTGTTTGCTAGAATTTTGTTGAGGAGTTTTGCATCTATTTTCATCAGTAATATTGGCCTATAGTTCTCTTTTGTGTGGCATATTTGTCTGGTTTTGGTATCAGGGTGATGGCAGTTTTGTAGAAAAGGTTTGGGAGATTTTCCTCCTCTGAAAATTTCTGGAAGAGCTTGAGTAGGATTGGGGTTGGCTCATCTCTAAATTTTTGGTAAAATTCACCTGTAAAACCATCTGGTTCTGGGCTTTTGTTTGTTGGAAGAATTTTGACTATGATTTCGATTGCTGTGTTTATGACTGGTCTGTTCATTTTTTAAATTTCTTCCTGGATGAGTTTTGGAAAGTTATACTTTTCTAAGAATTTGTCCATTTATTTTAAGTTGTCCATTTTATTGGCATATAGTTGCTCATAGTAGTCTCTTATGATCATTTATAAATCTGTTGCAATTTCTCCATTCTCATTTCTAATTTTATTGATGATGATCTCCTTTTTTTATGATATGACTAACGGCTTATCTATTTTGTTTATCTTCTCAAAGAATCAATTTTTAGTTTTAATGATCTTTGCTATAGCCTTCATTTCTTTTTCAGTTATTTCTGCTCTAATTTTTATGATTTCTTTCCTTCTACTAAGTTTGGTTTTTGTTGTTGTTGCTGTCCTTTTTTTTTTTTCTAGTTGCTTTAAGTGTAAGTTTAGGTTGTTTATTCAATCTTTCTCTTGCTTCTTGAGGTAGGATTGTATTGCTATGAATTTCCCACTTAACACTGCTTTTACTGAATTCCATAGATTTGGGGTTGTTGCATTTTTGTTGTCATTTGTTTATATGCATGTTTTTGTTTCCTTTTTGATACCTTAAGTGATATTCATTATCATTTGTTTCTATGCATATTTTGATTTCCTTTTTGATTTATTCAATGATTTGTTAATGCTTTTTGTATTTTTTTTTTCCCTTGTAGCTAATCTCTAGTCTTACAGCATGGCGATCAGAAAAGATGCTTGAAATGATTTCAATGTTTTAACAATTAGCTAAGGCTTTATTTGTGGTTCAGAGTGTGATTTATCCTGGAGAATGTTCCACCTTCACTTGAGGTAAAGGTGAAATTCAATGTTTTGGGAAGAAATACCCTGTAGATGTCAATTAGGTCTAACTAGTCTAATGTATCATTTAAAGTTTGTGTTTCCTTGCTAATTTTCTGTCTGGATGATCTGTCCATTTGTGTGAATGGGGTATTAAAGTCTCTCACTATCATTTTGTTACTGTTGATTTCCCCTTTAACAGTTGTTAGCATTTGCCTTATGTATTGAGGTACTCACATGTTGGATGTGCTGCTGCTGATGCTAAGTCACTTCAGTCATGTCTGACTCTGTGCGATCCCATAGATAGCAGCCCACTAGGATCCGCTGTCCATGGGATTGTCCAGGAAAGACCACTGGAGTGGGTTGCCATTTCCTTGTCCAATGCATGAAAGTGAAAAGTGAACGTGAAATCGCTCAGTCTTGTACAACTCTTTGCGACCCCATGGACTGCAGCCTACCAGGCTCCTCTGTCCATGGTATTTTCAGGGCAAGATTACTGGAGTGGGTTGTCATTGCCTTCTCCTGTTGGGTGCATATATGTTTATAATTGTAAACATCTTATTCTTGGATTGATCCTTGATCATTATGTAGTATCCTTCTTTGTCTTTTATCATCATCTTTATTTCAAAGTCTATTTTATCTGATATGAGTATTGCTACTCCCATTTTATTTTGTTATCCATTTGTATGAAATATCTTTTTCCAATCCCTCACTTTCCGTCTGTATGTGTCCCTAGATTTGAGGTAGGTCTCTTTTAGAGACTTGTTTTTATAGCCATTTGGCCAGTCTTTATCTTTCAGGTGGAGCATTTAACCCCCAGTTTGAGATAGTTATTGATAAGTATGCTCCTGTTACCATGTACTTTATTGTTTGGGGTTTATTTTTATATACCTTTTCTCTGTTTTCTGTCTAGTGAGGATACTTTAGCGTTTGTTCAAGAGATGGTTGGGTGGTGCTAAATGCTCTCAGCTTTTGCTTGTCTGTAGAGCTTGAATGAGATCCTTGCTGGGTAGAGTAATCTTGGTTGTAGTTGTTTTTTGTTGTTGTTTGTTTGTTTGTTTGTTCCTTTTCATCACTTTAATTATATCCTTCCATTTTCTTCTGACTAGCCAAGCTTCTGTTGAAAGATCAGCTGTTATTCTTATGGCATTCCCTTGTTCAGTTCAGTTCAGTCGCTCAGTCGTGTCCGACTCTTTGCAAACCCATGAATCCCAGCACGCCAGGACTCCCTGTCCATCACCAACTCCCAGAGTTCACTCAAACTCATGTCCATCAAGTTGGTGATGCCATCCAGCTATCTCATCCTCTGTCGTCCCCTTCTCCTCCTGCCTTCAACCCCTTCCAGTATCAGGGTCTTTTCCAATGAGTAAACTCTTCATATGAGGTGGCCAAAATATTGGAGTTTCAGCTTCACCATCAGTCCTTTCAATGAACACCCAGTACTAATTTCCTTTAGGATGGACCAGTTGGATCTCCTTGAAGTCCAAGGGACTCTCAAGAGTCTTCTCCAACACTACAGTTCAAAAGCATCAATTATTCAGTGCTCAGCTTCCTTCATGGTCCAACTCTCACATCCATACATGACCACTAGAAAAACTGGAAAAAAAATGCCAGCAAAGTTGGGAATTTCAGCAGTGGCCACAGGACTGGACAAGGTCATTTCAATCTCAAATAAAGGCAATGTCAAAGAATACACAAACTACCACACAATTGCAGTCATCTCACATGCTAGTAAAGTAATGCTCAAAATTCTCCAAGCCAGGCTTCAGAAATACGTGAACTAAGAACTTCCAGATGTTCAAGCTGGTTTTAGAAAAGGCAGAGGAACCAGAGATCAAATTGCCAACATCTGATGGATCATTGAAAAAGCAAAATAGTTCCAGAAAAACATATATTTCTGCTTTATTGACTATGCCAAAGCCTTTGACTGTGTGGATCACAATAAACTGTGGGAAATTCTGAAAGAGATGGGAATACCAGACCACCTGATCTCCCTCTTGAGAAACCTATATACAGGTCAGGAAGCAACAGTTGGAACTGAACAATGAATAACACACTGGTTCCAAATAGGAAAAAGAGTACGCCAAGGCTGTATATTGTCACCCTGATTATTTATCTTATATGCGGAGTACATCATGAGAAATGCTGAGCTGGAAGAAACACAAGCTTGAATCAAGATTGCCAGGGGAAATATCAATAGCCTCAAATATGCAGATGATACCACCGTTATGGCAGAAAGTGAAGAGGAACTAAAAAGCCTCTTGATGAAAGTGAAAGAGGAGAGTGAAAAACTTGGTTTAAAGCTCAACATTCAGAAAACTAAGATCATGGCATCTGGTCCCATCAGTTCATGTGAAATAGATGGTGTAACAGTGGAAACAGTGTCAGGCTTTATATTTTTTGGCTCCCAAATCACTGCAGATGGTGATTGCATCCATGAAATTGAAAGACTCCTTGGAAGGAAAGTTATGACCAATCTAGATAGCATATTAAAAAGCAGAGACATTACTTTGCCAACAAAGTTCCATCTAGTCAGGACATTCCCTTGTAGGTTATTTCTTTTCTCCTGCTGCTTTTAATATTTGTTTTTTTTTTTGTGTTTAAATTTTGCTAGTGTGATTAATATACATTTTGCTACATTCCTCTTCAGATTTGTTCTGTATGGAACTATCTGGGCTTCTTGGATTGGGTGGCTATTTTTTTTTCCCATTTGAGGGAGTTTTTCAGATACTATCTTCTCAAATATTTTCTCAGGCCCCTTCCTTTTGTCTTCTTCTAGCACACTTATGATTCAAATGTCAGGGTGCTTAATATTGTCCAAGAGATCTCTGAGGCTGTCTTCATTCCTTTTATTTTATCCACTCTGCTTCACTTATTTCCACCATGCTGTCTTCAAGCTCACTTATCCTATCTTCTGTTTCAGTTACTGTAGTCTTTGATCCCTCCAGAGTGTTTTAAATCTCAGTTACTCCATTGTTCATTACTGAGAAACTATTCTTTATTTCTTCTAGGCCCTTAGTAAACATTTCTGCATTTTCTCAATACATGTCTCTAGTACTTTTTCTGTATCTCTATTTTATTTTCAAGAATTTGGAACATCTTTACTAACGTAATTCTGAACTATTTTCAGGTCGACTCCCTATTTCCTCTTTTGTGTGGTTTGATGTGTCTTTATCATGTTCCTTCACCTGCTGGATAGTTCTCTGCCTTTTCACTTGGTTTAGTTTGCTGTATTTGAGGTCTCCTTTCTGGAGACTGGAAGGTCATAACTCCTCTTAATTGTGGCATCTGCTCCCTGTGTGTGGGGCTGAACCAGTGGCTTGTGAAAGTTTCCTGGTTGGGGGAACTCATGTATTTACTCTGGTGGATGGGACTGAATCTTCTCTCTTTGGAGAGCAGTGTGGTGTCCCGTGGTGAGTTTCGGGTATCTGTGGGTTTGGTATGGCTTTCAGCAGCCTATCTTTTAGTGTTTAGGGCTGCATTCCTGTTTTGCTGGAGTTTTTTGTTTTTTGTTTGTTTGTTTGTTTTTTGTTTTTTTATTTTCTTTTCCCCCTTTTATTTTAGGCTATCTTGCAGTGCAACTGCTGGTTCTTAGGTGGAATTTGGTCTCAGTGTAGGTATGGAGGCTGCTTTTGGGAGGGCTCTCATCTATTAATGTCCCCTTCGGTAAAGAATTCTATGATGGTCCAAATTTCTGGAGTTGAGCCTCCTGCTTCTGGGTTTCAGTCCCTATCTCTTACCATAGCATCAAGATTTCTTCGTCCACACAGCACAGAAGACAAAGCCAACGTGAAGACAAAGTCAATGGTGAAGCAACTCTCTACAGCAAAGAATATCCAAAGTGATTCACAGAGTTATATAGAGAAGAGAAGTAAAGGAAAGAGACAGAGGTGACCAGGATGAGAGAAAAAAGAGTCAAAAGGGAAGACACCAATCAAGCCAGTAATCAAATCCTTAAGTGAAAATGGATACTAAAAATTAGACTCTTAAACATACACAATTAATAACTAAAGATCAAAATGCAAAAATAAAAGCCTAGAATAAAAATTAGATTATCAAAAGTGCTAATAAAAAAGTCAAACTCAAAAATGACAAAATATGGAATTTATTTAAAAAATGTCTTTTTTTAGAAAAGTAAAAGTAGGCTATAAAAAAAGTTAAAGGAGTAATACAGAACCATATTAAGACAGTATGAGGGAATAAGGAAAATGAGAAGGGGAGGAAAGGGAAAAAAAAGAGAAATAAGAAAAATTGAAAAAAGTTTTAAAAATAATATTTCTTAATTTAAAAATAATATTAATAAAGAAAAACACATCTAGGGATTTGTTTGGAGCTGTTGTAGGCTGTGTGGAGTCAGTTCAGTGTCAGTTATTCTCTTGTTCCAGCTTGTTATCAAAGTCTACTGTTGCCACTCAAATGCACAGTCTCAGCTTAACTGCAGGATTTTAATCTGTTGCACCTGCCACTTCTGGGGCAGTTCCCCCTTCTTTTCTTTACTTAGGTTCACCTCCTCTGCTTGCAAGTCTCTTTAGTGACTGATGTCTGCCCTGACAAGGGCGTGGAAGTGGCCATTCATTCAGGCTCACTTGCTCAGTTGTGCTGTGGAGAGGGAAGGACACTGCAAACAAATGCCACCAGTGTGTGGGGGGAGCACTCACAGCAAATGCTCCACATGGAGGTTTCCACAGGCCAAGATGGCACGCACTTCCCAAGCTGTTCAGGCTCCCAAGTGCGCCAGGAGGGCACAGTCTCAGGTGGGTGATGTATCTCATCAGGGGAGTTGCTCTCAGGCTGTGACACTCTCAGCAGATATGAACCATCCAGAATCCCAGGAAAACATGATTAGAGATGAGGCCTGCTCAAAGTTTGACAGGAGATGCAGTCTCTGTGGTCAAGATGGCAGAGACCCCTAGCTTTTCTGCCTCTGGCTATTGCTCACCTGTCTCTCTGCCTCCAGAAAGGGCCACAAATGGCAGCTGGCTTGCTCTTCTTTGATATTTGCTAGGGCAAAATCCTTTGTTCTGTGGGCATGCCAGGGGTCACAGTGCAGTGTTAGAGCTTTCCTGAGGGAATGGTCCATTGTTTTTTTATTTCCTCTGGTGTTCGTACAGTTTGAGTTTTACCCCATCTCTCTATTCTGTCATATTAGTCCCTTCAGAGTGTCCTCACAGCATTTAATCCTGGATGTTTTCCTAAGGAAGGCGATATGTTGATGGCTTCTAGCATTTTGCTAGGGGAAAAAAATGCTGCATTTAAAATATCACCCATTATGTATGTGCTTATAAGTGCAAATGCATCTGTAAGATAAATTCCTAAAAGCAGAAAATGTGTTTGTGTGCTCAGTCGCTTCAGTGTGTCCAACTCTTTTCAGTCCTAAGGACTGTAGCCCGCCAGTCTCCTCTGCTCTCCTCTGTTCGTTCTTCTCCAAGCAAGAATACTGGAGTTTGTTGCCATGCCCTCCTCCAGGGGATCTTCCTGACCCAGGGATCAAATGTGTCCTTAGTCTCCCACATTGCAGGCAGATCCTTTACCCACTGAGTCACCTGGGAAGCCCCAAAGTAGAAGATATATACTCTTAAATGCAAAATAAATATTGGAAGTTAAGTAGATTTCAAATAGAGGGCAGCATTTCAATTCCCCCACTAGCAACAGCCTATGACATTAAGATTCTCTGATGCCTCACTGTCACGTTTTCAGATTAATCAGTTTCTCAAATCTTGCCAGTTTTTCAGAAACTGAAAATATTCAATATTGACCATTTTTAAATGTTTGTAAGTTATTCATATTTCTTTTTGATTTCTCTATGTTCTGACTTTTTTTTTTTCTATTGGTGTTCGGGTCTATATATATTGATCTCTTCTGTCATATATATTAGAAACAGAAATTAACTTTTTTATTTAACCAAATTTATCTTTAACTTTTGGTATCTGGTTTAATGAAGGCTTCTCTTAATCAAGTTTTTTTTTTTTTTCTTAATGTAGACTTTCTGTGCCATGATATTGTGTATTTTACATTAAGGTCTTTAATTCCACTGGAATTTATTTTGCTATAAGGATGCATCTAGTGAGGATGCTTGGAGAATTAATTATAGTTGTTGGAGAGGCAGCTGGCAAGTATAACAGAAAAGAAGATGGCCATGGTGGAGCACATGTAAAAGAAGACAGGCGAAACATTTAAGAAAGACAGAAGTTATTAATAGTATGAAGATAAAGAAGTAACAGCTCAAGAAGGGGCAGAGAGCCCCAGGGTCCTCTTCATGTCAGGGTCAGATTTTGATGTATGAGGAAGACATTTGTAACTACTTTTGTTTTATGACACTGGCTCCTTTGACTAGCGGTTTCATTAGAACATTTCATATCTCATTGAGTGTTGTGTTGTAGTGCTAATTTCATGCAACATTTCCCTTCAAAAAAATAAAAGGTGGAATACATAATTTCATGGAAGCATGTAAAAAAAACCTTTATTTGACTACATATCTTTAAAAAGTTCTTCAAAAATTAAATATACTACATATATAAAACAGCACTTCATTTTTTTCAGTAGCCCCAAAGCACATTCTAAATAATTATTTGGAAAATTGAATACTTAAAGCATGCAAAGTGTGACTGTTTTCTTTTTCTGATCTTAAACAGAACACACAATCTATTAGTAAATATTTTCTTACAAACATCAAGTATTAGAGATACTTACAGACATCAAGTATTAGAGATACTTACAAACATCAAGTATTAGAGATACAAGGCAGAGATATCCTTTAGTGGTCACTATTTGCCATCATTTTATCTTTTAGTGCTTTTAGCTTCTTTTGCTGCTGTCAGTCTGTTGTCCTGTATCTAATTTGGTGCAGTGCTATTGAACACACCAGTGCCTGGTTCAGAACTGAGGGTTAACCCGTGTTCCCTAGGATGATATAGGTGACTCTGCTGACAAATGGGACTGCACAGAGGCCTGGCTGACTGATGCCCTGATTACCACTGTGTTCTGGATGAGTGGGGTTGCTATAAATCTGCCTCTGTGTAAGTGAAATGTCACTGTGACATCTCATCAGATTTTGTCCTCAACTCATTGCGGAGTTTCTTTAGCCAGAATTGGGATATAAAATCTTAAATCAGCATTAGTTCAGTAAATAGACTTAAAATGTGCTTTGCAATAATGGACTCTCATGGGACTCACTGGAATCAACAAAACTTCACCTTGAGGAATATAATTTCTGCTACACTTTTGCTGACTTGTAAAACATTACTTAGGTGTGTGTGTGTGTGTGTGTGTGTGTGTGTGTGTTAAGATAAACACTCTCTCTTTATTGTCTTGCTTTTCAAATGGGATGTTTCAGTAACCTCTCATCCAAACTTAAAACACTGTTGCTTGAGTGTTACTTACATATTAATACCAAATTAGAACTCAATCATAGTTCAATTAAAACACCCATTTACTAATGACTTGAGTATTTAATATCTGGGTATTATAAATTTGTAATTTTGAGAGATGAAATTAGAAGCTGAGTTAAAAAGTGTAAGTTGATTATCTTAGTGTTTCATTTACCCTTTGTAACTCTTCCTTTTTGATTCGCTTTTTGATATATGAACACTTGAAAATTAGGCATCATTTTGTTTGACATTCTTAGAGTAAACTATTCTTTGCTTGGTTCTCAGAATGCAAAGCTGAAAGTGACAGTGCATATCCCCACGTCTTCAAATCTGGTGATAACCTAGCCACTTCTAAATAAAAAGATGGCATATGGCGTAGAGCAAACAGACACAGGATAAAACCAGAATTCTGTTTCAAGCTGACCCTCAGTGACTGGCATAAGGTCATATAGTTTATCACTTCAGTTCAGTCGCTCAGCTGTGTCTGACTGTTTGCGACCCCATGGACTGCAGTTCACCAGGCTTCCCTGTCCATCACCAACTCCCGGAACTTACTCAAACTCAAGCTCATCAAGTCGGTGATGCCATACAACCATGTCATCCTCTATTGTCCCCTTCTCCTCCTGCCTTCAATCTTTCCCAGTATCAGGGCCTTTTCCAATGAGTCAGTTCTTCACATCAGGTGGCCAAAGTATTGGAGTTTCAGCTCAACATCAGTCCTTCCAATGAACATCCAGGACTTATCTCCTTTAGGATGCACTGGTTGGATCTCCTTGAAGTCCAAAAGATTCTCAAGAGTCTTCTCCAACACCACAGTTCAAAAGCATCAATTATTCAGTGTTCAGCTTTCTTTATAGTCCAACTCTCACATCCATACATCTCTACTGGAAAAACCATAGCTTTGACTAATTGGACCTTTGTTGGCAAAGTAATGCCTCTCCTTATATAGGTTATGCCAATCCTTAAATGTCCACTGCTTCATCTTAAAAAATAGGTATAACTTCTGTGTGCATGCCAAGTTGCTTCAGTGATGTCCAACTCCTTGTGACCCTATGGATAGCAACCTGTCAGGCTCTTCAGTCCATGGTGTTCTCCAGGCAAGAATACTGCAGTGGGTTGTCATGGCCTCCTCCAGGGGATCTTCCTGACCCAGGCATTGAACCCATGTCTCTTTTTTTGTCCCCTGCTTTGGTAGGCAGGTGCTTTACTACCAGTGCCACTTGGGAAGCCCCATAAAACTTCTACTCTATTATTTTTGCAGATTTTATTTCTGAGAGTCAAATGAGATGATAGAAGTAAGAGTTATTAGTGTAGCATTTTCCTATTATTTACAAAAAAATATATAGTACTCTTAGCTATGCTAAAATATTAAAATATGCTTTTCAGAACAAGATATCAACACTACAAGTGTGCGCATACTTGAGTAACCTGTAACAGCCCATTATTTTAAAAGTATTTACATATCTGAAAGAGAATCAGAGAGAACAAATTGTTCACCATAAATTAAGAATCACCTTGGCTTACCTACTAACTATTCACTGCATATTTTGAAAACAATTTAGTATCTGGATCTAAAAATCATCCCCATTCATTATTGTTTGACTGAGTGATTAAATCAGCTAATGGTGAACATGAAGGGCGAGAATCTAGAATGAAGGCATGGTCACAATTATGCAGCTATTTAACTGTACTGACTTCAAGAAGTCTCAATCAAGGCAACACTTAGAATAAGAAGTGTTATTTTTGTATGGATACCTACTGTGATCCAGACATTGTACCAAGTACTTCATGTAAAATTTCCATTAAATCTCAGAACAGAATTCCAGTTCAAAGTTCATTAAATTGCCAAAAGTAACACTGGCAATAAGTACTCATATTTACTATCTCTAGGGTTCTTATTTTTCTTTTCTTCCCTAAATTTTGTGATTTTTGAGATATGGTATTTGTTAAATTTCACATGGCTTTCTATTCTCAATTTCTAATCATTACCTGGTTAAAATAAGTCCTTCAAAGAAGTGAGACCATACCATGTTCTAGAAATTATTCTCTAAATGTCTGGAAATCATAGAAAGTTCAAGTTCAGATCCAGGAGGACCCCCAGAGGCTCAGTTCAAAGTTGAGAAAACTCAGCATTGGATCAGGGTACTTCATATGGCCCTAAGTAGACAAGACCAACAGTGATCAAGTTCCTATATCCCCAATTTTGAACTAGATCATATTTAGCCATTTAATCTATATACTGTTAGTCTTTCAAGTTTTCAATTTGCTGTGAAAAACTAGAAGTTCTATAGCAAAGTACCCATACATGGAAAGAAATAAGTGTTCTACAATAGGCATACTGGCATTTTGGAGATCTTAAATAACTTGTGTTAAATATTCCAAAATAACAAAGAATAAAAAAATAAACATAATACCAATAGTTTCTGTTTTAAATTTTGGGAAAAATAAACATATGGCTTTAGGAATAACAAAGGGGCATCCCTGATGGCTCAGATGGTAAAGAATTCAACTGCAATGTGGGAGACCTGGGTTCAATCCCTGGGTTGGGAAGATTCCCTGGATAAGGGAAAGGCTACCCACTCTAGTATTCTTGCCTAGAGAATTCCATGGACTGTGTAGTCCTTGGGGTGTCAAATGGTACAGGTAATCAAAAATTACCTAGTATTAGATATATATTTATACCATCTGTACACCCAATAAGAAAATTATTATAGACAGGATTATCTTAATAAATACCAAAACATTTCAGAAGGTCATTTCACTAGCATCCTTTTGGTTAAACTTCCTAGAATAAAAAGAATGAGAGAACATGATGATTAAAATCATGATTTATGCAAACAGAGAGCATCACATTTAATTATAAGATGATAATGAGATGGAAAAAAAGTGCTATTGTGACATGAATAAAAGGAGAAACTGCTTCTATTATCATTTACATTTGTTGTGGAAGTTCTCATTGATGAAATAAAAATATAAATAAGAAATATAAGTGGTAAAACAAGTACAAAGTAAAGGTTTTATTTACATTGACTACATCATAGTTAAACATATCAACCCAAAATCTATGAAAATTAAAAACTTTCAATAGTCACATTCAAAAAAACCCACAAAGTAATTTTGTACATTATTTATAATTAATTAAAAGACACTATAGAAAAAATTGGTTTATTTTAATTATGCTAGGAATAACCAAGAGAATGTCTCCCCCATTAGAAAACACATCCAAATATTTCACATTTCATGTCTGTATGCCATTGGCTAGAACTTGCTTTGGAATATTTAGCATCAAGAGAGACTGAAAAATACAGTATTTACTTGAGATAGGCAAATGTCCAGAATATACAAAGCAAATAAATTATTTTGTATTGTTTTGTTTATGGAATAACAATAAAGGTGAGAAATATAACTCTATCTGAAAAAGAGTAAATTGCTCTATCAACAAAAATTTTCACAGGGTAGAGTTAAATGGGCAAGGATGAGTATATTCAAAACTATTGCAATAGATGAGAGAGACTGAACTCTATTCTGCTGAGAAACGGCACACAGGCAGCACAAGTTTGAGCTCTGGAGTGAGCTAGTGGAAAGTTAGTAGAGGCTGTTAATGAGCAGGTGGTCAGTGTGGCTAGGTCATCTATGTTTTTTACTAGGAGCTTGTCTAACTTAGCACCTACCCTCCCACAGATTCTGGGAGACAGGGTCACCAACGTCCCTGGTTGATTCTGATTCCAGAGAAACCACAGTGAGCCCTCCTGAAGACAGAGCCTAGTTTCCTGCCCAGGAATTGAGCCTGGGTAAAAAACCAGAATCCTAGCCACTAGACCACGAGGCTAGAAGCAAAGTTGCCCTGGGTCTTTCCCCAATTTGAAAACAAGAATGTTTCAAGGAGGCAAAAACTGTAAAAACAGGTACAAAGTTTGTTATTAGAGACAGCACAATGTTTAGGAGCTCACTGAGAAACAGTTTACTTAAAACAGAAAAAAGGCAGAAATACACCCTTAGAGAGAAAGGGTATGGGCATCCCCTCTAATGAGGAGGAATACAATAAGTCAGAAGCTAAGCAGAGATACCTACCAGGAGAGGAGCGTGGGTGTCCTGGGTGAGGAGGAGCAAAGTAAAGAGGAAATTGAAATAACTTACAGAGGACAGTCCTTCCAGGTTTTTGCTTACTTTGGCCAGGTATCTTGTTTCTTTCTTCACATCTGACTGGTCCTTGGATTCTCCCCAAAATGAGTGTGCAACTTTTTGCTAAGATGGATCCCATGCAGAGGCCTATGGGTGCATGTCCACACTTATTATGGGGTGGGGCCCCCTCCCTTTTGACCCTCAGGAAGGCTTCCTGCACGTGTGCAGACAGGAAAATCATCCTTGACCTCAAGAGCAGGTACCCTATCTTTTTTTTTTCTTTAGCTGAACTCAATTTTTGCCACTAGCTTTGTTCTTGCAGTATCTGGGTGTGAACAAAGCTTGGATTTTAGTCCATTCAAAAAACAACAAGTGTCCAGCCCAGGGGCCCATCTATCTACTACCTCAAATCTCCTGCAAAGGGATGTCTCTAGGTCCTTGAGAAATATATCTTAGAATTATAAAACTAGTAAAAGGCTGGGAGAAGGTTTATATCTCAATGAGACCAAGAGTTTACAATAGAAAATTTTCTAAAAGAAATGACCTAATTAAAAGGAAGTAACAGACTTATAGTATGGAAGAAGCCAGTTTAATGTTGACCCTAGCTGAGTGAAACATTCAGGCCACCTTGGTCATAACTTTAATTCTAGGTATAGCAAAATTGGTAACAAGAGAAGACAGTGGGGTAGTTGTCTGGACAATTACTTATAGAATGGTAGGATTGCTACCTCAGAATCCAGCTTTTCTAATTTCTGGTTATAATATTTGCTCCCTAAGTACACCTGGAAGATCAGCTTTTTAAATAAAGAGGGACCTTCCGTGATGACTCTCCTAGTGAATTTTGGGTCCTGAGAAAGCATTAAGCCCTAAGTAACTTCAAGTAGTTATGGAAAATATGGGGGCTCGGTACTCAGAAGACAAAGTCTTGGAATGATACTTTTTTTAAAGTTACATAAAACGTTGTTACCATAAGCACAAGCAAAATCTAGGTCCAGATCACTCAGAGCATGGATTAAACTGAATTCTATCCAATTCTTAGATGATGAAAGTACTGATACTGTATATTACTGTGGTGTGTGCTGGTGATGAGTTAGATGCTTGTGGGGTTATGATGTGGGGGAGAATGTATAGGCAAATGTTAAGAGATTCAACTCTTAATAGTTAACTATGATGAGCTTACATTGAAAAATACTCCAGCATGTGAGAAACCAGGAATCACTGTGATGTTTCCTCACTACTTGTATAAGTGATCTTAATGCAGTGATTCAATATCTTGAGGGAAATACTATTTAGACTATTTTTCCTCTATGTGATAATTGTGCTGACTTAAAAAGCAGACCACTGTTGTGGTCCTTTAATGGACTGGAATCTGGTGGTCCGGACCCGATGAGAAAGTGACAGAGAAAGAAGCTAATATTCCCAGGTTTATGCAGATAACCAATAAAACCCTAGAACAGGGCTTGTATTGCTCATGAAGGCACAGGGCGCCCTCTGGAGGAGGTCTTGAAAGCCCAGGCAGGAGAGTGAGCTCCGCGGGTTTCCACATTCCAGAGAATTAGCCAGAGGGAGGGAGAGAGAGAGAGAAAGAAAGACATGGAGACCCAAGCCTCTGGTGGAGCAAGGGTGCTTTAATGATCTGTCTGTGAGTATATATAAGCTGTTGTACAAGGAATTTCTTTCGACAATGATAAAAATCAGAAAACCAAACATACAGCAACCGTTACAAAGGGAACAAGGGATTAACAATGATCATAAGGTCAGGAGACAATCCATACATCAAGAAAGAGGATCAAGACTAAGCAGTTTTGTCATAAGGAGAATGTTTACTGAAGGAGATTCATGCATGTCGCATTCTATGACCTCAGTCCTGAAAGCAGCGTGCCATTCCACTTGTTTCTGTTGCCAGAAACTGATAAGGAACAGAGGATTTATGAGGAATAGCATGCAGGAATCCTCCTGTTAAACATTGCCTGACAATTCCCCCTTATTTATTTATTGTATTTGTAAAAAGGGTCTTGACCATTTGAGTTTGTTTAGTTTTCACAATTTTTGCATAAAGGCAATGGTAAATAACAAATACAATTGTCAAGACAATCACCAAAGTTACAATTCCAGACCCGATGCTGTGAGTAATGCTCTGAAACCATCCGCGTGGGTCTAGTCCAGATAATATATCAGATAGCTGCTCAGCTAAATTTTCCAAGTTAGTGGAAGAGGGTAGATTTTTAGAAAAGATTTCAAGGATTTCTTTTTGTAATAATTGTACATTCAGAGAGGCATTATCATGTATGTTTTGTAAATGAAATTTAATTTGTTCCAAGTTGTAGGCACTATGATTGAGTTGAACAGGAGTAACACAAAATTGAGTAGAATTCCAATCATATTTTAGTATCACCTGCTTTTGTACATCTATTAATTGATCTCCAACTCATTTAATGGCTGTTTTTAGTTCCTATATTTCATCTTGAATATGCTCATCTATCTGAGCCTGAGTGGCCCACATAATATGAACATCTTTAGTCCAATTTTGGATAAAATTATGTGTTTGAATTGAGGTTTGTAAAGCCACACCAGTGACAGCAGCAGTGGTGCAAATAGCTATTAATCCCAAAATGCCAAGAATCAGCCATCCAATGAATCGTTTAGATTGCCAGAGCAGTTTAGTAAGTAACCAGGAAGCAAATTCAGCCATGGGACCTTCTTCCCAGGGCCGCTGGAGATTTATTGGTAACCACAGACTACATCGAGGTCGAAGAATCAAAAAGGATTCATTTCTTAAGGAAATAGGAAAGTTAAAACAAGTATATAATTTGCAATTTATACAAGTTACAGAATGTAAAGTCTTATTGAATTGTAAACTCTCTATAGCTAGAACAAAAGGAAGGAGAACACAAGCTTGTATGAAATATGATTGATTATAATAAAATAAATACTTAATATAAAATAAATATAATAAAATAAAATAAACAAAATGATTGGTACCTGTGAAATGTTCAGTCCAAGTCCCAAGTTCTTTGGTGCTCACAGCAAGTTTCCAGATGACCCATTGTTTAGGCCCAATCTGTTTATCGAGGACGATTCGAGGATGAGGGGGCGCCATTCCACCCTCTAGCCACCCAAGAAGTCCTTTGTCATGGCAATGCTCCATTGTAGTGTTAGTAACCTTCCACGCTACTTGAGTAGCATAGTCACACACAGTGTTGTTAATATCATCTGAGAAGTTAGATAACCATATACCATGGGGTCCCCAATAAACAATGGTATAATTGACCACAAACATTATTTCCCTGATTTAGCTTGACATCTATCTCAATAAACAGGAGTATATTTAAAGTCTTTATAAGTAAACCCCTTACATTCTAACTTTTGCCCTTTTCCTAGAGTTTTGGTAGTATTGACATGGTTTTCATAAAAGGACAGGGCAGTAAACAGTCCAAGCAATGTGTGGAAGTTCCTTTTTGGAGGCAAGACAAAAGCTCATGTTTGTCGACTAACATAAATAATTTTGTTGGACCCATGCATAAAGGAAGGATTTCATGGCCTAGATAAATGTTAATTAGTCTTCCTTCTTCCTCAAGATGAGAGGGCCCCTCCAAGCTCCAAGGAGGGGGCATATGTGTTGAGTCATTAGTGGATATGATTGGTCCTATATCTGTCCATTCTAGAACCTACAATAAAAAGGGGGGTTAGGTACATAAGCCCAATAAGTGTGATCAATCAAGTCAGCCTGAGCAGGGGAAGCAAAAGCAAGAGAAGCAAGCATACGGACAAAAATATTTTCATGATTCTGAAGCATTCCCTGTTGAGAAATCAGATTTTCAGCTTGATTAGTAAGGGTTTTTACCTCTCTCCAAGTAGGGAGAGCATAAGGTCAGCGACATCGAGTGCGGCATTTTTTGGAAATTTTTAAAGCTGCCGTGACTTGTACTGGAATTTCTTCCTGCTGGGGTTTTTGTTGTTTCATCTCTAGTTTGAAACTTGGGGGCCCCCTTAGGTAGAATCTTCTGTAGAGGAAGCCATGTGAGTTCGATGGATCCATCTGGAGAAATAGAAACATACCCCATTCCCTGTAAGAGTAGTTTCTAGATTTCCATTGATTAGTTAACCCGTCTTGATACCAAATGGGAAGAGGAAGGGAGGTGTCCTTCAATGTCTCAAAATGTTTTTCTGCTTTTGTCAAAATATCTCCTTGCAGTAAGTTAAAAAAAATTAAAACAAATAAAGCTATATTAACAATAGTTATAGGCTTAAAGAATATATTGCACTGGAATCTAGTAAAGTCTGCCCTGGATAAGGAAGATAAAAGTGTTCCTGTGTATACCTTCCCTTTTATTTTTTATTTTTATTTGTAATTTCAGTGTGTGATGTGTTTGTTTAACTATATCTTGTGTTTGTGGATTATAAGAAATGTCTGTAATCTGTTTAATAGAGAATGAATGTAATAATTGTTTGAACTGCCTAGAAATATAGGCAGGGCCATTGTCTGTTTTTATAGAATTAGGTGTTCTCATTATTGCAAAGTAAGCTAACAGGTGGGTTATAACATGTCATGTAGCTTCACCTCGGAGAGGTGTGGCCCATATAAAAGAAGAATTTGTATCGATCAAGACATGTAAGAAGGAAGAGGAAGAAAGTTCAGGGCAATGAGTTACATTCATTTGCCATAAAACTCTCTTCCATTTGCCATAAACCTTTTTTACATTGTTGTATCCTTATACCTTTCTATTAAAAACATACATTTTACTTTTCTTTAGCAACCATGAACTGTCTTGTATATTAGCATTTTATAGATTGGTGAATATATTTATGATATCATATTATATATTATATAATATATATTAATATATAAATATATATTTATATAAAATATGTTATATATTATATAATATATTTATTAATAGTCTAAAATCTTTTTAGTTTTTCTGTAAGAAAAACTTTCTGTAAGAGGAAGCTAGTGTTCAGTAATTAATGTTTTAAAATTTTACTTTATTTGGAAATTACCTATCTATTTAATAAACTTTTATCATTTAGTTTAGTACAACTCTATAAATTTAAGTTACCCCAATCCTAAAAGATTATTTTAGATAGACATATCTAAAATATAATTATTTTGATAGAGCTTATCTAAAAATTTTCATCTCATATATATATATACATATATATACATATACATATATGAATTGTTAGTTTTTTGTTGACAAATTTAGTTTACTTAAACCTAGACACAGTAAAAGGATTACACAATGTTGATGAGTTAAGACATAGTTAGATTAGCAAACAAACATTATATTTAATATTGAATATTTTTCAGTTCTCATGAACCTGAATTTAAATAGAGCTCATTTATAAATTAACTTCATATTATCCAGAAACAAAGACACATAGTGAGAAACAGATAAATTTAGATAGACAGACAGACATAGACATAGTTTTTGTTTGTTTGTTTCAGTTCTACCAATTTGTTTATGGTTGGAGTCCCAGATAGAGTGGGCTGTGTATCCCAAGGCTATGATAAGGTTTTTTTCCTAGGGCTGTTTTTGTTTCCCAGGAAGATTTGGAGCTCCAAAAAAGTATTTTAACAAGTTAACTTTTTCCTAACTGCACGTGTAAGAAGAACTGGTTTTGCAATTTCAAAAAAGATTTTATTTTAATCAGGTTTCTCTGGAGTCTAAAGAATATTATGGCCATTCAGTGTCAAAAAAGTCATTTCTCTTTTTTGTAGTCATAATATATCATTAATGATATATGCATGATGGAATTGCTGTCAGATTGGATGTAAAGCCTTGGCTACAAAATTTTTACAAATAGTGGGACTGTTAAGCATAACTTGAGGTAACACAGTTCATTAAAATCTTTTACGAGGCCTGATGTGATTAGGGAAAAGGAGAGGAAAAAGTGAATCTCTCTCGGTCTAAAGGGTGTAGAGGTATATTTAAAAAGCTATCTTGTAAATCAATAATAATAATGTGCCAATTTTGAGGAATAGTAGCAGGTTATGGGATCGCTGGGATGTATCCATAGATTTCATAGATGCATTAACTTTTTTAAGGTCTGTTAAGAGACACCATCTATAAGATTTCTTTTTTATAACAAAAACAGGAGAGTTCCAAGGAGAGCAAGATTCCTCAATATGTTTCAATTCCAATTGTGTGTCTGTAAGTTCTTTAGCAGCCTGTAATTTTTCTTTCATATGGGGCCATTGCTCTGTCCATACAGGCTTGTCATTTTTCCAAGATATTTTAATAACTGTTTTGTTTGTAAAATGAGCAGTGTCCCCTAGGAAAAATGTGGAATGTATATCTGAGTTTGCCATTGCATAAGTAAGTCCCTTCTTATTAGATTAAGGGGTGCATCTATCACATAAGGTCTTAATGTTGCAGGCTGGCCTTCTGGTTCATCACATGGGTAGATTTGAACATTTTGATAAACTTCTTGTACTTTGGTTTGAGAAATTCCTGCAATTTGACAAGAGTTTTTTGTTTTGTTTTGTATAGGCCAGGATTTGGGCCATAGTGTTTGGAAATAATAGTAATATTAGATCCAGTGTCGAGGAGACCAGAAAATCTTTTACCATTAATTTTGATATTTATATTTGGTCAGGCATATTTAGATACCAATGTCCTTATTGCCAAATTCAGACTTAAACTGAAGAAAGTAGGGAAAACCACTAGTCCATTCAGGTATGACCTAAATCAAATCCCTTATGACTATACAGTGGAAGTGAGAAATAGATTTAAGGGACTAGATCTGATAGACAGAGAGTCTGATGAACTATGGACAGAGGTTCGTGATGTTGTACAGGAGACAGCGATCAAGACCATCCCCATGGAAAAGAAATGCAAAAAGTCAAAATGATTGTCTGAGGTGGCCTTACAAATAGCTGTTAAAAGAAGAGAAACAAAAAGCAAAGGAGAAAAGGGAAGATATTTCCATTTGAATGCAGAGTTCAAAAGAATAGCCAGGAGAGATAAGAAAGTCTTCCTCAGCGATCAATGCAAAGAAATAGAGGAAAACAACAGAACGGGAAAGACTAGAGATCTCTTCAAGAAAATTAGAGATATCAAGGGAACATTTCACACAAAGATGATTTGATAAAAGATAGAAATGGTATGGACCTAACAGAGGCATAAGATATTAAGAAGAGGTGGCAAGAATACACAGAAGAACTCTACAAAAAAGATCTTCATGAAGCAGATGATCACAATGGTGTGATCACTCACCTAGAGCCAGACATCCTGAAATGTGAAGTCAAGTGGGCCTTAGACAGCATCACTATGAAAAAAGCTACTGGAAGTGATGGAACTCCAGTTGAACTATTTCAAATCCTGAAAGATGATGCTGTGAAAGTGCTGCACTCACAATATGCCAGTACATTTGTTAAACTCAGCAGTGGCCACAGGACTGGAAAAGGTCAGTTTTCATGCCGATCCCTAAGAAAGGCAATCCCAAAGAATGCTCAAATTACCACATAATTGCACTCATCTCACACACTAGTAATGTAATGCTCAAAATTCTCCAAGACAGGCTTCAGCAATAGGTGAACCGAGAACTTCCAGACGTTCAAGCTGTTTTAGAAAAGGCAGAGGAACCAGAGATCAAATTGCCAATATCTGCTGGATCATCAAAAAAGCAAGAGAGTTCCAGAAAAACATCTATTTCTGCTTTATTGACTATGCCAAAGCCTTCGACTGTGTGGATCACAATAAGCTGTGGAAAATTCTGAAAGAGATGGGAATGTCAGACCACCTGACCTGCCTCTTGAGAAACCTGGATGCAGGTCAGGAACAACAGTTAGAAATGGACATGGAACAATAGACTTGTTCCAAATAGAAAAGGAGTATGTCAAGGCTGTATATTGTCACCCTGCTTATTTATCTTATATGCAGAGTACATCATGAGAAACGCTGGGCTGGAAGAAGCACAAGCTAGAATCAAGATTGCTGGAGAAATATCAATAACCTCAGATATGCAGTTGACACCACCCTTATGGCAGAGAGTGAAGAGGAATTAAAAAGCCTCTGATGAAAGTGAAAGAGGAGAGTGAAAAAGTTGGCTTAAAGGTTAACATTCAGGAAACTAAGATCATGGCATCTGGTCCCATCACCTCATGAGAAATAGATGGGGAGACAGTGGAAACAGTGTCAGACTTTATTTTGGGGACTCCAAAATCACTGCAGATGGTGACTGCAGCCATGAAATTAAAAGATGCTTACTCCTTGGAAGGAAAGTGATGACCAACCTAGAGAGCATATTAAAAAGCAGAGACATTACTTTGCCAACAAAGGCCCATCTGGTCAAGGCTATGGTTTTTCCAGTGGTCATATATGGATGTGAGAGCTGGACTGTGAAGAAAGCTGAGTGCCAAAAAATTGATGCTTTTGAACTATGGTTTTGGAGAAGACTCTTGAGAGTCCCTTGGACTACAAGGAGATCCAACCAGTCCATCCTAAAGGAGATCAGTCCTAGGTGTTCATTGGAAGGATTGATGCTGAAGCTGAAACTCTAGTACTTTGGCCACCTCATGTGAAGAGTTGACTCATTGGAAAAGACTCTGATGCTTTGAGGGATTGGGGGCAGGAAGAGAGGGAGACGACAGAGGATGAGATGGCTGGATGGCATCACTGACTTGATGGGCATGAGTTAGAGTAAACTCCGGGAGTTGGTGATGGACAGGGAGGCCTGACATGCTGTGATTCTTGGGTTCTCAAAGTGTCAGACACGACTGAGTGACTGAACTGACTGAACTGAACTGAACTGATGTCCATAAGGATTGTTTTTGATCTGTACTGTCGAATCTGCCTGTTCGAACATGATTAGAGGAGTTAGTATAAATGCAAAGTAAAAGAAGTAATTGAGCAATTTTCTCCCCCTTTTTGAATTGCCATAAAATCTGAGATGACATCATAATTTAAATTTCTCCTTTATAATCTGAATCAATTACTCCAGGGTGGACAGTAATTTCTTTAGAAGTCAAATTAGATTAGCCAAGTAAAAGACTGAAGTTTTGTGGGGGCAGGGTTCCAAAAAGTCTGGTAGGTATTCTAGAAGGGACTGCTTGAGGGTAAAGGACAAAATCATTTAGGGCTGGTATATTGATGGCAGCACTGCCGGATGTTGAGGGTTTGAGGAAAAAGATGGAATTTGCCCCTGTTTTTTGTTGAAGGGGACCTGGGGGGTCCCCTGCTTGGAGTTCCTCAGAATAGGTTTTCCTTCAATATCAAATTTAGATTTACAATCTTTGCCCAGTGCATTCCTCTGTGGCAGCAAGGGCAAATTTTTGGAGGCTTTTTATTAGCCTTCTTAGGGCAGTCCCATTTTAAATGGTTTTTTTCTCCACATATAAAGCATCCTTCATTTCTCTTTTTAAAAGTAGTAGCATTGTTTCAGCTAGCATTTGCATCTTTTGAGTTTCTGAACCTAGATTGTGATAAGCCTTCAAATAATCAATAATAGTGTCAGTCTCATGAATTGGAGCTATAGCTTTTTTACATTTTTTATTTGTATTCTCATAAGCAAGTAATTTCTCTAGCTGTTTTTTTTTTTGGGGGGGGGTTCTTCTCCAATTACAGTATGGGAAATAACAGTTTCTAATCTAGCTAAAAAATCAGAATAATTTTCATTAGGTCCTTGTAATATTTTGGTGTAGCTACCTGTAGGCTCTCCTTGAGGAGTAATTCGATCCCAAGTTTCAAGGGTCGTTGTTTTTCATTGTTCATGAAACAAGGGAGGGCATTGTATTTGAGCTTCCATGGCATCAAATTGTTATCGGGTGCCAGTTAACATTTCAAAAGTAATTTGGTTTTAGGGCACGCCAGCTTGACCATTCTTGTTAGTGTGATCTCTGGCTATATCATGAAACCACATTGTCTATTGAAGATAGTCTCCTGGTTTAAGGAGAGCTTTTACTAAAATTTGCCAGTCATAAGGAATAAAATTTTTAATAGAAGATGTCATAGCATTTAGAAGTTCTTTAGTGAAAGGTGAATGAGGGCTGTACATAGCTATATCCTTTTTCATTTATTTTGTGTGAGAAAAATCAGTGTCTCCATATTGAGGTATTAGTTGTATTTGAGTATTAACATTTTTTTAACATAGGAAAGGCAAAAAGATCACTGTCCTCAGATACTTGAGACTGCACAGCCAGCAATTTAGGGAGCCTCTGTCCTGACGGAGAGCGAGCAAATGTCAATTTTTTGCAAATATGAGTCTGTGTCAAGGACTTATCATTATTATCTAAAAAAAAGTATTTACAGTTTTGATGTCAAAAGGTGTCTCAGGAGAGTCATTGTCAGAATCATTAGGTTTTAGCAAAGGAGAGACTTTTGGATTTGTGCCTGCTGGCAGAGGAAGAGCATTTGGAGCAGCCAGGGCAGGGCTTGTAGGAAAATTCTGAAATATTTTATGTTGTTCTAATTGGGCCTTTTGTAAAGTTTTATCATTTAATTTATATTCATGTAATAAGTGTTCTGTCTGTTGTCGAATATTAGGAAGGCTAGAATTACCTTGAAATGCCAGAATTACAGTTTTAATGAGAGCCCATAGGGGCCAAAAATCAATTGGAATTTTTTTTTTCCCCCCTTCTGGTGGCTCGTTCAACATTTTCTTTGACCCAGTGCCAAATTTCTAAATCAAAACTGTCTTTATCAGGGAACCAAAAATTACATTCAACCACTGTTTGAAGGCAAGCCTCTATTCGTTGGTGCTAAATGAAAAGTCCATGAAGTTTAAACAAATGGTGAAGTAAAGTAAAGAAATGAGGAGCTTTCCAGCTGTTTGACCCATGTCTTAGTACTTACCGACCTCAATAGGTCCCGACCTCAATAGATCCCAAGTCATTCCATTCAAAATGCCACATATACCAGGTCCCTGTTCAGGTGCCACTTGTTGCTCTCCTTCAACGGACTGGAACCTGGTGTCCAGAGTCAACAATAAGAAAGTGAAAGAGAGAAAGAAGCTAATATTCCCTGGTTTAAGCAGATAACAAATAAAACCCTAGAACAGGGCTTGCATTGCTCATGAAGGCACAGGGTGCCCTCTTGAGGAGGTCTTGAAAGCCGGGCAGGAGAGTGATCTCAGCGGGTTTCCACATTCCAGAGAATTAGCCAGAAGGAGGAAGGGAGAGAGAGAGAGAGAAAGAAAGAAAGACACGGGGACCCAAGCCCCTGGTGGAGCAAGCGTGCTTTAATGATATTTCTGTGAGTATATATAGGCTGTTGTACAAGGAATTTCTTTCAACAATGATACAAATCAGAAAACCAAACATACAGCAACCGTTACCAAGGGAACAAGGGATTAACAATGATCATAAGGTCAGGAGACAATCCATACCTCAAGAAAGAGGATCAAGACTAAGCAGTTTTGTCATAAGGAGAATGTTTACTGAAGGAGATTCATGCATGTCTCATTCTATGACCTCAGTCCTGGAAGCAGCGTGCCATTCCACTTGTTTCTGTTGTCAGAAACTAATAAAGAACAGAGGATTTATGAGAAACAGCACGTAGGAATCCTCCTGTTAAGCATTCCCTGATAGACCACAAGACAACACTAATATTATCCCATCTGGCATGGTGTTGCTGTTGGATTTGTTTCTGTCTTTAAATGATGTAACCCTGGATCCAAGAATAATATATTCTTCATGTTTGTTTTCATTTATCCACTTTACCCTCTAAGTTAGCACAATAAAACATAAGGTCCTTTCTGAATTTGTATTAAACAGTGTGAAAATGTAGGTGAAATATTTTCTCTTCAATTAGTAGCTGGTTGATTTTAGTGTTATTCTCAATAAGACAGCCAGAGGGCTCACTCTCCAATGGCTTTGTGCTCTGAGGCTTACTGAGGCTTACTCCTGAAGTGAGCACTGGAGTGGGGCCATCTCCTTTATGATGAATTGGCTTGTGACACTTGAAATTTGGGCTTCTGAGGTAAAGAGTTTTTCCAGGTAAAGAATCATTGACAGTGGTAAAGAATCTGCCTAACAATGCAGGAGACCCAAGAGATGCAGGTTCGACCTCTGGGTTGGGAAGATCCCCTAGAGGCAGAAATGGCAACCCACTCCAGTATTCTTGCCTGGAAAATTCCATGAACAGATGACTCTGACAGGTTACAGTCCATGGGGTTGTAAAAAGTTGGGCATGACTGAGTGACTGAGCATGCTTGAACCTGAAAATCAGAAGTCTAAAATGAACAGCCTATTTCACACTATCCCATCATACTATTCAATTCTTGAAAGTGAAAGTGTCCAACTCTTTATGACCCCATGGACTATGGCCTGCCTAGCTCCTCTGTCCATAGAATTCTCTAGGCAAGAATACTGGAGTGGATTTGCCATTTCCTTCTCCATGGGATGTTCTTGACCTAGGGATCAAACCTGTGTCTTCTGCATTGTGGGCAGATTCTTTACCATCTGAGCCGTAAGTGAAGCCCATTAAATTCTTACTTACTCTCAAATTCAGTATTTGAATCCAATTCCTGCTATAGAAGAAAAGGTGAGGAAGATGGATTGAAGCTAGAAGTGAGCAAAGAACTAAAATGCATTGTACCTACTATATAATGCTGGAGACCTAAAGGTACATAAATTATGAAACTTGCATAATTCTGACATCATGTGACATACAGTACAGGGACACAAAGGAGAGGATTCAGGTCAGTTTGAAAACTAATGTTAAGCTGATCCATATATATATATATATATATGTACATATATATATATATATATATATATATATGTATATATATATATATATGTACATATATAAAAGAGAAACAACCATGCTAGGAAACAATCAACTACTTAATAAAGAAAGGAAGACATTCTGTAGGTAGGGACTTTCAAAAGCATCTAAGAACAGATATATCTCAAACCACAGGGACAAACATAAGGAAAATTATAGGGAGGAGATTCTTGGAAACACTGAACTCACAGAGCAAAAACACAGAGAAAGAGTGTTGGCTATCTCTACAATATGATAAATTCATTTTGCTACAGCAGGAAAAATAATGCAAAATATTTTGGTGTCAACTACCTTCTGGGGTATTTTTATTGACCTATATATGTCATTAAATACAATTACTTACAACATATATAATGTTATATATGAAAGATTAAAAAAAATGAAGTCTGCGTGTAAACCAAGGAAAACTGGACAAAATCTCGTTTTGAATTTTGTACTTTTATAAGTAACACCTGGATGTCTAAACTTCATAATACTGGATTCTCTGAGAAATTAAGGATATTTACTGAATGTTTGAAAGTAGAGAAAGGTCTCCTGTAGTTTTAAAACATAAATTTGTTAGCCTTTGCTGGATCAATTTTAAGAAAAGCCAAAGTTTGTGAGAACAGTTGGGAAAGTATTTCAATAGTCCAAATTCAGAGAGATTTAAGCCTAAATAACAGATAATAGTCTGCCACAAAATGAAGAAAAAGGAAAGACAAGCCAAAAATACCTCAAAGATCTTCACTTTGAATAAGGAGAACTGAGAGTTAGTTTTGGAAGGAAAAAAATCTATTTCATTGTAAGATAATAGATTTTGGATGTTGACAAGATATCAGAAAGGAAATGACCTGTAAGGGACAAGACATAGCACTCAAGTCATAGAGAGCTAAGGAAGGATGGATGAACCAGAAATTTTCAGCTGACACAGATTTTTTCCTTACTCCTTTCTCTGATGTAGCCATGTCCATAGCTCTCATTACCTTGATCTCTGTGGCCCCACCAGGTGCATGCACCAAAGACAACATTTATTGTTAAGCCCATAAAGGGTAGGTTATGTCCCTTAGCAGCTTCATTCCTTCCTACTTGGTGGTTCACAACAACAAATCTAGTTACTACCATTGCAGTTGATGGTTGTGGCTCGTATGTAGATAGACAGCACACAGCCTTCTTAATAACTTTGCCACAGGATGGATGAACCTCAGCAGCTACTCAGGATGCTTAAGTGTGACTTCTGCTTTCTTCTGCATCTTTGTATTTTTTCCTTTACAGTCTAGCAATAAAAAGAAAACTGGTGGGCCTGGAAGGAAATTGGAGCCAAATCCACAAGACCCTCTTAAATGATATATCAAGCACTAGCTCTTCAGCATAAGGGGTTTCTGCTGGGGTCCAGCCTCAGCAGGATCCAGGGGTACCCTCAGGATGAATGGCATTGGTGAGAGAGAGAGAGAGAGAGAGACAAGACTGGGGTGTGCAGCAGGGTCTGGCGGCGCTTTATTTTTCACCATAGCTTTTATATCTTAAGTTAGTACATTTCTAAGGGGAGGTGAAAGATAAGCATACAAAGTTTAGTTTAACATTACATCAGTTTGTCCTTCACGAAACCAGGGTGTTTTCTGCATACTTCTTTGTTCATGAGAGTCTTCTTTTATTGTGGATCTGTACATTATCTTCTGGCCTTGAGGCTTATTAACATTTTATGACCTAGGTGAAGGAAAAACTGTTTTTCGTAGTCTATTCTTTATTGTTCTATTTTGCCTTGAATTTAGCAGAAAAGAGAAAAGTTGTGGTCTCACGGTACAGCAAGTTGCTACATAGTAGAAATACAATCCTGTTAACACAAAAGTTCTTCCTTTTGCAAAAGTTCTCAACTAAATTCATCTAAAAAGTTTACCACACAAAGACTCTGCAGCGCAGCCTCTGTTTAGCACTCCTGATTAAAATTAAAAATCCTAAACTCTTTTTTTTAAATCCTTAACTATATTAACAATAGTTTCTACTGCACAATCTCAGCACAATAACAGCGATCAAACATTGATCCAATAACCACTTTTAGAATAATATTTTTTTGTGTGTTCTCCAATAGGGCTTTCTCACACCCTGAAGGGTTCTGTGCCTATCAGGGCCTTCTGTGATCAGGTTCTTTATGCTGTTTATGATTAAGGTGTTGTGAGCAGTCATGTGTATTAGTATGCGTTTGCCAAACAAGCTGGAGTGCCAACAAAAGGGTTTTTACTTGAAACATTTCCTTCATTTTTGGCTCCTTCATAGGGAACCAGCATCCAGGAGATTTATTAATTAGGGTTCTATGTTGGTCTTTATTTAGTGAAGGAGGAGCAGGAGAGCTCTTGGCAGGCAACACAAAGATCTGCAACAGGACAAACAAGGACAATAGCAAGAGGGGGAGGCTACAGGGTGGGATAGAGGCCGGGGTCAACCTGGAGGGTCCCTTGTAGCCTGATCAGCCTTGCGTTTCAGGTCTTCTCCTTATGACCTTGTCATGGGTGGGATCTCCCGTAATGGCTCCCGGCAGGTTTCCATACAACCATTCATTATGAGCCCCTACTGAGCCAAGGGCTCCATGGAGGCTCAGACGGTAAAAGAATCCACATACAAAATGGGAGACCAGGGTTTGATCCCTGGGTTGGAAAGATCCCCTGGAGGAGGGCATGGCAACCCACTCCAGTATTCTTGCCTGGAGAATCCCCATGGACAGAGGATCCTGGTAGGCTATAGGCCATGGAGTCACAGTTGGACATGACTGAGAGACTAAGCACACACATGTATAATGAATCCACCAGTGAAGCAAAATCAATAGGAAATACACACACACACACACACACACACACACACACACACACACACATACATATATAAAGAGATAAAAGACAGATACAGATACATAAGAGAAAATTTACTATGGAAATTGGTTTAAGCCATTATGGGTGTTGGTAGATTCATGATCTCTTGTCTGCAGAACCAGGGAAATTCCAGCCTGAACCCCAAGACCTTCTACTGGAGACCACAGGTTTAAATCCAGGAATTTGAAGTCCCGAGAATCTGTCGAAGGGGTGAAGATGTAGACACCCCAGCTCAAGAAAAGAAAGAAGTAATTCACACTCTTTACATAGATTTGTCCTACTAGGGCTCTACAACAGGTTGGACAGTGTCAGCCATACTGGGAAGCATGGATCTTCCCTACTCAGTCTAATGATTCAAATACTATTATTTTTTGGAAAGCACTGTCTTAGTCCATTCAGGTTGCTACAAAACATTTCTGGACTGAATAGCTTATAAACAGCAAACATTGATTCCTCACAGTGATGGAGGCTGGGTGTTCAGGATCGTGGCACAAGTAGGTTCAATGTTTGGCTTCTGATGGCCTCCTGATTCAAAGAGGACTTCTTTTCCCTGTGTCCTCGCCTGATGAAAGGGTCTGGGAGCTCTCCTGAGCCTCTTCAGTAAAGGCACTAGTCTCATTATGAGAGTTCCACTCTCATGCCCTAGTCACCTCCCAAAGATTCTAATAACATTGTTGTGAGGGCTAGCATTTCAACATATAAATTTGTAGGGGACTCAAACTTTCAAACCATATATAGCCTAGATATATGTTAGAAGAGGAAGTGGAGTCAGAAAGTACAAAATTTTTGTGATAAGTTGATATAATATTCAAAGTGAAAGTGAAGTTGTGTGTGACTCTTTGTGACCCCATGGACTGTAACCTACCAGGCTCCTCCATCCATGGGATTTTCCAGGCAAGAATACTGGAGTGGGTTGCCATTTCCTTCTCCAGGGGATCTTCCCAACCCAGGGATCGAACCCAGTTCTCCTGCATTGTAGGCAGACGCTTTACCGTCTGAGCCACAGGGAAGTCAATAATGGGCAAACATTACCAAAGTGACTGAATTGCTGTATTCTATACATGAGGAAATATTATATATATATACACACACACATATATATATATATACATATATATATATACACACACACACATACATATCTCATATGTATATATTCTCATATTCTTGTGTATATATATAAGTACAAACACATACACACACACATATATATATTATATATAGATAGATACACATGTACACACATGTGTAAGCATTTTACATACACAATTGGCTGTTAAAGTGGTATGACTGAATTAACTCAAAATAGATTAGATAATGTTCTTCAAGATGAAATATTTGAATTAAAAGAGTAATGTTTCTTGTTTATTATATAAATGATGTGCATTTAATTCAATTAGAAATAAATCAAAATGTCAAGAATAGTTTTAAAAATTCACTGATAATTGAAAAGAATATTTTACAACACTAATTTGTATTAATTTTGTTACCAGTAACAATATTTTGTTACCAGTAACTCATTTGTGTAATTTTTTTTAAATTATTTGTTTAGTAGAACCATTTATATAAAATAAATTACCAAAAGAAAACTAGATAGAAAAGAAAGGTGATGATGATGGACAAACTGGATAAGTGTCATTTCAGCTGAAGTTTGTATGAGGATTTGGGCATCTAATCACTTCAGAAACTTTTTTCTTCACCTAAGGTTTAGGTTTTTGGCAAGAGTAGGTCTCACTTTCTCTCTTAACCTCCACACCTCCCATTCAGAACATAGTTCATTATTGGCTGCTTTTTTGCTTCAATCACCTGTACAGAAATTGCTGTCACCATGGTCAACAATGATGAATTAAAGGTTACAAATAAGTTAACATATCTCAAGCCTCAATTCCTTAACTTCAAAATACTTCATAGTTTATTTTCTACCTAATCCTTACTGTATATTGTTTTTTCCTTTCTGTCTCGGTCAAGTCATTATTTGTATCAAATTTCTCTAAATTCCAATAGTCTCCAGAACTTTTCTCTTAGCCCTGCCTCCCTTTACTTCCTATATGTGATTTCATATATTTATATACCTTAAATCAGCTCTTCAAGGTCACTCACAGATGTGTTGACATGTGTATCAGTCAGGGTCCAAACAGGAAATAAATGCACCACATGTTACAACTCAAGCATGATTTACTTAGTAGATGGCAATGATACAGGGGTGGGTGGAGTGTGGTAGAATCACAAAGTCAGCACAGAGACCTCAGCAAGCAGCTGATGAACTATTACCTCCCATGGTCCAAAGAGATGAAGTAAGGGAAAGATGTGGATGAGTGCCTTCCATTGAGGAATGCATCCAGCTCTAGGTGACCTCAGAGAGAATTTCACAGGAACCAATACTATGCTAACCTCAGTCTTACGCTTCTCTCCCAGCTCCTGCTAGTGTCTCGCTGAGTCAGATAAGCCAAAATCAAAGAGCACTGGAGGCCCACTGAGGTAATTAAATACACGGATTTCCTGGGCATAGACCATGATGAGCAAACCAGAAAGAGACTCTGGAAAAGTCAACTGAAGTATCTGCTCACTCTTGTTGTGTGGCTACTTTTTAATGCATATACTCATATTGATTTTCAAAGCCACATGTCATGAGAAATGTGATAAATATTTTAAAATAATGGGATGGTAGGTCAAAATCATGGACACAGGGATGCATAAGGTAGTTTCAGGGAAGGAAGAAGGGCAAATAGTTGTTTAATCAGGGTCTGCCAGGTGCAGAAACACAGTTTGTCATCACTTTTTAAAATCTGACTTTCTTGCACCAAATTTCCTAGAAAACAGAAACTTCCTTAAATGTTTATGTGGAGTTCAGCCCCCAGAATGAGGGGTGATGAAAAGTGAAGCAGAGGGCCAAGAGGATGAATAGGAAGTGGTGTGTCACTAATGGACCACAACTTCACGACTGTTGCTTCTGATTGTTCACTCCTGCAGGACATCTGAAGAGAGACTTACACATGGCTTCACAGCAGAACTGCCTGTGGAAAGAAGGGAGATGAATTTACCTACATGCCTTCTCTCTACCCAAGCTCCCAGTGGGTAAAGCCCTTTCCCTTGTAATGAACTCTCCCACACTTACAAGTTGCCTTGGCAATCACTGGTGTCATGTGGAAAAAAAGCCAGAGCCTTGTGTTTTGGGTGCAGTGTTCCCTCCAGCATAGATGGTGTCATGTGAGGGATAGTTCCACTCAGGCCTAATGCTTCTTTCATGATGTGGAAGCTGAAAAGATGCTAGCGCTCTTACTTTGATCATCATGGTCATCAAAAAATCCTAAAAAGATTACTTAAGAAATCATTTGTGGTGCTGGTCATGGCATCAACAGTGAGTGAAACCCTAACCTGGAGATGTGAATGCTGTAAGACTGCATCAGCCATTCTTATGAGATAGTTTATATATAAAGTATGATACTTGTTTATCACTCAGCATAAAAAATGTACTTTCAAATGATGTGTCATTTAAATCTGGACCTGTCATTTCACTCTGTGTAAAACCTGCCAACACCTGCAACAGCATCTCTAGGGAATCTCCATTGTGTACAATTAAATGCTAAGAATGGTGGAGGAACACAGATATCTGCTTCAGTCTAGTAGCAGTGTCAAGAAAATTTCACTAAAATGTTATGTTTTGTTTTAGTCATGCAAGTATTAATTACACAATTGAAATCATATGTTAATTAACTTTGAGGAGTACTAATGTTCCCAGAAACTCCATCAAATCTATCTTATGGATCCAAGTATTCCTGGCATATAGCTAAAAGCATTGGCATATATAGAATAAAGTCCAAGCTTCTCAACATGATATGTAATGGCTTTTCTAATCAAGACCCTACACACTTATTCAACATTCCATAAACACAATGCCAACACAATTCAAAGGACTGAGTGGGCACATCAAATACCTTGAAAAGGGAAGAAGTACATAAAATCCCTGAATTTACAGTTAGATTCTAGGGGAAATATAAAAAAAAATAAGCTATTGCAGTACAAGGTGATGAGACTTCAAAGAAAAGTACAGGTTCCTAAATAGATAGGATGTATGTCTAAACTGAACTTGAGTGTCAAGTGAATCTTCATAGAAGAGCCATCTTCTAAGTTAAGAATATAAGTACAAATGAGTATCAATCTGGGAAAGTAGAACAAAGCAAAGAACAGATTTTTTGAGAGCTGAGAAATGAAAGGTTCAGGAGATATTAATAGAACCAACTTGTGAAGGGCATTGAGAGCCAGAGAATAAGATTACAGTGGATCCTGAGAGCAAGGAGGGTCTCTGATGTTCTGAGAAGGGGGATGAAGTGCTCAGAATCACCTTTTGACATGATCACTCTCACTGCACTGTGCCAATAAATGGACAGGATCCAGACTGGATATAAGGAAATCAGTTGGATTGTTTTGCATTCGCCACTGCAGAAACACGCTAGTAACAGCAGGCTGAGTCTAGAGACACTTACCCCATAGGTTGAAGAGATCCTGGTGATGGAGTGATGTAGCTTAAAGATGAAGGAGCACAAAGGACTGTTCTCAGGTTTCTAACCTGAGTTTTGGCCATACGGTAGAACCACCTAAGAGGGTGAGATTTGGGGGATAGAGGAGGTGGGAGCCCAGGTGACTGGGGAACACCCAAAGTTGCTGCACAGTTGCATGTATGACTCTGATCTGAAGCTCTGAAGGGCACCTGGGACTTCTCAGCAACTTAAAGACAAAGTGTCCAAAAGATGACACTTAAGAATAAATTATACTTTCATTGCAATTTATATTGACTTCCAAATTCACTCTCTATAGCATGTAAAAATTTCCAATCATTACAATAGAAATATTTTCATTTTTTCGCAGGCTGTGTTTTCAGCCTAGGGCAGTTGCTGCCACTGGTATCTCATCTCTAGCCTTCAGGATTTAGATCAGCTGACTTCCCTGAGAAACTTCCTTAAATTCTTGATGCCGACCTATTTTCTTCCTGTGAAGCTCATCCTAATTTACTTTATTTGTCTATCAGTTTGACTCACCTCACCCAAACTTCTTAGCGATGTCTGACATATATCTTTTCCACACTCACTTCCTAGCATATAGTAGGAAAGCAAAGAACATTTATGAAATTAATGGAATAGATGAGCACACTTTACCATTTCTACCAAATATAATCACAATAGCAGTTTCATAATAAAACAAATAGAGAACAAAAATAATAAATGGAGTTTTATTTTGGGAAAAAAAAAACACTTCCACTTGTTTTCTTGGCTGGAAGAGAAGTCACAACTATGAAATATTTACTCTTATTTTTCTTTTTTTTTCATTTTGCCACAGTGCTTGTGCTACAATTGTTCAAAAGGACTTTATGTGAGTCCTTTCCGTAAGCCCTGAAGGTGTTAATATTTTATCACACTCAGGAAAATAAGACCTTAGATGCATAGACATCAGATGCAGTCCCATTTATCATTGGTTATTAACATTTGCTACACAGTAGTCCTGGGTGTTCATTGGAAGGACTGATGTTGAAGCTGAAATTCCAATACTTTGGCCACCTCATGCAAAGAGTTGACTCATTGTAAAATACCCTGATGCTGGGAAGGATTGGGAGCAGGAGGAGACGGGGACGACAGAGGATGAGATGGCTGGATAACATCACCGACTCGATGGACATGGGTTTGGGTAGACTCCGGGAGTTGGTGATGGACAGGGAGGCCTGGCGTGCTGCGATTCATGGGATCCGAAAGAGTCGGACACGATTGAGCAACTGAACTGAACTGAACTGAATGCCTGTGAACCATTTATTTTCACCTTGGATAGTCCCAATAGCCCTCCAAAATGCTATGTTAAAATTTATATAAATTATGAGCTTGAAGCATTTATTTAACATGTCTACTTTTTTAAAAACTTTTATTTATTTGTTTTTTCATTTATTTTTATTAGTTGGAGGCTAGTTACTTTACAATATTGTAGTGGTTTTTGCCATACATTGACATGAATCAGCCATGGATTTACATGTGTCCCCCTTCCCGAACCCCCCTCCCACCTCCCTCCGCATTCCATCCCTCTGGGTCTTCCCAATGCACCAGTCCTGAGCACTTGTCGCATGCATCCAACCTGGGAGAAAAGGGAACCCTCTTACACTGTTGGTGGGAATGCAAACTAGTACAGCCACTATGGAGAGCAGTGTGGGGATTCCTTAAAAAACTGGAAATAGAACTGCCATATGACCCAGCAATCCCACTCTTGGGCATACACACCAAGGAAACCAGATCTGAAAGAGACATGTGCACCCCAATGTTCATCACATCACTGTATAATAGTCAGGACATGGAAGCAACCTAGATGCCCATCAGCAGACAAATGGATAAGAAAGCTATGGTACATATACACAAAGGAATATTACTCAGCCATATCTACTTTTTTTGAGATTAAACAAAAGATTACAAAGTTATTTTAAGGTATCACTTTCAAATGCACAGAAGACTGTCTCTACTGTCCTGAGTACTTTGTTAGCTAAAGCCAATAGCCCAGCTTCTCACAGACAAGCCATTAATAGATGTTCATATCAGTTCACTTCAGGTCAGTCACTCGGTCGTGTCCAACTCTTTGCGACCCCATGAATCGCAGCACACCAGGCCTCCCTGTCCATCACAAACTCCCGCAGTTTACTCACACTCATGCACATCAAGTCAGTGATGCCATCCAGCCATCTCGGGACTGGAATGAAAACTGACCTTTTCCAATCCTGTGGCCACTGCTGAGTTTTCCAAATTTGCTGGCATATTGAGTGCAGCACTTTCACAGCATCTTCTTTCAGGATTTGAAATAGCTCAACTGGAATTCCATCACATCCACTAGGTTTGTTCATAGTGAAGCTTTCTAAGGCCCACTTGACTTCACATTCCAGGACGTCTGGCTCTAGGTGAGTGATCACACCACTGTGATTATCTGGGTTGTGAAGATCTTTTTGTACTGTTCTTTTGTGTATTCTTACCACCTCTTCTTATTTTCTGTGTATTCTTGCCACCTCTTCTTAATATCTTCTGCTTCTGTTAGGTCCATAACATTTCTGTCCTTTATCGAACCCATCTTTGCATGAAATCTTCCCTTGGTATCTCTAATTTTCCTAAATAAATCTTTAGTCTTTCCCATTCTATTGCTTTCCTCTATTTCTTTGCATTGATTGCAGAGGAAAGATTTATTATCTCTCCTGGCTATTCTTTGGAACTCTACATTCAAATGGGAATACCTTTCCTTTTCTCCTTTGCTTTTCGCTTCTCTTCATTTTACAGCTATTTGTAAGGCCTCCTCAGACAACCATTTTGCCTTTTTGCATTTCTGTTCCATGAGGATGGTCTTGATCCCTGTCTCCTGTACAATGTCATGAACCTCTGTCCATAGTTCATCAGGCTCTGTGTCTATCAGATCTAGTCCCTTAAATCTATTTCTCACTTCCACTGTATAGTCATAAGGGATTTGATTTAGGTCATACCTGAATGGTCTAGTGGTTTTCTCTTCTTTCTTCAGTTTAAGTCTGAGTTTGGCAATAAGGAGTTCATGATCTGAGCCACAGTCAGCTCCCAGTCTTGTTTTTGCTGTGTAGAGCTTCTCCATCTTTGGCTGCAAAGAATATAATCAACCTGATTTTGGTGTTGATCATCTGGTGATGTCCATGTGTAGAGTGTTCTCTTGTGTTGTTGGAAGAGGGTGTTTGCTATGACCAGTGCATTCTCTCGGCAAAACTCTTGTCCTGCTTCATTCTGTACTCCAAGGACAAATTTGACTGTTACTCCAGGTGTTTCCTGACTTCCTACTTTTGTATTCCAGTTCCCTATAATGAAAAGGACATCTTTTTTGGGTGTCAGTTCTAAAAGATCTTGTAGGTCTTCATAGAACCATTCAACTTCAGCTTCTTCAGCATTACTGGTTGGGGCATAGGCTTAGATTACCATGATACTGAATGGTTTGCCTTGGAAACAAACAGAGATCATTCTGTCGTTTTTAAGATTGCATCCAAGTTCTGCATTTCAGACTCTTTTATTGACTATGATGGCTACTCCATTTCTTCTAAGGGATTCCTGCCCACAGTAGTAGATATAATGGTCATCTGAGCTAAATTCACCCATTCCAATCCATTTTAGTTTGCTGATTCCTAGAATGTTAACATTCACTCTTGTCATGTCCTGTTTGACCACTTCCAATTTGCCTTGATTCATGAACCTAACATTCCAGGTTCCTATACAATATTGCTGTTTACAGCATCAGACCTTGCTTCTATCACCAGTCCAGTCCACAACTGGGTATTGTTTTGGCTTGGCTCCATGCCTTCAGTCTTTCTGGAGTTATTTCTCCACTGATCTCCAGTAGCATATCAGGCACCTACTGACCTGGGGAGCTCCTCTCTCAGTATCCTATCATTTTGCCTTTTCATACTGTTCAGATGGTAATTGCAACCATGAAATTAAAAGACACTTGCTACTTGGAAGGAAAGTTATGACCAACCTAGATAGCATATTAAAAAGCTGAGCTATTACTTTGCCAACAAAGATCAGTCTGGTCAAGGCTATGGTTTTTTAGTAGTCATGTATGGGTGTGAGAGTTGGACTGTAAAGAGAGCTGAAAGCCGAAAAATTGATGCTTTTGAACTATGGTTTTGGAGAAAACTCTTGAGAGTCCCTTGGACTGCAAGTAGATCCAACCAGTCCATCCTAAAGGAGATCAGTCCTGGGTGTTTGTTGAAGGACTGATGCTGAAACTTCAGTACTTTGGCCACCTCATGCGAAGAGTTAACTCATTGGAAAAGACCCTGATACTGGGAGAGATTGGGTGCGGGAGGAGAAGAGGACAACAGAGGATGAAATGGTTTGATGGCATCACCGACTCGATGTACATGCGTTTGAGTAAACTCCAGGAGTTGTTGATGGATAGGGAGGCCTGGCGTCCTGTGATTCATGGAGTTGCAAAGAGTCGGACATGACTGAGAGACTGAACTGAAGTGAACTGCACAGTAATTTCATGTATTTCCTCTTTTAATATAATTCTACAATTTTAATGCATTTTAAATATCACTTTCTCTGTGTTATTTTAAATTATTTTAAAATTTATTAGATCAAACTAGAAACAATATAAATTTTAGAGCTTGTAGAAATGATGATAAGTTTTAAATAAAACTTTGAAGCTATATTTCAATAGGGCTCTATTTGATATTAGAAACTCTATTGAATACTATTGTGTTGTTATCATTGTTAGAGTTAAAGTAGGAATTAAATTCTTCTCTAAATATTTTGTTTCTATTAGCCACCATCACTAAAAATCACTTTACTATCTGCTTGGATACAAAGCCCTAATTACTAAAATACTCAACTGAAATAGGTATGGAGGTCAATGTAGATAGATACAGGCATAGTAAATACAAGTATATCAAGTCTGATAACACATAAGTAGAGAAATTGATATGTAGAAAGATTGAGTAAGCACTTTGAGTAACTTTTTCTGTACCTTACCCCCAAAGGCAGCTTACCTGGCCTGCCCAGGTGTGACTCTAGGATAAATAACAGATATTAGTGAAGCCTATTCAGAAAACTGCTTTTTAAAAGTACTTTAGGAAATTGCCTGGTAGTCCAGTGGTTAGTGATCAGTGTTTCCACTGCCAAGGCTCCAGGTTCAATTACTGATTGGGGAACTAAGATCTTGTAAGTAACCAACAATAAATAAATAATAACCTTAAAAGATAATAATAATAATAGTTTTTAAAAGACTACAAAGAGAATAATTGAGGGAAATGAAGTTCTACTTTGAAACAAATCATTATAGTTTACTAAGTGTTAATGTAGATAAAAATATATATGTTATATCCATACAAAGTTAAATGCATGTAGCATAAGAATATATGATCCAATGTGGATGTGCTGAAATTAGATTTCTCATATTTTGCTGGTAGGACTGTAAAACAGTGAAGTTTCCTGGGAAAATATTAATACTTCTGCTGCTGCTCAAAATGTTAAGCACAGGATATAAGCTCTAGCAATTCTACTGCTAATTATATAACCAAGAGAATGAAGACAAAACTTGGACATGAATGAATGTTCATAGTAGCATTGTTCCTAATAGCCAGAGGAAAAACAACCCCAAATGATCATCAATTAATGAATAGATACATAAAATATCAGCAACAAAAGGGAATAAATTTATTTTACATTCAAAACCATGGATGAAACTTTTTTTTTTATTAGTTGGAGGCTAATTACTTTACATCATTACAGTAGTTTTTGTTATACATTGAAATGAATTAGCCATGGATTTACATGTATTCCCCATCCCAGTCCCCCCTCCCACCTCCCTCTCCACCCGATCCCTCTGGGTCTTCCCAGAAAACAAACATTATGCTAAGTGAAAAAGCCCACCGTAAAAGATCACATGTAAGTGATTCTATTTACATTATGTTCAAAACTGACAAATCCATAGAGATAGTAGGCTAAAAGTGAATTACATGTAACCTATTACTCAGCATTTCTTGTTCTAATCTTAGTTTTAGTGTTTTTGAATGATATCACTATTTTGTCTAACTCTTGCCATGAACTTCGTGAACTGAAGTCAATCACATTTTTCTCAGAAACAAATTATATTGAGTTAAATGTTCTTTTTCTCCTAGTATAGTTGCTTAGGGAGCCCATGTCTTACCTGAATAAATCAATGTTTTGCACATTTCAGTTGCAGATTACATACAAATAATTATTATCAGTTGACCCATCAATTAAAATGTCAGACTCAAATCAAAGTTTGAAAACAACATTAACCAAATCTTCTATCTTCTTAGGATCCGATTTTATATCAGACATATTATTAATAGTCCTTGACTGTTGGTACTATTTTATGAGCTGTAAATTATGCCATGAATTTACTTAGACTTTGGAATTAAAATAAATAAAACTTATTCATTGCATTATATATTTTTAAAAACAATGATTTATTCTGCCTGTTAATTTTCAATTATTTTTACATAAAAGTTTAAAAATATAAACTGCTAGTGGATGTTCATTAAACACAACCATATGACAGCCATATTAATATAATTAACAATGTAAGTTATGAGTTTGAGAACTATAATTTTGTTCTCCTTTTTTACATTGTTAATTATATTAAGATGGTCAATTGATAATAATTATTTTTATGTAACCAGCAACTGAAAGCTATGGTTTTTCCAGTAATCATGTATAGATGTGAGAGTTGAACAATAAAGAAAGTTGAACACCAAATAATTGATGCTTTTGAACAGTGGTGTTGGAGAAAATTTTGAGAATCCCTTGGATTGCAAGGAGATCAAACCAATCAAACTGGTGATATCATTCAAAAACACTAAAACTAAAATTAAATTAGAACAAGAAAGGATGAGTAGTAAGTCCCATGTAATGCAAATTAACATTGCTATTTAACTTGATGGAAGTTGGGACAAACATATTGAGTACAAATGGGGAAAATTACTCTAATACAATAGAATGAATTCAGATAAAGTTGATTGTGGAGCTGCATCAAAGTAATAGAATTGATATTATCTATAAAACTAAAGAACTATGTAAGAGTTATGAAATTGACCTCAAAATAACCAAATTATTTCTACCTGCTGTTTTTCTTGTTAGTAGAATATACATTGCATATTTACAAAAGTGACTCAAATTCATTTATAAAGTATTTATATTTGGGAACACTCATTGTTAGGGACATAATGAAGAAAAGCACAGAAGTGATCTATCTATTCATAGAGATTTCAGTCCAGAGGAAAAAGAGTCAGGCTTAACCATTATAAAAATAAAAATATGGTCACGTCCCCTTTAAAAAATGAGTTTTCAGTGTCTTAATGAGGCTTGTAGCCTTGGAGCCAGCCTCTCAGAAAGCTCTGAGGCTCTATTCAAAGAGGTAAGGGAGGAATCAGCACATATATAAGCTTTTCTTTGGGGGGGATAGATAACTTACTAACACATCAAAAGATTATTGGTAATTACAAAGAACAGACATCTCCAGTTAATGATTTTAGTGTCTTTCTATGTATATCCCAGATGCAAGAACCTGGGATCATTGAAATTTCTCCCTAGATATGTATCTTAATTGTCTCTTGCCAGTATCCAAAACACAGAATGATTCCTGTTTTGTTCATCCTGAATTCCTGCAGGGGCAAATGACTTGATCCTTTTAGAACTGGAACACAGGCAACACTTTTTTCTTCACAGTTATGAACCATGCTAAACACTATAATGAAGAATTTCAGGTTACAAAAGGATTGTAAAACAAAAGAAACTGACCTGCTCATTAACTTTATTTTGGTAAAATGTTTTTATGAACTATCAATTTCATTTTCTTTAGCTTCTCATTCCAGTGAGTTGGCATATGAATACAAAGTAGACACAAAATTAGTCTTTAATTATCATTTAGATGTTATTTTTGAACTTCTTTTACCAAGATTTTATATTTATACAAATGTACAAAATAAAGATCTACTCAAATAGTTAAATTGTTGGTTATTTTTATAGCAAAAAGATTTTCTAATATTTAAAAGGTAATTCTCTTAATTATTTTATGAAATATAAATTTCAAAAGCAATGCCCCTCAAACAGTATATAACACTCAGGAGTACACTGAAAACATTAATTCAACAAATATTTACACAAAGTCTCTATTAAGAATAGTGAATTTTGCCAAAATGAGAAATCTGTATGTGGAAGAAGAGTGGAGAAAATAATGACCACTATAACATACAACCTAATAGGAATATGTATATAAAATAGTGACCATACTACAAGCAGGTTGGAATATTCTAGCAGTGGTACAATGACATGTCATGGAGTTGTAGACAGGAGAGGAACATCAATTTAATCTAGTTATGTTAGAAAAACCAAGAAGGCTATGTTGAAGAAATGACAGATATTTTGATTCGGCAATTTAGAAAGCATCACTATGAACAAAGCTAGTGGATGTGATGGAATTCCAGTTGAGCTATTTCAAATCCTAAAAGATGGTGCTGTGAAAGTGCTGCACTCAATATGCCAGCAAATTTGGAAAACTCAGCAGTGGTCACAGGACTGGAAAACGTCAGTTTTCATTCCAATCCCTAGGAAAGGCAATCCCAAAGAATGCTCAAACTACCATACAATTGCACTCATCTCACACGCTAGTAAAGTAAAGCTCAAAATTCTCCAAGCCAGGCTTCAGCAATATGTGAACCGAGAACTTCCAGATGTTCAAGCTGGTTTTAGAAAAGGCAGAGGAACCAAAGATCAAATTGCGAATATCTGCTGGATCATCAAAAAAGCAAGAAAGTTCCAGAAAAACATCTATTTCTGCTTTATTGACTATGCCAAAACCTTCGACTGTGTGGATCACAATAAACTGTGCAAAATTATGAAAGAGATGGGAAGCCAGACCACCTGACCTGCCTCTTGAGAAACCTATATGCAGGTCAGGAAGCAACAGTTAGAAATGGACATGGAACAACAGACTGGTTCCAAATAGGAAAAGGAGTATGTCAAGGCTGTATATTGTCACCCTGCTTATTTAACTTATACGCAGAGTACATCATGAGAAACGCTGGGCTGGAAGAAGCTGGAATCAAGATTGCCAGGAGAAACATCAATAACCTCAGACATGCAGATGACACCCCCCTTATGGCAGAAAGTGAAGAGGAACTAAAAAGCCTCTTGATGAAAGTGAAAGAGGAGAGTGAAAAAGCTTAATATTCAGAAAACTAAGATCATGACATCTGGTCCCATCACCTCATGAGAGATAGATGGGGAGACAGTGGAAACAGTGTCAGACTTTATTTTGGGGGGCTCCAAAATCACTACAGATGGTGAATGCAGCCATGAAATTAAAAGACGCTTACTCCTTGGAAGGAAAGTTATGATCAACCTTGATAGCATATTAAAAAGCAGGGTTATTACTTTGCCAACAATGGTCCATCTGGTCAAGGCTATGGTTTTTCCAGTGGTCATGTATCGATGTGAGTGTTGGACTGTGAAGAAAGCTGAGCGCCGAAAAATTGATGCTTTTGAACTATGGTTTTGGAGAAGACTCTTGAGAGTCCCTTGGACTGCAAGGAGATCCAACCAGTCCATCCTAAAGGAGATGAGTCCTGGGTTTTCATTGGAAGGGCTGATGCTGAAGCTGAAACTCCAATACTTTGTTCACCTCATGGGAAGAGTTGACTCGTTGGAAAAGCCCCTCATGCTGGGAGTGGTTGGGGGCAGGAGGAGAAGGGGATCGACAGAGGATGAGATGGCTGGATGTCATCACTGACTCAATGGGCATGAGTTTGAGTAAACTCCAGGAGTTGGTGTTGGACAGGGAGGCCTGGCGTGCTGTGATTCACTAGGTTGCAAAGAGTTGGACATGATTGAGCGATTGAACTGAACTGAACTGAATACATAGGAATGTGCTGTACTGTGCTGTCGCTAAGTCATATGACCCCTTGCAACCCCACAGGCCCTTTGCAGACCACCAGTCTCCTCTGTTCATGCAATTTTCCAGTAAAGAATACTGGATCAAGTTCTCATTTCCTCCTCCAGGGGATATGCCTGACCCAGGGGTCGAATGCCAGTTTCCTGTTTCTCCTGCATTGGCAGGTGGATTCTTTATCACTGAGCCACCTTGGAAGCCTATACATAGGAACAAAGGAACAAGAATGTGTAGAAAGTGGTTTCAATAAACTTCAACAATTAGGAAAGCCTGGGCCTTTAGGGAATAGTAATCTCATAAGGTTTGAGAGAAGTTAAGATGCTTATTAGGAATCATGATAAAACAGGCTGGAAGGCAGAGGGTGTCTGATTATCAAGAAACTTTGAATGTAGAAATAAGGGATTTCAATCTAATTCAAAGAGAACTGGCTTTTGTTCATCAGTTTTTAGACAAGAAAAAAATTAAACTGGCTGTAAAATTTGTGAAAAGAATAGGGAGTTGTCTGTAACATTCCTAAAGTATCTCTTGGTTAACTTCTCAAATGAATGCAAGTGACTTTGAAGAAAACATATTTCTAGTGATCAACCTAGAAAGAATTCAAATTCAAGCAATTTTACCACTAAAATGTAATATGGTATTACTTTGTTTCAGGCTTATGAGGAGCCAAAGTAAATTATGTTCAGCCCAAGTTTGAATTATTGTCAAGAGCTGACTCTGAGCCTTATGCAGGCTGATGTATTCGGGTTGCCTAGGACTTTGAAGAAATTAATACAGCTTCACCTGAACCACAGAGATTGATTCTATGATTCACCCAAGGTCACATTTCCAACATTTTAAAAATCCACCATGGGAAACAAATGTGACAGTTTAATTTGCTTTCAGCTGAACCTCGGATGACTGCTGTTTTTTTCCCCCTTACTTTTTTAATCAATTTATTTTAATTGGAGGCTAATTGCTTTACAATATTGTAGTGGCTTTTGCCATACATTGACATGAATCAGCCATGGATATACATGCGTCCCCATCCTGAATGCCCCTCCCACCGCCCTCCCCATCCCATCCCTCTGGGTCATGCCAGTGCACAAGTTTGGAGTGCCCTGTTTCATGCATCAAACTTGGACTGGTGATCTATTTCACATATGGTAATATACATGTTTCAATGCTATTCTTTCATATTTTCCCCTTTCTTGTTCCATTGGTCTATATTTCTGTTTTTGTGCCAGTACCATACTGTCTTAATGACTGTAGCTTTGTAGTATAGTCTGAGGTCAGGCAAGTTGATTCCTCCAGTTTCATGCTTCTTTCTCAAGATTGCTTTGGCTATTGGCAGTTTCTTGCATTTCAATACAAATTGTGAAATTATTTGTTCTAGTTCTGTGAAAAATACCGTTGGTAGCTTGATAGGGATTGCATTGAATCTATAGATTACTTTGGGTAGTAAACTCATGTTCACTATATTGATTCTTCCAATTCATGAACGTGGTATATTTCTCCATCTATTTGTGTCATCTTTGATTTCTTCCATCAGTGTTTTATAGTTTTCTATGTATAGGTCTTTTGTTTCTTTAGGTAGATTTATTCCTAAATATTTTATTATTATCATTGCAGTGGTGAATGAAATTTTTTCCTTAATTTCTCTGTTTTCTCATAGCTAGTATATAGGAATGGAAGGAATATCTCTGTGTTAATTTTATATCCTGCAATTTTACTATATTCATTGATTAGCTCTAGTAATTTTTTGGGCATGTCTTTAGGGTTTTCTATGTAGAGGATCATGTCATCTCCAAACAGTAATAGTTTTACTTCTTCTTTTCCAATCTGGATTCCTTTTATTTCTTTTCCTTCCCTGATTGCTATAGCTAAAACTTCCAAAACTATGTTGAATAGTAGAGGTGAGAATGGGCATCCTTGTCTTGCTACTGACTTACAGGGAAATGTTTTCAATTTTTCACCATTTAGGATAATGTTTGCTGTGGGTTTGTCATATATGGTTTTTATTATGCTGAGTTGTGTTCCTTCTAAGCCTGATTTCTGGAGGGTTTTTATCATAAATGGATGTTGAATTTTGTCAAAGGCTTTCTCTGCATCTACTGAAGTAATCATATGGTTTCTATATTTCAATTTGTTAATGTGGTGTATCACATTGATTGATTTGAAAATATTGAAGAATCCTTGCATCCCTGAGATAAAGCCCACTTAGTCATGATGTATGACCTTTTGAATATGTTGTTGGATTCTGTTTACTAGAATTTTGTTGAGCATGTTTGCATCTATGTTCATCGGTGATATTGGCCTGTAGTTTTCTTTTTTTGTGGTAAGTTTGTCTGGTTTTGGCATTAGGGTGATGGTGGCCTCATAGAATGAGTTTGGGAGTATACATTCCTCTGCAATTTTCTGGAAGAGTTTGAGTAGGATAGGTGTTAACTCTTCTCTAAATTATTGGTAGAATTCACCTGGGAAGCCATCTTGTCCTGGGCTTTTCTTGATTGGAAGATTTTTTATTAGTTTTGTTTTCCATGGTTTTGATGGGTCTGTTAAGATTTTCTATTTCTTCCTGGTTCAGGTTTCGAAGGTTGTACTTTTCTAAGAACTCGTTCATTTCTTCCAAGTTGTCCATTTTACTGTCACATAGTTGCTGATAGCAGTCTCTTATGATCCTTTGAATTTCTGTGTTGTCTGTTGTGATTTCTCCATTTTCATTTCTAATTTTGTTGATTTTATTCTTCTCCCTTTTTTTCTTGATGAATCTGGCTAATGATTTATCTATTTTATTTATCTTCTCAAAGAACCAGCTTTTAGTTTTGTTGATTTTTGCTATTGTCTCCTTTGTTTCTTTTTCATTTACTTCTGCAATATTTTTTATGATTTCTTTCCTTCTATTAACCCTGGGGTTCTTCATTTCTTATTTTTCTAGTTGTTTTAGGTGTAAAGTTAGGTTATTTATTTGATTTTGCTCATGTTTCTTGAGGTAAGCTTGTATTGCTATGAACCTTCCCCTTAGCACTGCTTTTACTGAGTCCCATAGGTTTTGGGTTGTCATGTTTTCATTTTCATTTGTGTTTCCATGCATATTTTTATTTCTTTTTTGATTTATTCTATGATTTGTTGGTTATTCACAAGTCTGTTGTTGAGCCTCCATATGTTTGTACTTTTTTTTCCCCCTGTAATTGACATCTAATCCTGCCACATTGTGATCAGAAAAGATGCTTGAAATGATTTCAATTTTTCTGAATTTACCAAGGCTAGATTTATTGCTCAGGATGTGATCTATTCTGGAGAATGTTTCACGTGCCCTTGAATAAAAGGTGAAATTCATTGTTTGGGGGCAAAACATCATATAAATATCAATTAGGTCTAACTGGTCCATTGTATTATTTAAAGTTTGTGTTTCCTTGCTAATTTTCTGTTTGGTTGATCTATCCATAGGTGTGAGTGGAGTATTAAAGTCTCCCACTATTATTGTGCTACTGGTAATTTCCCCTTCCATACTTGCTAGCATTTGCCTTATGTATTGAGGTGCTCCTATGTTGAGTACATATATATTTATAATTGCTATATTTTCTTCTTGGATTGATCTTTTGATCATTATGCAGTGTCCTTTTGTGTCTCTTTTCATGGCCTTTATTTCAAAATTGACTGTATCTGATATGAGAATTACTACTCCTGCTTTATTTTGGTCTTCATTTGCATGAAATAGCTTTTTCCAGACCTTCACTTTCAGTCTGCATGTGTCCCTTGTTTTGAGGTGGGTCTCTTATAGACAGCATATATGGGAGTCTTATTTTTGTATCCATTAGCCAGTCTTTGTCTTTTGATTGGGGCTTTTCCCCCTTATTTTAAACTAAAGATTCTGTTATTTCTATTTAAATTCCTGGCTCTTTTACACATATATGTGTGTATATACATATACATTTTTTTTCCTGATCTATTTATAAGTCTAGATCCAAGAATCCTACTCTGTCCACAAGGTCCCAGTCTTTCATCCCTTGTGGAGTCCCACTAGCCCCCGCATGGTATCCACCACCCACCAGGGGCCATTGTGTCATGACAGGGGCACCTGCATCCCTGTCCTCCTCCCAAGGGTGTCTTCTCCTTCCAATGTGACTGTCTGCTCCAATTTACCCACCGGTTCTGAGAACAAAGGTAAACGAACTTCACTGTCCTGGTTTATTTCTTTTATAAAACTTTTCCAGAGGGTGGAAAAGAAGATAAATCTATCATCAACATTTTGAGGGCTATTAGCACAAACAAGAAATATCTGTATAATTTTATTTAAAAATGAATTCTGGTAGAACGTTTTTGGTTCAGGATTGCAAAGCAAACACTTTTTTTTTTATTAGACTTTTCATTCAAAATGTATTTGCAATAGATATACAAAATAGGAGTTGCAATTCAAATGTAGTGTTATTTATGTATTTTCTTGAAAATCTGGTGCATCCATCTTTGTCACCATAGAAACAATTTAGGTTTAATTAATATTATTTTATTGCTTATTTGCTAATCAAATTGCTTTTTTGTACTTCATAAATAGATCCCCATATTGAAGTTATTTTGGTGTTTCAGAAGAACACTTTATTTTTTGATGCTTAAGAAGACAGTTTTAGCATTAATGAAGCTATTTATGAATCAAAAGGAAATTCCCCTATTGTCAGCATCTAATGACTTCCTAAGAGTATTTCAGTTAACTAAGGCAGTGCTGGGCAAGAAAGCAAGAAATACCCTCAGCAGATGGCAAAGGCATCTATGCAGCTGGCCTGTCCTTCTACTAGGCATGGAGATTCTCATTATTTTTTATGTAAAATTTATCATTTCTTCTATATTGGGGGAAGGGATAGGAATTATTATTAGGTGATGATTAAGATGGAAGAGAATTTCATTACTTTTCCAAGATTGTGTTAAATAATTCTTTTCTTAATACTAAAGTGTGGGGCCTCCAAAAGTGATGCCAAAGATATATCTGTTATTCCACTCTTCTTCCCAACCTTGTGTGACTGTAATGAACCTGTTACTATTTATCCAAGTAAGCCAGTAAGTACAGCCAAAAGCACAGAAATAGAAACATGGTCTCTTTTCATATTCATTGTAAACATATTATATCCTTAAAGTCTATTTTTTAACTGTAAGATGGTTTTGAAAATACATCAGTATTACTTGATTTTTGAGTGACTATTTCATGTTTGCAAAGTACCATGAAACTTGCCTCCTCAGCTCCCATATGAGACCATCTGTGTTATGTACTATGAATGGACCTCGAGGGACATAATTTGGATGATAAAGTGCTTTTAGATCCACATGTAAAACTGAGAGTACTTTTCCTTTTTTAATTTCATGGTACCAAAATACCCTCCTTACCTTTCTTAAAATACATTTTTATATTTTATTTTATTTCTTTCCACACCAAATTTACTGACTGGTGAAATTGACATTGTGAAAACAGGGGTCCTCAGTTATGAGTGTGTCCCTGGTCATGGGCCAAACCACAGAGGATCTGGGGTCCACAACTGCCCTCTTCCTCCTTCACTCCTCACTCTGTGGCTTTAATGCTTCATACAGTAACTCATACTTTTCTCCAGAAAAACAAAAACCCAGGTTTACCTGGAGTTAAACCCCAGGCTTGACTGAATTGTGTCTGTTTGGTGTTTGGGTGGCAGAATGAAAGACCCTGAGCTTAGGAAAAGAAGCAAGGAACTCTTCTCTATATTCACTTTTAGGAATATTTTATTGTTTCAAACATTATTAAGCACTTTCTACTATTTATATTTTAATTGTTTTTTTTTCCTGTTGAATTTGCAATGTTTTTAAATGGATAAATTAGATGAAAACATGATGCTAAATCTAGATAATCTACCACAAAATATTTGTTTCTAAGTGCAAAATAATTGGGAGCTGGGAATAATCATTACCAATGAATCTTTTTAAGAAAATTTAAGTCAGTGACATATGAGGTATGTAATATATGAAACAAAATTCTTGAAATAAGATTCTTTAGATTATATTATAGTATTACCTATAATCTTTTGCTGTTTTTGCCTTTTGAGGAAATATTTCAGTATAAAACTTATAATATGATGAGATGTACATTTTTAGAATTGGAAATATTCTAATATTCTTTCTAACTGTAAAAATTACACATTTTGCCCTTGTCCAAATATTTTTCATTGAAGTATAGTTTATTTACAACATTATATTGGTTTTAGGTATACAGAATAGTTCTTTTTTTTTTTTTGCATACTATACATCATTATAGATTATTACAAGGTATTGCATATAATTTCTTGTGCTTACAGTAAATCATTATTCCTTTTGTACATGTTTGAAAAGACCCTGATGCTGGGAAAGATTGAAGATGGGAGGAGAAGGGGATGACAGACAATCAGATGGTTGTATGCCATCACCGACTCGATGGGCATGAGTTTGAGTAAACTCCGGGGGTTGGTGTTGGACAGGGAGGCCTGGTGTGCTGCAATTCATGGAGTCACAAAGAGTCAGACACGACTGAGTGACTGAACTGAAGTGAACTGATACATGTTTATTTTTAACCATTTACCCCGTATATTTGAGTTAAGTACCTTTCTTTTTTTCAGTCATAAAGAAAGCCAAGGACATATTTGTGTTCTTAATCTGATGCTACTAATATAAATCATACTAGGATGCATCTTAGAATCCAGATCCACAGATGATGAATACCACCTAAGGCTCACAATTCAGGGATCTGGTACCATGACAAGACTTCTTATATAGAGCGTTATCCAGTTTGGCCAGATGCCATGATTTCTAAGTGTACATTTCAATAAATTAGCATTGTAAACCAGTTTCAGTGTATTTCAACTACCTGGTATAAATGTTGCTTTGGATACACAATCTCTAAACCACCTCTCTATCTATCTATATACGTATATTTCTTATGATTTCATTTATATATTAATATTTAATATATTTCATATGGCTTTTAATTTGTTTTTGAGATGTAATCGATTTAGAGTGTTATATTAGATTTCAGATGTACAGCAAATTGATATATATATACACACATATATATATATATTTATGTGTATATATATATATATATATATATATATATTCTTTCTCAGATTCTTTTCCCAAATATGTTATTATAAAATATTGAATATCATTTCCTGTATTATATAGTAGGTCCTTGTTGCTTAACTATTTTATATATAGTAGTGTTTATATGTTACTCACAAATTTCTAACTTATCCCTCCTTCTGATATTTTCACTTTGGTAACCATAAGTTTGTTTTCTATATTTTTGAGTCTGTTTCTGCTTTACAAATAAGTTCACTTGTGTCATGATGTTTTAGGTTCCACATATAAGTCATATTATTTGATGTTTGTCTTTTTCTGTCTGACTTACTTCACTTGCTATAATAATGCCTATCTCCATCCATGTTGCTGTAGAAGACGTTATTTATTTATTTTTTTGTGTGTGTGCTGAGTAACATTCCATTGTATATACGTACCACATCATTTTATTTCATTCATCAATGTATATTTAGGCTGCTTCCATGTCCTGGCTATTGTAAATAGTGTGGCAGTGAACACTGGGATAAATGGATCTTTTCAAATTCTGGTTTTCTCTGGATATACACCCAGGAGAGCTGCCATTTGATCCTGTAATATATAATTTCTGAGAAATAGTCTTAGTATTAATATGCTTAAATTTTCAGAGAGATTGCTACATCTAAAATATATGAGCTTCTGCTTTAGGAATGAAATTTGCATATTGTCATTGTGAAGAGTTCTGATTGACCGGACAGCATACTGGTTGCTTCATGCAACTTATTTCACTTAATTCTCAGAGCAACCCACTTGAAGTCAGCACTCTAAGTCACTCCTATTTACAAATGAGAAACTGAAGGCCTCGGGCAGTTAAATTACTCTCTTTAGGTCACACAGCTTGCACATGGTGGGGATGGAATTAAAAGCCATTTCATCAGACCCTAGAATTCATATTTAACCACCATGTTCTATTGCCACACTCAACAGAAAATTAAATTTAACATGGTATAGAATTTCTAATTTTTCTCATGCTTTCATGTTAAAAAAAAAAAAAGTACCTTTATTTCAAGGAAAAGAGAGGTTTCTTTAAAAATAATAAAAATTTCAAAATTATAAAACCAAAGAAGTGAACATTAGTCTAATAATTTTTCATGACCCAACTAAAATTAAGCCAATAAGTGTATTAGGTGATCTGAAGAGAAGTGGTAGTATCTTTCCATGACAATTTCAGTAAAAATAAAATATGGAAAGTAGATTAAGAAGATTTGAATTTCAGAAAAATCTAGACACAGATAATGAAAGAACATGATTCTCTGAAAAAAAATATATATATATATATAACTGTAGAGACATCTACATGTAAGGATATTTTCAAAATTGATTTTTCCTCATAGCCTTGCTCATTTTTCCTTCCAGTAAATACTCTTAACATGTGGAAAAATGTTAAAGTGTTTTAACAACCTTGAATTCTCACAGCAAAATGGAGATGTCAGATGGAGATGTTACATATGAGCATTAACTAAAATAGCATTAAATTCAGCAACACAAAGCAAGAGTGTGCAAGGCTATATGACTCAGTAGTAGGTCACCCATCCACTATTTTCCATTACTTGGCATTATATCAGGGCCTTTACTTCATAAAATCATGTCTAACCTCCTAATACCACTGACTAAGAGAATCATTTGATTTAATAGGTTGTTTTCCTCAACATGTGCTGTCTTAGTTCATATTAGCTGAACTTGTTGCCTACTTTATCTTGATCCTGCATCTCACCATGGGAAGCATAAGAGCCTATAATCTTGCTTTGTTTTAGATTGCTGTGTGCAGGCAGATGGCTGTCTACAACTGTAAAGTTCAGAGTGACAAATTTAGAATATCAGCATTTTGTGCTGGAGGAAAACATAGGCTTCCGACTATTAATTATATGATTAACATTTTTAAACAGTCCCGTACTTTTTAGTGCTCTGTGAAACAGTTTTATAAATATCACAATAAAGGAGCATTTAAATGCCAATACATTAAAACCAATAAATTATTTATTTTGTATTCTGTCTATGTATATTCCATATATGCTTAAAGATCAGCTACAGTGAGTAAATCGCAAACCTAGAAATAAAAATGAGAGGTTTTACTAAGTGTTTTGTCTTAATTAAAAAAAAAATAAAACTGCCTACATATCTGCTTTGCTTTCACATTAATTGGAACATATTTTAAAGGTACATTACAGTAGTCTGAACTTATGTGTTAGCAATAGATCAGGTGGCTGAATGTGGGATTTTCTAGGGCCAAAGAAGGCAGATACAATCAGCATCTAATAACAATGACTTGTCTCTCTCCAGAGGAGTGATGGTTCTACGTCACCAGAGAAGGGTTGAGAAATGCATGTTGCCATAAAATTCCTGTCTGAATATGTCTCTAAAAGCAGAGAACAATCCTGCATATCTATTAATAAATGGCAACTGTTGAAATATTAAGATGTTAAGTTGAAAGTGAATGGGGATTGAAGTCAAAGGCAGAGACTGACAGGAAGTGAGACTACTTGTGGTTATGACAGAGGCTTCTGTTTTTGGAGCAAGGGCAGGAGAAGGCCCCCACCTTTCCCTACCCTTCTCACCACTTGCTGCTGCTGTGTTCTCCACCAGAGAGCACCAAGTTCAGCTGGAAAAAAGTGACAGCTCCCCACCCACGTCCAGGTGCTTGTAATTGTAAAAATTGCATGTCCATCAATCTATTTACCTAGGTGATACTTTAGAAATGCCCATTTAGGAAGAGAAGAAAATATATATTCTCCTCTGTCCATCAAAAAGGATCACATTTTTTCCCCTAACACCTTAATTAACATCTTGTTTCCCCTATAGTTTAACACATCCAATTAAATAAACATGAATTGAACATATTCAGTTTAGTTCAGTACAGTCACTTGGTAGTATTCAACTCTCTGCGACCCCATGAACTGTAGCACGCCAGGCCTCCCTGTCCATCACCAATTCCCAGGGTCCACCCAAACCCATGTCCATCGAGTTGGTGATGCCATCCAACCATCTAATCCTCTGTTGTCCGCTTCTCCTCTTGCCCTCAATCTTTCCCAGCATCAGTGTCTTTTCCAGTGAGTTAGCTCTCATCAGGTGGCCAAAGTATTGGAGTTTCAGCTTCAACATCAGTCCCTCCAAGGAACACTCGGGACTGGTCTCCTTTAGGATGGACTGGTTGGATCTCCTTGCAGCCCAAGGGACTCTCAAGAGTCTTCTGCAACACCACAGTTCAAAAGCATCAATTCTTCAGCACTCAGCTTTCTTTATAGTCCAACTCTCACATCCATACATAACCACTGGAAAAAAACAAATATATCAGTATTACACAAGAAATTAGCCATTAGAGGTGGTATGAAGATGTTGTTAGATTTTTGGTCGTTTAGCCACAGTTGTGTCTGGCTATAATCCACCAGGCTCCTCTCTCTGTGGGATTGCCCAGGCAAGAATACTGGAGTGAGTTACCATTTCATTCTCCAAGGGGATATTTCTGACCCAGGGATCAAACCTGTGCTTCCTGCATTGGCAGACAGATTCTTTACCATTGAGCCACCAGGGGAAACACTGGTATGAAGATAAATAAAGCACATTTTTACCCCTAAGTTTGCAAGTAGTTGTGAGCACAGAGTGTGGATTGAGGGGATGTAGGGAAAGGAAGGCAGTGTGATACATATGTCAACTGCCATTCCCTGCTCCCTTCTTTAAGCTACACAACCTCAGCTCAGCATCACCACCACCCCCACAGGAGTGCCTTCTTGAGGATCTATATTAGTTTTCTGTTACTTACATAGCTATCACACAATTTAGTGAATTCACCAACACAAGTGTTATTATCTGAAAGCTTTGTAGATCAGTTCTCAGCAGGTTGAAATCAAGGTGATGGCAGGACTGTGCTCCTTTCTGGAGGTTCTAGGGGCTAATCTCTATCCTTGCCTCTTCTGGATGCCAGAAACTTTCTGCTTTCCTTAGCTCAGGTCCTCTTTAATTTCATATTCAAAGCAAAAATTGATGGCTCCAATCTTTTTTCATATTATGTCAATAGATTTACTCTCTTCCACTTCCCTTTTCTATATTTAAGGGCACTTGTTATTACACAAAGCAACTGGGATAATCCATGATCATCTCTATATCTCATCATTGGTTTATTTTAATTCCAACTACAACCTAATTCTCCTTTGCCAGATAAAGTAACATTTGCATAGATCCTAACAGTTATGCTGTGGATGTCTGGGGGATTGGGGGCACATCTTTCTGCCTTCCACAGGCCCTGCCGTCATTCCTCAGAGAACTTACATCATCGTATAATAGGAAAAAAGGAGTTTATTGGATTACAGAGAAGACTGATAGAATTGAGGGGAAGCAAGTGAAACCAGATTATTTTATACTTCTAACATAGTGACTCCTAAAGATGTAGTAACTCCTAGCATAGTAACTCCTAACATAATAGCTCCTAAAAAAAAAAAAAAAAAAAGTAAATCCTGAAACCAATGATACTCCTAAAGGGCTGCAGTCACTTTGCCAGCAAATTTTGAAAATTCAGCAGTGGATACAGGAAAATGTCTGTATCATTCCAATCCCAAAGAAGGGCAATGCCAAAGAATGTTCAAACTACTGTACAACTGCACTAATTTCACATGCTAGCAAGTTTATACTCAAAATCCTTCAAGCTAGACTTCAGCATTATGTAAACTGAGAACTTCCAAATATTCACATTGGATTTAGAAAAGGCAGAGTAACCAGAGATCCAATTGCCAACATGAATTGGATCATAGAGAAAGCAAGGGAATTCCAGACAAAAATGTTTGCTCCTGCTTCATTCACTATGTAAAAACCTTTGACTGGACCATAATAAACTGTGGGAAATTATCGAAGAGATGGAAGTACCACACCACCTTACCTATCATCTGAAAAACTTCTATGCAGGTCAAAAAGCAACAATTAGAACTGGACTTGGAATAATTGACTGGTTCAAAATTGGGAAAGGAGTGTGCCAAGGCTGTACATTGTCACACTGCTTTTTTAATTTCTATGCAGAGTACAGTATGGGAAATGTCTGGCTGGGTGAAGCACAATCTGGAATTAAGATTTCCAGGAGAAATATCAGCAACATCAGAAATGCAGATAAAATGACTGTAATGGCAGAAAGTGAAGAAGAACTAAAGACTCTCTTGATGAGAGTGAAAGAGGAGACTGAAAAAACTGACTTGAATATCAACATTTAAAAAACTAAGATCATCCATTATCCAGTTCCATCACTTCATGGCAAATAGAAGGGGAAAAAAATGGAAAGAGTGACAGATTTTATTTTCTTAGGCTCCAAAATCACTGTTGACAGTGACTGCAGCCATGAAATTAAAAGACATTTGCTCCTTGGAATAAAAGCTATGACAAATCTACATAGCATATTAAAAAGCAGAGTCATCACTTTGTTGACATGGGACTGTCTAGTCAAAGCTATGATTTTTCCCAGTAGTCATGCAGAGATGTGAAAGTTGGACCATAAAGAAGGCTGAGGTTTGCTTTCAAATTGTGATCCTGGAGAAGACACTTGAGAAACCTTTGAACTGCAAGGAGATCAAACTGGCCCATCCTAAAGGAAATCAACCCTGAATACTCATTGGAAGGACTGATGCTGAAGCTGAAGCTCCAATGCTTTGGCCACCAGATGAGAGGAGTCAACTCAATGGAAAAGACTCTGATGAGTAGAAAAATTGAAGGCAAAAGGAGAAGGGGGTGGTACAGAATGAGGTGGCAAACTATGGGAGAGAGCAGAGGACAGAAGATCCTGGTATGCTGCAACCCATGGGGTTGCAAAGAGTGGGACATGACTTAGTGAATGAACAACAACAAAATAGCATAGTAACTAGACTGCTCACTATACCAAGATCCCAAACCATGAATCTCTTTCCCCTTTCCACAAAAACATATAATCATTTACACAAGGCTTTTAGGGCACACACATGCAAACTGGTGCACACACACAAACACAAGCACATACCTAAATCTTTCCTTGAAAATTCTCAGTATATTTCTCTTCTCTCTTCTCATTACCCCTCTATTTCCTGCTTTCTCCTTGAAATCTTGACATTTTTACTCATTTATATTACAGGATAGTTTAACAAAATTTTACTGACATTTCTCTCACAGACCCACAATAGATAGCTTATGAAAATATTTTCATGAACAATAATTGTTCCTTTCTTACTTCCAGCTTAGGTAATCCATAAAATTATTCCATGGACAAAGCAGTATCCAAAATAGTATTTAAAAGGACAAATTGAAAGAATGAGCACATACGTGAAGGGGAAAAGAGTTATCTAGTTTGGCTTGGGAGAAGGACACATGTGGGATCAGATGAGAAACAAAGCTGAAAATTCAGGTGGGACTTATTTTGTAAAAATCCTAAACCACAGATTAAATATATTAAATTCATAGCATAAAGTTATCACTAAGATAAATTGGGAATGGTGCACAGGAATCTCTATGTTATTTCTTACACTTATATGTGACTCTATAACTATCTCAGTAAAAGTTTCAAAAAATTGAAAAGGATTTCTCTAGGCTATTACTGATTAGACTGCTTGCTCCCAATGCAGGGGGCATGGGTTTGATATCTGGTCTGGTAACTAACCTGGTGGCTCCAACAGTAAACAGTCTGCCTGCAATGCGGGAGACCATGGTTCAGTCCTTGGGTAGAATAGATCTCCTGGAGAAGGAAATGGCAACTCACTCCAGTGTTCCTGCCTGGAAAATCCTATGGGCGGAGGAGCCTGATAGGCTACAGTCCATGGGGTTGCAAAGAGTCAGACACTACTGAGCGACTTCACTTTCACTTTTTCACTTTTAACTAAGATCCTACATGCCATATGGCATGGACAAAAAAAAATAAATAAATAAAAGAAAGAAAGAAAGAAAAATTATAAACAATATTAAACTCATTAGCAATGATTTTCAGTGGAAAAATATATATAATGATCAAAGTTTGCTTCAGAATGATGAAACTGAGAGTAGGATTTAAAAAGGATTATAGTAGAGAGAAAAATAAGGTAGAGAGAAAAATTGGGACATAATTTCAGCAAGCTAGAAAACAGGATGAAAACTCCTTAACCCTAGTGTTCCCTAATAATTTGGAAAAATAAGAGATCTTTAGGTTAGTTTAGTTTTTTTTTTTTTTAATAAAAAACTTACAAGCTTGAATAAGGCTTGGGTCTTTTGATGTATTATTTTATAAAGAAGGAAAAGTGTGGTGTGAAACGTAATTATAAAAGACAAGTCTTACCAAAGGTCTTTTTAGCTCCCTTTTCTTACATCATCTTCTATTCACCTAGTCATAGAAAAACTTGAATTACATGTGCAAAATTTTTTTTTTAACTAGTTAATTTATTTTAATTGAAGGCTAATCTTTTTTTACAATATTGTGGTGGTTTTCACCATATATCAATATGAATCAATGTGAATACCCAGCATTGGGATTGCTGGGTCGTATGGCAGTTCTATTTCCAGTTTTTTAAGGAATCTCCACACTGTTCTCCATAGTGGCTGTACTAGTTTGCATCCCCACCAACAGTGTAAGAGGGTTCCTTTTTCTCCATATCCACTCCAGCATTTATCGTCTGTAGACTTTTTGATGGCAGCCATTCTGACTGGCATGGGATGGTACCTCATTGTGGTTTTCATTTGCACTTCTCTGACAGTCTTAAGCATCTTTTCATGTGTTTCTTAGCCATCTGCATGTCCTTTTTGGAGAAATGTCTGTTTAGTTCTTTGGCCCATTTTTTGATTGGGTCATTTATTTTTCTGGTATTGAGCTTCATGAGCTGCTTGTATATTTTTGAGATTCATTATTTGTCAGTTGCTTCTTTTGCTATTATTTTCTCCCATTCTGAAGGCTGCCTTTTCACTTTACTTGTAGTTTCCTTCATTGTGCAAAATCTTTCAAGTTTAATTGGATACCATTTGTTTGTTTTTTGCTTTTATTTCCATTACTCTGGGAGGTGGGTCATAGAGAAGGTTGCTGTGATTTATGTCAGTGAGTGTTATGCCTATGTTTTTCCTAAGAGTTTTAAAGTTTCTGGTCTTATATTTAAATCTTTAATTCATTTTGAGTTTATATCTGTGTATGGTATTAGAAACTGTTCTAGTTTCATTCTTTTACAAGTGGTTGACCAGTTTTCCCAGCACTGCTTTTTAAAGAGATTGTCTTTCCTCCATTGTATATTTTTGCCTGCTTTGTCAGAGATAAGGTGTCCAAAAGTGCGTGGATTTATCTCTGGGATTTCTATTTTGTTCCATTCATCTATATATCTGTCTTGATGACTGTAGCTTTGTAGTATAGACTGAAGTCAGGCAGGTTGATTACTCCAGTTCCATTCTTCTTTCTCAAGATTGCCTTGACTATTTGAGGTTGTGTGTGTGTGTGTGTGTGTGTGTGTGTGTGTGTTTCCATAAAAATTGTGATTTTTTTTTTATAGTTCTGTGAAAAATACCTTTGGTGGCTTGATTGGGATTTAGTTGAATCTATAAATTTACTCATCTTCACTATATTGATTTTTCCAATCCACAAGCATGGTATAATTCTCCATCTATTTGTGTCATCTTGATTTCTTTCACCAGTGTTTTATAGTTTTCTATATATAGGCCTTTTGTTTCTTTAGGTAAATTTATTCCTAAGTATTTTATTCTTTTTGTTGCAATGGTGAGTGGGATTGTTCCCTTAACCTCTTTCTGTTTTGTCATAGTTAGTGTATAGGAATGCAAGGGATTTCTGTGTATTAATTTTATATTCACATGCAGTAAAACTTTTTCACATCACAAACATGGATAATAAGGCAAATGATGGGGCTTGTTGAGCAAGAGATTAATGACCAGTGAGCTAAACATGTATAACAACATGTTCACGTGTGCACTGGGAAGTATCATGGACCTTTCTCACCTCCATGCCGAGTTTCTTGAGAACCACAACTTCATTGTTTGCAAACATATTTCTAACAAATTGTATCATACTATACACATAAACACACAGATAAAATTTAAAACATGAAAAATTAATACAGTGTAAGCTTAGGATCTTGGAGGACTTTAAAACTAATTTATTATTGGAAAATATCTTAAAATTATATTAGTTGAGCCCTGTATTTTACAAGTGTGAAAACAAATCCAAGAGAATTAACTCATGGAAATTGCTAGCTTATGTCAAATCTAAATCTGGAACACAACGCCTGTATTCGAGATCTATAATTTTATATGCCATGTGTGTGTCCTCTAGAGTGTCCAGTCAGTCAGTTCAGTCACTTAGTCATGTTCAACTCTTTGTGATCCAATGGACTGCAGCATGCCAGGCTTTGCTGTACATCACCATTTCCCAGAGATTTCTCAAACTCATGTCCATAGACCTGGTATTGCCATCCAATCATCTCAACCTCTGTCATCCCCTTCTCCTCCCACCTTCAATCTTTCCCAGCATTAAAGTATTTTCTAATGAGTCAGTTCTTTGCATCAGGTGGCCAAAGTATTGAAGCTTCAGCTTCAGGGTCAGTACTTGCAATGAATATTCAGGACTGATTTCCTTTCAGATTGACTGGTTTGACCTCCTTGCAGTGCAAGGGCCTCTCAAGAGTCTTCTCCAGCACCACAGTTCAAAAGCATCACTTCTTCAGTGCTCAGCTTTCCTTATTGTCCAAGTCTCACATCCATACATGACTATTGGAAAAACCAAAGCTCTAACTAGACAGCCCTTGTCAGAAAAGTAATGTCTCTGCTTTTTAATATCTTGTCTATGTTGGTCATAGCTTTTCCAGAGTGTCCAGTGACGGTAGATTTCAAATTGAAATGCAAGAAAAATATATTAAGTTGCAGGTACTTGAAATAAACATTACATACAATTAGATTAAGTTAAGACACTAATGACTTCAACTGCACCAACTTATATCTGTGTATATGATAAATGGATATAGATATATTTTACTCTATAGTCATGTAGGCATGACATTTGATGAATTTACTGAGTATTCTTTTGATAGGAACAATTAAAAGTTTCCTTTTAAGGTTAAGTTGCTTAAAAAATAGAAGAAAAATAAATTAAAATAATGTATACTACTGCTTATTAAATAATTTTAAGGAAGGTAACTAATAATTTCTTAAAACTTGGTATGCATTAATAATAAAATAATTTCAATGGTTCTATAGAAAGACTGTTCAAAATTAATCTAATGCAAGGCATATATGCAATCTTAAAATTTTCTTGTTGCCACATTAAAAAACTAGATAGAAGAAATTAATTTTAGTAATTTATTTTATTTAACCAAGTATATCTAAAACACTATCACTTCAACAATATGAAAATATTAATGGATTCTTTTTCATATCAAGTATTCAAAATTGGCTGCGTACTTGACACAGCACATTTTAATTTGAACGAGTTACATTTCAGGTGTTCACATGTGGCTGGTGGATACCACTGGATGACACAGCTCATGAGACCAAAGGAAAATGCCTTAATAGTTGTGAATGCTGCTTGTACAAAAGCACTGTGGTTGAGAGAAGATGTGAATAGAATAAGAGAAGTTGAAAGCTGCTAAAATCATAGAATATCTCAATTAAAAGAATAAACTATCTTATTTTTTAATGTGTGTGTGTATGTGTGTTCAGTTGTTAAGTTGTGTCTGTTTGTGACCCCTTGTACTGTAGCCCACCAGGCTTCTCTCTGTCCTTGGGATTTTTCAGGCAAGAATACTGGAGTGAGTTGCAGTATGTGTTAAAAAGTCATTGACTTAACAAACTCTAGAGCACTCACTTTGATCTCTCTTTTCTTAACTATCTGTGTTTACACTATCTGTCTCCTGGTATATGAGAGGGTCCAACAGAACCCTGAAGCCTCACATGATATCTACAATGGTAGCTGCCAGTTTGCAATTCAGCTCCAACTTTCACTGTCTCCCAGACATACATGTTACATTTGTATATCAAATAAGACCTTTCACACAAAAAAGGGCCTTGACTCTGAGAAGGTAACAGGCAGGAAGGTCAGAGGTCTCCAAACAGAGGAAATAGGCTGCAAGTGTCAGATTTGTTTGTTTGTTTGTTTGTTTTAATATCTCCCTTAAGCAGCAGGAGAAAACAAACTACAAGTATTAGATTATTTTCCCTTCTTTATACAAATTTAAGAAGCTTCTTTTCAATCAATTACTGAGAAATATTTGGCTTGTTCAGGAATTTTAGACAATAGAGTGCAAGGATTAGGTGCCATGGGGTGTAAAGGAACTTCAGCTTCATTTATTATTTGTAAATCTTGAGCTAGTCTTCATTTATCTTTTGACTTCTTTACACCCAAATTAGGAGTATGGCGTGGACTGTGACAGGGAATTAATAGGCCCTGCTCCTTTAAATTCTCAATGATGGGTTTTTAACCCTTACTTAACCTCAGATTTCAGTGGATACTACTTTTTATGTGGAAATAAGTACAGGTCTTTGAGTTTGACAACTACACGAATAACATCTTGTGCTTGACCCACAGATTTCCCATCAGCCCACACTCTAGGATTTACATTTTATTCAATTAAAGGGAGAGAAAGGAAGGCTTATATATTCATGAAAACAGAGGTATGGACCTTGCTCAGTATATCCCTCCCCAAAAAAGGGTTAGAGAGACTGCCCTGATCAGAAACTCATGTGAATATAGCACTGAGTCCCAGTTGCAGCTTAGAGGACAATTGAAATAATAACATTTGGCTCATTCCGACAGTCCCATTACAGAAGCAGATTGGGGAGGAAGTGGGCCATGGGTTTCAATAAGCACAGAGTAAGTTGCTCAGTGTTCGAAAGGAAATCTATGGCTTACCTCCCACAGTTACTAATACCTGGGGTTCCTCAGGTGTAATTAGGATGAGACCTTGTGTAGGGACCACCGAGCACCTTCAGTCCTGATTATCTTGAGAGTCTGAGCACTGAAACATACACCTCTGGTGCAGCCTTTCCTCCAGTGTGGTCCCTTGCAGACCGGACACGGAGTTGAGGGCAGCTTAGATGCCTGAAGGCAATCCCGCTTGAGGTGCCCCTCCTTTCCAGAATAATAGCAAGCCCAACACTTTTCACCTGTGTCCCTCTGGGAATTTTTCTCAGGCTGTTTAAGAACAGTTCTGTCAGACATTTCAAGGGCTTCCGCCTGTTCCTTTGTTTTCTCTGCGTTTCTTTCTTTTCCTCATATTCCCTACCATAATAGACTGTCTGAGCCAGTTGCAACAGAATATCTTAAGACTGATTTGGCCAATCAGTTCAGTTCAGTTCCGTTGCTCAGTCTTGTCTGACTCTGTGACCCCATGGACTGCAGCACACTGGGCTTCCTGGTTCATCATCAACCCCCGAAGCCTACTCAAACTCGTGTCCATTGAGTTGATGATGTCATCCAACCACCTCATTCTCTGTCATCCCCTTCTCCTCCCACCTTCAATCTTTCCCAGCATCAGGGTCTTTTCCAACCTGGTCCATATGCCTGTTTTAATAGCTTATGGTGGATATCTGGAGCTGACTGAGTGAGAAATATTTTAAGATCACTGTTCTGTCTTCACGTTCAATCTCAGGATCAATCTCAGTGAATCTGTGAAAGGTTTCCCTCCATCTATCTAGAAAATTACCAGGAGCTTCCTTCTCTTCCTGTTTTGTTTGTCAATTTGGCATAAAATCTTAGTGTGCGCTTGCCTGAGTCCTTCAAGAACACATATGACAAAATTACTCTGATCCCATCTTCCTTTAGCCATATCATAGCATAGTTCCAATCTGATTCTATAGTTGGGGCTGCCTCATTCTCACTGGGGAAGTTGGCTATCTCATCCTCCCTCTTCCCTACTGATTTATTACCAAGCCATCCATCTCCATAGGCAAGAGCTTTCCCCAAAACTCGAGTTTTTGAGTTGGGAGTTAGTGTTTGTCCCAGGATACACATCACATCCTTCCAAGTAAGGTCATAAAGCAGGGTAACACCTTTAAAAGCTCTAATATATTTTTCTGGGTCTTCTAAATAGTCTCACAGATCTTCCTTGATTCTTTGTATCTTTTGATAAGAGGGGCTTATTGACTCTCACAGACTAATTACTTCTATCTGTGTGCTTCTTGAAGAAGCAACAGCTTGTGTGGCTGTTCCTCAGCCTCTCTGGCTGCTCTGCATATATGATCCCATGGATAGATTGGAGAAACATGCTTTTCTGTATCTCTTTGCCTCCTGTCTTCCATCTCTTCCTGTATTTCACCCTTAGTTTCTGCTGTCTGAGCTTCTCTTACTTTGATTATCTGAGTTTCTATTGAAACCAGAGAAGTCTGATTTTATACTGAGACAGGGGTTGTTTGGACCACTACTTGGGCAGTTTAAATCTCAATTTGGGTTTTTTACCAAGATCAAGGCAACTTGAATTTCGGTTTGAGCTTCTACTAAGACCAAGGCAACTCTTCCTGGGGAGGGTTCTCTGGCTTTCAGTTTGTTCAGTTGGGAGCCCTGGGCACTGTGGCAAAGTAGGAGGACAGGAGGGAGCTGAAGGTTTCACACCCAAATCTATACCCTTAGGACACAAGTCTGGCATGCCTCGTAGGGAGAAAAGGGGCAACACATATGCTACTTCTACCCATTTCTGGTTTTCTACAAAACTGGCCTAGGAGTAGAACAGTATTATAATTAAGACACCCTCCAACTAGCCTCCATTTGTTATCCTCCAGTGGATACCGTGGCCATGCAGTATTCCATATGAAGATCAGACGTCTTCTTTAAGGTCTGGGGACCAAATCTATCCTAGTTTTTCAGAATACAGTTCAAAGGAGTGTGGCTGGAATTGTTAGTTCTCATCTGTAAGAGATTAAAAAAAAAAAAAAAATAGCATCCAAAGCCATCTTTCTACCAGAGGCAGCAGAGAGTAAATATCTACACTGATTCTAAGTATGCTTGTTTGACTTTACATGCTCATGCTGCAATATGGAAAGAAAGACAATTTTAAAAGGCAACAGGAGAACCTATTAAGCATTTCAGAGAGATCAAGAGACTTTTTACTGCTATATATTGTCCTAAAGAAGTAGGTGTTTTGCATTGCAAAGGGCACAGCAGGGATGGGAGTAAGTAGCCAAGGGTCATCAGTTGGCTGACTGTCAAGCCAGAAAGGCGGCTCTTTATGAAACCCCTTAACTGCAGACGTCTTTATCTGGACAGGTCCTGTGGAACAGGAAAAAACACAATATACTGAGGAAGAATTAGGAAGATACGAGAGAAGAGGAGCAAAGATTGCTGATAAAGAATGGTTACAGTCCAAGAATGGACGATTAATAATTCCTGAAAATGCTCAATGGAAAATTCTTAAGGGTCTATACCAGAGTTTTCATTTAGGTGTTGAGAGTCTTACCACATGGCCTCTAGTTTGCTCAAAAGTAAAAATGTAATGAAAAATTTAAGCAATATTATCAAAAGATGTGAGGCTTGTCAAAAAAATAAAATAAAATAACCCAAAGACTGAAAAGCTAGCAAAATCTGGGTTACAATGAACTGCAAAATATACTGGAGAGGACTTGGAAGTTGATTTCACTCATATGCCAAAAACAAATGGATATTCTTGCTTACAAGTTTGGATGGATACTTTTACTGGATGGATTGAGGCTTTTCCCTGTCATAGTGAAAAGCCTAAGGAGGTTGTAAAAATTTTAATCCATTAAATTATTTCCAGGTTTGGGCTGCCATAGAGTCTTCAGAGTGACAATGGCCCCGCCTTTAAATCTGCTGTAATTCAGGAGGTGTCAAAAGCTCTAGGAATAGAATATCACTTACACTGTTCCTGGAGACCCCAATCCTCAGGAAAGGTAGAAAAAGCTAATGACTTTATTAAGAGACTTCTGTGCAAATTAACTCAAGAGACACAAGATATTTGGCTTAAAGTTCTACCCATAGCTTTAGTGAGGACTCAAACTCCCCCCTAAAAGGAGGGACTGTGCCCCTTTTAATATATTTATGGAAGACCCTTCTTACACACAGACATTGTTTTAGGTCCTGAAGCCTTGGAATTAACTAATTATGTGACTCAGCTATCAGCTTTTCAACAGGCAATAGCAGAAGGTAAGGTTATTCCTGGCCTAGGCTTTGAGTCAAGCAAGCCTCTATTTGAGCAAGGAACCGAGGTCCTCATATAAACATTGGGGTCTGTGGGCCCATCCTTGAGCCCCTCTGGGAAGGCCGTTACTAGGTTATTCTTTCTTCTCCCACAGCTGTTAAAGTGCCAGGAATTGATTTGTGGGTGCATCACACTTTAGTTAAAAGGTGGCACCCTGACCAGAACTAAGTGATGCCATTCTATGTCTTTACTTTCTATCCTCTGATTTTGTACTTTTCAGATGGGTCTGATAATCAATGTGAGCCTGCTTCTGCTGACTCCAAAAATCCTAGGTCTGCCGTTTGATCCTCAAGACAATGTCTTCCTGTCCTGGGCTCACTGCTATGCTGCATTCCACAATCGGTCTAACTGCTGGGTCTGCAGAGTGCTCCCCTCTTCATCAGTGGAAGGCTTCCTGTGGTGGGCATCTCCACTTCAAGGGAAGGACTTTCTCCAAGTCTTTTAATACCTTTTACAACGACAATCATATGTGATGCCTTTTCTTAATCTGATGATATCTAACAATCCTAAGATGGACTGATGCAACACTTTGTGCTTTAACTGTGGACATAATGTGACTGTTAATTTTGATTATACATTGTCTTGGTTTAAGGACTATTTTGCTACACATAAGAAGGAAAATGGGTCTAGATCTTGTGGCTTTTTACCTGACATTTATCAAATATGGGATGAGGTTATATGGCTAACTCCTGAAAAGGGATCTCTAATACCTAAGTCCCCCATATGCTGGGAACAAATAGAGCCATCCCCAGAAGTCAGGCAACAACTTAATTATAATGATTGGAAACAATTGGGATTTTTCCTCAGGAAATATGCAATGTAATCATTCCCATGTTTTCCAACCCCAGTTCAGGTCCTCCTTTTTCCTGGCCAGGCACTGATTGGGACTGGATCCCTCAGTCATGCTGGCTTGCTCCAAACGGGACCTACTGGATGTGTGGCTCTTATCTATGGGTGTGCCTGCTCCCTGGATGGATAGGGAGATGCAGCCTAGGTATAGCTTTCACACAGGGCTTCATGTTTTCAGAGCTTGCCGGGGAGGCTTGATAATTCACCACACCTTAGAGCTCACTGAGCAAGGTCTGTGTTCCACTGGTACGATTATTTGGCTGCAGTATTTGTTTCCTCTCTGGGAAGTACAGATGTTATGCTATGAATTGACGTTCTGACTAACTCTACTCAACAGGTTTTAGAAGATTCTCAAAAAGATATTTCAGTTCTTAATGTTGAACAAATGCAAATTAGAAAGGTTGTTTTACAAAACAGAGTGGCCTTAGATATTCTGAGAACTGCACAGGAGGAACCTGTGCCGTTATTCATACCCAGTGCTGTACATATATCTCCAATATGAGCACTAATGTTACTCACTTTACTAAGCACATGAACAAGGTAATTCAGGCTGTGGATACTCATGAAACCTCAACTTCCTCACTTTAGGAGACATTAACTAGTTCACCATGGTGGAAAACTATCCTAGTTGCAATAATTCTGATTGTTCCACTTTTGCTGTTTGCTCCCTGCATCTGTAATTGTGTAGCTGGATTTGTTTCTAGTCACATGAAGGCTTTTAAGTTACAAATTGTTGCTCAAGCTCCTGCGACTGCAGTACCTTCCTCCAACTACTACTTGGGGCCCCTGGATCAGAGATCCTCATTATGAGGGTTAGGAGAATGTGTTGCCTCAACAATTTAGGGACGGTGCCCCTTCTCAGCTCAGAAGCAGTTACAGAACTAGAATGATTCTCCTTTCCCTAGGCAACATAATTCTCCTAAAAGAAAAGGGGGGAATGAGAGGGTAACAGACAGGAAGGCCAGGGGTCTGCAAGTGTCAGATTTTTTTTATGTTTCTCTTAAGCAGCAGCAGTAAACAAACTACAAGTGTTAGATTTTTATCCCTTCTCTATACAAAAAAAAAAAAAAAAAAGGCTTCTTTTAAAAGTCTGTGTTGCTATGACGGCACCTGGTTCCTCCTGAACTTAACTTTTCTCAAACCTTTAGATAACCAATGTGTTTTTCTTATGTAAATGTTCGTCTTAAGCTACATTAATGAACTATGTCTTTACCCTAGACTCAGTCTTCAAGTCAGTTCCATCTAAGACTCAGAATGGACTTGACAAATCAGTATGTTTTACTAATGCAAATATTCTCATAGGCTATGTTAATAAGAATATGTCTTTGCTCGGAAAACTGCCATTCTTCAAGATTCATGTCAATCATTTTATGGCCCGGGACAGCTCACTTTAAGCCAATGTTATCTCAGAATGTATGTTGTTGGTGAGGGGCCTGGTGCCAATCTCTGAGTCTCAAATGACTCAAATGTCTCAAAGACATTCCCTTTCTCTAATTAGCAACCTGCTAGTAGCTATATAACATCTGGCTAAAGACTAGCAGGGGAACACTCTTTCTGCCCCCTTCTGATGTCTATGTCAGAAGCTTTCTCTATCTCTTTTGTACTTTAATAAAACTTTATTATACAAAAGCTCTGAGTGATCAAGCCTTGTCACTGGTCCCAGATTGAATTCCACTCCTCCAGAGGCCAGGAATCCCAGTGCCTTTCATGGCTCGGCAACAGCCTTTCAATTCTTTCAGAGACAATCTCTCCCATTCTCACAGTAATGCATTAATTCATTCACAAATTATTAGATGAAGTCATTCATTCACATTTCTGCCACGCATTATTTACAAATCTCTTTATTTTTAGTTGGAGGATAATTGCTTTACAATATTGAGCTAGTTTCTGCCACACATCAACATGAATCAGCGCTAGGTAAACATATGTTTCCTCCCTCTGGAATCTCCACACCACCTCCCACCTCAGCCCACCCTACTAGGTTATCACAGAGCAGTGCATTGAACTCCTTGCTTCATACACCAAATTCTCACTAGTCAACTATTTTACATATGGTAATGTATATGTTTCAACGCTACGGTCTCAATTTGTCCCTCCTTCCCCCATTATGTCCACAAATCTCCTCTATGTTTGCATCTGCAATATGTTTCTCAGTACCATTTTTCCAGATTCCATATATATGAGTTAATACATGGCATTTGTTCCTCTCTTTCTGACTTACTTCACTCTATACAATAGGTTCTAGGTTCATCATTCTCACTAGAACTAACTCAAATTCATTACATTTTATGACTGAGTAATATTTCCTTGTATATATGTATCACAACATCTTTAGTCATTTATTTGTTGGTGAGCATCTAGATAGCTTCCTTGTCCTGACTAATGTAAATAGTTTTGCAATGAACATTGAGGTATATGTTTTTTTTTTTTAATTGTTGTTTTCTCGATATATGCCCAGTAGTGGGATTGCTGGGTTATATGGTAATTTTATACCTAGTTTTTTTTTTTTTTTTTTTTTTTTTGACTTGAACAACAGAAATTTATTTTCTCACATTTCTGAAGCCTGGAAATCCAAGATTCGCATGCTGGCAGGGTTGATTTCTTCTGAGGCCTCTTTTCTTGGCTTGTAAGTGGCCATCTTCTCCCTATGTCTTCATATGGTCCTCCCTCTGCATGTCTGTGTCCTAATCTCTTCCTGAGATAAGATTGTATTGCTATAAATTTCCCTCTTAGAGCTGCTTTTGCCTCATCCCATAGGTTTTGGATCATTGTGTTTTCTTTTTTTTTTTTTTCCATTTATTTTTATTAGTTGGAGGCTAATTACTTTACATCATTGCAGTGGTTTTTGTCATACATTGAAATGAATTAGCCATGGATTTACATGTATTCCCCATCCCGGTCCCCCCTCCCACCTCCCTTTCCACCCGATCCCTCTGGGTCTTCCCGGTGCACCAGGCCCGAGCACTTTTCTCATGCACCCAACCTGGGCTGGTGATCTGTTACACCCTAGATAATATACATGTTTCGATGCTGTTCTCTTGAAACATCCCACCCTCGCCTTCTCCCAGAGTCCACAAATCTCCACACTGTTCTCCATAGTGGCTGTATCAATTTACATTCCCACCAACTGTGCAAGAGGGTTCACTTTTCTCCATATATCTCCAGCATTTATTGTTGGTAGATATTTTGATGATGACTCTTCTGACTGGCATGAAATGATATGTGATTGTAGTTTTGATTTGCATTTCTCTAATAATAAACTATTGGTTTTTTTTTTTTTTGTTTAATGTGTTTGTTAGCCATCTGTATGTCTTCTTTGGAAAAATGTCTGTCTGGGTCTTCTGTCCATTTTTTGATTGTGTTGTTTGTTTTTCTGGTATTGAGCTGCATGAACTGCTTGGAGATTGAGTCTTTTCCAGTTGTTTCATTTGCAATTATTTCCTTCCATTCTGAGGATTGCCTTTTCATCTTCTTTATGGTTTCCTTTGCTGTGCAAAAACTTTAGAGCTTAATTGGTCCCATTTGTTTATTTTTGCTTTTATTTCCATTACTCTAGGATGTGGGTCATAGAGGATCTTGCTGTGGTTTATGACAGAGTGTTCTGCCTGTGTTTTTCTCTGCTTTATAGTTTCTGATCTTACATTTAGCTTTTAAATCCATTTTGAGTTTATATTTGTGTACTGTGTTAGGAATTGTTCTGATTTTCATTCTTTTCTCATGTGCTTTGAAAAGTTATCACAGGCTGAAGAATAAAATTAGCATATTCCCTGCCCTTTGTCCTTACAGGAAGCATAAAGGAGTTGAGGAGTAAATGTTCAAATATATAATTCAAACTGGCATACAGACTCTGAAACAGAGTGGTGTAGCAAAAAAAAAAAAAACAGAGTGGGGTGTGGTGGAAGTGGAGGAAGATCCACTTAGAAATTTACAACTAGCAAATGTTATTTAATCTGAAGTTAAAAATCAGAAAGTTCCAGGCTTTGGGAAAAGAGAGACACATGATTCGGACAAAGAGATTATTATGTTATCATGAAAATGAATATGTAACAATGGCTTTCTACCAGCTATATTTTTTTAAAAGAAAAACTATAAGTAGAAATTATTTTTTAGCTAAAGTTGGGGGGGAACAAAACAAATTAATGAAGAGAAAGACAATTGCATTAATTTCATTTGTCTTTTCAAAATTTTAGTAGACCTATTGATCCCCATCTCAAGGAATATGGTAAAGTTTTATGATCAGATGCTATTTTTTAGTCATAATAATGGCTATTTTCTCACAATTGCTGCAGTACACTCTTTCAAAGAAAGCACTAAGCTTTTCTGTATGAGAATGTATTAAGTTCAGTTCAGTTGCTCAGTCATGTCCAACTGTTTGCAACCCCATGAATCGCAGCATGCCAGGCCTCCCTGTCCATCACCAACTCCCAAAGTTTAACCAAACTCATGTCCATCGAGTCAGTGATGCCATCCAGCCATCTCACCCTCTGTGGTCCCCTTCTGCTCCTGCCCTCAATCCTTCCCAGCATCAAGGTCTTTTCAAATGAGTCAGTTCTTCTCATGAGGTGGCCAAAGTATTGGAATTTCAGCTTCAGCATCAGTCCTTCCAATGAACACCCAGGACTGATCTCCTTTAGGATGGACTGGTTGAATCTCCCTGCAGTCCAAGGGACTCTCAAGAGTCTTCTCCAACACCACAGTTCAAAAGCATCAATTTTTTGGTGCTCAGCTTTCTTCACAGTCCAACTCTCACATGCATACATGACCACTGGCAAAATCATAGCCTTGACCAGACGGACCTTTGTTGGCAAAGTAATGTCCCTGCTTTTTAATATGCTATCTAGGTTGGTCATAACTTTCCTTCCAAGGAGTAAGCATCTTTTAATTTCATGGCTGCCATCACCATCTGCAATGATTGGAGCCCAAAATAATAAAGTCTAACACTGTTTCCCCTGCTTCCCAATCTATTTCCCATTAAGGGATGTATTACCAATAGTTAATTACAACTTGTTAATACCACTTTTTAATTTTATTTTAAAATTTACATAATGAAAGGAAAAGCTATACTAATATTTTGTATTATACTATGAAAGTGAAAGTGAAGTTGCTCAGTCATGTCCAACTCTTTGTGACCCCATGGACTGTAGCCTGCCAGGTTCCTCCATCAGTAGGATTTACCAGGCAAGAGTACTGGAGTGAATTGCCATTTCCGTCCCCAGGAGATCTTCCTTTCCCAAGGGTTGAACCCAGTCTTTAATACAACGTATGAAATAGTAAAATTCTATTTTACAGTTAGTGAGAAGAAATCAGCACAAAGAATTGGAAGACATAAACTTAGAGGATACAAGAATGGAGCAATAGCAAACAGGATGGCTGACGTTGACCTGTCCTACAGTGATGTTACACAATAGCAAAACAGAAGACCTAGGAAGCCCAGAGCTAATCCAAAAAAAAAAAAAAAAAAATCACATGTCCTCTAAAAAACTGAGTTTTAAACAAGTATTTTCTTCATCATATGGTGTGCCTTTGGCAAGAAACAATCAGTAGAACTTGTATTTAAGTTGCAACATCATACGCTTACTCATAAATGTAAGTTGATTAATGAAATTGAAAAATATCTGAGCAAAAGAATTTATTCTTTAAACTATCTGTCCTTGAAATACTAAATAAATTTCAATTACTTGATTTACTTTGTTAAGATATCTCTGTGGATATCTATTATCTGCCATAGGATCATAGATATAGAGATGAATAAATATGAATATGTAGAGAGAGAATATGTAGATGGGGAAAAAATAGAAACAGTGAGAGATTTTATTTTCTTGGGCTCCAAAATCACAGCAGATGGTGACTGCTGGCATGAAATTAAAAGACACTTGCTGCTTGGAAGAAAAGCTATGATCAACCGAGACAGCATATTAGAGAGCAGAGACATTTCTTTGCCAACAAAAGTCCATCTAGTCAAAGCTATGGTTTTTTCCAATAGTTATGTATAGATGTGAGAGTTGGACTATAAGGAAAGCTGAACGCTGAAGAATTGATGTTTTTGAACTGTGGTGTTGGAGAAGACCCTTGAGAGTCCCTTGGGCTACAAGAAGATCCAACAAGTCAAACCTAAAGGAAATCAGTCTTGAATACTCATTGGAAGGACTGATGCTGAAGCTAAAGCTCCAATATTTTGGCCACATGATGTGAAAGACTTACTCACTGGAAAAAACCCTGATGCTGGGAAAGATTGAAGGCAGGAGGAGAAGGGGAGGACAGAGGATGGGATGGTTGGATGGCATTACCGACTAAATGGACATGAGTTTGAGTAAGCTCCGGGAGCTGGTGATGGACAGGGAGGCCTGGTGTGCTACAGACCATGGGGTTGCAAAGAGTTGGACACAAAGGAGCAGCTGAACTGAACTGAGAGAAAGAATTGGAAATCAAAACCGCTCCGCAAATGTATATTTGTCACCCTCTCTCTGTAGTGCTGTTTGCTGCTTGTGGATTAAAAATAATGACTGTATGATATGGGTAATCTCAGTGTTGCTGGCAACTGACATCAGATATAGTGATAACTAAGAAATGAGGGGTCAAGAGACAATAACAGCTAGTAATGACCATTTCACCCTTTGTACTTACAATGCTTAGCTCTTTTCTTTCATTTTCTCTTTTCATCATCACACCAACCCTGTGGGTCAGATAATGCTTACTTTTTTAAAAAAAAATTTATTTACTTATTTTATTTTTTATTTTTGATTGTGCTGAGTGTTCATTTTTGTGTGAGGGATTTCTCTAGTTTCAGCAAGCAGGGGCTACTCTTATTTGCAATGTGAAAGATTCTTATTGCAGTGGCTTCTTTTGTTGTGGAGCACAGGCTCTAGGCATGCGACTTCAGTAGTTGCAACATATGGGCTCCATTTGCGTGTTCAACAGTTGCGGTTTACAAGTTGAGCTGCTCCACAGCATGTGGCATCTTCCCAGACCAGGGATCAAACCCATGTCCCCTGCATTGACAGGTGGATTCTTAACCACTGGGCCACCAGGGAATTCTGTAAATGATACTTTATTAATCAAACTTATTTTAGTTTTCAAGTAATGGAAATCAATTCAAAAAATAATAGCTCATATTTATTGGACACTTAAGATATGTTTGGAGAAGGAAATGGCAACCCATTCCAGTACTCTTGCTTGGAAAATTCCATGGATGGAAGAGCCTGGTAGGCCACAGTCCGTAGGTTCACAAATAGTCGGACACGACTGAGCGACTTCACCTCACCTCACCTAAGATGTGTTAGGCATTTCTCTTAACCTTGGCCTGTAGTGAGTCATTTATTCCTCAAGGATGAGTATTATTTCAAAGTAAATACTATTCTCTCCCCATCATGGGAGAGAAAATGATGCAGAGAGTTTAAGTAACATGGCTCCTTAGCCAGTAAGTTTGGAATTAGAATTTGAAGACAAGTTCTTAAAACTATCCTTCTTTTCTGACCCAAGTTAATGTCATCAAAGACAGAAAAAAATTAATTATGAAAGTATAAATGTGGCATCTTATAGAACTCCAGAATAAGGTAAAAGTGTATCCCCAGGAAAAGACTGGAACTAGGAACAAAAGCACCCAGGTACTTTCTCTGCTGGAATTGTGTTTCATTCTTCTCACCATGTCCCAGCTGACAATGGTATTTGAACACTCTAGAGTCCTACTCAACACTGTAAAGTCCTTCCTCTAGGGAAAGACTGAGTCTAAGATCAACCCTGGGGAGGGGATGCATGACTAAGTTCACCACCCCTAGCCCAGTAACAGTGGATAAAACTGCTGTATCAGCCTGGCTGCTAAAGGAGATCAGAAAGCACTGCCCAAGAAAGAAGAATCCTGGTGGGCGTGGAATTCACTATAAAATTGTGCAAACCTCAATTGTCAATACCCCCATCCTACTAAAGGAGAAACTGAGGCACAGAGACAGTAATTTACCATGGTCACACAGTGATGAGTAAAGCCAGAACTCAAACCAAGCTGAGTTTGATGCAAAAAAAAAAAAAAAAATTGTTCTTTTAAACACTCACTCAGTTCTGTTTTAAAATCTCCTTTAAGAATATAGGGTATTCAGTGTCATCTATATTGACATAGTAATGAATTTAGTTTCTTAAATGAGCTGACATGGCAGGTTACATTCAGGAATAATTTAATCTCTCCCAGCTATCCACTTAAGACATTTTCTGCTATGTTTATCTTTTCTTTATTTGAGATAACATAGATACAGTCCATAGCTTTCAGGTCACTTACTGATAAAATTTAACCCAATTGAACTAATTGCTTCATTCTTACACCCAGTTTGAGGTTGTTCACATTCTCCTGTCTCTCCCATAGTTACATCTCCTCCCATGGTCAGGTCAAGAGTAGAAGAAATCAGGAAAAGTGTGAAATCTAATTCCTGAGTGGCTCCTGATGGAGAGAACAAATGCATTCTCTCAACACAGGGCATCAGTGTCTTGCTGGTGATTCCCTACAGCACTTCTCTCTGTGCTGAGCTGTTCCCTCTGTCATATCGATTTTGAGGGTGAGGATAGTTGGACCAACTGACCTCTTCTTAGTGTGTACCGCCTAGATGTGTGTAACACCATCTTTAGAATGGGAGATAGTTATCATGAATTGTCTTCAGTTTGGTGACCAATAAAGTCCTCATGTCAATAGATGCTATTACACTAGTATAAGTACATTTTAATCAAGATGAAAAAGAATCAAACACCTAAGAATAATGGAATTTCTTTCTGTGGTTCTTTTCAAATATGTACACTGATTTATCCCTAGTAGTGGAGGAAATTCAACTCTACATAAAAGAGTTCTAAGCTGAATTCCAAAGATCTTGAGAGACTCGTGTTTCTTTCATCTTAAAAACCACACGCTCCTTATGTTTTATAGCATGGTGATATATGTGGGAAGTGAAATCATTCTCTAGGAATTTTCATGTTTCTCCTGTAGCTATAAGCAAACCTAATATGCTGATGAAAATTCCCAGGAATACATATTTTTGAGAAGCAGAGGTCTACTTCTGTATGCTGGAAAAAGCAATATGTTAGAAGTGAGAAGATGTGGAATCCTCAGCCCAGTGCTTAATTGGCTGTGTAGCACTAGGGGAATCATGATTCTTTTGATCTTCAGGTTCTCTATCATCAAAGTGACAGAGCTATAACCAAGTTGCAGCCCATTTTAGCTCTGAAAAAGGGCTGCTCTCATCTCACACACTAGAAAAGTAATGCTCAAAATTCTCCAAGCCATGCTTCAACAGTATATATACAAAGAACTTCCAGATGTTCAAGATGGATTTAGTAAAGGCAGAGGAACCAGAGGTCAAATTTCCAGCATCCGCTGGATAATCAAAAAAGCAAGAGAGTTCCAGAAAATTATCTACATCTTCTTTATTGACTGTGCCAAAGCATTTTACGGTGTGGATCACAAAAAGCTATGGAAAATTCTTAAAAAGATGGGAATACCAGACCACCTTACCCACCTCAGGAGAAACGTGTATGCAGGTCAAGAAACAGCATTTAGAACCAGGCATGGAACAATGGAATGGTTAAAAATTGAGAAAGGAGAATGTTAAGTCTGTATATTGTTATCCTGCTTATTTAACTTATTTGCATAGTACATGATGCAAAATGCGGGGCTGGATGAAGTTCAAGCTGGAATCAAGATTGCCAGAAGAAATAACAATAACCTCAGGTATTATCATCTTAATGGCAGACAGCAAAGAGGAACTAAAGAGACTCTTGATGAAAGAAAGAGCAGAGTGAAAATGTTGGCTTAAAACTCGACATTCAAAAAACTAATATCATGACACCTGGTCCCATCACCTTGTGGCAAATAGATAGGGAAGTGATAGAAACAGTGGCAGAATTTATTTTCTTGATCTCCAAAATCACTGCAGATAGTGACTGCAACCATGAAATTAAAAGGTACTTGCTCCTTGGAAGAAAACCTATGATCAACTTAGACAGCATATTAAAAAGCAGAGATCTTACTTTTCCATCTAGTCAAAGTTAAGGTTTTTCCAGCAGTCATGTATGGATGTGAGAGTTGGGCTATAAAGAAAACTGACTGCCAAAGAATTGACACTTTTGAACTGTGGTGTTGGAGAAGACTCTTGAGAGTCCCTTGGACTACAAGGTGATCAAAACAGTCGGTTCTAAAGGAAATCATATATAAGTGTTAGTATACTGTAATGGACTTTATCTTTCTGGCTTACTTCGCTCTGTATAATGGGCTCCAGTTTCATCCATCTCATTAGAACTGATTCAAATGAATTCTTTTTAATGGCTGAGTAATATTCCATGGTGTATATGTACCACAGCTTCCTCATCCATTCGTCTGCTGATGGGCATCTGGGTTGCTTCCATGTCCTGGCTATTATAAACAGTGCTGCAATGAACATTGGGGTGCATGTGTCTCTTTCAGATCTGGTTTCCTTGGTGTGTATGTCCAGAAGTGGGATTGCTGGGTCATATGGCAGTTCTATTTCCAGCTTTTTAAGAAATCTCCACACTGTTTTCCATAGTGGCTGTACTAATTATACTAACACATATATATGGACTTTAGAAAGATGGTAACGATAACCCTATATGCAAAACAGAAAAAGAGACTCAGATGTATGGAACAGACTTGTGGACTCTGGGAGAAGGCGAGGGTGGGATGTTTCAGGAGAACAGCATTGAAACATGTATATTATCTAGGGTGAAACGGATAACCAGCCCAGGTTGGGTACATGAGACAAGTGCTCGGGCCTGGTGCACTGGGAAGACCCAGAGGGATCGGGTGGAGAGGGAGGTGGGAGGGGGGACTGGGATGGGGAATACATGTAAATCCATGGCTAATTCATATCAATGTATAACAAAAAATACTGTAATGATGTAAAGTAATTAGCCTCCAACTAATAAAAATTAAAAAAAAAAAAAAAAATAAAGGAAATCAATTCTGAATATTCATTGGCAGGGCAGATGCTGAAGTTGAAACTCCAATATTTTAGCCACCTGATGCAAAGAACTGGCTCAGTGGAAAAGACTCTGATGATGGGAAAGATTGAAGGCAGGAGGAGAAGGGGATGACAGAGGATGAGATGGTTTGATTGCCTCACTGACTCAATGGACATGAGTTTGAGCAAGCTCTGAGAGTTAGTGATGGACAGGGAAGTCTGGCATGCTGCAGTCCATGGAATCCCAAAGAGTCAGACGTGACTGAGTGACTAAACTGAACTAACCTTATCTCTAAAATATACTAAACCCAAATTGGTCTCTAACATGAAACTGCTACTGAGTGCAAGCTTGTACTGCTCACCACATGATAGATCAATAAATTGAAAGACAAAGTTATGGTGTAAGGAATAGCAACTTTATTTGGGAAACCAGCAGACAGAGAAAATGGTGGACTATTGTCCCAAAAGACCATCTTCCTCAAGTTAGAGAGTTAGAATTCAGGCTTTTTTTAGACTCAAAGGGTACAGTCATCATTTCCTAGCCCTACAACTTTGGAGGGCATGTGTTAATTCTCCCTTCCTGCAGCTATTCACAGGTAGGCCTGTTCAGAATATTTTCTGTGAGCTAAAAAGATGTGTTTTAGCTTAATGTTCATTACACAGAAACAGAATTCTCAAAGACAGGTCATTATGCGTAATTTAAGCTTACAGGCAACATCCCTTTAGTGACTAATTTGTAGCAAAAGTAATAGAATACAAAGATTAAAGTAAAAGAAACAGATCCAATATGGAAATGGATTTGTTCTTCCCTATTAGGAAATCTCTTGGCTTCTATTTAGCAGTCACTCTGCACATGGTACTTAGGGGATACCTCTTCATCTTGCCTGAAGAGCTTGCTTGTCAGGCCATTTTCTAATTTTGCTTCCCAATTGTTACAGGGTGAGTTCCCAGAGAAGCAGAATCCTAGAAAGAGATTATAAAACAGGAATTTTATTAAAGGAGCATTTTTAAGATCAACGCATGTACAAGGAGGAAGGCAACTGTGTTTGACAGCAAGTGCTTCACAGCATCTGCCACACCACTATCTCTCTGCATCCTTTAGGTTCAATCATGAGCTACCATCTTGCTGATCACTGAATTCAGAGTAGGCAAGTTATGAGCTGTCAAGCTGAAAGAAAATGCAAGGAGCCTTAGGAACTTCAGACATGTTTTATTCATGGGTGGCTGACTTAGGCAAAAGGGCTGTTTCAGGTGGTGCTTATATGTGTATACATGAACAAGGGTGGCACATGGCCAAGATATTACATCATGATGTGTGTTTGCAGTGTTATACATGACCTCAGCTATTACATAACATGCAAATTCATTGTTTGCAGAATGTGGGGTGAGACAGCCTAACTATATTCCATCCCTTCAGGATCTCTCACTTCATAATCTATGTGCAGTCTGTCTTCCATTATACCTACTTGGTGAGTAATGCTGACACTTGGACCCACATCCCACAGCCACAGTAGAGGCTACAGCAACAAACTACTAGAGCACAAGTTACACCCCCATTACATAGCAAAACCCAATGCCAGGTACTGGATAGGTGATTCACACATGAGAGGGCCAGGGATTCATCACCCAAGGTACCACCTGGAACTCAAGTTGCAGTCCTTGACCCCATGGGGCTAGAAAAACCAGCCACTGCGTGTGGGATGCCTTTACCCTCCATGGCCAAGTCCAGTCAACTCTCTGTCCTTGTGAAATCCCTGTCAGAGCTGGCAGCAGGACTTTACTTTGGATTCTATATCCAGGCTTTAACAAAATGTCTGTTGTTACTTGCAATTGTGTGGGTGTGGCAGCACGATGCAGGAGAGCCTCCACAGGGGCAACTCCACCCTTGCGGGGTTTCTCATTAAGGACCTGCAAAAAGCCCCATAGGTGTTGGCCCCACTCCTTCGAAGAGGGAATTTGGTGGTGTTCATTGCTCACCCACATGATTCCAAATGCTTTACTAGCCCTGGCACACACTGTTTTAAATCTGCAAGAGAATTACAGGTTAGTAATACATCATCAATACAATGAAACAGCTTCACTGATGTTGGGCATTTCCATTTGCCATGTCCTCTGTAACCAGCCCATGAAAAATAGTTGGGTTGTGCAGGTAACCTTGGGGAAGAACCTGAAACGTCCACTGGCCTCCCTCTCAAGTGAATGCAAATTGATCTTAGTTCTCACCAGTTATAGCAATAAATAAAAAAGCCTTAACTAAGTCCACCACATAGTGATAAGCACCCAGTGCTGTGGTCAGTCAGTCCATGAAGTCATGAATCTCTGGCATAGAAGCGTGTATAGATGGCATCACCTTAGTCAGTTCTCTATAGTCCACAGTCATTCACCATGAGCCATCAGATTTCCAAACAGGCCACACTGGGGAGTTAAACTGACTATGAACAGGTGGTACAATGCCCACTCTTGCCAATTCGGCAATGGTGGCACCTATTTCTTCATGGTCACCTGGCAGATGATACTGTCTTACAGAGATTACCCTCCAAGGAATAAAAACTGTGGTAGCTTGATAGGGATTGCATTGAATCTATAGATTGTTTTGGATGGTATAGTCATTTTGACAGTATTGACTCTTCCAATCCATGAACACGGTACGTTTCTCCATCTATTGGTGTCCTCTTTGATTTCCTTCATCAGTGTTTTATAGTTTTCTATGTATAGGTCTTTTGTTTCTTTAGGTAGATATACTCCTAAGTATTTTATTCTTTTTATTGCAATGGTGAATGGTATTGTTTCCTTAATTTCTCTTTCTGTGTTGTCATTGTTAGTGTATAGGAATACAAGGCATTTCTGTGTGTTAATTTTATATCCTGCAACTTTACTATATTCGTTGATTAGCTCTAGTAGTTTTCTGGTAGAGTCTTTAGGGTTTTCCATGTAGAGGATCATGTCATCTGCAAACAGTGAGAGTTTCACTTCTTCTTTTCCTATCTGGATTACTTTACTTCTTCTTCTGCTCTGATTACTGTGGCCAACACTTCCAAAACTATGTTGAATAGTAGTGGTGAGAGTGGGCACCCCTGTCTTGTTCCTGATTTTAGGGGAAATGCTTTCAATTTTTCACCATTGAGGGTAATGCTTGCTGTGGGTTTGTCATATATAGCCTTTATTATGTTGAGGTATGTTCCTTCTATTGCTGCTTTCTGGAGAGTTGTAATCATAAATGGGTGTTGAATTTTGTCAAAGGCTTTTTCTGCATCTATTGAGATAATCATATGGTTTTTATCTTTCAATTTGTTAATGTGGTGTATTACATTGATTGATTTGCAGATATTAAAGAATCCTTGCATTCCTGGCATAAAGCCCACTTGGTCATGGTGTATGATTTTTTTTAATATGTTGTTGGATTCCGTCTGGTAGAATTTTGTTAAGGATTTTTGCATCTATGATCATCAGTGATATTGGCCTGTAGTTTTCTTTTTTTGTGGCATCTTTGTCTGGTTTTGGAATTAGGGTGATGGTGGCCTCATAGAATGAATTTGGAAGTTTACCTTCTTCTGCAATTTTCTGGAAGAGTTTGATTAAGATAGGTGTTAGCTCTTCTCTAAAGTTTTGGTAGAATTCAGCTGTGAAACCATCTGGTCCTGGGCTTTTGTTTCCTGGAAGATTTCTGATTACAGTTTCAATTGCCTTGCTTGTGATAGGTCTGTTAAGATCTTCTATTTCTTCCTGGTTCAGTTTTGGAAAGTTATACTTTTCTAAAAATCTGTCCATTTCTTCCAAGTTGTCCATTTTATTGGTATAGAGCTGCTCAGCCATTAAAAAGAATTCATTTATATCAGTTCTAATGAGATGGATGAAACTGGAGCCCATTATACAGAGTGAAGTAAGCCAGAAAGATAAAGACCAATACAGTATACTAACACTTATATATGGAGTTTAGAAAGATGGTAATGATAACCCTATATGCAAAACAGAAAAAGAGACACAGATGTACAGAACAGAATTTTGAACTCTGTGGGAGAAGGTGAGGATGGGATGTTTTGAGAGAACAGCATTGAAACATGTATATTATCTAGGATGAAGCAGATCACGAGCCCAGGTTGGATGCGTGAGACAAGTGCTTGGGCCTGGTGCACTGGGAAGACCCAGAGGGATCGGGTGGAGAGGGCGGTGGGAGGGGGGATCGGGATGGGGAATACATGTAAATCCATGACTTATTCATGTCAATGTATGACAAAAACCACTACAATATTGTAAAGTAATTAGCCTCCAACTAATAAAAATAAATGGAAAAAAAAAAAACACAACTGTGGGGGATGCTTTGTGTATTCCCTCACAATAGCCTTCATCACACAAACTTGAAGATGACATTACCCCACAAAGATTTGCAACATTAGGCCTCGTGGAACATCTATCCCCAAAATATATCCAGGATCAGTGAAACAAAGTATACATCCACATAGGGAGTCGTCCACTTTCCAAAGGTAAGGACACAGCTCTTAGCTTAACTGCTTGGCTGTCATAGCCATTAATTTGTGCACAAGGACCTGGAAACTACACTGGCTTGCCATAAATAAAGCTGCCTCCAGCACCAGTGTCAACCAGAGCCACTATTCTCTATACACTAGCCTGTGCCCAGTGAAATGCAAGCTCTACATGGGGCCTTTGTCCCTGCTTGGGCTCTCTGGGTGGGCACATTGGCCTGAACCCTATTCAAAGTGAAAAAGGGCATCCAAAGGAACATCCTTGGCTGCGATGTAACTTCTAACTGAGCCAACTGCATCTCCTGCTGTGGGTACTTCCCACACTTGGCACTGTTTCTCTGGTCTGTGTTGTCTCCATAACTCTAGGAGCAGAGCATTGGGCTGTTTATCAATTTTACTTCTGTCAACTCCTGCTACCAGCAAATGGGACCACGTTTGCATTTGCATCACCCAGACGGGGTCTTTACCAGCTCTGCCTCCTTTGGGGTCTTCACATTCTAACCCACTTTGCCTGCCACTGTCCCTCTACTTCTCCCAAGCTCCCCACCATTGAGGTCACCTCGTAGATGGGGAGGCCCACACAAGGCACAAGAATAGCCATTAATGGTCCAAAAGAGGTAGATGGGTTATTGTTCAAAACGGCATCGCACATGCTGCTATAAAACTCTCATCATCTCCCTTGAATATTTAGGTTAAACATAAACAATTTCATGCCCAACTCTCGCACAACTTGCATTAACTCAGCAAAGATATGCCATTTACTCACAGTTTCTAGGAGTTCACCCACATTTGTCCACATGGAGAAAATGGCAGTGTTAATCCATTCTATCAGGGCGTGTGTTTGGTTAGGTGCCCTGGGAGTGAATCACCTAACATTCCATAATCTTTGTCTCAATGAGAGGTGAGCAGTTATAGATGCCAAGTGCTATGTCTCATCCATGAAACAAATAAATCCCATCCTTCCCCATGTTCCAGAGTAGCAAAAGCCAAGCTACCAAGTGTTCCCCTTGCTTCTGTGGAAATTGCTTACCCAAGTCGACCAACTCCACCTAGGTATATCATCAATACATTGTGTATTCAGTCACATTGGGGGCCCCTTGGGGATGCTCCCCTGCACCATAGGCTGCTCATGCTTCACCTTCTGTTGCACAGTGGGCCTCACTAACATGTGGGGACCTGTAGTTTCATAATGTTCATTGTCACTGTCCCTTATTAACTCATTGCCTGAGACGCTGGGTTCATCAAGGCCATGCATCTCTTGCTCCAGCATAGGTATACACTGTTCTAACTCTTCTTCCATCTCTGCAATTCACACACTTGTGCATCATCATGGAGGGCATGATCCATATTAGCCTCCAGGGTAGTCAACAAAATCCACCCCGTGGTGCCAGCAGCAGTACGGCAGTACAAGCTGCCTTGTCTGGCAAAAGGGAACTGACCACCTGTAACGCCTTTGCAGGGCTAACCCATGACCCATCCACCACCTTCCAGTCTTCTACCGGGGCCCACACCAAGAGGACGGCAGCCACCAGGTACCACATGCTATGTGCTGGTCACTGGTGTCCTCCATCCACTGCCACCTCAGGCCCTCCTACCTGCTGGGTATCCTGCCAACTACGCCAATGGTTTTGCTGATTGCCGAATACAGTGTAGGCAAAGCATGAGCTGGAAAGCTGAGAGAAAATGAGAGGAGCCTTGGGACCTGCAGACATGCTTTATTCGTGGGTGGCTGATAGCTGCAAGTGCTGTTTCAGGTGGTGCGTATATAGGTATTCGTGAATAAAGGTGGCACATGACAAAATTACATGATGATGTATGTGCACAGTGTTATAAATGACTTCAGCTGTTACATAACCATGCTGTCATTGTTTACAGAACATGGGGTGGGAGTGAGAGGATGTGGGGCAAGAGAGCCTGACCCCTACCATCTTGGCTAATTCTTATTCCTCTACAGTTACGCTAGTATTTTCCAGCCTAGGAATTCTAAAAGTGTCTTTGCTGTGTGCTCCTCTCACATTACTCACAGAACAATTTCTGAAAAAAACAAATGGTTTTGGGGGAAAGGATGCTGTTTGGAGTTATAGGGAATATCTTGAAGTCCACAGTTTAATTTGTTGTTTCTAATTGGGACACTTGTTCTCCCTCGTGGAGTGAGAGAATGCAATTTCTCATTGACACCCAGGCGTTTTATTCATCTGGATCCATGACAGTCTTCTTTTACAAATGATCTATGCTTGGTTTTTCTTCCAAACTTATTTATTTTTCTGACACACATTGCCCTCTATGATCTGATTCCTGCTTACTTCTCTGGCTTTGTTTTCCTCCAATCTCTTGCCATTCAAAATCCTAATCCAGTTATGCTGAAGCATTTGTAATCCCCCAGCCTCTCTTGCCCACTCAGGCGTCATGCCCCATGCTCTCAACCCTTCCTTATATATGGAATAGTCTTCCTAATCTGGTCAGCTGCTTTTCTTCCTTAAGGACTTGGGTCAATTATTATTTTCTTTGGGACGCCATCTTCTGTGATTCACATCCCAATCTGCTTTTGTTTCCAACCTATTTTCCCATATTATTTTGTGCTTTTCCCTATTGGTATATAGACTTTTTCATAGCATACTTATTTATGTCTTTCTCCTAGATGGGAAGATATCAAGGATAGTAACTGTCTTCATTTATGTCTTTCCAACCCAGGCATCTAGTGTAGCACCTAAGATATAAAAGGAAAGCAGATATTTTTGTTTAAGTTAAATAAAAGTATTTTTAAACAACTGAATAACTATTTAGCTATTTAAGTAAATAAATGCTATCATACTTAGAAAAATATAAAACTTGCTCTCTCTATAACAAATTTATAGCCCAAATCTCTGCCTTTTTCCCCATCTGAACTAGTTTTGGATTTGAACAGTTTTCAAACTTCATATTCATTTCAATCTGTGCCTGAATATTCAGGCAGAACTTCTAACTTGGGTTTATTAGAATACATTTACCCTTCTATTATAGGTAAAGTGAAAGTCACTCATTCGTGTCCTACTCTTTGTGACCCCATGGACTCTATAGTCCCTGGAGTTCTCCAGGCCAGAATACTGGAGTGGGTAGCCTTTCCCTTTTCCAGGGGATGTTCCCAACCCAGGGATCGAACTCACATTTCCCACTTTGCAGGCGGATTCTTTACCAGCTGAGCTATAAAGGAAGACTGAGAATACTGACATGGGTAGCCTATCCCTTCTCCAGGGAATCTTCCTGACCCAGGAGTCAAACCGGGGTCTCCTGCATTGCAGGCAGATTCTTCACCAACTGAGCTATGAGGGAAGCCCTAAAGTCTAAACTATTTAGACTATGATATTTACAAATATGCTTGAAGTAAAACTAACACAAAATTCCCAGGATGTATCATAGGATTTAAAACATATCAACATAAGAACTAGACAAAATATTTTTGGTTTATCACTCATTTTTTGCTATAATACCTTTTCCTGAATAAATTAAAAATGACCCTTAATTTTAAAACATATTTCATAAATATCACTACTTTAAAAAAAATTAAGCAACTCCAGTAAATTTTGAGCTCAGAGTATCATAAACCACTGAAGATCATCCTCTAGAGCTTTCTATTATAGAACTCAGAATAAAGAAATTGGGATAACTTGCAATCTTGAAGTAAAATAGAAGTCTGAAATTGACAATATAAATTTTCTAAAAAAAAAGTTGATAAATTTTACTTGTTATTTCTATCCTGTTGGCATCATTACACACACATATCACCTGCATATCAAATGGGACATTACACTTGAATTCTTCCATTACTGAAATACTGAATTCCAAATCCCATAGACAGATTCTAAGCACCTATACCTCATTCTACAATGCTGATTGGCAATTATTATGAGACAGTCATTTTTAGCATATTTAATTGCATGGGAAAAGCAATATATCCATACTTATGATTTTCTGTAATACACATCATATTTACTTAACTACATCTTTCACACTTATATCAATATGTATTCATTGTGCACAGACTGGAATATGTGGAAGTAGGTTGTTCAGAGTTTGTAGTTTTATGCAGAATGATGTAGTTACGTTTCTTTCTAGGATGTAAAAGAAAGGTGGAAAATGGTGTCTTTAACTAGATGTGTTTCAGTGACACCACCAAACAGCTGTTAAAGTTTTCTATGGTTTGAACTTTTTAGAAAAATGTTTTCTGGTCTTTCACAAATTTCTAATACCTGTTTTAAGAAGGAATCTAAAAGCCCTATCTACCATGGATTCCTATGTGCAGCACATCTGACATTTCTTGGCATAAAAAGCAAAAGAGCTACTTAAAATTAGTTCCCTTATTCAAATTTGTGTTTGCAGTGCTAAAACTATGTTCTGGAAAGAAATTGTACACAATTAACATTTGAAAACAAAAAGAAAAGAAGACTGAATGAGTTTTTTCTCTTACATGTTGAGTTTATATATTTTTTTTCTGTTTATTTATTAGATAGAAAGGTAAGTGTACATATTTCATGTTAACTTGATTTATAATTCACTTTTTATACAGGTGATTAAAAAAAACATCATGTATGAATATCCAAAAAGTTGCTATGCAGTCACTTGAAAATAGCCAACATTGAAAATTGCTAAAAATGATGAATGTGTTACTCTGGACACAATTAGAGTTTGTGAAATCAACCATACTATTGTTCAGATGTTTGAACATATGTTTGAAAACCCAAAGCATAGCTGTGTAGTATTGTCCCCTATTGTAAAGCAATGGTCCCTTCATTTTAAACTCAATTTTATTTTTAAAAAATTGCAATCTGCATATATCAGGTTAATTTGCATTTAGATAATTTGAAATGCTCTCTTTAAAAAACACGCTCTGACATTTCACTATTCATATATTTTGAGGCATTAGCATCTCTCACATCAATGCTTCATACAGTTCCAGATTAGAATGCTATGCTTCTGCTTTTTAACTCAAAGCCAGCAATTTTGGTAGTAATTGTGACCTTCATGTAAGTTCTATTTACACTATTCCTATACAGGTTTTTTACATCATATTCAATAATTGCAACCATTCATATTAATTTACAAATATAATACATATCCAGTCTTGCATATATTATGCTGATCCATTTTTCTGATTTTTCCTGTTCCACATCACTATTCATAAGTATTTTGAAATTATGTATTTGCCAAAATCTCTGCTAGTGAATTTATTTCCATCTATCTTTAATATGGAGACTTAGACAGTTTTGCTCTTAACTACCCTTCCAAAATTACGTGACATTTTCAAGCTTTAGAAAAGACTCCTTTCTAATGAAACACACTCTCAAGATACATTTCACAAATATAATTCTCCACATAGTCGTGATGGAGTAAATAAAATGTTAGTCACTCTCACTTTAGGGAAGAAAATAATGTCCTCCAGTTTCAGATATGCCTCCTTAATTATTAAATCCTTCTCCTTCTGATCATTTCTTGCTTATCACTATCAGTTTTACACTGATTGGACCATCTGAACTTTAAAATAGTCTTTGCTGCTGCTGCTGCTAAGTCGATTCAGTCGTGTCTGACTCTGTGCGACCCCATAGACAGCAGCCCACCAGGTCCTCCGTCCCTGGGATTCTCCAGGCAAGAATACTGGAATGGTTTGCCATTTCCTTCTCCAAAAATAGTCCTTAGCTGTCTATAAAAATTTATGCCCTCTTTCATGTGGTTTATATACGTATAAACTGATCTTTATCCAGTGCACTGATTTAAACAGTGATTAAATATGTCTAAAGACAAAGGCCTATAACCTCTCAATAATACTCTTTCTGACCTAAATTTAGATTATTTATCTATCAATACTTTTTGAGCAAATTGCTCAAGTAGCTGTAGATACAAAATATTATCAGAGCATTCACATATATCTGCAATCATATAGTTGCCAGATAAAATACAAGTGTCCAAGTGAAATCTAAATTTCAGAAAATTAATGAATAGTGTTTTAGTATAAGTATGTCCAAAATACTTCATGGGATATACTAGTCCAAAAATATTTTATCTGAAATTCAGATTTAAGTGAATGTCCTGCATTTTATTGAATGACTGGCAACACTGCAGTCATCAAGGTGACTATATCTTAAAAATCTAGCTTAAGAAACTTCAGAAATGGTTTGCTTGAAGAGTCAGATATTTTTTTTTTCCACAAAAGGACAAATAATAAATATTTTAGGCTTTGTGGGCCACATAGTGTCTCTTTCATATATTTTCCTTTCTTTTTTTATGAAACTTCTTTAAAATGTGAAAAAAAGAAAATCACTCATAACCTACACATTGTACAGAAGTAGGCTATGGACTGAATCTGGCCTAGTACCATATTTTGCCAACTTCTGCTTCAGATCATCACCTCTAATTTTACACAAGCCTCAAATGCTTCATTAAAAGCAAGGGTTGATGTTTGCATCATCTTTCCTTGATCTGCATACAACCTTAGATCTTAAATCTTCTATAATTCATGCATTCTTGCTTTTCATGCAAGGTTTGCTTATCTCCAGTCTTTTGTTTCCCTTACTTCCTTCACACAAAACATTAGAGCTTGACGAACTAGTTCTGAGCTTGAAAAATCTCTAAAGGTAATTTAAAAAGTACTAGCTCTTAATCCAAATGAATAGCTTTAGATAAATTATTAATAGCTTTCCCAAGCATAATATAAGCATTCATTATTCTAAAATGTTTAAAATGTTTTCTAAAAGACTTGTTAAGTATGTTCCTATAGAAATAATATCATCTACTCAGGATCCATTTTTCACCATTCCCATTTGGTCTGTCCTAGTCTGCTTGATCTCTTAGCATCTGAATTCTTAGATCTGATTTCAAACATACATACCTACATAAGCCGGACATCTCAATCTTCCCAACTTCCTCGTGTGTGTGAATGTTGCTCAGGCGTGTCCGACTCTTTGTGACCCCACAGACTGTAGCCCATCAGGCTTTTCAACCCATGGGATTCTCCAGGCAAGACTACTGGAGTTCATTGCCATTTCCTTCTCCAAGGGATCTGCTTGACCCAGGGATTGAACCTGGGTCTCACGCGTTGCAGGCAGACTTTTTACTGTCTTAGCCATCAGGGAAGTGATTTTCTTTTCTACTTTGGATTTTACATATGTATTCTGCTTCAGGTAAATCTTTTTGCTTTCTTCAGCATCTTCCCAGGAGGGTGATTTAGGCAGAGGAGAGCTATGTAGACACACCAAGTTCAGTGTCTATGGTTGCAAAATGATCACAGGCATCAACAGATATTTTAGAATCAAAACAAGAATCATATTCCCCTAGTGATCTCTTACCAATACATTAGTAATAATTTGTCCAATATTAAGGATAGACAGATAGTTTAGTTATAAAAGCAACTGTGTAAATAAACATATATGCAGATGTATTTTAAGCACATATTAGCAGATATAAATTATACCTGTTTAAAATATAAGCAGTTTGTCAAATTTATTTTAAACTTTTTCCTTCTGGAAATTATTTTCTGTTTCTACTTTTTATATTTTTCTTTTCATTCATGACTGAATATCTTGTTATCCATCATCCACACATGATTTTTCAAAACTGAGCTCATCAATAAGCTATTTAAATAGTCCTGCTGTGTAATTATGTACACCTATTTTTTTTTTTTTTTTTTTTTTTTTTTTTTTGAGCAAAACACAAAGGAGAAAAGGAAAGATAAACCCATCTGACTGCAGAGTTCCAAAGATTAGCAAGGGGAGAAAGAAAGATTTCTTAAGTAATAAGTGCAAAGAAAAAGAGGAAAACAGCAGAATAGGAAAGACTAGAGATCTCTTCAAGAAAATTAGAGATAGCACAGGAACATTTCTTATGAGGTTGGGCACAATAAAGGACAGAACAATTATAGACCTAACAGAAGTAGAAGATACTAAGAAGAGGTGGCAATAATACACAGAACAAAACAAAAGACTTTTTAATGACTCAGATAACCACGATGATGTGATCACTCACAGAGCCAGACATCCTGGAGGGTGAAGTCAAGTGGGTCTTAGGATACATCACTACAAAAAAAGCTAGTAGACGTGATGGAATACCAGCTGAGTTATTTCAAATCCTAAAAGGTGATGTGGTTAAAATGTTGCTATCTATATGCCAGCAAATATGAAAAACTCAACAGTGGACACAGGACTGGGAAATCCTGAGAAACTTGTATGCAGGTCAAGAAGCAACAGTTAAAACCTTACATGGAACAATGGACTGGTTCCAAAATTGGGAAAGGACTACATCAAGGCTGTATATTGTAACCCTGATTATTTCACTTCTATGCAGAGTACATGACGTGAAATCCAGGGTGGATGAAGCACAAACTGGAATCAGGATTGCAGGTTAAGTTCAATTCAGTTTAGTTCAATCACTCAGTCATGTCCAACTCTTTGGGACCCCATGGGCTGCAGCACCCAAGGCCTCCCTGTCCATCACCAACTCCTGGAGCCTTCTCAAACACAAATCCATCATGTCAGCGATGCCATCCAGTCATCTCATCCTCTGTCGTCCCCTTCTCCTACTGCCTTCAATCTTTCCCAGCATCAGGATTTTCTCAGATAGCTCAGTTCTTCGCATCAGGTGGCCAAAGTATCGGAGTTTCAGCTTCAGCATAAGGCTTTCCAATGAATATTCAGGACTGATTTCCTTCAGGATGAACTGGTTGGATCACCTTACAGTCCAAGGGACTCTCAAGAGTCTTCTCCAACACCACAGTTCAAAAGTATCAATCCTTCAGCGCTCAGCTTTTTTGATAGTCCAACTCTCACATACATATGTGACTATTGGAAAAATCATAGCTTTGACTAGATGGACCTTTGTTGGCAAAGTATGGTCTCTGCTTTTTATTATACTGTCTAGGTTGCTCACAACATTTCTTTCAAGGAGCAAGCAACTTTTAATTTCATGAGTGCAGTCACCATATGGTGACTTTGGTCACCAGTGACTTTGGAGGCCAAAAAAAATAAAGTCTGTCACTCTTTCCATTGTTTCTGCATGTATTTGCCATGAAGTTATGGGGCCAGATGCCATGACCTTAGTTTTCTGAAAGTTGAGTTTTAAGCAAATATTTTGACTCTCCTCTTTCACTTTCATCAAGAGGCTCTTTAGTTCTTCTTCACTTTCTGCCATAACAGTGGCACCATCTGCATATCTGAGGTTATTGATATTTCTCCCAGCAATCCTGATTCCAGCTTGTACTTGTATATTGTATATTGTCATCCTGCTTACAGCCTTGACATACTCCTTTCCAGATTTGGAACCAGTCTATTGTTCCACATCCACTTCTGACTGTTGCTTCCTGACCTCCAGTACAAATTTCTCAGGAGACAGGTCAGGTGGTTTGGTATTCCCATCTCTTGAAGAATTTTTGCACAGTTTGTTGTGATCTTCACAAAGATTTTGGCATAATCAATAAAACAGAAATAGATATTTTTCTGGAAGTCTGTTGTGTTTTTTGATGATCCAATGGATGTTAGCAATTTGATCTCTGGTTCCTAAATCCAACTTGAACATCTGGAAGTTCACGGTTCACATATGCTGAAGCCTGGCTTGGAGAATTTTAAGCATCACTTTACTAGCATGTGAGAGGAGTGCAATTGTGCGGTAGTTTGAGCATTCTTTGGCATTGCCTTTCTCTGGGATTGGAATGAAAACTGACATTTTCCAGTCCTGTGGCCACTGATGAGTTTTCCAAATTTGCTGGCATATTGAGTGCAACACTTTCACAGCATCATCTTTTAGGATTTGAAATAGCTTGCCTGTAATTCTATCATCTCCACTAGCTTTGTTTGTAGTGATACTTCCTACCCACTGGACTTTGCATTCTAGGATATCTGTGTCTAGGTGAGGGATCACACCATTGTAATTATCTAGGTCATGAAGAGTTTTTTTGTATAGTTCTTCTATATAGTCTTGCCACCTCTTCTTAATATCTTCTGCTTCTGTTAGGTCCATACCATTTCTGCCCTTTATTGTGACCATCTTTGCATGAAATGTTACTTTGGTATCTCTAATTTTCTTTAAGATATATCTAGTATCTCCCTTTCTATCTTTTCTATTTCTTTGCATAGATCCCTGAGGAAGACTTTGTCTCTCCTTGCTATTTTTTGGAACTCTGCATTCAAATGGGTATGTCTTTCCTTTTCTCCTTTGCCTTTCCCATCTCTTCTTTTCACAGTTACTGTTAAGGCCTTCTCAGACAACCATTTGGCCTTTTTGCATTTGTTTTTCTTGGGGATGTTCTTGATCCCTGCCTCCTGTACAATGTCATGAATCTCCATCCATAGTTCTTCCGGTACTCTGTCTATCAGATCAATCGCCTGAATCTATTTCTCACTTTCACTGTATAGTCATAAGTTTCTTCAACTTAAGTCTGAATTTGGCAATAAGGAGTTCATGATCTGAGCCACATTCAGTTCCCGGTCTTGTTTTTACTGACTGTATAGAGCTTCTCCATCTTTGACTGTAAAGAATATAATCAATCTGATCTTGGTATTGACAACATAGTGAAGTCCATGTGTAGAGTCCTCTCTTGTGTTGTTTTAAGAGTGTGCTTTCTATGACCAGTGCATTCTCTTGGATAAACTCTATTAGCTTTTTCCTGCTTCATCCTGTACTTCAAGACCAAATTTGCCTGTTACTCTAAGTATCTCTTGACTTCCTACTTTTGCATTTCAGTCCCCTATAATTAAAAGGGCATCCTTTTTGGGTGCTAGTTCTAGAAATGCTTATAGGTCTTCATAGAACGTTTCAATTTCAGCTTCTTCAGCATTACTGGTTGTAGCATAGACTTGGATTACTGTGATATTGAATGGTGAGCCTTGGAAATGAACAGAGACCATTCTCTCATTTTTGGGATTGCATTCAAGTACTGCATTTCAGACTCTTTTGTTGACTATGATGGCTACTCCATTTCTTCTAAGGGATTCTTACCCACTGTAGTAGATATAAAGGTCATTTGATTTAAATTCACCCATTTCAGTTCATTTTAGTTTGCTGATTCCTAAAGTGTTGATCTTCACTCTCACCATCTCCTCTTTGGCCACTTCCATTTACCTTCATTAACGGACCTAACATTCCAGGTTCCTATGCCATATTGCTCTTTACAGCATCGGACTTTACTTCCATCACCAGTCACATGGTGTTGGACAACAACTGGGTGTTTTTTTTTTTGCTTTGGCTCCATCTCTTCATTCTTTCTGGAGTTATTTTTCCACTGATCTCCAGTAGCATATTGGGCACCTACCGACCTGGGGAGTTCATCTTTCAATGTCCTATCTTTCTGCCTTTTCTTACTGTTCATGGGGTTCTCAGGGCAAGAATACTGAAGTGGGTTGCCATTCCCTTCTCCAGTGGATCACGTTTTGTCAGAACTCTCCACCATGACCTGTCCATCTTGGGTGGCCCTACACTGCATAGCTCATAGTTTCACTGAGTTAGACAAGGCTGTGGTCCATGCGATCAGATTGGTTAGTTTTCTGTGATTGTGGTCTTTTGTCTGTCTGCCCTCTAATGGAGAAGGATAAGAGGCATATGGAAACTTCTTGAAGGGAGAAACTGACTGTGGGGGAAACTGTGTCTTGTTCAGATGGGCGGGGCCATGCTCAGTAAATCTTTAATCCAATTTTCTGTTGATGGGTGGGGCTTTGTTCCCTCCCTGTCATTTACCTGGGGCCAAACTATGGTGGAGGTAATGAAGATAGTGGCAACCTCCTTCAAAAGGTCTCATGAATGCAGTGCCCCCAAGCCTGCAGCAGGCCACTGCCAACCCACACCTCCACCGGAGACTCTTGGACACTCACGGGCAAGTCTGGGTCAGTCTCTTATGGGGTCACTGCTCCTTTCTCCTGGGTCCTGGTGTGCACAAGATTATACTTGTGCCCTCCAAGAGTCTCTTTTCGCAGTCCTGTGTAAGTTCTGGTGGCTCAATGGTGGATTTAATGGTGATCTCCTCCAAGAGGGCTTATGCCATACCCAGGTCTGCTGCATGCAGAGCCCCTGTCCCTGTGGCAGTCCACAGCTGACTCATACCTCCACAGGAGACACTCAAACACAGTTCAGTCTCAGTCTCTGTGTGATGTCTGGGTCCTGGTAAGGTCCTCATAAGGTTTGTTTGAGCCCTCTGAGCATCTCTGGCAGGTATGGGTTTGATTCTAAATGTGATTTTCCCCCTCCTGCCACCTTATGGGGCTTCTCTGCCCTTGGATGTGGGGCATCTCCTTACAGCAGCTCCAGCACCACACAACCACCACTCCAGCAGGGGGAGATAGCAATAACCTCAAATATGCAGATGACAGCATCCTTATGGCAGAAAGCAAATAGAAATTAAAGACCTTCTTGATGAAGGTGAAAGAGGAGAGAAAAAGCTGGCTTAAAACTCAACATTCAAAAAATGAAGATCATGGCATCCAGTCCCATTACTTTATGACAGATAGATGGGGGAAAATTGGAAACAGTGACAGACTTTATGTTCTTGAGTTCCAAAATCACTGCAGATGGTGACTGTGGACATGAAATTAAGACACTTGCTCCTTGGAACAAAAACTGTAACAAATCTAGACAGCATATTAAAAGCAGAGACATTACTTTGCCAACAAAGTTTCAAATAGTCAAAGCTATGGTTTTTCCAGTGGTCATGTATGGATGTGAGAGCTGGATTAAAAGAAGACTGAGTGCTGAAGAATTGATGTTTTTAAATTGTGATGCTGGAGAGGACTCTTGAGAGTTCCTTGGACTGTAAGGAGATGAAACTAGTCAATCCTAAAGAAAATCAATCCTGAATATTCATTGAATGGACTGATGTTGAAGCTTAAGTTGCAATACACTGGCTACCTGACATAAAGAGTAGACTCATTAGAAAAGACCCTCATGCTGGGAAAAATTGAAGACAGGAGAAGGGGACAATAAAGGATGAGATATTTGGATGGCATTGTGAATTCAATGGGCATGAGTTTGAGCAAGCTCTGGGAGATGGTGATGGACAGGGAAGCCTGGCATGATGCAGTCCATGGAGTCACAAAGAGTCAAATAAGACTGTGGAAATGAACAAAAAAATTTCTCTGTAGATAAGATTATCTGAAATTGCACAGAAACTATTTAACTTACTAACTTTCTTCTTAATTTCTGTTGGGCCGTATTACTTTCAAGAGGATTAAGCAACAAATCTATTTTACATTGTGCATGTATTGTAAATTACAAAAAGTTAATATATTTACCTGTGCTAACTGGATTAATTTCACTTAGCAAGACTTCAGCTAAGAAGAAGTTATAGTGTCTATCATCCACACAGGGATTATAAACAGCCTACCTGAGCTGAGCGCCTGAGACATGGAACCCCGAGCAAAGGTGAGTTCCTCCCATATGAGTTGTGGGGTGATGTCAGGGGCTTTGGGAACTGACATGGTATTTTATCATCCAGGGAGAAAGTTATTTTTTTTTTATCAGTTTTTTTTTTTTTTTTTTTTTTCAGATTGCCTAAAGTCTCAGTTTGGTGCTGATATATCTTTAGTGTGTCTACATTTGTCAATTGATTTTCCTCAGATTTGGAACCTTGAAGAAGATAAAAGGCCAATCTAGATATTAATCATTGTGATTATTTTTATAGATACTGTTGTGGACTGATTTGTCTCCTCAAAATTTTTGTGCAGTCTCCAAGTCTTAGTATTCCACTATGTGGCTGGCCTCTAAAGAAGTAATTAAGCATAATGTCCTTCAGGTGCATTCATGTTGTTACAAATAGCAAAAAAAAACTTCTTTTGTGAAGCTGGATAATATTTATATATTGTCCATATATGATTGAAATACATATGCATATATGCATGTGTGTGCATACATACATTTCAATGTATACATACATATATGTGTACATACATTTCAATTATGTGTGTGTGTGTGTGTGTGTGTGTGTGTGTGTGTGTGTGAAAGTTAAAGTGTTAGTCACTCAGTCATATCCAACTCTTTATGACTCCATGGATTGTAGCCCACCAGGCTCCTTCCTCTGTCCATGGTATTCTCCAGGCAAAAATACTGGAGTGTGTAGCCATTCCTTTTTCTAGTGGATTTTCCAAACCTAGGGATTGAAACCAGGTCTCTTGCATTGTAGGCAGATATATTTACCCTCTGAGTCACCAGGGAATCTCCTAAAAGAAGTTCAAGACATGTGCACGCTTAGTCATGTCTAACTTTTTATGACCCTTTGGACTGTAGCCCACCGGGCTCCTCCTTCCATGGGATTTTTCAGACAAGACTATTAGAGTGGATGCGTGTGTGTGGTTGTGTGTCTGTGTATGCATGCATGTGTGTGTGTGTGTGTGTGTGTGTGTGTGTGTGTGTGTGTGATTTTCTTTATCCATTTAGCTGTTAACAGACACTTAGTTGCTTCTATATTTTGGTTATTGTGAATAATGCTTCATTGAACATGAGAGGAAAGATATCTATTTTATTAAGTTATTTGACTACTTCTCGGAATTTCCAAAATGGAATTAATGGATCGTATGGTGGTGCTATATTTAATTGTTTGATGAACCACTAAACTTCTACAAAGTGGCTCCACCAGTTTATACTTCCACTAACAGTGCACAAGTTTCCCCTTTTCTCCATATCTTCACCAACACTTGTTATCTTTAACCTTTTGATAACAGCTATCCTTACAGATTGGTATGATCTCATTATGGTTTTAATTTGTATTTCCCTCATGATTAGTGACAGTAAGGATTTTTCATATATCTATTGGCCATTTGTGTATCTTCTGTAGTTAACATATTGTATATATGGTGACTGTGGTTAATATTAGCATATTTTATATTTGAAATTTACTGAGAGTAGATCTCAAGTGCTCTCACCACACAAAAAGTAACTTTTAATATACTAAGTGATAGTTCATGCTAATTAGATTGATTGTGGTAATCATTTCATGAAGTGAACATATACCAAATCATTATATTGTACAAATTCAATACACACAATTTGTATTTGTCAATCATATCTCGATAAAGCTGGAAAACTTTTTGATGAAAAAAAGGAGATGATTAAGTTAAAAGAACGTTATCAGGATGGGCCCTAATCCAGTCTGACTGATGTCCTTACAAAATGGGAACATTTAGACACGAAAGGAAACATGTGCAAACACAGAGAGACTCCTCTAGGGCACAATGACAAGACAGCCATCTGCAAGCCAACAGGGGCATTAGAAGAAACTGAGCCTACCAATGTCTTGATGTTGGACTTTCTCCCCAAACTATGATAACATACACTTTTGTTGTTTAAGTCACTCAAGTCTGTGATATTTATTATGGCAGCCCTTGGAAGCTAATGTAATTTTCATTTTTTTTTAAATGCTAATGTATCCATTTACCATAGTGATAGAAGTCTACTGTTTAAAAATAAATTAACTCATATTAAAAGGTAAAGAATAAATATAAATAAATAATGGTAGTGCTGATCAGAGTGAAATGAAAGATAAATAGGAAATGAGTTGCAATCTCAGGAAAACCAAAATTTAGAATGAGATTAGGGGAAAATGATTAAAGTGACAAAGATTAAAGGGTTATCAAACAAGCAAGCAGCAAAATAGAACAAAGTAATCATTCAGATAGGTAAAGGAGAGTGATTCAAGACTCAGGGCTTTTCCACTAGGTAAAGCACAAAGATCAAGAAAAACAAGAGTTCAGAAAGAAACACTGGATTTGGTGTTACAAAATGTAGACCCACAACCAGAATTATAGAAGGTGAAATGAAAAGTGACTGAGACCCAATGGTTATGCACAAATGATAGAACTAGGGCAGGGGATGAAGGCCAAAGGGGATCTAGGAAAGATTTCTAGTCAAAAGCAAGAGATGTACCTCTTACAAGCAGAAGGGAAGGGGGCTAATAAGAGGAGATTTTTGTTTAAAAAAACAAAAGGAGAAAATTATAATATTGGAGAGGTGAGATCCTGAAGAAGTATGGAAGAAAGAACAGAGTTGAGAATAGCATAGACAGCCTAGTAGCAGAAAATGAAAAGGGGGGTGTTAAGTATAAATGATGTTAAACTTTGGGTGTCATTGATCGCAAACAAATGAATATGCATATTTAGAAGAACTGAAAATATTATCTACAGGTATGATATAAGGAACTGTTGTTTGAATGAATTATAACAGCTTAATCAATTATCAGGTTTCAGGAAGATGAGGGGATTAATGAAAAGGATGAAAGAAAGGTAAGGGAATTCTAAGAAATGATCAGTATAATAGCATACTTATTAAACTCTATTTGAAATATAAACCTTTGTTATTAAATGGACTTCAAATACTTAGAAAAATATCTTTACAGAATGATGGAATTACTCCTACTTCACCTAATCTGTCAATCTCTGTCATTTATAATTAAAATTTTTAAGAAATACGACCTTAGACAGCATATTTGCAGATGACATGATCCTCTACATAGAAAACCCTAAAGACTTTACCAGAAAATTACTAGAGCTAATCAATGAATACAGTAATGTTGCAGGATATAAAATTAACACACAGAAATGCCTTGCATTCCTATTCACTAACAATGAGAAAATAGAAAGAAATTAAGGAAACAATACCATTCACCATTGTATCAAAAAGAATAAAATACTTAGGAGTATATCTACCAAAAGAAACAAAAGACCTATACATAGAAAAGTATAAAACACTGATGAAAGAAATCAAAGAGGACACAAACAGATGGAGAAATGTACCATGCTCATGGATTGGAAGAATCAACATTGTGAAAATGACTATACTACCCAAAGCAATCTATAGATTCAATGCAATCCCTATCAAGCTACCAATGGTATTTTTCACAGAACTAGATCAAATAATTTCACAGTTTGTAGGGAAATATAAAAAACCTCGAATAGCCAAAGTAACCTTGAGAAAGAATGGAACTGGAGGAATCAACCTGCCTGACTTCAGACTATACTACAAAGCCACAGTCATCAAGACAGTATGGTACTGGCACAAAGACAGAAATATAGATCAATGGAACAGAATAGAAAGCCCAGAGATAAATCCACATACCTACGGACACCTTATCTTCGACAAAGGAGGCAAGAATATGCAATGGAAGAAAGACAACCTGCTTAACAAATGGTGCTTGGAAAACTGGTCAACCACTTGTAAAAGAATGAAACTAGAACACTTTCTAACACCATACACAAAAATAAACTCAAAATGGATTAAAGATCTAAATGTAAGACCAGAAACTATAAAACTCCTAGAGGAGAACATAGGCAAAACAGTCTCCGACATAAATCACAGCAGGATCCTCTATGACCCACATCCCAGAATATTGGAAACAAAAGCAAAAACAAACAAATGGGACCTAATGAAACTTAAAAGCTTTTGCACAACAAAGGAAATTATATGCAAGGTGAAAAGACAGCCTTCAGAATAGGAGAAAATAATAGCAAATGAAGAAACAGACAAAGGATTAATCTCAAAAATATACAAGCATCTCCTGCAGCTCAATTCCAGAAAAATAAATGACCCAATCAAAAAATGGGCCAAAGAACTAAATAGACATTTCTCCAAAGAAGACATACAGATGGCTAACAAATGCATGAAAAGATGCTCAACATCACTCATTATCAGAGAAATGCAAATCAAAACCACAATGAGGTACCACTACATGCCAGTCAGGATGGCTGCTATCCAAAAGTTTACAAGCAATAAATGCTGGAGAGGGTGTGGAGAAAAGGAAACCCTCTTACACTGCTGATGGGAATAAAAACTATACAGCCACTATGGAGAACAGTGTGGAGATTTCTTAAAAACCTGGAAGTAGATCTGCCATATGACCCAGCAATCCCACTCCTTGGCATACACACTGAGGAAATCAGATCTGAAAGAGACACATGCACCCCAATGTTCATCACAACATTGTTTATAGCAGCCAGGACATGGGAGCAACCTAGATGCCCATCAGCAGATGAATGGATAAGGAAGCTATGGTACATATACACTATGGAATGTTACTCAGCAATTAAAAGGAATTGATTTGAATCAGTTCTAATGAGATGGATGGAACTGGAACCCATTATACAGAGTGAAGTAAGCCAGAAAGATAAAGACCAATACAGTATACTAATTCATATATATGGAATTTTAAAAGATTATAATGATAAAACGATATGCAAAACATAAGAAGAGACACAGATGCACAGAACAGACTTTTGGACTCTGTGGGAGAAGGTGAGGATGGGATATTCTCAGAGAATAGCATTGAAACACGTATGCTATCAAGTGTGAAACAGATCACCAACCCAGGTTGGATGCATGAGTCAAGTGCTCAGGGCTGGTGCACTGGGAAGACCCAGAGGGATGGGAGGGAGAGGGAGGCAGTAGGGAGGATCAGGATGGGGAACACATGTAAATCCATGGCTGATTCATGTCAATGTATGGCAAAAACCACTACAATATTGTAAAGTAATTAGCCTCCAACTTGTAAAAAAATAATTGAAAAAAAAAGAAGAAAAGAAAAAGAAATATGACATTAGAGAATAACTTTTAAAATTATTGATCTGGCAATTGTTACTACAATTTCATTTTCTTGGTATTTGCAAGATTTACTAGTCTATTACTTTCAGATAGTAAAAATAGTCCCTCAATGTTGAAATAGGAAATATGGATGAAGGAGAAGTAAGATAGCCCAGGAAGAAAATGAAGAGGGCTAGCCATTTTCTTGCAGGAGAATGTTAGTGTATATGATCAATATGGCAAGGTTTCACCTACTCAAAAACATTTATTGAACTCTCACTACATGAGCAATTATAGACTGGTAGGCACTTAAGAAGATGAACAGGCTCTTTCTCCAATTGTGACATGATTTTTACATGTTTGACCCTACTTTACTCCTCTTTATCCCATAGGGATGGCCCAAATTAAATTAGCAATATTGTTATATTCAAAAGTTTGTTAAATCACATTAAAATACTTCATTTAGAGGAACAAAATATAAACCCAAATGTAACTCAAAATACTCACATATTATAATTGTGATTTTAGATTTTGTTTCTTTTACATTTTTACTTTACTTTTTTTTTTTTTTTAGTAAATTTAGTTTTAAATTTTACCTCATGTTATCTGAAATTAAAAGAGTCATTTAAAATTACTCTCTTTTGTTCTTTTTCTGTGTTCAACTCTCCAGAGTATAGTCAGGGAAAGTCTGATATTTTAATGAATAAGAGAAGAGATGTTAGAGAGATGGTTTCCACATACTAATATTTACTCCCTCTAAAGTAGTATGTGTTCATTTAGTTGTGTAATGATGTAATAAAATACACATTTAATATTACACTAATGGCTTTAAGATAATCCAAAATACATAAATGGTTTCAAAAGCCTGCATCATGTTATAACCAATAGTGAAAGAAATCAGACACAGAAGTTTCCTGCTGTAAATACTGACTGTGTAATTGCAACACTCACATCGTAAAAATGACAACAAATTGTCACAGACAAAAGACAGTGTAAAACCTACACACAAACACTGCTGAGGTGAAAGTAAGTTGCATCTTTCAAATAACAGTGAGCTAGTTGATGAAGAGTTGCTCTCCTCCACGGTGCCCCATGGCTGTGTCTCTATTAGAGAATGACAGAAAAATCTCAAGATCTCCACATGCTTTCATCTGCTATAGAAAACAGTGTTCAAAATTTGTCATAAATCTGACATCTGGGGAAAAAACTTAATGAATCTTCCAGTTTCTAGAAAAGTCCATGTTCTTCCCTTTGCCTTCTCACATCTCCCCATACTCCATACTGTCTCCGTCGGACACTGGGGACTGAGCTGGTCAAGAAGTGAGTGTGTGAGTGTTCCCCATCAAGCAGCCACTATCAGTGATGTTAATTCTATTTAATAATAAAGCATATACAGACAACTCCTTGTGTAAGTATTCATTATTTGAGTGCCCTATAATCTGAGTCCCCACATTCAGTGTGGCATAAGGCAGTTAGGTTTGCCATAGTATAAAAATATCCACTGTTAAAAAGATTGCCCACTTATTATCTCTTCCTGAAAGGAAGACTCTCATAACCAATCAGGGTTGTATCTTTGGATGTTTCTCTCTGATTTTCAAATAACATAAAATTAATGCTAAGAAACTGATTTTGAAGAACAATTGCAAATATGGCAAATGTTACAGGAATACATAAAGTCAATTATTACATTAAAAGTCATTGTCTAATGATACTCTGGCAGATTCCAGCTACCTAACAATGGCCTAGAATTAGATAATCAAAAAGTTTATGACAAGAGATATGCTTCAAATGAAAATTATTTGAATAACAACGTATGGAGAGAGGCTCTAGGGAAACTGACGAAATCAACAAATATTCTTGACAAAAATAACCTGGAGTATGATGAAAAAAATAAAATGTCTTGTAAATACTGTTATATTGTGCTATTAATTTTAAGAAGGATTTAAGAAAAGTTATACCAAATATTACTGTATGGTTATAATCTATAAACTATATTTGTAATTATAAAATGAATTTATTTTTATAAATATTTCACTTCTTTCAAGAAGACAAATTACTAGTGACATATTTTGAGGACTTTTTCCCTTTTTAAAAGTGAGTCTCAAAAAAAAAAAAAAGTGAGTCTCATCAAGTGAATTTGATTTTGAGAGGATGTACATACTAAATATTCCTTCAAAAGAAGAACCTTAGGTTCATTCAGATCAATTTGTTGCCTGCCCTTAAGGTCCTGTCTCTGAAAAATGGAGTGTAATTTGAGTACCAATTTGAAAGTTCACTTGCAGTGTCTTGTTGACTAACAGTGAAGAAAAGAATAAAAGTACGAGAGAGAGAGAGAGGAAGGAAAGAAGGAAATGTTAGCAGAAGGAGAGTCTGTAAGATCATTGCTCCTGTGGGCCCTGAATATTCTTTGGGAGGACTGATGCTGAAGCTGGAACTCCAATACTTTGGCCATCTGATGCTAAGAGCTGACTCATTGGAAAATATTCAGATCCTGGGGAAGATAGAGGGAAAAAGGTGAAGACGGCATCAGAAGATGAGCTGTTTAGATAGCATCACTGACTCAATGGCCATAAGCATGCTGGGAGAAAGTGAAGGAGAGTGAACACTGGTGTGCTGCTTTCCATGCTATCACACAGAGTCGGACACGACTTAGCAACTAAACAACAAAATTCAACTTCAATGAGTCCAGTGGCCACCAAAGGTTACTTTAGTACGTGATAGTGGGGTGTGAGCATGCACCAGAGTAAGAAAAGTTCCACTAATCACCAGTGTGAGGTTTTTAATGGCCCCTTTACTATTTTTGGTATAGAGGGGTTATATTAGGTCGGGGCTGGTAAAGTGTTTGGTGGGATTAGACAGCTATTATATGTTTAGCTGAAGTGGCTGTCTCTCCTTGCTCTCAGCTAAGGAAAGAAGGGAAATTTCTAAGGCAATTCCCTTGGAAAGCTTTTTTAAACTACCATATAATGATAATGGTAATGAGAGGGTAACAGGCCGGAAGGCCAGGGGGTCTCCAAATGGAGGAAAGAGGCTGCAAGTGCCAGACATTTTTATCTCTCTTAAGTGGCAGGAAGAAACAAACCAGCGATATGTCTTTCCTTCTCTATACAAATTTAAAAGGGGGTTTCTCTTAAAATGCTGTGTTGCCATGACACCTGGTCTCAGCTAAAGCTAACTACTCTCAGACCTTGAGTTAACCAATACATTTCTTTTTCTTATGTTCTTTTTCTTATGGAAATGTTGTCTTAAGCTATGTTAATGTACCCCAGACTCTTATCTTCAAGTTGGTACTGCCAAACAGCCTAACTTACTTACTCAGGTGTTGTTCCCCTAATCTATGTAAATGAAACTATTTGTTGCTATTCTGGCCTTCTACAAGATTCAAGTCAATTGTTTTATGGCCAGGGATGAATTATCTGGTGCCATTCTAAATTTTATGACATTCCTTTCTTTTCATTAACAGACTGTGAGAGACTATATAACATACAGCTAAAGACTAGGAGGGGGTATTCTTTTGTCTCCTTCTGAAGCCTGTGTCAGAAGCTTTCTCTGTCTCCTTTATACTTTAATAAAACTTTATTACACAAAAGCTCTGAGCAATGCAGCCTCGTCTCTGGCCCCAGATTGAATTCATCTCCTCCGTAGGCCAAGAATCCTGGTGTCTTATCGTTCAGCAACAACCTTTCAGTAACATAAGAGTGTGACAAGTTGATCTTCAGTCTTTCCACATCATGTGATACTTTCAAATCACCCTATCAAGGTCTTCACACACCTAGATGATTTAGGAATTGGGTTGACTCTGCAATTACTTCAGAAAATGCCCTGTAAGGAACTATGTGGACTACATTTCTGCAATCAGTTACCATCAATACAAAAAGGGGAATTGATCTTTAAATCTAGATCATTATGTATCTTGGCTAGTGAGATTCAAAGACACAGAGCTTTAACTGCAAATTTACCATTTCACACTAGTTCCACACAGACTACTTTTAGTGGCCTCAGTAAACTGCTCAAAATGAAATTCATCAGGTCATTGTCATCTGACTAACAAAGAAGTCGTTTATACCAGGACATTTTGTAATGTAATGTGTATTGATAAAATTAGCCAATACTATTTTAAGATTGAAATATATTACTTGGCTATAATTTAAAAATTGGAACAAAACAAGGAATAGAAAAAATATGACAAATCTTTAAAAACAAATTAAATTGAATAAAAATTTGTAGTGAACTAGAATTATGCAAACATTTTTCATTTCTATGGAAATAAAATATTTTTAAATGATTAAGTCATTCTGTGAATGTTAATTAAAAAGGAAGTATTAGCTAAGAAAATTGCTTTTACTTTTCTCTTACATTTTATCATGAAAATTTTCAAACTATAGAAGAGCTGAAGAATTTTAATGCCGATACAGTTGTGTCACCATCTAAATTGCATCATACATGCCTTATTACACAGTTATCCATTCCTCTCTGAGTTCATCAGTCTACTTTTGATGCATTTCAGAAGTTGTCCATCACTACACCCTAAAAACTGTAGTGTACATGTCACTAGATTCACTTCAAAACTTTTTTTTCCCCTTTGGAGATAAAAGTCACAGAGATTGAAATACTCACTCTTAGATGTACTATTAGATGAATTTTGAAAAATACATGCTTCTGTGAAAAGTGAACTCCTAGCAGACATAGGATGTTTTCTTAAAAGTTTTTCTTGTGTTCATTCATGATGAATCCTTTCCCCTTGACCTTCCAGGGGCAACTGCTTTTTTATTTGTTTCCCACATAGGTTAGTTTGAGCTGTTCTTGAACTTCATTTACATGGAAATATTCTATAGTATACTATATACTATTTGATAAAACTATTTTCTTCCAGCATGTACTAGAGATTCATTCATGATTTTGGTGTATCAGTGAGTATGTGCTAAGTTGCTTCATTTGTATCAGACCCTTTAAGACCCTATGGACTGTAGCTCACCAGGCTCTTCTGTCCATGGGGATTCTCCAGACAAGAATACTGGAGTGGGTTGTCATGCCTTCCTCCAGGGGATCTTCCCAACCCAGGAATCAAACCTGTATCTCTTATGTCTCCTACCTGGGTAGGCAGGTTCTTTACCACTAGCACCACCTGGGAAGCCGAATGTAGCATTAGTTCATTACTTTTAATTCCTGAGTAATATTCCATTCTGATTTCCTGGTGGCTCAGCAGTAAAGACTCTGCCTGCGAATGCAGGAGACATGGGTTCAGTCCCTGGGTTGGGAAGATCCCCTGGAGAAAGAAAAGACAACACACTCCAGTATTCTTGCCTGGGAAACTCCATGGACGGAGGAGCCTGGCAGGCCACAGCCATGGGGTTGCAAAGAGTTGGACATGATTTAAAGATTAAACAAGAATATTTCATTACATGCCCCTTTTGGATGGCCACTGGAGCGGTTTTCAACATTTTGCTATCATGAAAAAGCTACTATGACATTTTTTGTAAACGCCATTTCAGAAACATGATTTTTTTTTTTTTTTCTTTTGGGTCAATTCCCAAGAGTGAAATTGCTAAGTCATGGGGTAGCTTTAGTCTTAATTTTATAAGAGACTTTCAGATCTTCCAAAGTGATTGTAAGTGCTTTTGTGTTTAAAATACAATCAAATACTCAAGGAACACTGGTCTGAAGCCATAACCTTCAACATCAATGACATGAAATATTAGAATATTTAATACAGTATTACATGTTTTCATAAGCTACAGATAAATAACTCTCTTTTTATTATGTATTGTAGATTATTTCAGTGTACTTAAATAAAATATTAAATGGCAAGTGTTTTAGTTTTAAATGAATCATTTTCATATATAGCCAAACATCAGTTCAGTTCAGTAACTCAGTCATGTCCAGCTCTTTGCAACCCCATGGACTGCAGCACACCAGGATTCCCTGTCCATCACGAGCTCCCAACACTTGCTCAAATTCATGTTCATCGAGTCGGTGATGCCATCAAACCATCTCATCCTCTGTTGTCCCCTTCTCCTCCTGCCTACAATCTTTCCCAGCATCAGGGTCTTTTCTAATGAGCCACTTCGTGATATCAAGTGGGCAAAGTATTGTAATTTCAGCTTTCGCATCAGTCCTTCTAAAGCATATTCAGGACTGATTTCTTTAGGATTGACTGGTTTGACCTCCTCACAGTCCAAGGGACTCTCAAGTGTCTATTCCAACACCACAGTTAAAAAACACCAATTATTTGGTGCTCAGCTTTCTTTATGGTCCAACTCTCACATCTATACATGACTACTGGAAAAACCATAGCTTTAACTAGATGGACCTTTGTTGGAAAATAATGTCTCTGCTTTTTAATATGCTGTTTAGATTTGTCATAGTTTTTCTTCCAAGGAGCAAGTGTATTTAATTTCATGGCTTCACTCAACATCTGAAGTAATTTTGAAGGCCAAGAATAGTTTGTCACTGTTTCTATTGTTCCCCCATCTATTTGCCATGAAGTGATGGGTCCAAATGCCCAAATTTTCATTTTTAGAATTGTGAGTTTTAAGCCAGATTTTTCACTCTCCTCTCACTTTCATCAAACATGATTTAATTTTTAATTTAGAAAGAGAATATCATTGGAAATTATATAACTTATGTTGGATGTTTATGTATTTTAATAAAACTTAATAGTAATGATAGTTGTCATCATAGGTTCAATGTGGGATCTGTTCAGTAAATAACTGAGTATAAACTTTTATCTTCTCCCCCAAAGGATGTGTTAATTCATTCATAAATTTACTCATCAATTCAGAAGTAATTTATGGAGTGCTTACTATGTGTCAGGTATTATTCTAGATCCTGAACAAGGCAAATATATCTGCAGTGTTATTGCTATAGTTTTTTTTTTATTATATCATCTTATTAATCAATATTTTTTTACATACAGTCTTTTTATGTTTATTGCCCCTCACTTGCCTTTCTAATCTTTTATTAATGTCAGTGATAATACTTTTATATTTAGGACTTTCAGAAAAACCTGGTCAAAGGCAACAATTTCAGCATTATCTTGTAGATTGTAGCATTAGCTGCACAGATAGCAGCATTATCTGTGTGTGCGTGAGCTCCATTGCCTTCCAATGAGTCAAATAGATGCTGGGCTTCAAGGACCTTTAGTAACTCTCCAGGGCCTAGAACCTTTCCCTGATCAGCAGGATGGCTCCCCAACATCCAAGCATCTCTCCTGTCTCTTTCACTCCAGTTAGTGACTGGAGTCCTGCCCCAAAGGCACCAATTCTCAGCTTCACAGTGATGGTCTTTACCTCACAAATCACCATTTGGGGCTTTCTTAGCTGTTGAAATCAAGCTCCTTCAGACACTAGGTATTTATTGGCTATCCTACTCACAAGCAGCATCCAGTCATCAGTTGTTGCCCTTCACAACAGGCCTCCAGCACATACTGATACTCATTTCTGCCCCTATTGACACTCCTTTGAATCACCTGGAATTGTCAGACATGCCACTCTTCCAGCTTCTTGGGACACCAGTGTGTACACCAGCAGATGCCCAAGGTGTACCTCAGGTGTTTCAGATTTTTGGCTCTATAGTATCAATCATATCCTGGGACAGATGTAACAAATCTCCATGAGTGGTGGCTTAACAACAGGAGTATGTTCTCTCACTGTTTGGAGCCCAGAAATCTAAAAGGCGGTATTGGCTCTCTCTGAGATTCTATGGCAGAGCCTTCCTTGTTTCTTCCAGCTGCTGGTGGTTCCAGGTATCACTTGATTTGGGGCCAAATAATTCCAGCCTTTGCCTCCATCTTCATAACACTGCCTCTGCCACATTCTCTTTCCCTTTCTGTTCTCTAAATGGGACACTAATAATCAGACTTAAGGCCTACCTTAATCAGGATGGCCTTATTTCAAGATGCTACCTGCACTGTATCTTCAAATACTCTTTTTGAAAATAAGATCACATTTTCCGGGTCTGGATGGCTATATATTTTGGTGGACTGCAATTCATCTCACATCTACAAACTCTGTCAACACACTTTTATTTCTGCTGGTTTTTACAGACCTAATGCATTTTCACATTTGAATAAGGAGCAGAACAAAGTTGCAGATATTTATTTTCTAAAATGTGTTTTTGTTACTGTTGCTGAAGTAGGAACTTGTTGTTTCTTACTTCCTTTTTTTCCCTAATGAATAAGCAAGAAATTTCATGTGGCATTATGCTCTTTGCTTTGGTGGTGGCAGGTAGAGGTTAAAAAAAAAAAAATGTATTTTGCTTCATCTTCCAACAGCACACTTTTAAGAGATGCTTCTTGGAAAACACTCCAGGGCTAGCATTACAAGGGCCAGAATTAGTTTGGCCACCACTTTTAAAGCTGAACTGAGCATTTCCCCTTTGGAAGACTGGGGAGCACATGGAGAAGACCCTGTCCTTAACCAACAGTGTCTGTTAGGTCATACAGAAAAGAAATGATCGTCGCAGCTCTGTTTACAGTAGCCAGGACGTGGAAGCAACCTGGATGTCCATAGGCAGATCAATGTATAAGAAAGCTGTGGTACATAAACACAATGGAATATTACTCAGCTATTAAAAAGAATGCATTTGAATGAGTTCTAATGAGGTGGATGAACCTGGAGCCTATTATACAGAGTGAAGTAAGTCAGAAAGAAAAACACCAATGCAGTATATTAATGCATATATATGGAATTTAGAAATATGATAACAATGACCCTATATGCAAGACAACAAAAGAGACACAGATGGAAAGAACAGACTGTTGGACTCTGTGGGAGAAAGCGAGGGTGGGGTGATTTGAGAGAATAGCATTGAAACATGGGTATTACCATATGTGAAATAGATCACCAGTCCAGGTTCGATGCATGAGACAGGATGCTCAGGGCTTCTGCACTGGGATGACCCAGAGCGATGGGATGCAGAGGGAGGTGGGAGAGAGGGTCAGGATGGGGAACACACGTACACGCATGGCTGATTCATGTGAGTGTATGTAAAAAACCACCACAATATTGTGAAATAATTAGACTCCAATAAAAATAAAAATAAAATAAAATAAATAAATAATAGGGAACCCTGAATCACTGTTACTTCTTGATATGACCCAAACCATGATTATATAAATTTGATATTTATTTACAGCTGTATATCACTCTCACAGCTTCTCAAATGTGACACCTCTGGTATCCCAAATGTGACACATCTGGTATCCCTTCTGGGGGCTGTCCCTTACATCATAGGGGCTTTAGCAGCCTGACTTACCGGATACCACCAGGACCAACCCTCAGTTGCGATAATCAAATATGTCCCCAGACTGGATAACTGCCCCATTGAGAGCAAAACCACTGCTAGTTAGAACCCACTGGTATAGTTGAATCCTGTTAATATTCAATAACAAAATTAGATCCTTAAAAAGACATCTGTATTACTTTAAAGGTGTTATGCAGCCATATCCCAAGATTCAGATATTTTTGAATTAAAAGTAGTTTAAAAATATTTGGGGTTCTCTGAAATCTGGCAATTTTTTTGTTCCATTAAGTGCATCTCTTAGGTAAGTGCAACATCCATTTCACTCTTATGAACTGATGGAATTTTTTCCAACTTCATAGGATATTTAGGCCTCTTATATTCCAAGCCATTAGTTTTAACTCTTCAGACATAGTTTTATGGCACTCTCAGGAGGAGAAGGTGCATACTGATAATACTGCTCCTGTGCAGGGAAATATTGTTTTCCTTGGTTAAGACAAAACATTCCTTTGAATTTAGAAACATTTCGTTTCTAAGACTCTGTTACCATTTTATTTAAAGCTCCATTAGCCACAGCATATTGAATTCTGCCCCACATATGATTCATTTAGAGAAGCAGAAAGGCTCATAAAAATATATGACTAGTGTTGATAGACCTTCTGTTTCTCTCTAAAGCTATAAGAAGTGTTTCTAATTACTGGAACCTGCAGTATAAAGGAAACAAGCAGACACAAGGATATGAGACAACTGCCTATCTTTTGTGTCTGATAATATTCTGTCCTGACTTGAATGTATAGTACGTATTATAAAGATATCTATTATGTCACAGGAAGCTTCCCTGGTAGCTCAGGGATAAAGAATCTGCCTGCAATGCAGGAGCCACAGGAGACATAGGTTCAATCCCTGGGTCGGGAATATCCCCTGGAGGAGGGCATGGCAACCCACTCCAGTATTCTTGCCTGGAGAATCCCATTGACAGAGGAGCCTGGTGGGCTACAGTCCACAGGGTAATAGAGTCAGCCACGACTGAAGTGACGTAGAACACGTTAATGTATCAAATATCATTCATGTGAAAAAAGTATGCTAAAATATTGTGAATTATTCAAGAAACTCATAATCTGATTTAAATCTGAATCATATTGGCTTTCATCTTTAAGATCCCAGAAAATTTTAGAATTAGGTGAATTCTTAAGAAAATAGCTTAATCTAGGCAGTTTCACACACACACCAAAAAAATGCTTTACAATGAAGGAAAAGATAAATAAGTGTAAAAAAAAAAAAAACAAAAAAACAAGAACTCCAATTCCTCAGAAGACACTGAAGAAAGTGGAAAAATAAGCCAACAAATGGAAAAAAATGTACAAAAAGAATATATGCAGAAGATGTACACAGATTAATATCACAGCATTTTTAATTCCCTTAAATTAATAAGAAAAAAGCAAAACAACTTATGGAAAATTAGACAAAACAAAAAGATATTTTTTAGAAGTAGAAATAAATAATTTGTAAATGTATGAAAATCCATTTATTAATAATTAGGAAAATGAAAAAGAAAAACAACAGGAAGATATTGTTTTTACCCACTTCCTTCAAACATCAGGGCACCTGGCAATATCATAGATGACATAAATACGTAAATGTATACTTAATGTATTCCTTGCTGTAAATTCTGAAGGGTAAGTTTCTTTCTCTAGTTTTGAATTCCATTCCTCCTCTGATAATCCTGTCTTAATCTTCAGAGGGCTTTCCGTGTAAAGAAGTGAGGAAATTCAGTGGGAGCCAGAAGACCTTTTTTCAGTCTGATCTATGCCTTGAATAAATAGGTCTTTAGTCAAAGTCCTTAAGATCTTGATTATTTAATGCCCACTTATGAAATAAAGAGAGTTGGGTTTCATCTTAGAGGTTTCAAACTGTCATCATGTGAAGCCTGAAGATTTGTTTTGTTTGGCTTGGAGAATACTTTTAAGTATTTTAGATTAAAATATCAGCATGTGGAAACTGCATGTTCTGAGATGTAGTGGTCCCCACTGTTTCACATATGTTAATTTATTTTATTACTTACCCACCTTTGAAGGCATTTGAGTTGGTAACCTCTTTAGTAATATCTAAATTTGGTCCATCCAGAATGTCTATAAGATATCAGGTCCATTCCAAAAGGTCCTTGATATCTGTTCCTGTCCAAGACCATTTGGCATGAACCAAAAATTCTCATGGATGTTTTGGATAGGAACTAATTCAAGGAGTCTTTGGGGTAGATTAAATGCCTTATGGACATTTTGCACTGGATTTAGTGTCTGCTAATTTTGACAACCTGAACATGCAGGTTTGTTTGTACTGCCTGCTCTAATGATCATCACCATGCTAGTCTATGAGAGCCATCAGCACAAAGTCTATGTCATTGATTCTGTTGCTAGTTCCCTCAAAAGTCCTGGTACACAGGCACCAGTAAATAATCACTGAATACAAAGTTGTGTGGATAACTGAAGGAATATGATTTACTTCAAATATATAGGCCTATTGGAGAAGGAACTGGCAACCCACTCCAGTATTCTTGCCTGGAAAATTCCATGGACAGAGGAATTGGTGGGCTATTGTCCATTGGATCGCAAAGAATTGGCCACGGCTGAGTACATCAACATATATGTCTATCACAAGGGTCCACAGACTTTTCTATAAGGGTAAGAAAGCAAGTGATTTACTGTAGATCATACAGTCTCCATAACAACTGCTCAATTTCTGCCATTGTAGCGTTTATCATTTAGGACACTTCGGAGAAACATTGCTTAGTCATTCGGTCACTGAGTCATGTCTGACTCTTTATGACCCCATGGACTGCAGCATGCCAGACTTCCCTACCATTCAGTATCTCTTGGAGTTGCTCAAACTCATGTCCAGTGAGTCAATGATGCCATCCAACCATTTCATCCTCTGTTGTCCCCTTCTCCTTCTACCCTCAATTTTTCACAGCATTAGAGTCTTTTCCAAAGGGTTGGCTCTCAACATCGTGTCCAAAGTATTGGAGCTTCAGCTTCAGCATCAGACCTTCCAATGAATATTCAGGACTAATTTCTTCTAGGGTTGACTGGTTTGATCTCCTGGCTGTCCAAGGAACCCTCAAGAGTCTTCAACATCACAGTACAAAAGGATCAATTCTCCAGTGATCAGCCTTCTGTATGGCCCAATTCTCACATCCATACATGACTACTGGAAAAACCATAGCTTTGACTATATGGACCTTTGTTAGCAAAGTGATGTCTCTGCTTTTTAAAATGCTGTCTAGGTTTTCCACTGCTTTTTTTCCAAGGAACAAGCATCTTTTAATTTAATGGCTGCTGTCAGTGATTTTGGAGCTCAATAAAATAAAGTCTGTCACTGATTCCATTGTTTCACTATCTATTAGACATGAAGTGATTGGACCGGTTGCCATGATCTTAGTTTTTTTTAATCTTGAGTTTTATGTCAGCTTTTTCACTCTTCTCTTTCACCTTCATCAAGAGGCTCTTTAGTTCCTTTCCACTTTCTGCCATTAGAGTGGTGTCATCTGTATATCTGAGTTTGTTGATATCTCTCCTGGAAATCTTGATTCCAGCTTGAATTTCACCCAGCTCAACACTTCACATGATATACTCTGCATAGAAGTTAAATAAGCAGAGTGACAATAAACAGGCTTGACATACTCCCTTCCCAATTTTGAACCAGTCCTGTACTGACAGTAGCAGTATTACTGGGGGCAGCAGCAGACCTGTGAAACATGGTATGCTGGCATAAGTCTTTTTGGAGGCGGTCACTGTTACCCTTATAGTGCCTAGAGCCTACCATAATGACTGCAAACTCATGGACTGAGCTACCTCAGGCCAAACTATAAAGAAGGAGCATAGCCCCACCCACCAGTAGACAATTGGATTAAAAATTTACTCTGCCCACTAGAACAAGACTCAGTTTTCCCCACAACCAGTCCCTCCTATCGGAAAGATTCCACAAGCCTCTTATCCTCATCCATCAGAGGGCAGATAGAATGAAAAGCACAATCACAGAAAACTAATCAAAATGCTCACATGGATCACAGATCTGTGTAACTCAGTGAAGCTATGAGACATGCTGCATAGGGCCACCAAAAATGGATGGATAACAGTGGAGAGTTCTGACAAAACATGGTCCATTGGAGAAAGGATGGCAAACCATTTCAGCATTCTTGCCTTGAGAATCCCACGAACAGAGAAATATTGCATGTATATTATTTATTACAAGGCATTGGCTTACAGATTTGTTGTTGACAAATCACAAATTCTGTGGGGCAGATTAGCAAGCTAGAAACTCAGGCAGGAGTTAGTGCTACAGCCTTGAATGTAAATTTCTTGGGCAGACTGGCAGGCTAGAAAGTAAAAGCAGAAGCTCATATTACAGTCTTCTTATTCTCCAGGAAACTTCTCAAGGTCTCTACTGATGTAATGAGCTCTATCCTCACTATAGAGGTTCATCTCCTTTATCTAAAGTCAGTTGATTGTAAATGTGAAGCACACCTTCAAAATACATAGTTGTTTAATTAAGTTCAGTTCAGTTGCTCAGTCATATCTAACTCTTTGTGACCCCATGGACTGTGGCACACCAGGCCTCCTTGCCATCACCAACTCCCGGGGTTTACTCAAACTCATGTCCATTGAGTCAGTGATGCCATCCAACCATTTCATACTCTCCTGTCCCCTTCCCCTCCTGCCTTCAATATTTCCCAGCATCAGGTTCTTTTCAAATGAGTCAGTCCTTTGCATCAGGTGGCCAAAGTACTGGAGTTTCAGCATCAGCATCAGTTGTTCCAATGAACACTCAGGACAGATTTCCTTTAGGATGGACTAGTTGGATCTCCTTGCAGTCCAAGGGGCTCTCAGGAGTCTTTTCCAACACAACAGTTCAAAAGCAATCAATTCTTCAGTGCTCAGCTTTCTTTATAGTCAAACTCTCACAACCATACATGACTACTGGAAAAACCATAGCCTTGACTAGACAGACCTTTGTTGACAAAGTAATGTCTCTTTTTAAAACGCCATCTAGGTTGGTCATAACTTTTCTTCCAAGGAGTAAGCGTCTTTTAATTTCAAGACTGCAATCACTATCTGCAGTGGTTTTGGAGCCCAAGAAAATGAAGTCTGCCACTGTTCCCACTTTTCTCCCATCTATTTGCCATGAAGTGATGGGATCAGATGTCATGATCTTAGTTTTCTGAATGTTGAGCTTTAAGCCAACTTTTCCACTCTCTTCTTTCACTTTAATCACGAAGCTCTTTAGTCCTTCTTCACTTTCTGCCATAAGGGTGGTGTCAGAATCATATCTGAGGTTATTGATATTTCTTCTGGCAATCTTGTTCCCAGCTTGCACTTCCTCCAGCCCAGCGTTTCTCATGATTACTCTGCATATAAATTAAATAAGCAGGGTGACAATATACACCCTGGACATACTCCTTTTCCTATTTGGAACCAGTCTGTTGTTCCATGTCCACTTCTAACTATTGCTTCCTGACTTACATACAGATTTCTCAAGAGGTGGGTCAGGTGGTATGGTATCCCCATCTCTTTCAGAATTTTCCACAGTTTATTGTGATTCACACAGTCAAAGACTTTGGCATAGTTTGCAAAGTTTGCATGGCTTGCAAAGGCAAATGTTTGATTAAACAACTAAATAGCATAGTCTACTGAAAGTAATACATGAAACTAATCATCACACAATGCTAAAACAACCATAGAAATTATGCAAACATACAATAGCTAGGACATGAAGGCAATCTAAATGTCCATCAGCAGATGAATGGATAAGAAAGTTGTGGTGCATATACACAGTGGAATATCACTCAGCTACAAAAAGAGAACACATTTAAGTCAGTTTTAATGAGGTGGATGAAACCGGACCTTATTATACAGAGTGAAGTAAGCCAGAAAGACAAACACCAATACAGTACATTAATACATATACATGGAATTTAGAAAGATGGTAACAATGACCCTATATGCAAGGCAGCAAAAGAGACACTGATATAAAGAACAGACTTTTGAACTCTGTGAAACAAGGCAAGGGTGGGACGATTTGAGAGAATAGCATTGAAACATGTATGCAAATTAGATCCCCAGTCCAAGTTCAGTGCATGAAGCAGGCCACTCAAAGCCAGTGCTCTGGGACAACCTAGAGGGATCGGATAGGGAGGGAGATGGGAGGGGGCTTCAGGACAGGGGGATACATGTACACCCATGGCTGATTCATGTCAGTGTATGGCAAAACTCACCACAATATTTCAAAGTAATTAGCCTCCAATTAAAATAAACAAATTAATTTTAGAAAGGAATGTATGTAAACAAATTGATATAGATGTTTCTGTGTTCCAATAAAATTTTATTTAGTTTGAACTTCATATCCTTTTCACATGTCACAAATTGTAATTCTTTAATTGATTTTTCCTTGAAAGACTACAAAGTATAAAAATTATTTTTAGCTCATGGATGTAGATCATATAAAACCAAGTGATGCATCAAATTTGGACCAGGGTCCATAGTTGATGACCCCTGCTCCAGGACAATGTGCTTTATTTTCATTAATTATAAATACATTGTGCTGAGCACATCATGAGGAATGCCAAGTTGGATGAGTTACAAGCTGGAATCAAGATAGGTGGGTGAAACATCAAAAATCTCAGGTATGCTGATGATACCATTCTAATGGCAGAAAGAGAAGAGGAACTAAAAAAACCTCTTAATGAGGGTGAAGGAAAAGAGTGAAAGAGATGGCTTAAAGCTAAATATTAAAAAAAAAAAAAAAAATCAAGATCATGGCATCTGGCCCCATTACTACATGTAAATAGAAGGGGGAAATGTGGAAGTACTGACAGATTTCCTCTTCTTGAGCTCCAAAATCACTGTGGGTGGTTACTGCAGCCATGAAATCAGAAGACAATAGCTTCTTGGAAAGAAAGCAATGACAAACCTAGTATGTTGAAACCAGACATTACTCTGCCAACAAAAGGTCCGTATAGTCAAGGTTATGGTCTTCCCAGCGGTCATGTATGGATGTGAGAATTGGGCTTTTAAGAAGGCAGAATGCCAAAGAATTGATGCCCTTGACCTGTGGTGTTGGAGGAAACTCCTGAAAGCCCCTTGCACAGCAAGGAGATGAAACCAGTCAATCTCAAAGGAGATCAAACCTGAATATTCACTGGAGGAGCTGATGCTGAAGCTGAAACTCAAGTATTTTGGTCATCTGATGTGAACAGATGACTCTTTGGAATAGTCTCTGATGCTGAGAAAGATTGAGGACAGAAGGAGAAGAGCATCAAAGTGTGAGAGGGCTGGATGGCATCACTGATACAATAAACATGAACTTGGGCAAATTTCAGGAGATGGTGAGGAACAGGGAGGCCCGGCGTGCTACAATCCATGGGGTCGCAAGGAGGCTGACATGACTGGGTGACTGAACAACAACAACAATATTAACACACACCTATACGTATACAAAGAACTTTAAAACTGGTGTTACTGACAGCTATTCTCAAAGCAAAGCTTAAATGTAACAAGTGAGAAAATGTTAAGGGAAATTATAAAAGTTCAGTTACTAGAGTCTTTTATTAATGCTAAATATTGTGGTTATCTCAGTATAGTTTATGTGTAATAATTTTCTGAGGAAAGAAGAATGGACTAAAATATCTACCAAAGTCTTTCTATGTCTCTAATTCCACAAAATAGCGGTCAAATAGTGCTTAAATATGTTGATAACTTATAAATGTATTAATCTCCCCATTTATTTTTATGTTATTTTACATATTTTAATTAAATTTTATTTTTCCAGACAAAACATCCTTTATAAATTTTTTTTAATTTTATATTAGAGCACAGTTAATTAGCAATGCTATGCTAGTTTCAGAGGTATGGCAAAGTAATTATTGTACATATACATAAATATATGTTCTTTTTTAAATTATGTTCCCACTTAAGTTATTACAGAATGGTGAACAGAGTTTGTTATGCTACAGAGTAGGTCCTTGTTGGCCATCTATTTTAAATAACAGTGCTTACATATCAGTCCCAAACTACCAATCTATCTCTCCCCCTACCAAGTTCATTCTCTAAGTCTACGAATCTGTTACTGTTTTGCAAATAAGTTTTTTTGTTTGTTTGTTTGTGTTTTTTTTTTAGATTCAACATATAAGCAATATATGATATTGTCTTTCTCTATCTGACTTAACTTCACTTAGTATAACAATTGCCAGTTCCATCCATGTTGTGGCAAATATATTATTTCATTCTTTTTATGATTAAGTAGTATTCCAGTATATGTATTTCCCACATCTTCTTTATTTATACATCTATTTAGGTTGCTTCCACACCTTGGCTTTTGTGAGCAGTGCTGCAATGAATATTGGGGTGCTTGTATCCTTTTGGACCGTGTTTTTCTCCAGATGTCATATGCTCAGGACTGGGGTTACTGGATCTTATGGTCGTCCTATTCTTAATTTCTTAAGGGCCCCCTCTACTGTTCTCCATAGAGGCTGTACAAATTTACATTCCCACCAAAAGTGTGAGAGGGTTTCCTTTTCTCCACACCTCCAACCTTTATTGTTGGTATATTTTTTTGATGGTAGTCATTCTGCCTAGTTTGATATGATATCTCGTTGTAGTTGCAATTTCTATTTCTCTAATAATTAACCATGTTGAACATCTTTTCATGTGCCTCTTAGCCACCTGTATGTCTCCTTTGGAGAAATGTTTCTTTTGGTCATCTGCCCATTTTTTGAGTGGGTCGCTTGTTTGTTTGCTGATTGACCCACATGAGTTATTTGTAAATTTTGAAGACTAATCTATCATCAGTAGCATTGTTTGCAAATATTTTCTTTCATTCTATGAATTATCTTTTAGTTGTGTCTATGCTTTTCTCTGCTATGCAAAAGCTTATGAGTTTAATTAGGCCCCATTTGTTTATTTTTGGTTTAATTTCCATTTGTTTAAGAGATGGATCAAAAGAAGTATTGCTGTGGCTATGTTAAATAACATTCTGCCTATGTTTTCCTCTAAGAGTTTTATAGTATCAGGTCTTACACTTAGATCTTTAATCCATTTTGAGTTTATTTCTGTGTGTGGTGTTAAGGAGTGTTCTGATTTCATTTTTTTTTTTTTTTATAAATAACTGTCCAGTTTTCCCAGAACCATTTATTGAAGAGTGTGTCCTTCCTCCATTGTATGGTACTGCCTCCTTTGTCATAGATTAATTCACCATAAGTGTTTGGGTTAATTTCCAGGCTTTTTATCTTCTTCTTTTGATTTACATTTTGTCTTTGTGCCAGTGCCATACTGTTTTGATCACTGTAACTTAGTAGTATAGTCTGAAGACAGAGAACCTAGTTCTTACAGCTCTGCTTTACCCTCTCAAGATCGCTTCAGTTATTCAGAGTCTTTTGTGTTTTCATACAAATATTAAAATTTCCTTTGTGTTATTTGTTGATTTTCCCCTGTTTGTTTCCCCCTGTTTGCTTTATTATTATTTTTTCTTTGTCCTTAGTTTTTATCAGTTTGATGAATATGTGTCTGGGTGTGTTCCTACTCATATTTATCCTGCCTAGTACTCTTTGCACTTCCAAAATTTGAGTGACTGCTTCCTTTCTAACGTTTGGGAATGTTTCAGCCACTTTTTGAAAACTCTTCAAATATTTTCCCAGGCCATCTCTCTCTCTCCCTCTCTTCTCCTCCTGGGGCATCTATAATGTGAATGTTGGTTCATTTAATGTTACCCCAGAGGTCTCTTATACTATCTTCACTTATTTTCATTTATTCTTTCTTTATTCTGTTCTGTGGCAATGATGTCCACCATTCTGTCTTCTAGCTCACTTCCACATTCTTCTGTCTTAGTTACTTTTCTATTGTTTCCTTCTGTTGCATTTTTCTTTTCAATTATTGTATTGTTCACTTCTGCTTGCTTGTTCTTTAGTTCGTGTAAGTCTTTCTTAAGGATGTCTTATATTTTCTCAATCTGTGCCTCCATTCTTTTTCTGAGGCCTCAGATCATTTTCACTATCATTATTCTGAATTATTTTTCTGGTAGATTGCTTATCACTACTTTAGTTAGTTTCTTTACTGAAGTTTTATCTTGTTTCTTTATCTGAGACATATCCCTCTGCCGTATCATCTTGTCTAACTTTCTGTAACTGCAGTTTCCATTCCACAAGCTTCTTGTTTCTGCTGTCTTCCCCCTGGTGGATGAGACTAAGTGACTTGTGCAAGCTTCATGGTGGGAGAGACTGGTTCCTGCCCATTCATATGTGGAGCTGGGTCTTGTCCCTCTGGTAGGTAGGGACATGCTTCATAAGACTGGAAGCAACCTGTCTGCTGATTGGTGGGGCTGTGATCTCACCCGTTGGTTTGCCCTTAGGCATCCCGTCACTGAAGACTACAGTCTGTTGGTTGGGTGTATGTCTTTGGGAGGAAATGTTGTCCTCCAGCAGGACTCATGCTAAAGAATACTTGCCAACAATGCTGCCACCAGCGTCTTTATCCCCATAATCAGTCATAGTTTACCCCTGCCTCTGCAGGAACCCTCCAGTACTGGTAGGAAATTCATGGCCTGATATCTTATTATTTCACTGCTGGGTCCAGGTGTGCACTCGACCTTTGTGCACCTTTCAGGAGTGGAGTTTCTATTTCTCCTGCTCCTGTGGAATCCCTGTGATCAAATCACGGTGGCCTTCATAGTCAAATTCTCTGGGGGCTCCCTCCTCCCATTGCCAGACCTCTAGGTGTGAGGCTCAGGATTTTTGCTTCTATGGGAAAACTTCTGTAGTACAATTACTTTCCCATTTCTGGTTCACTCACCTGTCAGGTTTGAGATTTGTTTTTAGTGTAAGTATACATCACCTATTGTCTCATGTGGCTTCTTTGTCTTTGGATGTAATGTATGCTTTTTGGTAGGTTCCACCATTTTGTTGTTGTTGATGATGTTTTGTTTTTGTAAGAAAGGATGATTGCATGTCTTTCTACTTTGCCATACTGCTGGCCTTTATCATAATCAATCTCCCCTTTTCATGCTAAATAATCCTCGACTCCAGCCCCTGAACATAGATACTAACACACACACACATACACATATATTTCATTTATTCTGTTCTCTATATATTTACTAATGTCCTTATAATATGTCAGGCTTTTTACCAGATACAGTATATAAAGAAATGGCCTAATTTAAGTCATGTTTCTTTAATAAAAATAAATCATGGGACTAGGTAAGAAAAAATAATTCTTAGGTATTTACCATTTTTATCAGACATGCTAGATAAGTCATCTGATTTAGTCCTCAATACAACTCAATGTAGTATGGCCAGGTGAAAGCTAGAATGTATTCAATTCAGATTTCATAGGAATAGTGAATTTTTTTTTTTAGTATAATACTTTCCAATGAATATTTTGGACACACTTGTATTAAAAAGTCAGGGCACACTTGTGTTAAAAAAAAAAAAAAATCCCTGAATTAGGAAATAGCTTATCACAATCCATGAGTTTGCAGAGAGTTCGACACATTGTGCATATGCGCACATGCTAAAAATTAAATGAAATTCATATTTATACTTTTATTTGTTAAATTTTGCAACTCTAGCTCAATGAGATGTAGGAAATACCTTATCAAGTTTATACGGGAGTAAAGCGATGCTCAAGAAGATTAATTTAGTCGTTTAGGTTCATGCATCTGGAATTCCCTGTAATGTCTCCCCTCATGAATATCAGATAAAGAAACAGACTACAAAGAAATGGATGTACTCCAGTGTATTGGAAAGGAAAAAGGGATGAAATTAATTCCATCTGGATAACTTTATATGACCAAATAGTAGGTAAAGTATAAGTAAAAATCAATCAACTAAAACAGATTTGAACCATTTTATTATTATTTGATCTTCCAAAATAGTGCTTACTTTTATAAGATTCCTTTGAATTTAATATTAGCACCTTGACTCATTATTCTGCTACAGAAGAATTCCCCATAGGTAGTAATATTTTATTGATTTTTTTAAAAAAATTGACAAATCGTTATTAAGACTCTAATTCAGTTATTATCAGCATAAAAATGTCCAAATCTTATTTTTCTCACTTGAGTACAAAGAAGCTATATTGAAGACAGAGGTCAAGTGAAATTTAAGAAATGTGTCCAGTTATTTTGTCTTATCAGTTCATTGCAGATCAAAAGAAGAAAGCCAAAAATCTTTATTAGAGAGCTAAAAGAATAATTTCACATAGCAATTGTTAATGAAACAAAAATATCTATTTCTTCCTGATTTCTCTTTTTTAGATGAAAAAGAAAATTATATCTGACAGCTGGATTCTGATTGCATGTAATATGTAACTATTTCTTAATTTCAAATGAAGTCTGTTGTGTAGTAGAAAAGATTCTTCATTTCCCCGAACTATATAGAAAATGAACACTAAGTAAACTTCTGCTACAATTGATATAAAATATTTAATTCTTTTTAATTTTTTTTAAAAAATTTTATTTACTTTATTGAAGGATAATCGCTTTACAGAATTTTGCTGTTTTCTGTCAAACCTCAACATGAATCAACCATAGGTATACATATATCCCCTCCCTTACAGGTTGATACAGAGCCCCTGTTTGAGTTTCCTGAGCCATACTGCAAATTCCCATTGGCTATTTATTTTATATATGGCAATGTAGAAAATTTCAGAAAAAAAATTTTGAAAAAAATGCATTCTGTAGCCACACTTGGTAATCATCACAGCGTGTTCATGAAGAAGTGTTCTGTCCCCTAAGTGAGGCAGAAGGGAGATCAGGAATAGCACAAGCCTTTGTCTTCATGAAGAGCTGTCACTTATGACCCATCTTCATGAGAGACTTGACTCACTTCTACTATTAAAGTTTCAAAACATATCCCACATTTCTGGTGTTCGTATTTTTGAAATAGTCAAAACTGAACTGAGAGAGTCCTCTTAGTTTTCCCTGTGGGAGAAGAATGCCTGACAAGTGATGGAAATAGCCTGGTCTGTATCTGTCTGGTGACTGTGCCTCCCCGCTGCTTGTGCTCAGGAGAAAAAAGTGTACAGACTGCTCCTGAGAAAGGGATGCCTACAGTGATTGTTCAATACATTTCTTTGTTCTTCCGATGATGTTCTTTCTAAGGGTTCTACAAAGTAGAAAACAGAGAAAAGAAAAATACATTGAAACACTTATCCAAAAATATGCATTAGATGACAGAGGCTGAACTATATTCTTCCTTTTCATCGAAGTTTTAAACATTTGCTCTGGTACAAAGTTCACTTAAATGTACTCAGATTTATTCAGAATTCTTTAGTCTTACTAATATAACACAGAGGTTGAAAGTACCCCCCACCATACATTGTATTTGGTCCCCTGTTATTTTACTAACACATTAGATTGCCTTCAAAACTCAAAACTGTATATGTGTGTGTGTGTGTATCTGTTACAACAGACCCCTTTAACACTTAATATGTCCAACACAGAATTTTAAGTCATGTTCCATGTGAATATAGATTTCTACAGAATAAACCTCAGAGTATTCACATTAAAATATGTCTATAGGAACACAGTGTTGTTGTTGTTGTTGTTGTTTTCAATGCCTATGAAGAAGCTCAGCTAAAATTAACTAATTAATTTTTCATTCACTAGTTGTAAAAAATAAGATGGATTAAGAGTCTGTTGTGAACCTTCAGATTTTCAGGAATATGACATAATTTAGAGGAGAATTATATGTTTAAATAAAACAAGATGGGAAAAGAATCTTAGTAAGTGAAATAAGGCATTTTCTCACTGGTAAATCTTTTTTAATTGATTGAAAAATGATAATTGACAACATATAGCTTTGTGTATTAAATGTTAAATTATTTTCAGTGCATCAATATCAATGTGTTGGTGAACAACGATTATTTCAGAATATATGGAGGTGGGACTTCCCTGGGGATCCAGTGGTTAAAAATCCACCTTGCAATGCAGGAGACATGGGTTCAATTCCTGGTCAGTCAGGGGACTAATATCTCACATGCTTGGGAGCAACTAACCCCCACGCAACAACACCTGAAGCCCATGAGCTCTAGAACCTGAGCATCACAACTAGAGAGACTTCATGCCACAACTAGAGAGCCCTCGTGCGACACGTTGCAAGTAAGACCCAGCACGGTCAAATAAATGAAGAAAGAAAATATTTAAAATAGGATATATGAGGTCTATAGACATTAGTAAATAGCCTGAACATCAATAAAACCTAGCTGGCTAGGTATACATCTTGGAGATTTTTTTTAATGAAATTTTTCTCTTCACTCCTTGAATCTATGAAATCTGAGCATGGGAGAAAAAGGTAAATTTTATATTTTCTAGATTACTTTCAGTGTCTTTTGTTAATTTAGCTACTTCTCTTCAAGTAATTCCAAATGCCAGCTTTCATCTCCATCTCATATATATATATATATATATATAATGCCAGTAGTTTAAAGACTTTTTTTTTTTTTTTTTGCATAATGGCAACTCTATATTAAAACAGAGTTCAAAGAAGCCAGAGTAATAAGTGGCTTTTAATAAGTGGCTTTCTCAAAGAATTTAGATTTCTTTCTCACTTACAGAAGTGAAGTGGAAATTTGAAGCTTCCTGCTAACCACAGTAGGAGGTACACTTGTTTTAATTTTATATATAGCTCATCCTGTTTGAAAACACCCATTTCTCCACAAAGTAAAGAAAGATAACTTCTTACACTGTGATTTCATGATGAAAAATTGTATCATCAATAGAGTAGATCCACCATTAAAAAAGAACGTTTTAGGAAATCAACATTTATTTTGAGAGCTGTGAAATTTTGATCCACACTGATGACCGGTCACGATTTCAGACAACTCATGGGAAATAATTTTGCAAAACGTAATGGAAGAAGAACATTTTGTTTCCATTCGGTTAGGAAGAAACTTTTTATTACATTTTTACATTTAAACAAAGAGAATGTTAGAAATTATGCTGGCCAGTATCACCTAAGAATCTCTAAATCATGCTTCAAAACCAAAATGCTGTATTTTTTTTTTTTTTTTTACTGCAAATACTTTCTTATTTTTTTTTTCAATTGGTTATTCTACAAATATTTATTGAACAGCACTGAGTCTCCTCTGTTCTTCCTCCCTTCATTTATTCACTCAAATGTAAATATTTTCTGATTGCCTGTCCTGTGTTAAATACCAGGAATACAGAGGTAACAAGACAGATAACCTGTAGCCCTTATAATGACCCGGTTCTGGCTTTGACAGTGACAGCTCCCAAAGTGAACTCTTGGGAGCAGTGGACTGTAGTTAAAAAGCGAATTCAGAGTGACAGGACCTTAAGATGTCAGAGCTGAGGATGAAGAGCTCAGTAGCCCAGTGAGGAACCTGGCCTTTGTCCCAAGGGTGAGGGTAAGCTTCTAGAAACTTAAAGGAGGGAGAGTGATTTCTGATGGTGGGTGGAGATAAAAGAGAATGGAATTTTCTTGCTCTGTTTCTTTTTTTTTTTTTTCTTCCTGACTTTATTTATGTATTTATTTATTTATTTATTGAACTTTCTTGTTCTCTATCTTATTTTATTTTTTCATTTATTTTTATTAGTTGGAGGATAATTACTTTACAACATTGCAGTTTTTTTTTTTTTTAGTGTTTTTATTTTATTTATTTTTTTTATTTATTTTTTTTTACATTGCAGTGGTTTTTGTCATACATTGGAATGAATTAGCCATGGATTTACATGTATTCCCCATCCCGGTCCCCCCCCCCCCCCACCTCCCTCTCTACCCGATCCCTTTGGGTCTTCCCAGTGCACCAGGCCCTAGCACTTGTCTCATGCATCCAACCTGGGCTGGTGATCTGTTTCACCTTAGATAATACACATGTTTCAATGCTGTTCTCTTGAAACATCCCACCCTCGCCTTCTCCCACAGAGTCTACAAGTCTGTTCTATACATCTGAGTCTCTTCCTCTGTTTTGCATATAGGGTTATCGTTACCATCATTCTAAAGTCCATATATATGTGTTAGTATACTGTAATGGTCTTTATCTTTCTGGCTTACTTTGCTCTGTATAATGGGCTCCAGTTTCATCCATCTCATCAGAACTGATTCAAATGAATTCTTTTTAATGGCTGAGTAATATTCCATGGTGTATAGGTACCACAGCTTCCTTATCCATTCGTCTGCTGATGGGCATCTAGGTTGCTTCCATGTCCTGGCTATTACAAACAGTGCTGTGATGAACACTGGGGTGCACGTGTCTCTTTCAGATCTGGTTTCCTCGGTGTGTATGCCCAGAAGTGAGATTGCTGGGTCATATGGCAGTTCTATTTCCAGCTTTTCAAGAAATCTCCAAACTGTTTTCCATAGTGGCTGTACTAGTTTTCATTCCCACCAACAGTGTAAGAGGGTTCCCTTTTCTCCACACCCTCTCCAGCATTTATTGCTTGTAGACTTTTGGATAGCAGCCATCCTGACTGGCGTGTAATGATACCTCATTGTGGTTTTGAGTTTCATTTCTCTGATAATGAGTGATGCTGAGCATCTTTTCATGTGTTTTTTTGCCATCTGTATGTCTTCCTTGGAGAAATGTCTGTTTAGTTCTTTGGCCCATTTTTTGATTGGGTCATTTATTTTTCTGGAGTTGAGATGGAGGAGTTGCTTGTATATTTTTGAGATTAATCCTTTGTCTGTTGCTTCGTTTGCTATTATTTTCTCCCGATCTAAGGGCTATCTTTTCACCTTGCTTATACTTTCCTTTGCTGTGCAAAAGCTTTTAAGTTTCATTAGGTCCCATTTGTTTATCTTTGCTTTTGTTTCTAAAATTCTGGGATGTGGGTCATAGAGGATCCTGCTATGATTTATGTCAGAGAGTGTTTTGTCTATGTTCTCCTAGAGGAGTTTTATAGTTTCTGGTCTTACATCTAGATCTTTAATCCATTTTTGAGTTTATTTTTGTGTATGGTGTTAGAAAGTGTTCTAGTTTCATTCTTTTACAGGCGGTTGACCAGTTTTCCCAGCACCACTTGTTAAAGAGGTTGTCTTTTTTCCATTGTATATCCTTGCCTCCTTTGTCGAAGATAAGGTGACCATAGGTTCATGGATTTATCTCTGGACTTTCTATTCTGTTCCATCGATCTATATTTCTGTCTTTGTGCCAGTACCATACTGTCTTGATGACTGTGGCTTTGTAGTATAGTCTGAAGTCAGGCAGATTGATTCCTCCAGTTCCATTCTTCTTTCTCAAGATTACTTTGGCTATTCGAGGTTTCTTGTATTTCCAGACAAATTGTGAAATTATTTGTTCTAGTTCTGTGAAAAATACCGTTGGTAGCTTGATAGGGATTGCACTTAATCTATAGATTGCTTTGGATGGTATAGCCATTTTGACAATACTGATTCTTCCAATCCATGAACACGGTATATTTCTCCATCTGTTTGTGTCCTCTTTGATTTCTTTCATCAGTGTTTTATAGTTTTCTATGCATAGGTCTTTTGTTTCTTTAGGTAGATATACTCCTAAGTATTTTATTTATTTTTTTTTTGTTGTTGCAATGGTGAATGGTATTGTTTCCTTAATTTCTCTTTCTGTTTTCTCATTGTTAGTGTATAGGAATGCAAGAGATTTCTGTGTGTTAATTTTATATCCTGCAACTTTACTGTATTCATTGATTAGCTCTAGTAGTTTTCTGGTAGAGTCTTTAGGGTTTTCTATGTAGAGGATCATGTCATCTGCAAACAGTGAGAGTTTCACTTCTTCTTTTCCTATCTGGATTCCTTTTACTTATTTTTCTTCCCTGAATTCTGTGGCCAACACTTCCAAAACTATGTTGAATAGTGGTGGTGAGAGTGGGCACCCTTGTCTTGTTCCTGATTTCAGGGGAAATGCTTTCAATTTTTCACCATTGAGGGTGATGCTTACTGTGGGTTTGTCATATATAGCTTTTATTATGTTGAGGTATGTTCCTTCTATTCCTGCTTTCTGGAGAGTTTTAATCATAAATGGATGTTGCCAGTGCACCAGGCCCGAGCACTTGTCTCATGCACCCAACCTGGGCTGGTGATCTCTTTCACCCTAGATAATATGCATGTTTCGATGCTGTTCTCTTGAAACATTCCACGCTCGCCTTCTCCCAGAGTCCACAAGTCTGTTCTATACATCTGAGTCTCTTTTTCTGTTTTGCATATAGTGTTATTGTTACCATCTTTTTAAATTCCATATATATGTGTTAGTATACTGTAATGGTCTTTATCTTTCTGGCTTACTTTGCTCTGTATAATGGGCTCCAGTTTCATCCATCTCATTAGAACTGATTCAAATGAATTCTTTTTAATGGCTGAGTAATATTCCATGGCGTATATGTACCACAGCTTCCTTATCCATTCGTCTGCTGATGGGCATCTAGGTTGCTTCCATGTCCTGGCTATTATAAACAGTGCTGTGATGAACATTGGGGTGCACGTGTCTCTTTCAGATCTGGTTTCCTCGGTGTGTATGCCCAGAAGTGGGATTTCTGGGTCATATGGCAGTTCTATTTCCAGCTTTTTAAGAAATCTCCAAACTGTTTTCCATAGTGGCTGTACTAGTTTTCATTCCCACCAACAGTGTAAGAGGGTTCCCTTTTCTCCACACCCTCTCCAGCATTTATTGCTTGTAGACTTTTGGATAGCAGCCATCCTAACAGCATTACATCTGCGTGTAATGGTACCTCATTGTGGTTTTGATTTGCATTTCTCTGATAATGAGTGATGTTGAGCATCTTTTTATGTGTGTTTTTTTTTTTTTTTTTTTTTTTTGCCACCTGTATGTCTTCCTTGAAGAAATGTCTGTTTAGTTCTTTGGCCCATTTTTTAATTGGGTCATTTATGATGGGGAATACTTTTAAATCCATGGCTAATTCATTTCAATGTATGACAAAAACCACTGCAATGATGTAAAGTAATTAGACTCCAACTGATAGAAATAAATGGAAAAAAAAAAATAAATGGTTGTTGAATTTTGTAAAAGGCTTTTTTGGTATCTATTGAGATAATCCTCTGTTTCTTTTAAGAGGAGCAAAATAACAGTAAGTTTGTATGCAAATGGGAATAGGTCAGTAGAAACAAACAAACAAACAAACAAACAGAAAACTTCACGTGTAAGAAAAAGCAGGAAAGTTATGACAAACCTAGACATGTGTTAAAAAGCAAAGCTAACACTTTGCAGACAAAAGCCCATATAGTCAAGGCTATGGTCTTTCCAGTAGTCACTACTTTCCAGTAGACTCACATAAGGTTGTGAGAGCAAGACCATAAAAAAAAGCAGAGAGCCAAAGAATTTGTGTTTTCTGACTGTGATGCTGAAAAAGACTCTTGAGAGTTCCTTGGACAGCAGGGAGATCAAATCAGTCAATATTAAAAGAAATCAATCCTAAATACTCAGTGGAAGGACTGATGCTGAAGCTAAAGCTCCAATAATTTGGCCAACTGATGCAACAAGCAAACTCATTGGAAAAGACCCTGATGCTGGTAAAGATTGAGGGCATGAGGAGAAGGGGATGATGGAGGATGAGATGATTGAATGGAATCACCAATGCAATGGATATGAAGTTGGGCAAACTCCCAGGAGATGGTGAGGGACAGAGAAGTCTACTGTGCTGCAGTAGATGGAGTCATGAAGAATTGGACACGACTTGGCACCTGGACAACAGCAACAGTAAAAAGCAGAGATGGTAGAATGGTGCCAAGGACTGTGCTGAGGTGCAGTGTGGTGGGTTGGAGAGATCCTAGGGACTCGAGGAAAGGAGGCACTTATTAACAGTGCCTAGAAGCACTCATGGGAGCCTCTTTAGAGTCACTCTTTTCTCACTGAAAGGAGAGTAGTGTAATCTGCATATCTGAGTTTTTTGATATTTCTCCCAGAAATATTGACTCCAATTTGAGCTTCATCCAACCCGTGCCTTTCACATGATGCACCCTGCATAGAAGTTAAATAAGCAGGATGATAATATGTGCCTTGACATACTCCTTTCCCAATTTTGAACCAGTCCAGTGTCCTATGCCTGCTTCTAACTATTGCTTCTTGACCTGCATACAGGTTTCTCAGGAGGCAGGTAAGATGATCTGGTATTCTCATCTCTTGAAAAACATTTCCAGTTTGTTGTGATCCACATAGACAAAGGCTTTAATGTAGTCAATGAAGCAGAAGTAGATGCTTTTTTTTTTTTTTTCCTGGAATTTCCTTGCTTTCTCTATTATCCAATTGATGTTGGCAACTTGATCTCTGGTCCCTCTGCCTTTTCTAAATCCAGTTTATACAACTGGAAGTTCTTGGTTCACTTACTGATGAAGAATAGTTTGAAGGATTTGGGGCATTACCTTGCTAGTATGTGAAATGAGTACAACTGTGCAGTAGCTTGACATTCTTTGGCATTGGTCTTCTTTGTAATTGTAATGAATACTGACCTTTACCAGTGCTTCTCCACTGCTGAGCTTACCAAGTTTGCTGGCATATTCAGTGTAGCACTTTAACAGCATCATCTTTTAGGATTTGAAACAGCTCAGCTAGAATAACCCAGATAACCAAAATCATGTGATCACTCGCCTAGAAGCCAGACATCCTGGAGTCTGAAGTCAAGTGGGCCTTAGGAAGCATTCTTATGAAAATAACTAGTGGAGATGACAAAATTCCAGTTGAACTATTTCATATCCTAAAATATTTAATATCAAATGAAAGAAGCAGTCTGTAGTATAGAGCATAATCTTTCATTATAGACCATTTCGCATTTTATAATGTATTGCTCTGTGTTTTGACTGTTTTCTTTTTACTCTCTAACTTGTTTTATAAGATATGCATTATCTCTTTCAACAAGTGCTTGGGCCTGGTGCACTGGGAAGACCCAGAGGGATCGGGTAGAGAGGGAGGTGTGGTGGGGATCGGGATGGGGAACACATGTAACTCCATGGCTAATTCATATCAATGTATGACAAAAACTACTACAATGTTGTAAAGTAATTAGCCTCCAACTAATAAAAATAAATGGAAAAAAAAAAAGATATGCATTGTCTCTTTCAAAAGATCCCATGGTCCATTAGGGAAAGTACGTTCAAGACCAGGAGGGGTGGCTGTGACAAGATACCCCTCGTCCAAGATAAGGAGCACGGGCTGCGCTTTGCTGGAGCAGCCATGAAGAGATACCCCACGTCCGAGGTAAGAGAAACCCAAGTAAGACGGTAGGTGTTGCAAGAGGGTGTCAGAGGGCAGACATACTAAAACCATAATCATAGAAAACTAGACAATATGATCACAGGACCACAGCCTTGTCTAACTCAATGAAACTGAGTCATGCCGTGTGGGGCCACCCAAGATGGTCGGGTCATGGTGGAGAGATCTGACGGATTGTGGTCCACTGGAGAAGGGAATGGCAAACCACTTCAATATTCTTGCCTTGAGAACCCCATGAACAGCATAAAGGCAAAATGATAGGATACTGAAAGAGGAATTCCCCAGGTCAGTAGGTACCCAATATGCTACTGGAGATCAGTGGAGAAATAACGCCAGAAAGAATGAAGGCATAGAGCCAAAGCAAAAATAATACTCAGTTGTGAATGGGACTGGTGAGAGAAGCAAGGTCTGATGCTGTAAAAGAGCAATATTGCATAGGAACCTGGAACTTTAGGTCCTTGAAAATTGGAAGTGGTCAAACAGGGGATGTCAAGAGTGCGTGTTGACATTCTAGGAACCAGCGAACTAAAATGGATTGGAATGGGTGAATTTAACTCAGATGACCATCATATCTACTACTGTGAGCAGGAATCTCTTAAAAGAAATGGAGTAGCCATCTTGGTCAACAAAAGAGTTGGAAATGCAGTACTTGGATGCAATCTCAAAAATGACAGAATGAACTCTGTTCGTTTCCAAGGCAGACCATTCAATATCATGGTAATACAAGCCTATGCCCCAACCAGTAATGCTGAAGAAGCTGCAGTTGAATGGTTCTATGAAGACCTACAATACCTTTTAAAACAAACACCCAAAAAAAGATGTCCTTTTCACTATAGGGGACTGGAATGCAAAGGTTGGAAGTCAGGAAACACCTGGAGTAACAGTAAAATTTGTCCTTGGAGTACAGAATGAAGCGGGACAAAGGATAATAGAGTTTTGCCGAGAGAATGCACTGGTCATAGCAAACACCCTCTTCCAACAACACAAGAGAACACTCTACACATGGACATCACCAGATGGTCAACACCGAAATCAGATTGATTATATTCTTTGCAGCCAAAGATGGAGAAGCTCTAAACAGTCAGCAAAAACAAGACCAGGAGCTGACTGTGACTCAGATCATGAACTCCTTATTGCCAAATTCAGACTTAAACTGAAGAAAGTAGGGAAAACCACTAGACCATTCAGGTATGACCTAAATCAAATCCCTTATGACTATACAGTGGAAGTGAGAAATAGATTTAAGGGACTAGATCTGATAGACAGAGAGCCTGCAAACTATGGATGGAGGTTCATGATATTGTACAGGAGACAGGGATCAAGACCATCCCCATGGAACAGAAATGCAAAAAGGCAAAATGGTTGTCTGAGGAGGCCTTTCAAATAGCTATGAAAAGAAGAGAAGCAAAAAGCAAAGGAGAAAAGGAAAGATATTCCCATTTGAATGCAGAGTTCCAAAGAATAGCCAGGAGAGATAAGAAATCCTTCCTCAGCGCTCAATGCAAAGAACTAGAAGAAAAAAAAAAAAAAAAAACAGAATGGGAAAGACTAAAGATTTATTCAGGAAAATTAGAGATATCAAGGGAAAGTTTCATGCAAAGATGGGTTCAATAAAGGACAGAAATAGTATGGACCTAACAGAAGCAGAAGATATTAAGAAGAGGTGGCAAAAATACACAGAAAAACTGTACAAAAAAGTTCTTCATGACCCAGATAACCACAATGGTGTGATCACTCACCTAGAGCCAGACATCCTGGAATGTGAAGTCAAGTGGGCCTTAGGGATCATCACTATGAACAAAGCTAGGGGATGTGATGGAATTCCAGTTGAGCTATTTCAAATCCTGAAAGATGATGCTGCGAAAGTGCTGCACTCATGATGCCAGCAAATTTGGAAAACTCAGCAGTGGCCACAGGACTGGAAAAGGTTCATTTTCATGCCAATCCCTAAGAAAGGTAATCCCAAAGAATGCTCAAACTACCACACAATTTCACTCTCACTCATCTTACATGCTAGTAAATTAATGCTCAAAATTCTCCAAGCCAGGTTTCAGTAATACCTGAACAGTGAACTTCCAGATATTCAAGCTGGTTTTAGAAAAGGCAGAGGAACCAGAGATCAAATTGCCAATATCCGCTGGATCATCAAAAAAGCAAGAGAGTTCCAGAAAAACATCTATTTCTGCTTTATTGACTACGCCAAAGCCTTCGACTGTGTGGATCACAATAAACTGTGGAAAATTCTGAAAGAGATAGGAATGTCAGACCACCTGACCTGCCTCTTGAGGAACCTGTATGCAGGTCAGGAAGCAATAGTTAGAACTGGACATAGACCAACAGACTGGTTTCAAATAGTAAAAGGAGTATGTCAAGGCTGTATATTGTCACGCTGCTTATTTAACTTACATGCAGAGTACATCATGAGAAATGCTGGGCTGGAAGTACAAGCTGGAATTAAGATTGCTGGGAGAAATCAATAACCTCAGATATGCAGATGACACCACTCTTATGGCAGAGAGTGAAGAAGAACTAAAAAGCCTCTTGATGAAACTGAAAGAGGAGAGTGAAAAAGTTGGCTTAAAGCTTAACATTCAGAGAACTAAGATCATGGCATCTGGTCCCATCACCTCATGAGAAATAGATGGGGAAACAGTGGAAACAGTGTCAGACTTTATTTTGGGGGGCTCCAAAATCACTACAGATTGTGACTGCAGCCATGAAATTAAAAGACGCTTACTCCTTGGAAGGAAAGTGATGACCAACCTAGATAAAATATTAAAAAGCAGAGACATTACCTTGCCAACAAAGGTCCACCTGATCAAGGCTATGTTTTTTCCAGTGGTCATGTATGGAAGTGAGAGTTGGACTGTAAAGAAAGCTGAGCACTGAAGAATTGATGCTTTTGAACTGTTGTGTTGGAAAAGACTCTTGAGAGTCCCTTGGACTGCAAGGAGATCCAACCAGTCCATCCTAAAGGAGATCAGCCCTGGGTGTTCACTGGAGGGACTGATGCTGAAGCTGAAACTCCAGTACTTTGGCCACCTCATGAGAAGAGTTGACTCATTGGAAAAGACCCTGATGCTGGGAGGGATTGGGGGCAGGAAGAGAAGGGGATGACAGAGGATGAGATGGCTGGATGGCATCACCGACTCAATGGGCATGAGTTTGAGTAAACTCCAGGAGTTGGTGATGGACAGGGAGGCCTGGCGTGCTGCGAATCATGGGTTCGCAAAGAGTCGGACATGACTGAGTGACTGAACTGAACTGCACTGATCAGTCTTGGGGTGTTTTCTGATACCTACAACACCCATTCCAATGTTACACTTTCTGTAATATCCATAATTATTCAGTTTAGGTATTATTAAAATGAAGCACAAGCTGGAATCAAGATAGCTGGAGAAATATCAATAACTTCAGATATGCAGATGATACCACCCTTATGGCAGAAACTGAAGAACTAAAGAGCCACTTGATGAAAGTGAAAGAGGAGGGCGAAAACCTTGGCCTTAAACTCAACATTCAGGAAACCAAAATCATGGCATTCAGTCCCATCATTTCATGGCAAATAGATGAGAAAACAATGGAAACAGTGACTTTATTTGGCGGGGCGGGGTGGTGGGGGGCATTCTAAAATCACTGCATATGGTGACTGCAGCCATGAAATTAAAAGGCACATGCTCCTTGGAAGAAAAGTTATGACCAACCAGGACAGCCTAAGCAGAGACCTTCCTTTGCCAACAAAGGTCCATCTGGTTAAAGCTATAATTTTTCCAGTAGTCATGTATGGATATGAGCACTGAAGAATTGATGCTTTTGAACTGTGGTGTTGGAGAAGATTTGAGAGTCCCTTGGACTGCAAGGAGATCCAATCAGTCAATCCTAAAATAAATAAGTACTGAATATTCTTTGGCAGGACTGATGCTCAAGCGGAAACTCCAATACTTTGGCCACCTGCTGCGAAGAACTGACTCACTGGAAAAGACCCTGATGTTAATAAAGATTGAAGGTGGGAGGAGAAGGGGATGAAAGAGGATGAGATGGTTGAATGGCATCACAGACTCAATGGACATTAGTTTGAGTAAGCCTGGGGAGTTGGCCATGGACAGGGAAGCCTGTCGTGCTGCAGTCGTGGGGTCATAAAGAGTTGGACATGACTGAGTGAACTGAACTGAACTGAACTGAAAATGAGGCTTAAATCTAATTTCATTGACTCCTTTTTTGTTGATAATAACACTTGGTGTTAGAAAATTTTTATTTAAATTTAAAATAATCATTTTTATTTAAAATAATTTCAACAGGTAAAAGTATAATACAAGAACATAAGCATTCTTAAACAATTGCCTACAAAGTTTAAAATGTGAGGCATTAATATAGTGCCAAACAAGAAGGAGAGTGATACTTTAATATGCCAGCTTGAAATTTTTGAAATGAAAATATATTTGCCCAGTTACTTTTTAAGTAGTGCTCACTTTGGCAGCACATATATTTTTAAGCTGATAATATGCTGGCTATTTTAATAATGGAAGAGTTGTATGTAGCAAAACCCTTAACTGGTTTAGATATATCCAAGCCCATGTACATTCTCCCCAGGACTTTATGGCCTCTATAGATCCAAAATTCTGCCTTGTTCATTTTGTTTTATCCCAAACCCCAGATTTTGTAGTGTCTTCCCGATGCATAGCGTCACTTACATACAATTTGGAAATTACTTAATTCTGCCCACTTTCTACTTAGCATATATTTATCAGCTATACATTGAGCTCCCTCAATTCACTGTCTCTGAAATGACTGAATAGACATAAAACCCTACTTTCCTAATCTGTTCCCAGGGCTTTGTGAATCAGTTCATAAACTCCAGTACCATTTTTTACCTATAACACAGGCCAAAGTGTAGATGAAGAAAAAGAACAAGGAACCCTCATGAGTAAGGATTCACATCCAAGAAGCATAGTATTTGGAATTTTATGTTAATTATAAAGAAGACTTTATAAACTTTGAAAAACTCTTTTGCTTTTAATTTATTCAATTTATCAATTGAACATTTTTAGAATACCTACCAATTTTCAGGTCCTTTACTAATATTTGACATGTGTAATGTATGGCAGTTGTGTGAACATCAATCTAAAATTTTAGGGAAAATAACCAATTCATAGTTTTAAACCTTAAGATTCATCATACAGTGGACATTTTAGTTATTTCTAAAACTAAAAGTTTACTGGTTTATGCTTTGATTCAGAACTGGCACTTTACATCTTTGTAAAAATTTAATTTCTCTAGTGTCATGCTTAGGCAGTTTTAGTGTGGAATTAGCCCAAGGTAGTTTTGTAGAAATAAGAGATGTCATATTGAAGAAGCCTGCTAATACTTTACCTTTTATTTCCTACTCCAAAACAATTGAAAACTAGAAACTGTACCTCAGGGAACTAGCTTTCAAGTATGATCAGAAACTACTGGGACACATGTTCTTTAGTTCCTAAGTAAGATGATATCCATTCCATTCTCTCACTAGAGAAACTATTGAGTTGGTTTTAAAAAGAATCAATATGTACCTGAGGCTTTGGATTACTTTTTAATGCCAAGGAGATATCTAGCAATTCTGAAACCTGACTGTCACAAGTGTATTGCTACACTATGAGTATAATTTCAAATTTCAAGGCAAGCAGAAAAGTAAGAATGAAAAGCCAACATTCTTGCCTAGGAAAGCAATTGTGAATCTGCTCAGAGGCCAAATTTAGGTTATAAATTCGGGATCTCCTGATAATAATGATTTAATATTATTTTAGGAGCATGGGCAGAGAACTATTATTGTCAGGAATAAGGGGTTATATATTATTTATATGACATTTATTGGTGGTGTTTTTCTTCCAAGGTGAGTAAAGTGTTTTTTAAATATTCTCCTGGCAATACTGAGGATTCCTTTGTTTTTTATGTCAGTTCCTTCCTTCAGATGGAGAAATTGAATTAATAGTGTATCCTTTGCCTAAGGTTACATTTCTCTGATACCTGCTAAGTGTAAGGGGATGATCCTGAGCAAATTATAGAAATCTATCTTCCCCCCTCATTTCCACCTACAAAGTTAACACTTTAACCCCAGTCATAATATCTGCAAGTCCACTAATGAGATATACCATGTTACAAGGGATATCTTGCACTCAGGGACCCTAAACTAATTCCAACTATGTAGAAAATTACAGTCAGAAGTAATTCATTAATAGACAAGTAATTTGGTATTGTCTTACATAACCAAACCAAGGAAAGAGCCTCATACAGTTGAACTCAAAGGCAAGTAGAACCAGAGGTGGAAACATCATAATGGTGCCTTTCTATGGACTGTCTCTAATTTTGTTTCCATTTGCTGGTCAAATTACTTTATCTGGATACATAGCAGTGCAATCATCACATTAAATCAGAAGGGCTTCCCAGCAAAAGGTACAGCAGCCACATACACGCCAAAATAACTAATTCAGAAGAATTTGCCAGCTGGAAACCTTGCCACTTGTAGTTCTTCTTTCATAGTATTGGTTTTTATTCTGAGAAAGTAAAACAAACCTAAGAGAAGACCATTGATTAGCTAGGTTTGGGTCACATGCTCACCCCACTAGCTAACGAATCTACTGCTAAAATTAACAGGCCAAAACCAACAACAGGAATCTTTGGGAGTTGTAGTAGAGAGAATATGGTAGAATTAGTTCCATAAAGTTATGGGAGTTCATATTCCTAAAGAAGAGGAGATATTCCTGGAGGAATAAAACATAGATGACCACTCAAATTATGAAGTGATATTTGTGATCGACCACTGCAAGCTCTTTTATTGCATCTAAAGTATCAGAGAAATTAAGTTATAGACAAGAAAGAGAATGAAGTGTGGGAAATTAAATAGATTTGGAAAGGGGGAGCCATAGTAATGAAACTGTAGAAGGCTCTTACAGCACTTGTCATAGTTGTTCAGTTGCCAAGTTGTGTCACTTGTCATAGTAGTATTTCATAAACATAAGCCTCAATAGACATTATTGGATGAGGATAACCAAAACTTATCTAGATAATTAATAGGACAATCAGCAAACTAGACAGACGTCCTAGAAAAAGACATCAAGCATATTCATGTGAAAATAATTAATTCAAAGGATTAATTATACTTCAAAAAGGGATAACTAGTTAGAATAATAATTTAAAATATAACCTCATTAATATTGGTTAGTTCTACAATAGTTTAAAGAACAAGTCTAAAAAAAAAGGAAATTAGCCATAGTAAGTAAAAGATAGGGGAAACATAAGGTAACAATGCAAAAAAATGATAATACATTAAATTGTCTCATTTCAAAAAAATTAGTTTTTTTCATAGGTAAACAGAAGCATGAAAAACACAGAAAAACAGTGAGTATAAAAATTTAGTGTTTCAGTAATTTATATTCGGTTGTTAAATGTGTGCCTAGTTGCTCAGTTGCATCTGATTCTTTGTGAGCTCGTGGAGTGTAGCCTGCAAGTCTCCTCTGTCCACAGGGATTCTTCAGGCAAGAATACTGGAGTGGACTGCTATGGCCTACTGCAGGGAACCCTATAACCCCAATAATTATGGGCAAAAAATGTATGTTTTTGCTTTTCTTCAAAAAAGTGAAATCACCATAATAAAGCCAAGGAGATAGCTATGCAAATTATGTACAATGCAAAACAAATTATTAGTAATATCCATCATTTACAAACATTTGTGCAACAAAATAATAAACAATAAAAGAGGAAGAACTTTTAAAATCCATATTACATCATTTATTTTATATCAGATGATACATTTACATTTTTAATTCAGTATTCTCTTCAAGCTAAATGGAAAATAATACTAAAAATACAAGTTCACTTCATCAATCTTTTTTAGTAATGGTCTCTGACATTAAAATTTTTTTATGTGAACACAAAAGGCAAGAGTCACATTTAATTTTAATGCACTTTAAAAATTAAACAACAGATTATTTATCAGAAGCAACTTGTAATTGAGAGTTTTTTTTTTAAACAAAAATTAGCATCATATTTAAAACACCCATATCCTCAGAAAATATTGTTGCTTATTTTCCATGGTACAATTCGTAATTTAAAATTTGATTAGAGAAGTATTTTTCACATTTATCCAAAATCAAATGATCAAATCAGATTCCAAATTTTAAAACAAAATAAAATATTTCATATAGTTAGGGCTTATATTTATGATGGTGTGATATGTTAAAACCTTATTCTATTCTACAAATAGTGTTTTAGCATCAAAAATTTTTATCAAAGTTTTTCATAGTAAGTAACTGTGCAACAGTATAAAATTAGTTGGAATATTCCAATATACTGTCTGATGTTCCTGCTTCCACCTTGTACTTTCGTTTTCTGTTCTCAGCATAGAAGCCAGAACCTGATTTATACATTCGTATAATCTTTTTTGGCGCACAGCCCTGCTAAGGCCTCCTTTTCATTGAGATTGAAAAGGGCAGCCTTTGTGGTGTCCTCTGAGATGCTGCCTGACCCGGTCTGCCTCACTCTTTCCCTCCTGCCCGTTACTGCACCCTGGCCACATCAGTTCCTTCCTGCTCAGCGTCTTGGGACTGTGTGCTGGATGCTTTCACTCAGCTGTCACCTTCTCAATCAGGCTGACCCTCACCATCCGTATCTATAATTGAATCCCGCCAGCCTCAAATCCCTCACTACCCTCTCTATGCTCAGCGTTGCCTGCGGCACTTATCTTCTAATCTTCAACATGCGACGGACTATGTATTTCTTCATTGTCTACCTCCCCATGTTAGGAGAGAGTCCAAGTGAGCGGCCTTTGTCTGATCTGTCCTCAGTATCTGTAGTACACAGGACGTATATCGGACAACTCTCATGTACTAGATCAAGTCTTCTTTATAGATCCCCTGGGGATCGTCTTTGCTATTTCAGCCTTGTTCTGGCCACAGCTATCACTAAGGTAGCCGAGTTTGCATGGCACACTCCACAGAGCACATCCTGATAGCAATTTGTCTCAGGCCCTGCCGGTATCCCTTCACCCACTGTTCCCTTTAAGACTGAACCACAGCAGCTTTGTGTAGGTACCCATGCAGGCACAACCCAGAATGTGGGAAAGTCCACAACCTCACCGTGTAGAGAAAAAAGGCAGGGAAAGATTTCCTCTTACTCGTACTTCAGAAGAAGTGATCATTTGTATGACCTCTCAGAAGATAACTGTATGAAACGAAGCAATAGCATATCCCTGACACCAAGAGGGGGCTGGTGAATTACCCACCCCTGCATAGGTTTTCTCTCCTTTCCTGCCTCACCTCTCTTCTCTCATTTCTGCCCCTTGGGACTGAAGCTCCTGAAAAAAATAGCAGAATGTTAGCTTTATCTCAGGCTCTAATTTCTGAAAAACCTAGGTTAGGCTAGTGGTTACTAAACAAATGTTTATTTATTGAATGAATTAACATTAATTTATAATATACAATAGAGACATAGAAATACTGCTTATGCTAGGACACCCAAAAAATCAGATATAGCATCAAGCCTAAAGAATGAGAAAATATTTATTCACAAGTCAACTTATAACAAGGTAACACATATAAATGTGCTGTATTTTCTCAATTTGTTTCTTGGACATAAAGACAAGGCAAGAAGCCATAAATATTTAATGTAAGACATCTGGAAACCCTCAGTACCTTATAAGCAATATTACTATTTTGAGTTTCTAGTGACTGCATAGACAACCATCTTTAGTCCACTAGTTTCAGAAAAAAACTTTTAAAACTCAACATGAATTTGTATAGACTCATGATTATATGACTTAATTATTTACCAGATATTTTACCTTGTTCCTAAGTGGTTTAGTTCTTTTCAAAAATTAAATATAGTCAAAACAGGCTTTCTAATATTAGAATAAATTACTATGTATATTTTAATGAGATATTATCTTCATATTAATTTAAGACAAATATCTTTTACAAGTTAATGACTGAGATTTGTTTAATCAGACAAGTAAATCTCATTGTCTTCAATATTTTGTATTGTAAAAATACAACAGTCTGCATTTGTATTTCTGCCTTTACCCAAATAGTTGCAAAAAATGAATGTCCTCATTTTAAGATCGTTTTAGTATTTAAGTCTGGGGTAAGTATTTACATATGAATAAAAGTATTTTCCTACCAATATAATTTAAAAATTTCAACTTTACAACTTTAGATGAAAAATACTTATTAAAGCTCTTTAGTGATAATCCACATTACTTCATTCTTCAAATGTGGAGTTACCATAATATGATCCCATACAGTAATATAACTTTGATATAAGAAAAATATATATTCAACAATGAAACACATATATTCCTCTAAATTGTATTTTAACTTATAGCATAAGCTTAGAAACGTATCAAAATTGGAGAGAAGTAAAATACATCTTCATTTTAAGAAATTAAAAATTAACATTGATGAAAGAATTGTTTTTCATTTCAGTTGAGGAATTAGACTTCTGCCTTCATGGCCCAGGGACTTTATCTGAAGAAACTCAAAGTTACAAAAAAATGTAAACAAAATAGATGTTTGACTCTTTCAGATACCTCCTTTAGGTGGAATCACAATTTTGTCCTGTGACTGACTCATCTCACTTAGCATAGTATCCTCCACATTCATCCATGTGGTTGTATGTAGCAGGATTTCTTTCTTTCTGAAGGCTGAATAACATTCTACTGTGTATATGTATGTGTGTATGTGTGTTAGTCACTCAGCCATGTCCAGCTCTTTGCAATCACATGGACTGTAGCCCACCAGGCTTCTCTGTCCCTAGGATTCTCCAGGCAAGAATGCTGGAGAAGGCTGCCATTTCCTTCTCCAGTATATATGTATATATACCATATTTTCTTTATCCGTCCATTTATCAATTGTTTCCATATCTTGACTATTGTGAATAATACTGCAATGAAGTAGTTCTATTTTTAACTTATTGAGAAACATTCATTCTGTGTTTTCATACTGGCTGCACTAATTTACAGTCCCACCAATAGTGTTGATTTCTGTTATATGAGGAATCTAAAATAGTTAAACTCATTTAAGCAAAGAATTGAATGGTGATTTCTGGGACTCTGGGGTAGAGAGGTGGGGTGGTTGGGAAATGAGGAGTTGCTGGTCGATGGGTGTAAAATTTCAGTTACATAAAATGAATAAGCTCTAGAGTTCTGCACTACATTGTTGTATCTATACTTAACACTGTATTATGTGCTTAAAAATGTAAGAGGGTAGATCTAAAGTTGTGTTTTTATACAATAATAAAAATAATAAAATAAATAATAAAAATAAAAAAATATGGAGAAGAAAATATCTTATAGAAGTTATATAACTTCCATATGGTTATATGCATTTTTCTGGGGATATGCATAGCCACACCAAAAAGAGATCAAGAAACATTATTGAAAAAGATTATGAGCATTTGTCATGGACATTTATTGATCATTCTGATGTTGTTGTTGTTCAGTTGCTATGTCTTCTGCGACCCTGTCAGGCTTTTCTGTCCGTGGAATTTCCCAGGCAAGAATACTGGCATGGGTTGCCATTTCCTGCTCCAGATCTTCCTGACCCAGGAATCAAACCCACATCTCCGCTTTAGCAGGCAGATTCTTTACCACTGAGCCCCCAGAGAAGCTGTACCACTTTCTAAAATTTATTTTAATTTTCATTCAGGTATCCACCTTTTAGCACTCATCTGGGGACAGTCCCTGATTTATCTAAAGCAATCAGTATGTTTCATTCCCCTGCCAGGAGGAATGGCTCAAGGCAAGCCTGTGACCACACTCACCTCAATCAGCGTGAATCTCAGATCCTTTGATGAAAACACTTAATAAGCCTGGTTCTCTAGATCTGGAGGATGAATAGTATAGACCACAAATGATCAGCAGCCTTCCTCTTTGAGCCACGGAAGTCAGCCTAGTAAAAATCCAACTCACAGAGAAGAAAAGTGCTGAAAAATAGCCAAAAAATAAACTTAAGATCTGGTTGAAATACATCATCAACTTTTCCATCTACAGAGATTTTTAGTTACCTAAGGCAATAAATTCTTATTATCACTTAGGACAGTTTGAGTTGGGAATTATGTTATTTGCACTGAAGAACCCAACTGATGTAACAATGATTATTAATCAAAATTATAGTTTCAAAGTGTGGGGAGAGAGCAAATTAGCCAAGATAGTGTGTTCAGGCCCTTTCATCCCACATTTTGTAAGTAATGACTTTTTTTTTTCTCATTTCTTTAGTTTTATTCATGTTGGAGAAATAGCATATTACTGAATGATTAACACCTGTTCTTTCATGCATAATTTTGGAAAGTCAAATCATTTTTGACATTATGTATTTTAAAGGAAAGAAATATGGAGAAGGGGTTTTCAGAAGCCCTTGTTGTAATGTTCAGCACTTCAGATGACTATCAGCAAATTAAATTCCGTTGTTCAGATTCAATGACAGGCTGTCACTGGACAAGAACAAGTTTCCTCAGCGCTTACATTCTTACAGTATACACAGCAATGCATTTGTGTTGTAAAAAGGTACTTTTTTATACAGATGAAGCAAAACAAACTGTACTAGCTGCCACACAAAGCAGGGAGAAGTTTCCGACAGTCCTAGGCAGTGGCACCTGTTCCTCGTGTGGCTTTGTCTGTTCACTGAGGAAGAGCTTTGTGTTAGGTTTTCTTCGTCCTCTGTTCCAGTTCATGCTGGTGTTTAATTAGACGTTCTATTTCTGTTCCAAGTGTTTGCAGATTTTCCTTCAAAGTAATATTTTTCAGCAATGTATCCTCCAAAACAGCCTGTAGTTTCTGGTTGATCTCCAAAGAGAGTTCCAATGTTAATCCACTATCAGCTGGATGGGACGTGTAAAAAGATGCCGTGATGCCACCCCGCCTACATAAATGCACTTTGTTAAAATTAGATGCCTCTAAAGAAAGTGTGCCTGATTCTTCTCGTAAAATGTAACTCTGAATTATTTTTGTTTTTTTTCCTAATTTCTTCCACCAGCTGTTTGATGTGATCCTCCATCAATTCTATCTTCTCATTTTTCCGGGCATGTGCCTTTTGCAGCCTTACTATCCTCTCAATCAGCATGGCCTTGTCTACTTCTGGGAAGTTATCTACAGCTACTGACAAGCCAGTATTTTCTGGAGATCGATCTTCTGCACTGCTTCGAGCATTGAGGGACCCTGATGAACTAGAATGACTTCCCATGCTGCTGACTTCTTTATCATAGCTTCCATTCTCAACCTGATCTAACTTTCTTCATGCTTGCTGAAGTTGTTTGGTAAGATCCTTGACACTAGAGGCATGCTTACGTCTTTGAGTCACTAATTCATCTTTTAATTCTTCAACCTGGGTACTCAATGCTTTAACTTCAGTTTGTCTACAAGTGAGTTCAGCTTGCAGAGCCTGGACTTCCTCCTTTCGAAGTTCTTCTTCTTTTAACAATGTCGTTTCCAAATTCATATTTGTCTGTTTCATGTGTTCACATTGGCTTTGTAACTGACTTTCACTACAGGAAAGTTTATCCAACTGTGATTGCAAAGAACTGAATTCAGATTGAAGCTGTGCATTCTTACTAGTGAGCTTTTCTGTAACCAGTAGTAGCTCAGATTCTCTTTTTCTACTGCCTTCGATGTCTTTTTGTAGGTCATTAATCAAAGAATTAAGACTTTCCACTTCTTCCTTCAAATTTTCAATTTCTTGTTTACCTCTTTGATGCTGCTCCTGTATCTGATCTGCAACTTTCACTTTGTCCAACAAATTCTGAATTTCAGCTTTTTGGCGATTAATAATCTCTTTATATTTTGATAATTCATCTTCTGTCCTCAATTGTTCATCTTCTAGACATTTTACCTTTGTTCTCAGTGTCCTTAGCTCATCCATGCCGTCCTTAAATGTCCTATTCAGATCTTCTAGTTCCTTTATTTTGGCATGATGCATTTCTAACTGGTCAGATTTTTCTTGCATTTGTTTTTCAAGTTCTCCTTTTGTGACTCTAAGCTTGGCATCAAGCTCATTTGATTTAATTTCTTCTGACTCCTGATATGTTTTTATCATATCTTGACAATTTTTCTTAATCTGATCCACTTCTTCCTTTGCTTGAGTTAATTTTGTTGTTGTTTCTTCGAGTTTATCTTTGGTTTCCTTATGTAAATCCATTTCTGCTTTTAATTTGTTTTGTGCCCATTTTACTTTAATGATGTGAGAGTTGATATCTTCCTTTGTCTATTTCTCTGATGAGTCTACTAGCTTCACCTTCCTTTGCTTCATACAGCTGGTGTAATCGTCCTTTCTCCTGAGAAAGTTGCTTAATTTTGTTAGTGTTTTTCTCACATTCTTTATTTGCATCTCTAAGTTTTTTTTTCAAGCATCTCTTTTTCCTTTCAAAGGTCTAAAGATTCCTTCTCACCTCTTACATACTTCATTACGATTGCTTCTTTTTCCTGGCGTGCCTCTTCATATTACTTGTTGGCCTCTTCCATCCGATGGGCCATCTCTTTGTGTAATTGCTGAATTGCATTTTTGGCTGCAATGTCTTGAGCTAATACTTTATCTTTGGAAGCTTGAACTTCTTTATTAAGTTCCTCTATTCTTGTTCCTAACTGTTTAATTGTGTTCATATGCTGCTTCTCTGTTTCGGTTATGTAACAGCTGAGATCATTTGAAGTACTGCGCATGCATGTCAGGAGGTTCTCACTTGGTCACGAGATACTTTGGGTTTACATCTGTTTGAGCTTCACCTGAAGAAAGCTTCAGCATCACTGCTGTGCCACGGCTGTGTCCGCTGGGTCAGCCACTAGAGGAGAGAATACAGCGTGCCTGCTGCTACGGCTGTGGCGTCAGCCAGGAGAGAATGCTGTTACGGCCGCTGTGTCCGCCAGGAAAGAGGTGGTGTTGTTTTAGGTTATGGTATGGCTGCTGAGTCAGCCGGGAAAGAATAAACATGTCTGAAGTTCCTACAGCTCCTTAAGTCTCCTTCTAGCCTCTTACCTCGTGTCTTGCCTGCTATGGATTCAGCAAACAGTGCAGAAAATGTGAACAGCGAGACAACTGGTGCTGTGAGCAGGATCAGCAAGGCACAAAGGATTTCTTTCCTTTCAGAATGCTATCTACTATATGTAGTTATTTCTCAATGGTGCTTTAAAAAGAAGTTAGTCATTCTAGCTTAAATCAGTAAAAGGTTTAATTGTTGAGCAATAAAGCACAGATATAACATAGATTGAAATGTATCTATACACTCATTCAATAAACGTTTTTAGAACATATTGGGTAGCCTAAAGAACTTGAACACTAAGCAGTAGATATCATTATTTGATACAACTTTGTATGTTGACTACTCCAGGTGTTGTTCTAAACCATAATGTTTTAAGAGACCACAGATCCCTACAATACATAAGATGTTTACTGTCTTTATATTCAGTTTACTTACTTACTGCAAAAAACACATGTATAAATTCAAAGAGGTGGTCAAGGATGTAAACTGATATCACTACAATTATTACTTGTTTTAACGAATTCAGTAACTAAACTAACAGTATCGCATAATGATATTTAATTTAAAATTTAAAAAGACCTTTCCTTTGTACCATATAGTAGTTAGTAGGTTCATTCTGGTGTGTTAATTGCTCAGACATGTCTGACTCTTTGTGACCCCAGGGACTGCAGCTTGCCAGGATCCTCTGTCCATGGGATTTCCCAGGCAAGGATACTAGAGTGGGTTGCTATTTCCTTCTCCAGGGGGCTTCCTGACCCAGGGATCAAAACCAGGTCTCTTGCATTGCAGGCAGATTCTTTACCATCTAAACCACCAGGAAAGCCCTAGGGATTATTTTACCATTTTAAAACTGTAAAGGGATAAATTTAGTCATAGGCTACATATTAAGCAGAAGAAGTGATAGTAAGTTCAGAGCCAGTGATAGAAGAGGGTCAAATAAGATCCACAGCTGCAGAAAGTAAGACAGTGCCTTTCTGCCCACCCATGTATTGTGTGCTGTGCCCATATGCCCACCTGCCACTCATTGTAGAGATTTGAAAAAATAGACAAAGGGGCATAAGGAGTATGAAAGCAGTATATTAAATTCTTCATAAAAATGAATCCATATTTATTATTTTTATTATTGCTGTTCATTGTTTTGCATTGAGAGATTTTCCCCCCCTAAAAATTTTTTTTGAATTCCTTGTCCCTGGTACCTATGAATGTGATCTTGTTTAGACACAGTCTTTGCAGATGTAAAGAAAAAATGAAGCCATACTGAATCAGGGTGGACCCTGGATCCGATGACCAGTGCCCTTAGAAGGAAGGAGGGGTGTGGAGGCAGGGACTATGGACATGTGAAGATGAGGCAGAGATCTAGTGATGAAGCTGCAGTCCTAGGAGCAGCAAGAATTGGCAGCCACCACCAGAGGCTGGGAGGAAGCACAGGACTTTTTCGTGGAGATTCAGAGGGAACATGACCTTGCTGGTGCCTTGATTTCAGACTTCCAGCCTCCAGAACAGTGAGAGACTACACTTTTTTGTTTTAAGCCATTCCATTTGTGGCCATTCATAACAAAAACCCTGAGAAACAAGTCATCTAAAGACAAACACATTGCTAGGAGGTGCATCACGTCTTGAATCCCTGCTTCATGGGTATCCTGAGACTCCTGAATCAAGATCTGTTATCTTTTCTTAGAGGCTATTTATTCTAAGTGCAGGAAAAGGTGGCAAATGGTTTCGCTTTTTTGAGAGTGGCACAATTTAGAGCCACAAACCTAATATGACTCAGTACAGAAAAGATAAACACTTGCTTTCTTTTACCTCTCCTAGCTCCTGTACTCTGGCCCACTAATTGCTTTCTAAATCTCAGCCCTGCCATACCGGAAGGATTATAGACTAAGGCAGATGGTCTTAAAACCTCCTCAGCCTGCCTTCAAAGGACTGGTTGCTTGTCCAGCCTAGCAATTTAGGTAAGAGGTATTAATCATCAGCCTCTGCATTTTACCTCAGTTCTTTCCTCCTTACATGAGACCAGTGGTCCAAGGCTCACTCCTGAGCTGAATGCCCCATTTGTGTCACAGTATCCACCCTCCACCATGATTTGTAGAAGAAGCTGAGACAGAGGGATACGTCAACAGGCTCCTGGGGCCCCAGGCTTTGGTGAGGGCTGGACCATGAAGAGCCCCAGAGGGACATCAGGAAGAAGGAGAGGATGAGGTCAGGGTGTTTGTTTTTTTGTTTAGGTCACTGCTGGCTGGAAGACCAGCAGCGCTCTCCCTTCTCTAGGTGGCTGTCTTTATGAAGCTCTCTGCTCTGTGTCACAGGAGCCCTTCCCGCCCTCCATCCTCAGGCCTTTCTCCTGAACTCTTCCCATTTTCTAGCACTGTGTCTCTGTTCCAACTCTACAAGTCTCTTATATCGTGAGCATGGATTTTCAAAAATTGTTTTTTTAAAAATTTTCCTCAAATTTTCCAATTTGAATGCGTTAACTTTCTTTCTATTAGAATTGGTTGGTCTCGGCTATCCCTGTCCTCATGGGGACCACTTAGGGGTCCTATGCTATCATGTGTTTTATTATTTTCTGTGATCTCGTGCCTGATTGTAAACCCCAGCTGAGAGGATGGGAAATTTCTCTTCTAGAGGTTGACTACCCGGATGAGGATCATGCCACTCACTCACTTATCAAATGTGTTCAGTGACACCCCTGAGACAGGAAGCATTCTAAGCCAGGACTTAACTAACGACAAGATTGATGTCTATTCTCCAGGAGCTAGTGAATCTAGGGAAAGCAACAACTGAGAAAAAATACCAACGTACATTTTAGACAGTTGTTTGTGGACTCAAAATCTTTTTAAAAATTCCTTCCAGGAATTCTATAAATACTGAATTTTTTCCTAGTCTCTAAAGTGTTTTTATCACACTGATTCTACTTTGAAACATTAGCACTAATTAATATCTAACAGTATAATTTAGTTAAGAGCATTACTCAGTTTTATGGACATACCATAAATTTCCCCCATTTTAAGTAAATATCCAGAGCTATACAACCATCACAAAAATCCAATTTTAGAACATTTACATTACCCCAACAACTCTCTTTGTACCTAGTTGTATTCACTTCTTCTTCTCATCCCCCAGTCCAAGATTATGGTTAGCTTATTTGTTTATAAATTGCTCTTTTCTTGACATTTCTAAAATAAACTTGTACAATATGTGGACTTTTACCCATCTTCTTTTACACAGCAAAGTGCTTTTTAGTATTTAGTTTCAATACTGTATTGATTTTTATTGTTATTGTTGTTCAGTAGCTCAGTTGTGTCCAACTCTTTAAAACCCCAAAGAGGAGACCCCAAAATGCATTTTGTTACCAAACAGCACTTTGTTATATGAATATGATATATTTTTTAATCCGTCCACTGATTGGTGGATGTTTAGATGGTTGTTTCTAGGTTTTAGCTATTATGAATAATGCTGCTATAAACATCATGTACAGGTCTCTATGTGGACATGTTTTTATTTCACTTGGGTATATACCTAGCCCCTAGAGAAGGAAATGGCAGCCCACTCCAGTACTCTTGCCTGGAAAATCATGTGGATGGAAGAGCCTTGGCAGGCTACAGTCCACGGGGTTGCAAGGAGTCAGACACGACTGAGCAATTTCACACATATACCTAGGAGCAGAAACTCTGGCTTGTATGACAAGTTTAAAACTGTTGAAGATTGCCAAACTGTTTTCCCAAATGGCTAGACCATTTTATATCTCTATACACATGCATGAGCTCCATTTCCCCCTGCTTCCGCCACACTTACTACTGTCTGCCTTTAACTTATAGCCATTCTGATGAAGTGACACCTATTAGAGTTTTGGTTTGTATTTTTCTTTTTTTTTTTCCATTTATTTTTATTAGTTGGAGGCTAATTACTTTACAATATTGTAGTGGTTTGGATAAGGAAGCTGTAGTTTGTATTTTTCTAGTGACAACTGATGTTGAGTATCTTTTCATGTACTTAATGATCACTCATAAATCTTTGTTGTATTATCTTTTCAGGTATTTCTTTTTTTAAAATTTGGATTATTTGTCTTATTCTTATGTTGTTTTCTATATTTTCTGGGTACAAGTTTTTCACCAGATACAAAAGATTTGTCAATATTTTCTCCCTGTCTCCTGTCATTTCATATTCTTAATATAATATATATGCATTTTAATGTATTTAAATGCATGCAATATATGTAAATATACATATGTAGGCATGTGTGTATGTTTATTTGCATATTAAAATGCATATGTATATATAAATAATATGTATTTAGACATATGTAAAATTTGCCATGCTCATATTCTTTGGACCTTATTCATTGCCTACCTTTCAGATTCAAGCCAGATTCTGTATCTTTTCTTCTAAACTTTCCTGAATTTGTATGAAATTGAAACTTCTAATCTTATAACTCAGGGAATTAAAGAGGCTCAGAATGTATACCTATCTCCCATAAATTAGCCCATGTACTAAATTCAGAAGAAAAAAGCCAGATGATGGCACTATTCTAAGTATTGACATCATCATATTTGTGTTGTGAAACGTTCCTCTTCATATCATCTTACTGTCATGAGATAAAATATCAATAATCCATCATTGCCATCACAATCCTAATTGTCTGACATTAAGACTGCTCAAACCACAAAAAGTTCATCACTCTCCATATTGCTGTGAAATTTATTTTTATATCATAAGCACATTTTGCATACCAGAAGCAACTAAATAAATATATGGTAATCATTTCTTACACTATGATTTTCTTATTTAGAATCATCACTTCTACAAAATTTACATAACCATTAACTAAAAGAACATGAAGATTTAGACTATCTAAATGAAATCTTTCTCACTTCTCCCATCAAAGTAGTTTGGATCAGCCAGCAGGACATCTTTTACTGCTCATTCAGTTTTAGAAAATTATAAAATAATCTATTTTTGTGCACATGGTGGGGAATCTAAATGAAACCCTCTGTTATTTTATAAGCTGTGATTCTACAACTTTAGAAAAAAATTTATGACATTGTGAGTCAAAAAGAAATTACATAGTATTGTATCTAGGAAATATGTCACTAAATTAGAGCTTTAATTGTGCCACTGTGAGATTTTAAGATACATTACTATTAACAGGCTACCTTTACAGAGAGGCAGATAAATAAGAGTCAGTTATGACAAGCACCATGCTCTGTCCCCCAATTAATTTCTGTAGCTCACTCCAAACTTGGATAAAAGGGCCAGAACGCTTTCTGGCTCTGATGCTGTTAATGATTTCCCAGAATGCTTCTCCAGCCAGCCCAGGAGACCTATCCTATAATTAGATACCATGCATCATGATAAAACTGATAGGTAGGTATATCCAAGGGAAGATATAGATTAATAAATAACTTAATGTGTAGATTATAGTTACTTTGTCTCTTGTGGATGTCAGAAAATATTAATACAGCATTGGAAGGAATACTTATTATTTTAGCTTAAATTTACTTTCTGCAAACGTTTAGAGTTAAAAAAAAAAAAAAAAAGGATTAATGAACTTTTAAAACAGTGAAATACAACAGAAAAGTCAACCTGAACACAATGACTACAATAAGAGCTAATCATTCCTGTAACTTGAGAAGATAAAAAATGAGAATAACAATATAATATTCTCCTTAGTTTTTTTTTTTTTTTTGTTTTCACGGCTATAAAACTTTGCAGAGGCCGATAGACTTTTTTCGTCTCTGTTAGAACACTTCCCCCACCCATCTAAATCCTTTTCTTACTGACTCCTACCAATGCCCCAAGGTCTCATATCACAGAAGAACGGGTCTATGTTTTTTACTGGCAGGCTCCTTGAGGTCAGGAGCGACCTGACTTCTTCGCTCAACATCCACGCCCTGAGGCAGAAGCGGTGTTTAGAACAGCCCTCAATAAATACTTTAGGAGTTGAGAAAATGAATGTGTCACACTACCTATGAGCAGTAAACAATGAAGGCTGAACATACCAAAGTATGGAGCAATAATGAATATTGCAGGCAACTACCTTACCCTTAATAATTCTATAGCATAATTAATCATTATTGTAATATAAGCTAATCAATCATAAATGGTAATATGTTTACAAAATTAGCATGCTGCTGTTTCTCTGGTAGAGCCTTCTTTGAATTAAGGAGGAGGAAGGAAGAGGCATGGAGAACGAAGGGTAAAGTACCCTCGAGGCTTCTGGACGTCTCTGCCTCTGAACTGTGCTGAGAGGAATCTAAGTTCTGACTCCCAGTCTGTAAGCAGAGGTCAATGTGATTTCAGCAAAGACAACGTTCCTGGACTCCCCTGTCTAACGGGACTAAACCCAGAGCCCTCGGGCTCCCGAGGGACACTGGTGAAGGAGCAGAGAGACACTGGTCTCTCCTGAATTGCAAAATCACTCACTACTCTGGCCAAGCTGAAGATACATGGAAACATGTTGAAACCATGGTTCTCAGAGCCTTCATAGCAGATGGCAGAAATGAATCAAATAGTCCCAGAAATAAATGCACGAATGCCATTGTGATATTTTTTGCAAATGTGAAGTTCTCTGAGCTTAAGGTAATGGGAAAGAGATGAATCTTAAGAGGATCTCAAAATCACATTTTCTCCCAAAGAGTTCCTCATACAACTGTTCATTGGGGTGAAGGGGGTAGACAGTGCATGTCCTTTCCCCTCGTTGTAAGGCTGGAATCTAACATGTTGGGCAAGCAGGAGCAGCTCATATTTAAGTTCTCAGCGTAAAACTGCCCTATTACCACTTTTTTGGAAATTACCACAAACCAAAACATATTTGACCTAAGAAACAAACAAACAAAATCTAAAAACAACAAAGGGAAAAGAGAGAAAGGTAACGGTCATGGAAATATAGTTTAAAAGTTGTCTTTCTGAGCCTGGGCCTAGACATTCCAATAAGTGGAAAAATCCTTGAAAAATAGCCAGTGTCATACAACTGCTAGCTCTCCTCTACGTGTTAAGATCGTAAGTTGTCTCTTCGATTATACAAGACAGCCCTCCCCCACACAGAGGTATCTATATAATTTTACTTTTAAATCATTTCATAATAAAAAGTGTTTTTAATAATTTTCCATTTGTATTTAGCAAGATATGAAAACTATTCTCTCACATTATCCCCAGTTGTTTGCTAGTGTTTAAAAACTGCAGATGCTTTTTATAAAAATAACCTAAAATATGCTTTATTTAGTCCTTGAAAGAAATTGTCTCCCAAGAAAAGTAACCATGTGTTAAGAATCACTGCATCAAAAGTGATTATTAAGACATTATACCCAAGATAAACCACTTCTTTCCTGCTTTGTGGGAGACTATAGTTGGTTTATTAACTCCGTCACAGCAGTAGCCTACTGATGACAGATAAATATTTGCTCCTCTTTGGGTCTGGCACTCCCTAAATGCTTATTATCAGTTATCAACATTTTCTTGATTAGATGTGAACTACTGAGTTCTTAAATAGCTGTATATACGTAGGTGATCTGTCAAGTTACCCAGCAGTACACAAGCTTCCCCTCTAGGAACATGTGTTTCTTTATATTATCCAAAAACTTTTTAAAAATAATAGTACTGCATTTTCTATAGTTCTGAAGAGAGGTAGGTAGGGGGAGTGTTGATCAAAATTGATATTTTGAGTTACACATATTATGCTGGTTCGTTAAAGCAATAGTACATTTATTGATGAGTCTCCTCTTACATGGATTTTTAAAAATTAAAAGAATGAAATAATTTATTATATTCTCCAAGGCCTATATAGTTTTATTTCCCAGGACACCTAGCTGCTGTATATTAGCATGTGCCCTTCTTGGCAATGGAACAGCATCCCTGGCATCACCCACGAGAGCCAGGGTTGTCCCTGAAGAACTCTATTGCCAAAGGGAACATATCACTTTCATCAACCAGCATATAGGGTGGCTATCTGACAGGTACACACACATCCTTGTCAAAAGTGTGTTATATCTCAAGGCTGCACATATTCTGTCCTTCATTCTGAAACATCCCATGACTGAAGAGGCTAAAAATATTACACATTAAAGCAGAAAATGCCTGCAATGCAAAGATAAGAGCTAAGTTTAAATTTAAGTTCCTTCAATTAATCCAGCTGAGGGTCCCAAATTCAGGCAGACAGTGTAATAGTTTAAAAAAAAAAAAAAAAAACAGAAAAAGTTCAGTTTTAACTCTATCCTGAATAAGTAATCATTTTGCTATAGAAGAAGCTGAATTTGGAAAGAGAGAGTAGAGAGCAAATACATTTATCCTCTATGTCATGAAATGCTTTAAACTGTTAAATATTAAAATCTATTTGGTGTTCAATAAGAAGTCAATAAAATTTCTGTAGAAAAATAATACACTCAGTTCATGGAAATGAATAAGATAATTTGGGCACTTTATGTCATTGAACCCAGTGGTCCAATCTTTTCAGGAAAGTAATAGCATATATACTATAGTTAACTAATACATGTGCTTATGAATTTCTTAGGTGATCCTCAATTTGAAATGATTGTTCTGGCCCCCTTGAAAGTCATTAGAAAATAAAAGTCTAAATCTATTTTTTACTTTTTTTTCTTCACTAGAAGTTACAATTGTTGAGTGAACAAGGATTAGTAAAATTCCTCAAATTGCTTTGGACAATAAGAGGTGTTAAATTTTGGTTCTATCCTGTAATAGCTCTGGGAATTTGAACAAGTGACTGCTTCAGTTCAAACTTCAATTTTATCATTCTGAAAATAAAATAATAATAATACATACTTCCTTTTTTTAATCAGGATTAAATTAGTAATATATAAAAAAAAGGAACCAATGTAAACAAAAGAAACCTCTGACAACAGTCTGGCATGAAGGCTTCCATCTCTGAGGGGCTTTTATTTCTTGTTAGAGCAACTTCTCGTGAGTGTGAGGATGTCCTGTGATGCAGGTTAAATAGTTATAGAGGAAAAAGGAACTTCTCAAATGGGAACTAAAGAATTGGTATATATTGAAAACATATACTACTATGTTTCCCATCAATAGCTGCAGTTTTAATTCATCTACTCCAGATCACACAGGTCAAATATTGTCAAAGTTAAAGTCCACAGCACCCAACACTATGTTCACACATATAGAAATTAAAGTGTTAGTCACTCAGTTGTGTAACACTCTTTGTAACCTCATCGACTGCATCTATTACAGACCAGGATCCTCTGTCCATGGGATTCTCTGGGAAAGAATACTGTAGTGAGTAGCCCATCCCTTCTCCAGGGGATCTTCCCGACCCAGGGATCAAACCTGGGTGTCCTGCATTGCAGGGAGATTCTTTTCCCTCTGAGCCACCTGGGAGCTGCTCACTAAATGTTTGCTGAATAAGCAGAATGAAAAATGGAGTGAATTTATTTGTTTACCCTATGCTCACATAATTGTGGGATCTCCATAATGCAAAAAAAAAAAAAAAATATGTTTGTGTTTAATTCTATGACTTTTTAACATATATTAAAACAGAGTCAATTGATATTTATTTGTTCAATTGCTAAATCATGTCCAATTATTCATAATCCCATGGCTTGCAGCATGCCAAGCTTCCCTGACCTTCACAACTTCCTGGAATTTTCTCAAATTCATGTCCATTGAGTCAGCGATGCCATCCAACAGTCTCATCATTTGTCGTCACCTTCTCCACCCACCTTCAATCTTTCCCAGCATCAGGGTCTTTTCCAATGAGTCAGTTCTTCACCTCAGGTGGCCAAAGTATTGGAACTTTTGCATCAGTCCTTCCAAAGAATATTCATGAGTGATTTCCTTTAGTACTGACTGGTTTGTTCTCTTCACAGTCCAGGGGACTCTCAAGAGTCTTTTCCAGCAGCACAGCTTGAAAGCTCAATTCTTTGGCACTCAGCCTTCTTTATGGTCCAACTCTCAAATCCATACATGACTACTGGAAAAACCAATTTGACAATATGAACCTTTGTCAGCAAAGGGATGTCTTTGCCTTTTAATACACTGTATAGGTTTGTCATAGCTATTGCCCCAAGGAGAAAACATCTTTTAATTTCATGGCTGCAGTCAATGTCCACAGTGATTATGGAACCCAAGAAAATAAAATCTGTCACTCTTTCCACATTTTGCCATGAAGTAATGGGACCAGATGCCATGATCTTCATTTTTTTGAATGCTGAATTTTAAGCCAGCTTTTTCACTCTCCTCTTTCACCCTCAACAAGAGGCTCTTCAGTTGTTCTTCACTTTCTGCCATTAGAGTGGTTGATATTTCTCCAAGAAATCTTGATTCCAGCTTGAACTTCATCTATCTAGCCCAGCATTTTGCATGATGTATTCTGCATAAAAGTTTAATAGGCACCATGACAATAAACAGCACTGACTTACTCCTTTCCAAATTTTAAACCAGTCCATTGTTCCATGTCCAATTCTAATTATTGCTTCTTGGCCTGTGTGCAGGTTTCTCAGGAGGCAGGTAAGGTTGTCTGGTATTCACATCCCTTTAAGAATTTTCCACAGTTTGTCGTGATCCGCACAGCCAAAGGCTTTAGCTTAGTCAATGAAGCAGCAGTAGATTTATTTTTTTGAATTCCCTTGCTTTTTCTATGACCTAACAGACGTTTCCCATTTGATCTCTGGTTCCTCTACCTTTTCTAAATACATTGTACATCTGAAAGTTCTTGGTTCCTGCACTGCTGAAGCCTAGCTTGAATGATTTTGAGCATACACTTGCTAGTATGTGAAATGGGTGCAACTGTAGGGTAATTTGAAAATTATTTGGCATTGCCTTTCTTTGGGATTGGAATGAAAATGACCTTTCCCAGCCCTGGGGCCACTGTTGTGTTTTCCAAATTTGCCAGCATATTGAGTGTACTACTTTAACAGCATCGTCTTTTAGGATTTGAAACAGCTCAGCTGATATTTTTGTACAGATCTTCTGTGTATTCTTGTCACCTCTTCTTAATATCTTCTGCTTCTGTTAGGTCCATACCATTTCTGTCCTTTATTGTGCCCATCAGCATGAAATGTTCCCTTGTTATCTCCATTTTTCATAAAAAGATCTCCAGTCTTTCCCATTCTATTGTTTTCCCTATTTCTTTGCATTGTTCTCTTAAGAAGGCTTTTTAAAAATTTCTCCTTGCTATTCTCTGAAACTCTGGATTCAGTTAAGTATATCTTTCCTTTTCTTCTTTGCTTTTCGCTTCTCTTCTTTTCTCAGCTATTTTTAAGGTCTCCTCAGTCAATTACTTTGCCTTATGGCATTTCTTTTTCTTGGGGGTGGTTTTGTTCACTACCTCTTGTTCTATGTTGTGAACTTCTGTCCACAGTTCATCAGGCACCCTGTCTAAGTCAAGATCTCATACCTTGAATCTATTTGTCACCTCCACTGTATAATCATAAGGGATATGATTTAGGTCATACCCGAATGGCCTAATGGTTTTCCTTACTTTATTCAATTTAAGCCTTAATTTTGCAATAAGGAATGGATAATCTGAGCCAGAGTAAGCCCCAGGTCTTGTGTTTGCTGACTGTACAGAGCTTCTCCATCTTTAGCTGCAAAGAATATAATCAATCTGATTTTGGTATTGACCATCTTGTGACATGCATGTGCAGATTCATCTCTTGTGTTGTTGGAAGAGAGTGTTTGCCAGAGTATTTTCCTGACAAAACTCTGTTAGCTTTTGCCCTGTTCATTTTGTACAGCAAGGCCAAACTTGCCTGTTGTTCCAGGTGTCTCTTGACTTCCTACTTTTGCATTCTAATACCCTACCATGATTTTTTTTTTTTTTTGATGTTATATCTAGGTTTTGTAGATCATAGAATTTTTCAACCTCAGCTTCTTCAGAATTAAGTTGGGACATAGACTTAGATTACTGTGATGTTGAACAGTTTTCTTGGAAATGAACTGAAATCATTCTATAATTTTTAAGACGGCATCCAAGAACTGCATTTTGAACTCTTTCATTGACTATGATGTGTACTCCATTTCTTCTAAGAGATTCTTGCCCACAGTAGTAGATACATGGTCATCTGAGTTAAACTCACCCATTCCAGTCTGTTTTAGTTCACTGATTCCTAAAATGCCGAACTTCACTCTTGTTATCTACTGTTTGACCACTTCCAATTTGCCTTGATTCATGGACTTAACATTCCAAGTTCCTATGCAATATTGCTCTTTACAGCAATCAGACTTTACCTTCTTCACCCATCACATCCACAGCTGGGTATTGTTATTGCCTTGGCTCTGTCTCTTCATTTTTTTCTGCAGTTATTTCTCCATTCTTCTCCAGTAGCATATTGGGCACCTACCAACCTGGGGAGTTCATCTTTCAGTGTCATACATTTTGAAAGGTTGTTGCTGAATCACACAAAGACGCAAGGGTTCTTGGTCTCCAGAGGAGAGGAATTCAACCCAGGACCAGAGATGAGGCTGGATCGCTCAGAGCTTTTGTTTAATAAAGTTTTATTAAAGTATAAAGGAGATAGAGAAAGCTTGTGACATAGACATCAGAAGGGGGTAGAAAGAGTACCCGCTTGCTAGTGTTAGCAATGGAGTTATATACACTCCAATGAATCCCAAGAATGTCTGGAGGTTGTAAAGACCTCACCAGACCTACTCCCATAATTTACATTTTAGGATAACAGAATTAGCCAGAATGTTTAATCCAGAGACTGTCCTCAGGCAGGATACATTATTGTTATATAATCCGAAGTAATGTAGAGGGGGAAAAAAAAGCAAAAAGTTTGTCCTTTCTTCCTCCTTGAGTATTCCAGACCTCTCTCCTTGGGGACCCCTATACTTCTTATCAACCTACCTAGGAAATGACTCTCTTACTTTTTGCCTTTTCATACTCTTCAGGGACGGTATTCCTGCCTTGAGAACCCCATGAACAGTATGAAAATTAATATATCAACCTGTGACAAATAAAACATCAAAATTTTAAATAGAGAGAGGATGAGACTTACCTTTACATACCTCACTTGTCTCACCCTAATCATGAAACTGACTGAAGTTTTGATTCTTCTGTTCTCTGCAGAACAAGGAGATGAACATTAACCTTAACCCTCCTAAGGTCATGGTGGCATGTGACAAAAGAAACCTCTACTGACATAGTGTCAGGCCAGCACTTTCAGCCTTTGTATTGACCCATTAAATAATCTCATGAACATGACCTCCCAACTTTTCCTAAAAGCAGAACCAGTTTCCCCAAACTGTGCTGAAAAGGAGACCTCTTTTACAAAGAACACAGAGCTACAGAGGAATGTTCAATCTTCAGTAAGTCACACCAGGAACATTAAAAAAAAAAAAAAAAAAAAAAAACTGTCCTGGCTAGAAATACTTAAATCCTTTAAGGTGTTCATGAAATGAAAATATGTCTTAGACAGTGTTTCTAATGACAAGCTATTGTTTCAAATTGCTTGTTAGCTACAGTATGACCTTAAATCCAGTGGATTTATTTATTATCCTCTCCATGTTGGCCTAGGCTAAATTGTAAAGTAGGTTCAGTTTATCCTGACAGACAACTCTTGGCCCATTACATATGCAAATGCCCACTCTCTTCTTCAACTACTCAGACACCCTCTGACCTGCCCTTGGGCCCTGGAGGTCCGCTGGGAAGCTCATCAAACTCTCTGCCTTCTCTCCCCCCACAGAATCATGCATATCAGCTCTGCAACCTCAGTTAGGTAGCTGCGATTGGAAAACAGTCACTTACAATAAGCTGCCTTATGGTGTGTTGTTCAATGATATTCTAATGTGTTTCCATAGCCAGAATATTAGTATTTGAACAGAGGCTGGAGAAAAATACATGGCATACCTCTTTGGGGCAACAAAATTGTACATATGATATACTGTCAGCTATAAACTAATCCTATGGTGGTAAGAAAATATACTGAATTTTTAAAATTACACTTCAATGACAGGATAACATGTCATTTTTTGAAATTTCCATCTTCTTATGAATAAAAAATTTGCTTATTGTGAATTATTTTATTCATATAAGTAAAGAATGGTGGTTTAGTTGCTGTCATGTCTGACTCTTGCAACCCTTTGGACCGCAGCTGTCCAGTCTCCTCTGTCCATGGGATTTCTCAAGCAAGTATACTGGAGTGGGTTGCCATTGTCTTCTCAAGAGGTATCTTTCCTACCCAGGGATCAAACCCATGTCTCCTACATTGCAGGCGGATTATTTACCACTGAGCCACTATGGAAGCCCAAATAAAGAGTCAGTTCCATCACTCAGTCATGTCTGACCATTTGCAGCCCATGGACTGGAGCACATCAGGCTTCCCTGTCCATTATCAACCTGCAGAGCTTGTTCAAATACATGTCCGTTGAGTTGACAATGCTATCCAACCATTTCATCCTCTGTCGTCTCCTTCTCCTCCTGTCTTCAATCTTTTCCAGCATCAGTGTCTTTTCAAATGAGTCAGTTTTTCAGAATAGTTGGCCAAAGTATTGGAATTTCAGCTTCAGTATCAGTCTTTTCAATGAACACTCAGGACTGATTTCCTTTAGTATGGACTGGTTGGATCTCTGTGAAATCCAAGGGACTCTCAAGAGTCTTCTCCAAATGCACGGTCCAAAAGCATCAGTTCTTCAGAGCTCAGCTTTCTTTATAGTCCAACTCTCACATCCATACATGAATATTGGAAAAACCATAACTTTGACTAGACAGACCTTTGTTGGCAAAGTAATGTCTCTGCTTTTTAATACGCTGTTTAGGTTGGTCATAGCTTCTCTTCCAACGAGCAAGCATCTTTAAATTTCATGGCTGCAGCCAACATATGCAGTGATTTTGGAGCCCAAGAAAATACAGCCTGTCACGGTTTCCATTGTTTCCCCATCTACTTGTCATGAAGTGATTTACCATGATCTTTGGTTTTTGAATGCTGAGTTTTAAACCAACATTTTCACTCTCTGCTTTCACTTTCACCAGTAGGCTCTTCAGTTCTTCTTCAATTTCTACCATCAGGGTGGTGTCATCTGCCTATCTGAGGTTATTGATGTTCCTCCCACAATCTTGATTCCTGCTTTTGATTCATCCAGCCAGGCATTTCACATGGTTTATTCTGCATATAAGTTAAATAAGCAGGGTGACAGAATATAGCCTTGATGTACTCCTTTCCCAATTTGGAACCAGTCTGTTGTCCCACATCCATTTCTAAATGTTGCTTCTTGACCTGCATAAAGATTTCTCAGGAAGCAGGTAAAGAGGTCTGGTATTCCCCTCTCTTTAAGAATTTTCCATAATTTGTTGTGATTCACACAGTCAAAGGATTTGGCATAGTCAATAAAGCAGAAATAGATCTTTTTCTAGAACTCTCTTGTTTTTTCTATGATCCAACAGATGTTGGCAATTTAATTTCTGGTTCCTCTGCCTTTTCTAAATCCAACTTGAGCATCTGGAAGTTGACGGTTCACATACTATTGAAATCTGGCCTGGAAAATTTTGAGCAACACTTTGCTAGCATGTGAGATGAGTGCAATTGTGTGGTAGTTTGAACATTCTTTGACATTGCCTTTCTTTGGGATTGGAATGAAAACTGGCCTTTTCCAGTCCTGTGGCCACTGCTGAGTTTTCCAAATTTGCTGGCATATTGAGTGCAACACTTTCACAGCATCATCTTTTAGGATTTGAAATAGCTCAACTGGAATTTCATCACCTCCACTAGCTTTGTTCCTAGTGGTGCTTGCTAAGACCTACTTGACTTTGCATTCCAAGATGTCTGGCTCTAGGTGAGTGGTCATACCATCATGGTTATCTGGTTCATGAAGATCTTTTTTGTATAGTTTTTCTGTATATTATTGCCACCTCTTCTTAATATATTCTGTTTCTGTTAGATCCATATCATCTCTGTCCTTTAATATGCACATCTTTGCATAAAATATTTCCTTGGTATCTCTAATTTTATTGAGAAAATCTCTAGTCTTCCCCGTTCTATTGTTTTCCTCTAATTCTTTGCACTGATCACTGAGGAAGGCTTCTTATCTCCCCTTGCTACTCTTTGGAACCCTGCATTTAAATGGGTATATCTTTCTTTTTCTCCTTTGCTTTTCATTTCTCCTCTTTTATCAACTATTTGTAAGGCCTCCTCAGACAAGCATTTTGCCTGTTTCCATTTCTTTTTCTTGGGGATGGTCTTCATCACTGCCTCATGTACAATGTCACAAACCTCCACCCACAGTTCTTCAAGCACTCTATCTCTCAGATCTAATCCCATAACTAAATCCATAACTAGAACTTCAATGACTCCTCTAGACAATTCGAATTTGTTCTCACAGTGGCCTATATGAACTGTGAACTGTGAACACACCTGTGAACTGTGTCTTCACATCATCACAAACTATTGAATTGTCAGACTTATAAATCTTTGCCAACTATAGGAACTCTGTCTATCAGATCAAATAAAAGAGTAGAGGATAGTAAATATCAAGTAGCATTAGCTTTAACAAACCTCCATATTGTTCCATATTTACTTTAAAACATCTGTTAAATATAACATTAAAGACAAAATTAAAGCTTCTACTAAGACCACTTTTGAATCTCCTTTCCTGAATGTATTGTTTACTATCACTTTATACATTTTTTTAAGGCTAATAAAACCTTTATTCCTCAATCATTGGTTAACACTTTTGGAGATGGGCAATATATAACATTTATAAAAAAATGTGAACAGATTGCCAGAGTTTTGCACGTGTTATCCAAGATTGTTTTTAATACAGTAAGATTAGTTATACATGTCTGAGGAGTTTTGGTTAGTCTCTTGAAATTTTACTGATTTTTTAAAAATTAATTAATTTATTTTGATTGGAGGCTAATTACTTTACATTTTAGTTGTTTTTGCCATACATTAACCTGAATCAGCCATGGGTGTATGTGTGTCCGTCATCCTGAATGCACCCACCCCCCCCACCCCCAACTCCATCCGCATCTCATTCCTCAGGGTTGTCCCAGTGAATTGGCCTTGAGTTTCCTGTTTCATGAATCCAACTTGGATGGATGATCTATTTCACATATAGTAATATACAGGTTTCAATGCTGTTCTCTCACATCGTCCCAACCACCCACACCTTCTCCCACAGAGTTCAAAAGTCTGTTCTCTATATGAGTGTCTCTTTTGCTGTCTCACATACAGGGTCATTATTACCATCTTTCTAAATTCCTTATATATGCATTAATATACTCTATTGGTGTTTTTCTTTCTGACTTACTTAACTGTGTATAATAGGCTCTAGTTTCATCCACCTCATTAGAACTGATTCAAATGAGTTCTTTTAATAGCTGAGTAATATTGCATTGTGTATCTGTACCACAGTTTTCTTATCCATTCGTCTGCCAATGGACACCTAGGTTGCTTCCATGTCCTAGTTGTTATAAACAATACTGCAATGAACATTGGGGTACACGTGTCTCTTTCAATTCTGGTTTCCTCGGTGTGTATGCTCAGCAGTGGGATTGGTGTGTTGTATGGCTGTTCTATTTCCAGTTTTTAGTTTTTGTGTTTTGTTTTGTTTTAAGGAATCTCCACACTGTTCTCCACAGTGGCTGTACTAGTTTGTATTCCCACCAACAGTATAAGAGGCTTCCCTTTTCTCCACACCCTCCAGCACTTCTTGTTTGTAGACTTTTTGATAGCAGCCATCCGATTGGCATGAGATGGCATCTCATTATGGTTTTAATTTGCATTTATCTGATAATAAGTGACATTGAGTATCTTCTCATGCATTTGTTAGCCATCTGTATGTCTTCTTTGGAGAAACGTCTATTTAGTTCTTTGGCCCATTTTTTTATTGGGTAGTTTATTTTTCTGGAAATGAGCTTATTTTTGGGCATGGTGTTAGAAAGTGTTCTAGTTTCATTCTTTTACAGGTAGTGGACTAGTTTTCCCAGCACCACTCATTAAAGACATTATCTTTTCCCCATTATATATTCTTTCCTCCTTTGTCAAAGATAAGTTGTCCATATGTGTGTGGATTTATCTCTAGACTTTCTATTTTGTTACATTGATCTATATTTCTGTCTTTGAACTAGTATCATGCTGTCTTGATGAGTGTTGTTTTGTAGTATATTCTGAAGTCAGACAGGATGATTCCTCCAGTTCCATTCTTCTTTCACAATATTGCTTTGTCTATTCGAGATTTTTTTTGTGTTTCCTACAAATTGTGGAATTATTTGTTCTAGTTCTCTGAAAAACACTGTTGGTAGCTTGATAGGGATTGCATTGAATCTATAGATTGCTTTGGGTACTATATTCTTTTTCACTATTTTGAGTCTTCCAATCCATGAACATGGTATTTCTCCATCTATTTATGTTATCTTTGATTTCTTTCACCAGTGTTTTATATTTTTGTATACATAGATCTTTTGTTTCTTTAGGTAGATTTATTCTTAAGTATTTTATTCTTTGGATCTCAAAGGTGAATGGAATTGTTTCCTTAATTTCTTTTCTGTTTTCTCATTGTTACTGTATAGGAGTGGGAGGGATTTTTGTGTATTAATTTTATATCCTTCAACTTTACTATATTCATTGATTAGCTCTAGTAATTTTCTGGTGGTGTCTTTAGGGTTTCCTATGTAGAGGACCATGTCATCTGCAAACAGTGAGAGTTTTATTTCTTTTACAATCTAGATTTCTTGTATTTTATTTTTTTTTCTTCTTCTCTGATTTCTGTGGCTAAAACTCCCAAAACTATATTGAATAGTAGTGGTGAAAGTGGGCACCCTTGTCTTGTTCCTGGCTTTAGAGGAAATACTTTCAATTTTCACCATTGAGGATAATGTTTGCTGGGGTTTATCATATATGGCTTTTATTATGTTGACTATGCTCCTTCTATGCCTATTTTCTGGAAGATTTTTATCATAAATAGATATTGAATTTTGTCAAAGGTGTTCTCTGCATCTACTGAGATAATCATATGTCTTTTATCTTTCAATTTGTTAATGTGGTATATCACATTGATTGATATGCAAATATTGAGGAATCTTTGCATCCTTGGGATAAAGCCCACTTGGTCATGATGTATGATCTTTTTAATATGTTGTTGGATTCTGTTTGCTAGAATTTTGTTGAGGATTTTTGCATTTATGTTCATCAGTGATATTGGCCTGTAGTTTTTTTTGTGTGTGGCATCTTTGTCTGGTTTTGGTATTAGGGTGATGGTATTTGGTATCAGGCTTCATAGAAAGAGTTTGGCTATTTACATTCCTCTGCAATTTTCTGGAAAAGCTTGAGTAGGATAGGTGTTAGCTCTATAACTTAGAGAATTATAACTATAACTCTCTATAACTTTGTTAGTTTTATAACTCTTTAACTTTTTGGTAGAATTCACCTGTGAAGCCATCTGGTCCTGGGCTTTTGTTTCGTGGAATATTTTTGACTGTAGTTTCGATTCCCATGCTTGTGATGGGTCTGTTAAGATTTTCTATTCCTTCCTAATTCAGTTTTGGAAGCTTATACTTTTCTAAGAGTTCAACCGTTTCTTCAAAGTTGTCCATTTTTATTGTCATGTAGTTGCTGAAAGTAGTCTCTTATGATCCTTTGTATTTCTGTGCTGTGTGTTGTGATTTCTCCATTTTCATTTCTAATTTTGTTGATTTGATTCTTCTCCCTTTTTTTCTTGATAAGTCTGGCTAACCATTTCTCTATTTTGTTTATCTTCTCAAAGAACCAATTTTAGTTTTGTTGATTTTTTCTATAGTTTCCTTTGTTTATTTTTCATTTATTTCTAACCTAATTTTTACAATTTCTTTCCATCTACTAACCTGGGGTTCTTCATTTCTTCTTTTTCTAGTTGTTTTATGTGTAAAGTTAGGTTATTTATTTGATTTTTGTCTTGTTACTTGAGGTAAGCTTGTATTGCTATGAACCTTCCCCTTAGCACTGCTTTTACAGAATCCCATAGGTTTTGGGTTGTTGTGTCCTCATTTTCATTTGTTTCTATGCATATTTTGAATTCTTTTTTTTATTTCTTCTGTGATTTGTTGATTATTCAGAAGTGTGTTGTTTAGCCTCCATATGTTTATATTTTTAATAGTTTTTTGTTTGTTTGTTTTCTCCCTGTAGTTGACATCTAAGCTTACCCCATTGTTATCAGAAAAAGATGTTTGAGATGATTTCAATATATATATATATATATATATATATATATATATATATATATTTTTAATTTACCAAACAGCATTGAAACATGTATATTATCTAGGGTGAAACAGATCACCAGCCCAGGTTGGGTGCATGAGACAAGTGCTCGGGCCTGGTGCACTGGGAAGACCCAGAGGGATGGGGTGGAGAGGGAGGTGGGAGGGTGGACCGGGATGGGGAATACATGTAAATCCATGGCTAATTCATTTCAATGTATGACAAAAACTACTGTAATGATGTAAAGTAATTAGCCTCCAACTAATAAAAATAAGTGGAAAAAAAAAAAAAAAAAAAACTAGATTTATGGCCCAGAATGTGATCTATCCTGGAGAAGGTTCCATGTGCACTTGAGATAAAGGTGAAATTCATTGTTTTGGGGTGAAATGTCCTATAGATATCAATTAGGTCTAACTGGTTCATTGTATCATTCAAAGTTTGTGGTTCTTTGCTAGTTGATTGTTTGGTTAATCTATACATAGGTGTGAGTGGGGTATTAAAGTCTTCCACTATTATTCTGCTACTGTTAATTTCCCCTTTCATACTTGTTAACATTTGCCTTACATATTGCCCTGCTCCTATTTTGGGTGCATATATAATTGTTATATCTTATTCTTGGATTGATCCTTTAATCATTAAGTAGTGTCCTTCTTTGTGTCTTTTCACAGCCTTTATTTCAAAGTCTATTTTATCTGATATGAGAATTGCTACTCCTGCTTTCTTTTGGTCTCAATTTGCATAAAATATTTTTCCAGCCCTTCATTTTCAGTCTGTATGTGTCCCTTGATTTGAGGTGGGTCACTTGTAGACAGCATATATGGGGGTCTTGTTTCTGTATCCATTTAGCCATTCTTTGTCTTTTGGTTAGGGCATTCAATCCATTAACATTTAAATAATTATTGATAAGTATGATCCCATTGCCATTTACTTTGCTGTTTTGGGTTTGAGTTTATAAACCTTTTCTCTGTTTCTTGTCTAGAGAAGATCATTTAGCATTTGTTTAAGAGCTGATTTGGTGGTGCTGAATTCTCTCAGCTTTTGCTTTTCTGTAAAGCTTTGGATTTTTCCTACGTATTTGAATGAGATCCTTGTTGGGCATAGTAATTTGAGTTGTAGTTTTTTCTCTTTCATCACTTTAAGTATGCCCTGCCATTCCCTTCTGCCCTGAAGAGTTTCTGTTGAAAGATCAGCTGTTATCATAATGGGGATCCCCTTGTGTGCTATTTGTTGCTTTTCCCTTGCTGCTTTTAATATTTTCTCTTTGTGTTTGATCTTTGTTAATTTGATTAATATGTGTCTTGGAGTGTTTCACCTTGGGTTTATCCTGTTTGGTATGCTCTGGGTTTCTTGGACTTTGGTGGCTATTTCCTTACTCATTTTAGGGAAGTTTTAGACTATTTTCTCCTTAAATATTTTCTCATGCCCTTTCTTTTTGTCTTCTTCTTCTGGGACGCCTGTGATTTGAATTGTTGCGGCATTTAACATTGTCCCAGAGATCTCTGAGTTTGTCCTCATTTCTTTTAATTCTTTTTTTTTTTTAATCTCTGCTTCATTTATTTCCACCATTCTATCTTCCACCTCACTTATCATATCTTCTGCTTCAATTATTCTACTGTTTGTTCCCTCCAGAGTGCTTTTGATCTCAGTTATTGCAGTATTCATTATTGATTGACTCTTTTTCATTTCTTCTAGGTCCTTGTTAAACATTTCTTGCATCTTCTCAATCCTTGTCTCTAGTCTATTTATCTGTAACTCCACTGTGTTTTCAAGATTTTGGATCATCTTTACTATCATTATTCTGAATTCTTTTTCAGGTAGACTCCCTATCTCCTCATCTTTTGTTTGGTTTGGTGGGCATTTATGATGTCCCTTTACCTGCTGAATATTTCTCTGTCTCTTAACTTTGTTTAGATTGCTATGTTTGGGGTGTCCTTTCTGTATGGTGGAAGTTTGTGGTTCCTCTTTATTGTGGAGCCTGCTCCCTGTGGGTGGGGTTGGACTAGTGGCTCGTCAAGGTTCCCTGGTTAAGGGAGCTTTCATCTGTGTTCTGGTGAATGGAGCTGGATCTCTTCCCTCTGGAGTGCAATTAAGTGTCCAGCAGTGAGTTTTGGGGTGTCTATGGGTTTGGCATGGTTTGGGGCAGCCTGTATTTTAATGCTCAGGGCTGTGTCCCTGCATTTCTGGAGAATTAGCATGGTATGTTTTGCTCTGGAACTTGTTGGCTCTTGGGTGGATCTTGGTTTCAGTCTATGCATGGAGGCGTTTGATGAGCTCTTGTCTATTAATGTTCCCTGGAATCAGGAGATCTTTGGTGTTCTCAAGTTTTGGATTTAAGACTCCTGTCTCTGGCTTTTGGTCTTATTCTTACAGTAGTCTCAAGATTTCTCCATCCATACAGCACAGATGATAAAATGTCTGGGTTAATAATGAAAATATTCTCCACAGTGAGGGACACTCAGAGAGATTCAAAGAGTACAGTAGAGAAGAGAAGAGGGAGGAGGGAGATAGAGGTGACCAGGAGGAGAATAGGGGGTGTCAAAAGGGTAGAGAGCAATCAACCCAGTAATCACACCCCTAAGTGAAAATGGATATTGAAGATTAGATTCTTAATGGTACAAAATTGATAACAAATACCAAAAAGCAAAGATTAAAAATCTAGAGGAGAGATTAGAGCCTCAAATATGCAATATTAAAAATACAAAGCAAAATCAATCACAAAAATTTATATATATATAGTATATACATGAAATTTGCTTTTAAAAATAGGGTATTTTTTTCAAAGTAATAGGTTATAAAAATGAAAATTACAGGAGTAATAAAGAACTTAAAAATGAAAACAATTTAAAAAATAATAATAGTAAAAATATATCTAGAAATTTCTTTGGAGCTTTTGTGGGCAGTGTGGGGTCAGTTCAATTTCAGATAGTTCCTTGTTCCAGATTATACTTCTCCTCAAGGTCTATAGGCCCCTTCCAATGCTTAGTCAATGTTAACTACAGGGTTTTTTTGTTTTGTTTTTTTTTTCCATTTATTTTTATTAGTTGGAGGCTAATTACTTTACATCATTACAGTAGTTTTTGTCATACACTGAAATGAATTAGGCATGGATTTACATGTATTCCCCATCCCAGTCCCCCTTCCCACCTCCCTCTCCACCCGATCCCTCTGGGTCTTCCCAGTCCACCAGGCCCGAGCACTTGTCTCATGCACCCAACCACTTCTGGGCATACACACGAAGGAAACCAGATCTGAAAGAGACATGTGCACCCCAATGTTCATCGCAGCACTGTTTATAATAGCCAGGACATGGAAGCAACCCAGATGCCCATCAGCAGACGAATGGATGAGGAAGCTGTGGTACATATACACCATGGAATATTACTCAGCCATTAAAAAGAATTCATTTGAATCAGTTCTAATGAGATGGATGAAACTGGAGCCCATTATACAGAGCTAAGTAAGCCAGAAAGATAAAGACCATTACAGTATACTAACACATATATATGGACTTTAGAAAGATGGTAACGAGAACACTATATGCAAAACAGAAAAAGAGACTCAGATGTATAGAACAGACTTGTGGACTCTGGGAGAAGGCGAGGGTGGGATGTTTCAAGAGAACTACAGGGTTTTAATCTGTTGCACCTGTTACTTGCAGAGCAGTTCCCTTTTCTTTGTTTATTTTGGCTTCCTCTGTTTACAGGTCTTTTCAGTGCCTAATTTCTGCCCTGACACATGGGGGCAAAGGTGATCACTTTTTTAGGCTCACCTGTTCAGTTGTGTTGTGGGGAGGGAGGGACACTGCAAACAAATATCACTGGCGTGTGTGGGGAGTGCTCGCAGTATATAGACCACACTGGGTTTGCCCCAGCCCACTGAGTCATGTGCTTTCTTGGTCTACACTGCTCAGGCTCCAGGTTGCCCTGCCGGTGTACTGTCCAGAGCAGATCCTGTTTCATGCACTTCCCAGCTCTAAGCCATTCAGGTTCAGGTTCTTGGGTACCCTGCAAGGGCACAGACTTGGTTGGCCATGCATTTTGTGCCCTTCCCAGGTCCAAGAAGCTCAAACGACCAGGTGCTTGGCAAACGCACTGTCTCAGGTGAGCCATGCATCTTAATTAATCACCTCCCCAGTCCCGGAACTCGGTTCCCTGGGTGCACGGCAAGAGCACTGTCTCTCATGTGCCTTGTGTCTCTGGGGAGCTGATCTCAGGGTGTGACCCTCCTGGCAGATGTCAACCATCCAGGATCTCAGGAAGACGTGATTAGCAACTAGGAGCCTGCTCACAGTTTGGCGGAGGATGCTATTTCTGGGGCCAAGATTGTCCCTCGCCTTCCAGTTCTGGCTGTCGCTTGCCTGCCTCTCTGTCTCCAGCAGGGGTCAGGGCCCTGTAGGCAGCCTGCTAGCTCTCCTTTGGTATTCACTTAATCCTTCATTCTGTGAGCAGGCCAGGTTGCCAGTTAGAATAGAGCCTTTAGTGGGAACATTCTCTCTCTCTCTCTTTTTTTTCCCCGCTCTGGCTATCCCACAGTTTGGGTTGCTATCTCATGTTAGCTCCCTCAGATTGTCCTCAGGGCATTCAGGCCCAGTCCTTACCCTAAGGACCAATGATGCAGCCTGCAACTCCCTGTCGAACCCCTGCTCGCTAATGGTGGACACGAGCATCTGGGCTACTTCTCTGCTGGGAGTGGTGATTAGGCACGTGTTCTGTGGGTATTTTTTTTTTCCCCAGTTATGTTGCCCTCTGAGATTCCAAAACTCCCCAGAGACTGGTGAGTGAGACGGTTTCCTGCTGTTTGGAAAGTACCCCACTCTCACGATTCCCTCCCCAGGATAGGTCACTGTCCATAACTCTTTTGTCTTTCTTCTTGTCTTTTATATTTTGTCCTACCTCCTTTTGAAGAGAATGGGCTGCCTTTCTGGGTGCCTGGTATCCTCCAACAGCATCCAGAAGCTGTTTTGTGGAAGTTGTTCAGCATTTAAATGATCTTTTGATGAATTTGTGGGGGAGAAAGTGGTCTCCCCATCCCATTCCTCTGCCATCTTGGGACCATCCCCCACTTTATACATTGTTAAACCACTTAAATATACCCGCCCCCCAAAGAAGTATCATTTAGGAGACTTTCAAACATTGTATAAATCCCATTATTCTGTATATATCTCCTGATAGTCAGCTATGTTTTGTGAGTGATTTTTAGTTGAAGGATGTTTGATATACAGTATTGTGTTAGTTTCAGGTGTACAGTTAAAGGAAGTTTATATACATACATATATAACCTTTTTTCAGATTGTTTTCCATCATAGGTTATTACAAAATATTGAATATAATACCCTGTGCTATACAGTAAGTCCTTGTTGTTTATCCACTCTCTATATATAAGTTTATATATGGTTTATATAAACCATTTTAATTGACCCATTTGTATCCATGTAGCTCTTATTCATTCATTTTCATTCATTTATATCCTTTCTATTGCTGTTGAGTTTTTTCCATATAACCAATGCCTCAAAATTTTTAATTTTGTAAATGTCTCCTTATGCACATATGTGTTTACTTTAGTTAGTAACTAAAAGTAACATTGCTGGCTCAAAATATATGAACATCCATGACTACACTAGATAATTTCAGTTTGCTCTGGCAGTGGTCTATATTCTAACCTGTGAAAGGTGAGAGCTACTGTGTCTACACATCTTCACAAACGGTTGACATTGTCAGACTTCTAAATCTTTGCCAACTATAAGATATGAAAAGGTATTTCTTAGTGGTTTAACTGGCATTTCCTTGATAACCTTGTGAAGTTAAAAATCTACTCATGTGTTCATTATCCATTTAGATTTCTTATTCTGTGATTTACCTCTTTATATCACACTCTGTATTTTGTAATGACAAAAATATTCTATTCCAATGAAAGTATCTAACATTGACTTATCTGGTAATTAGAACTTAATAAGGAAGATCTTCCTATTTGAACTGGGGCCTCCCAGTATCTCTTAAACACATCCACTGCTGCTTTAGAGAAAGACTGTTTCTCAGTCATCATTCGTGTGATCCAAAAAGTATGATCACATACTATAAAGTATGATTAGATACATACACACCCCCCCCAGCACCAACACTGAGTTAAAATCCTCATTTACTACTTGTTATGTGTTACTTTGGAAGAAACTTATCTCAGTGTCTCAGTTTCCTCAACTTGAAATTAGATAATAGTATAACTCCAACCCTCAGATTCTAAATGCAAACAGGATTGTTGGGAGTATATAATAACTGGTAACGATGTTAAGTTAGATTAGTGTCTAGTCACAGTAATTATAATGATAATGGTGATAATGTATTAGACACAGGATAAGTCACATGACACCTTAGGTAAACTGAGATGTGAGAAAAGCCTTCAGTAATCACAGTTTGGTCTATGTAATTTGCTTCGTGCTACATGGCATATAATTAAGTTTTGAACCATTATATTTCTCCTCATCTCCATAGGTTTTTAATTTATTTTTGTCCTATTAGGCTATTTTTTTATCCTCCATTTCAGAGAAAATTTCTCTCGATTTGCATAGATCCGCTGCAAACCTTAATGAATGTCATGAAAATGCTTTGAAACTTATCAGTAAAAAATATTATAAAAATGTAATTGGTTTCAACTTTCAGGGACTCAAAAGGTGAATCTCTCGATGCAAAAGCATATCCTTTTCCAAAATCTTAGCAAGAAATGACAATCTTAGAATATTGCTATAGCTGGAAATATCATTTGATTGTAATGCTATAAAATAATGTCCTTGACCCCAGAACTAAAAGCTGGGTTAAAAGCTTCAAGGCCAGAATCATTCCTTGTAGTTGACTGGGAATCCCCATAAGACACTAGAAATTGAAGGATCAAGATGGAAAATTATGAGAGTAGCATGAAATAGCTGATACCTATCATCACTGAAATCTAATCACAAACTGGAAACAAGGCATGTGAAGTGAAGCCACTCAGTCTTGTCCGACTCTGTGACCCCATGGACAGGCTCCTCTGTCCATAGGATTTTCCAGGCAAGAGTACTGGAGTGGGTTGCCATTTCCTTCTCCAGGAGATCTTCCCGACCCAGGGATCGAACCCAGGTCTCCTGCATTGTAGGCAAATGCTTTACCATCTGAGCCACCAGAGAAGCCATACATTTAAAATGGCGTCCAACATTTCTTCCATGTTCATAACTCATGTGTCTGTCTGTTTTCTATCAAGAAAAACTACCCAGAATGATAAATGTGATGAACTTTCAAGTTTACTACTCCCTTTTGTCTTTATGGTAAACTAACATTACACTTAGACACTTTTTTCTGTTTTTGTCAGCTGTCCCATAAAAATCCTGTCTCTTTCCCTGTCCCTATTTCTCACATTTTAAAGTTGCATTAATATCTTAATGAGCTAGTGTTCTAGCCATTTTTTATTCAAAAACTGTCCTTGAATTTGTGGTAATCAGGCTAGAAAACAAGTTTTAGGATGGAAAATGAGCACATAGTTGAATAACGCGCAGCATCTTGGACTTGTGGACTGTACAGCTGCAGTTACTGGAGGGGAGACTTGCAGCTCAGCTGGAAGAGACACAGCCTGAGGAGACACAGAGATTCAGGGTGTCACAAACAACAGCTTTCTTTGTGAAAGGGGATAAAAACATGGGCAGAGAAGTGCCAACTATTTCAATCTTTATTTTTATCGTAAATCTCCTTGCCTGCCATATGAATTCAAATAATGCAATAATTATGTTAAAACCAACAGTTCCTCATCCCTTTCCAGAGTCATCTCCACATAGTTCCAGTTCACAGTTTTACTTTCTATTTTGAATTCTGTTTTAACATGTAAGAAATTATATAACTATATAAATACTTCAAAGTGGTAATATATATACACATAAGTATGTGTATATGAGTACAAATATCTGTAACTTATTTTCACTGAGCCATACCATTTTTCCTCCAGTAAAAACAGTAAACATCACACATCAAGCAAAACATACCAATAACAAAAGAACAAAAAATAAGACTATCACTTGGAAATCATATCAATACAGCCCATGTCTATCCCCACAGTCTGATAGATTGCCAGAGCTTCAGGTGTTATTATAAGGGAGCTTATAAGTCAAGCCCATTCTTGAGACTCAGTACAATTTGGGCTAAGAAACTATCTGGGATAGATGGTTATACTCAGATCTTAAGTCTAAACCACTCATATGGGGTCAGCTTGGTGATCTGGAGAAACTTGAAGAAGGTTGATTGGACAATTTGCAGGCCTCCAAATCTTTCACCCCTATTAAAATCTAAAATGTCTAAAACTGCTAAATAGATAAATAATGTCTATCCAGCCTCTATCTTCAGGCTTCTCAAACTTAACTTAATTTTTTTTTCATTTACTTTTATTAGTTGGAGGCTAATCACTTTACAATATTGTAGGGGGTTTTGCCATACATTGACATGAATCAGCCATGGATCCACACGTGTTCCCCACCCCAATCCCCCCTTCCGCCCCCCTCCCCACCCCATCCCTCTGGGTCTTCCCAGTGCACCAGCACTGAGCATTTATCTCATGCATCCAACCTGGGCTGGTGATCTGTTTCACCCTTGATAGTATACTTGTTTCAATGCTATTCTCTCAGAACATCCCACCCTCGCCTTCTCCTACAGAGTCCAAAAGTCTGTCTGTACATCTGTGTTTCTTTTTCTGTTTTGCATATAAGGTTATTGTTACCATCTTCTTAAATTCCATATATATGCATTAGTATACTGTAATGGTCTTTATCTTTCTGGCTTACATCGCTCTGTATAATGGGCTCCAGTTTCATTCATCTCATTAGAACTGATTCAAGTGAATTATTTTTAATGGCTGAGTAGTATTCCATTGTGTATATGTACCATAGCTTCCTTATCCATTCATCTGTTGATGGGCATCTAGGTTGCTTCCATGTCCTGGCTATTATAAACAGTGCTGCGATGAACATTGGGGTGCACATGTCTCTTTCAGATCTGGTTTCCTTGGTGTGTATGCCCAGAAGTGGGATTGCTGGGTCATATGGCAGTTCTATTTCCAGTTTTTTAAGGAATCCCCACACTATTCTCCATAGTGGCTGTACTACTTTCCATTCCCACCAACAGTGTAAGGGGGTTCCATTTTCTCCACACCCTCTCCAGAATTTATTGCTTGTAGACTTTTGGATAGCAGCCATCCTGACTGGCATGTAATGGTACCTCATGGTGGTTTTGATTTGCATTTCTCTGATAATGAGTGATATTGAGCATCTTTTCATGTGTTTGTTAGCCATCTGCTTGTCTTCTTTGGAGAAATGTCTGTTTAGTTCTTTGGCCCATTTTTTGATTGGGTCATTTATTTTTCTGGAATTGAGCTTCAGTAGTTGCTTGTATATTTTTGAGATTAATCCTTTGTATGTTTCTTCATTTGCTATTATTTTCCCCCATTCTGAAGGCTGTTTTTTCACCTTGCATATAGTTTTCTTTGTTGTGCAAAAGCTTTTAAGTTTAATTAGGTCCAATTTGTTTATTTTTGCTTTTATTTCCAATATTCTAAGAGGTGGGTCATAGAGGATCCTGTTGTAATTTATGTCAGAGTGTTTTGCCTATGTTTTGCCTATGGTCTCCTCTAGGAGTTTTATAGTTTCTGATCTTAAATTTAGATCTCTAATCCATTTTGAGTTTATTTTTGTGTATGGTGTTAGAAAGTGTTCTAGTTTCATTCTTTTACAAGTGGTTGACCAGTTTTCCCAGCACCACTTGTTACTTAAGAATCATCTGAAAATCTTGTAAAAATGAAGATTCTAATTCAGTAGGTGTGGGTTGGGGCCTAAGATTCTGCATTTCTAAAGACTTCCTGAGAGATGCTGACACAGATCTGTGGACCACACTCTGAGTCCCAGGTCTCAGATTCATTCTTTTCTTTAAAGAAACTGCTGGATGTTTCCAATTATGAAAACAATTATTCTGACCAATAATGGTGACTATAAAATAGTTCACATTTATATGACATTTCAAGTTGACAGAGTACTTTGACACTAGTTGACTCCTTCTGATACTCACAGTAATTCCCTGAAAAGGCAAGATATTAATTAATCAGAGGAGAAGTTGAGAAATTTTAACTTTCCTGGTTATTGTCATGCAAGGAATAAGTGGCAAGGTGATCTGTGAGGTTCCCTCAGACATAGAGACAGTGTAACAAAATGGCCAAGAGCACAGACTTTGGATATCACCTGTCTTTGAATCAGGTGACTTCCCTGATAGCTTGGTTGGTAAAGAATTTGCCTGCAGTGCAGGAGACCCTGGTTTGATTCCTCGGTCAGGAAGGTCCACTGGAGAAGAGATAGGCTACCCACTCCAGTATACTCAGGCTTCCCTTGTGGCTCAGCTGGTAAAGAGTCCACCTGTGATGTGGGAGATCTGGGTTCAATCCCTGGGTTGGGAAGATCCCCTGGAGAAGGGAAAGGCTACCCACTCCAGTATTCTGGCCTGGAGAATTCCATGGACTATATAGTCCATGTCACAAAAGGTCGGGCACCACTGAGCTATTTTCACTATCTTTGAATATCGTTTCCTTCACATCTTAACTGCATACAGTATCATACGTTACTTAACCTCTCTATTTTAGTTCCCTCATTTGTAACCTGAACAAGCCTATTTCATACACTTGTTAGATTCAATCATCTCTAAAGTCCCTAGTATAGGTAGCTGTCACCTGTAGTCACGACATAAATGGTGACTACGACTGGTGTTTTGTTTTTGTCCTTGGTATTCCAGAACACTGTTGAATTTCCCCATACCTTAGCAAAACCTTAGTGCCCACCTACAAGAAATATCAAACTTCCCTGAAGAACTTGACCATCATGTACTCTACATGAAAAATGTGACAGAATTAGACACCTCAGTGAGCTTTTCCTTGGTGTGTTTCTATTTAGCTGGAGGCATGGGAGAACTTTCAGGGTACTGCCTGTCGATGTGTCGTTATGTATACAAAGAACTTCTGCCTGTGGAGTTTCTATCATGGTTCCTTTCACAAGCTTACAAATCCATGCACATTTTCTTAAAGTGCAGAATAGAAGTTATTTTTTTTGATAATAGGATGCTGGTCAACCATTATATGGCCAAGTTTCACACGGTTTAATCACTTATGTTTTCTGCAAAATTAACTGAGCAGTGCCCCTAGAAAAAGCTGAAGAATGACCTCTATGTCAGTGAGAGATAAACAAGAAAAAGCAAAAAAAAGAAAAAGAAAAAGAAAGAAAAGAAAAGCTGTACCATATAGATAATACTCACATCCAGGATAGGGCAGCACAATCTTTTTTAAATGCCTCATCAAATAAATTATTTTTAATGGCTGAGTAATATTCCATGGTGTATATGTACCACAGCTTCCATATTCATTCATCTGCTGATGGGCATCTAGGTTGCTTCCATGTCCTGGCTATTATAAACATAAAAACTATTCATCCTATCTTGGATTAGTTTTGTTTTGTTTTGTTTTTTATTAGATGGACTAATGGTGCAATGGTTTTCCTATTTAAACATTATCATAACTTCTTTTTGTAACATATCAATTCTGTGGTTGGAAAGTTCATATTTCTAGGTATTTTGACTCATAAGCATTTCTCCTTGAACCTGATCATTATAACATGATTTTTAGAGTTGTAGTGCTTTTCAGAAAGTTCAGATATGCAAGAAAAATAAAAGTCTGTAGAACAAAATAAATATTTAAAATAAGTTGTAGGGTAAAAAATTATAAGATATGCTTTTATGGGACTATCAGTAAGGTGAAAAATTAAAGTTAGAGTTAGGATTAGCTCAGTCAACTCTTAACCAGTCAACTGTTATTTTACTTGAATATCTAATTGACTTGCTGTGAGCTAATGAACTATTGATGTACAAGCTGGGATTTAAGGACAACATTTCTTATAAGGGACTAGGCTCCTGGATCAGGGTAACAGAATATCTATACCCTTTTTGCAATGAAAAAAGTAATATGAAACGTGCACTTTAAAACAGGAAAAAGAAAGCTAGCAAGTGAGACAAAGATAAGGAGTTGTTTACATTTTCCATTAACTAACCTACAAAGAACATCTAATGACATTGAACAAAACTTGCTGACAATATTTTATATAAGAAGCAGTAATTTTACTGTAGTATTACTGTCAGAGATTTTTCAACAATGTAAAAGTATGTGTACTCATGCATAGAAAATAAAACTGGAAGTATATACACCAAAGCTATATTCATATTAGGCCTGTGAGTAGACCTTTCATCTCTGAGTATATTCTATACATTTTTACAAAATGTTCACACAGTTCACAAACACTTTTATAACAAAATATATGGTAAACATTTTTAAAACAAAATAATCTAGAAGTAGGAGACACTATTTTGCACTTAAAAGGACATATATGACCATTGAAGTTACAGTACCTTGGATTCAGATGATGTTTTCTCCAAGCCACAGTATCAAGCCACCCCAGAAGTCTCACTGGCTTTAACAATCTAATGTCTATTTCTGAACCATGCAAAAGTCACACTTGCTGGGAGGAAGCTGTGCGGAGGTGGAGTGGGGAGAGGGGGGTCGCTCAGCATCCAGTCTGTGCTGCTCTGTTAGCCCCAGGACACCCGGGCATGAGACCGCAGCTCGGGTGGCTCCAGAAGGCACCCCAAAGATCTGAGCAGCAGCAGTGAGCACATCCGGCACATCCGTTCAGAAGCTGCCCAATCATTTTAGCTCCACCGCCGAGCACGATGCTGGAAAGTTCAGTTCTCCTGCTTCTGCAAATAGAGAGAAATTAAATCCTGGTAATCCTGAGGTATCATCTACCATCATCACCAACCGCCTGGATGCCACTGGACCTGAACTTCTCTCAGATTATTTCATCATGTAAATGCCTCACTTCACTATTTAAATCACAAAACATATATAAAGGCATTACTGTGCTGCCTGGCATGAAGTAGTTAATAAATGTTCATTGTATTCCCCTTTGGGCTGTAGTTGTGGTCAAGTTTATAAAACCTTATTGTAAGTCATTTGTATTAGAATGTCACCATTCCTCCAGCATTTGAGGATTGGTATCTGACATGACCTGAGCTACTATGCTCTTTGACTCAGTTTAAAAACTGAATTTTTTATCTTGTATTGTACCTTCTTATTCAGGGTTTCCGATAAGCCTGTATGAATCTGTGATGTGCTCATAAATCTTAATATGCTTTTCTACAAGCAAAGAGTGACCAACAATTCACCTTCCCACAGCCAGCACTGGGAAATACTAGCATTGTCCTTAACTACCATGTTGACTTCATCTTTCCCCACTGCTTCCACAGTATGTACCAAGTGAGTAAATGGTGCAAAGTGTTCTTCCCACTGGCTCAGATGCCCTCCATGCACATTAAAAAAGTGTACATTGAAATCTTTCCCTACCATGCAATCTTAGGAACCTGACTAACCTCACTGAACTTCAGTTTCTTCATCACAGAAATGGAAGTAAAAATTTCCATCTCCCACATCACATCTCTTAGGCCCACATCTAATTTCAGCCTCAGTTTGGGTGAGCACTGGGCACAGTTCTTGCCCATGGGTCCCATTCTGCTTCTCTGGTCTGGAGCCTTCTGCATTGGTGCCCAGGTGACTTATAGGAGCTCAGTCAAGTGGAGGGGCACAGAAATCCTCCATCCTCAGCCTTCTGCCCTCAAAGCGAGAGTTTGTGAGAGGTGGTCCCTACACATCCTGAAGTCCACAGCCAGGGTCCCAGTCGCACACCCCATTCAGGGTCACCTTCCGCCTCCTGCCCTAGGCCTGAGTTGGTGGATCACATCCCATGTGAACCATCTATGCTCAATATTTGCCTCATATTCTGCTTTGAGAGAGCCCATAGTTAGACACAGCAAATCTTGGGAAATATTTATAATGCTTCCTTTGTATATTTCAGGCCATTTCAAAAGTTTTCTCATAAATTGATCAATCTGAAATAAATCCACACAGTTCTTGCAATATACCCATACTTTAAACAGCAACTGGATGTGTAACTCCTTGTCATGACCCCAAGTGACTCAGCACAGTGGCCACCAGGGTTCCTGACACCAGTTTCCACATGAGGACAGCTAGAAATCAGCCAATTTCATCACAAGCCACTGTGAACCTCATAAATAACTGCTTATAAAACCCAAATAAAGTTATTCCCAACTCACCTACCACTGACTAGGTCTACAAAATGCCCCTGGTCACTCAAAATCATGCAACCCAAGGAGGAATGTGACAGACTTCAGAATGTAGTTTATCTTGGAGTTGTACTGATTTACCTGAGGAGACTTATAAGTGCAAGGTCATGTGAACACTCTGCTGGAGCTCTTGCGGGTCAGTGCCCATGAGGCTCTGCAGGTTCAACTCCATTAACCCCATGACACATGCTGTCAGGTCTGGCTACTGTGGACAGAAGGACTGGGAGGGAATGATGATAGAGAATAGAGAAGACAGATCCTAGAAAAGCATTTTCTGTTCCATGTGGGAATATAGGCAAGAGTCTTATGTAAACATTTTATTTTTCCTTTAATTATTAAAATCTTTATTCAAAAATGCATTAACTTTAAGAAGAAAGATAAGATTTTAAAATTTAAGCATTTATTCCAGTGAATGAATTGGAAATGACCAAGAGAAGAAGTAAAACTCCATTCATTTGGCACTTGTGATTGATTTCTCATACATACCTGTGGGACTAAAGAAAGAACTTGACAAGCAGAGGTTTCAGGAGAGAAAATAACTTAAAGTGACAATGACTTTTCAAATAATTGATTTATAATTACACTTTTGTATTTTATCTCTCTTATGCTAGATCCACTCTTTTATTGATGTATAGTTAATTTACAATGTAGATTTAGTTTCAAATACACAACATAGTTGCTTGATATTTTTTTATAGATTATACTCCATTTAAAGTTTTAATAAAACATTAGCTATATTATCTGTGCTATACAATGTATCCTTGTAGCTTATTTATTTTGTGTCTAGTATTTTATACCTCTTATTCCCCTACCCCTATCTTGCCCCTCTCTCACGTTTTTTCCTCACGCTGCTGCTGCTGCTGCTAAGTCTCTGCAGTTGTGTCCGACTCTGTGCGACCCCATAGAAGGCAGCCCACCAGGCTCCCCCGTACCTGGGATTCTCCAGGCAAGAACATTGGAGCAGGTTGCCATTTCCTTCTCCAATGCATGAAAATGAAAAGTGAAAGTGAAGTCGCTCAGTCATGTCCGACTCTTAGCGACCCCATGGACTGCAGCCTATCAGGCTCCTCCGTCCATGGGATTTTCCAGGCCAGAGTACTGGAGTGGGTTGCCACTGCCTTCTCTGTCATTCCTTACTAGTAACTGATAATTAGTTTGTTCTCTGCATCAATTTAGACTTTCATCATATTCTATTAATACTTGATATCAGGCAGCATAATAATTCTGTTCACTCCCTAGCCTACTCTCTACTTTTAAACAATTGATGTATGCCCTACCTTACTGCAGGAATTATCATTATAAACCATAAAGTTGATCACTGCCTCTCCTTTCCTTAATCCTCAGTGGCTTTCCATATATAGTAAATTCAAGCTGTGCTGTGACCTAGTTCAGCACACCCAGCCAGTTTCATCTCTTAGCAACCTTCCTTTCCCTTGAAAGCATCTGCCTCCTGTACCCTAGGCTCCAGACACACCGTATTGTTATTGCTCAATGAACTGGCTCTTTTTTCCAACCTGTGTCTCTGTACCTGATGTTTCCATGTCTTGGACTTTTCCTGCAGTATGCTGCTGGCTAAGTCAGGCCCTCCTTTTAGAGCTCATTTCAGAGCTCACCCCTGCTGGGAGTGCCTTCCCGGCATCATTTGTCTCTGTAAAGGATTCTCCTATGTATTTTCATGGCACCCCAGACTATTTGCTATACTTCAGTACCAACCTCTTCATTTGTCTGGCTTGGAACTTCATGTATACTGTTCATAAACAGGGTGCTCTTTACAGGTGCAGGATTAATCCACCCTGTTCAGCTGCCTTCTTCATGGAAGATGTTTCTTCTCTTCCCCATTTTGAGGACTCCCTCACTGTTTATTATTCAATCTACAGTGCTTTGTCTTCCTGCAAGCCCAACCTGATCTGATAGGGGGAAAAAAAAAAAAAAAAACTATACTTCAAGCTCTAATTTGAATATGACTGATTCAAACCTAGACTGGTAGCATCATTTTATTTTTGCTTTTGGTACAGGATCAAGAAGGGAGTAGCTTCTAGGGGTATAAATGACAGCTAGTAGAAAGTATAAATACACAGAATATTCAAAATAAGCTTCTAGATATAAAATACTGCTGTACATTCAATACTGGTTTTATATATCTGTTTAACATATTCTTGTGTTGAGGAAAAAAATGCCCATTATAAAAAAAGAATTAACATTTTATGCTGTAGACCATTCTAAGTGATTAAAATCAATTAGGAATGAACTAGAAGCACAGTTATGTTGTGACTGGTGACGGAAGTAAAGTCCGATGCTGTAAAGAACAATATTGTGTAGGAACCTGGAAAGTTAGGTCCATGAATCAAGACAAACTGGAAGTAGTCAAACAGGAGATGGCAAGAGTGAACATCAGTATTCTAGGAATTAGTGAACTAAAATTTGCCAGAATGGGTGAATTTAATTCAGGTGGCCATTATATCTACTACTGTGGGCAAGAATCCCTTAGAAGAAATGGAATAACCCTCATACTCAACAAAAAAATCTGAAATGCAGTACTTTGTTGAGGCTCAAAAATGACAGAATGATCTCTGTTCATTTCCAAGGCAAACAATTTGATATCACAGTAATCCAAGTCTATGCCCCAACCACTTATGCTGAAGAAGTTGAAGTTGAACAATTCTGTGAAGACTTACAAGACCCTCTAGAACTAACACCAAAAAGAAAAAAAATTAGTCCTTTTCTCAAATCATCCCACCCTCACCTTCTCCCATAGAGTCCAAAAGTCTGTTCTATATATGTGTGTCTCTATTTCTGTCTTGCATATAGGGTTATTGTTACCATCTTTCTAAATTCCATATATATGTGTTGGTATGCTGGATTGGTGTTTATCTTTCTGTATTACTTCACTGGTGCACTGGGATGACCCAGAGGGATGGATTGGGGAGGGAGGAGGGAGGGGGGTTCAGGATGGGGAACACATGTAAATTCATGGCTGATTCATGTCAATGTATGGCAAAAACCACTATAATACTGTAAAGTAATTAAACTCCAACTAATAAAAAAAAAGGAAAAAAAGATCAAAAACAAACAAAAAACAAACAATGAAAACAAAACAAAACAAAAAATGTCCATTTCATGATAGGGGACTGGAATGCAAAAGTATGAAGCCAGAGATTCTGGGGGTAACAGACAAATTTGGCCTAGGAGTACAAACTAAACTGAAGCAGGGCAAAGACTAACAGAGTTTTGCCAAGAGAACACACTCGTCATAGCAAAAATTCCCTTCTAACAACGCAAGAGATGACTCTACACATGGACATCATCAGATGATCATTTCTGAAATCATATTGATATTATCCTTTGCAGCCAAAGGTGGAGAAGCTCTGTAGAATCAACAAAAATAAGTCTGAAACTGACTGTTGGTCAAATCAAAAACTCCTTTTTGCAAAACTTATACTTAAGTTGAAGACACTGTAAAAGCAGTGCTAAGGGGAAGGTTCATAGCATTACAGGCTTACCGCAAGAAACAAGAAAAAAGTCAAATAAATAACCTAACTCTACACCTAAAGAAGCTAGAGAAGGAAGAAATGAAGAATCCCAGGGTTAGTAGAAGGAAAGAAATCTTAAAAATTAGGGCAGAGGTAAATGCAAAAGAAACTAAAGAGACCATAGCAAAAACCAACAAAGCTAAAAGCTGGTTTTTTTTTTTTTTTTTTAAATAAACAAAATTGACAAACCTTTGTTTCTTTCATTAAGAAACAAAGGGAGAAGAACCAAATTTAAAAAAATTAGAAATGAAAATGGAGAGATCACAACAGACAACACTGAAATACAAAGGATCATAAGAGACTACTACCAGCAGCTCTATGCCAATAAAATGGACAACTTGGAAGAAATGGACAAATTCTTAGAAAAGTATAACTTTCCAAAACTGAACCAGAAAGAAATAGATCTTAACAGACCCTTCACAAGCAAGGAAATCGAGACTGTAATCAGAAATCTTCCAGCAAACAAAAGCCCAGGACCAGATGGCTTCACAGCTGAATTCAACCAAAAATTTAGAGATGAGCTAACACCTATCTTACTCAAACTCTTCCAGAAAATTGCAGAAGAAGGTAAACTTCCAAACTCATTCTATGAGGCCACCATCACCCTAATTCTAAAACCAGATGAAGATGCCACAATTAAAAGAAAACTACAGGCCAATATCACTGATGAACATAGATGCAAATATCCTTAATAAAATTCTACCAAACGGAATCCAACAACATATTTAAAAAAATCATATACCATGGTCAAGTGGGCTTTATGCCAGGAATGCAAGGATTCTTTCATATCCACAAATCAATCGATGGAATACACCACATTAACAAATTGAAAGATAAAAACCATATGATTATCTCAATAGATGCAGAAAAAGCCTTTGACAAAATTCAACACCCATTTATGATTAAAACTTTTCAGAAAGCAGGAATAGAAGGAACATACCTCAACATAATAAAAGCTATATATGACAAACCCACAGCAAGCGTTGCCCTCAATGGTGAAAAATTGAAAGCATTTCCCCTAAAATCAGGAACAAGACAAGGGCGCCCACTCTCACCTCTACTATTCAACATAGTTTTGGAAACTTTGGCCACAGCAATCAGGGCAGAAGAAGAAGTAAAAGGAATCCAGATAGGAAAAGAAGAAGTGAAACTCTCACTGTTTGCAGATGACATGATCCTCTACATAGAAAACCCTAAAGACTCTACCAGAAAACTACTAGAGCTAATCAACAATTATAGTAAAGTTGCAGGATATAAAATTAACACACAGAAATCCCTTGCATTCCTATACACTAACAATGAGAAAACAGAAAGAGAAATTAAGGAAACAATACCATTCACCACTGAAACAAAAAGAATAAACTACTTAAGAGTATATCTGCCTAAAGAAACAAAAGGCCTATACATAGAAAACTATAAATCACTGATGAAAGAAATCAAAGAGGACACACACAGATGGAGAAACATACCGTGTTTATGGATTGGAAGAATCAATATTGTCAAAATGGCTATTCTACCCAAAGCAATCTATAGATTCAATGCAATCCCTATTAAGCTGCCAATGGTATTTTTCACAGAACTAGATCAAATAATTTCACAATTTGTAAGGAAATATAAAAAACCCCGAATAGCCAAAGTAATCTTGAGAAAGAAGAATGGAACGGGAGGAATCAACCTGCCTGACTTCAGACTATACTACAAAGCCACAGTCATCAAGACAGTATGGTACTGGCACAAAGACAGAAATATAGATCAATGGAACAGAATAGAAAATCCAGAGATAAATCCACGCACCTATGGTCACGTTATCTTCAACAAAGGAGGCAAGGATATAGGATGGAAAAATGACAACCTCTTTAACAAGTGGTGCTGGGAAAACTGGTCAACCACTTGCAAAAGAACGAAACTAGAACACTTTCTAACACCATACACAAAAATATACTCAAAATGGATTAGAGATCTAAATTTAAGACCAGAAACTATAAAACTCCTGAAGGAGAACATAGGCAAAACACTCTCTGACATAAATCACAGCAGGATCCTCTATGACCCACCTCCCAAAATATTGGAAATAAAAGCAAAAATAAACAAATGGGACCTAATGAAACTTAAAAGCTTTTGCACAACAAAGAAAACTATATGCAAGGTGAAAAGATAGCCTTCAGAATGGGAGAAAATAATAACAAACTAACCAAAAGACAAAGGATTAATCTCAAAAATATACAAGCAACTCCTGAAGCTCAATTCCAGAAAAATAAATGACCCAATCAAAAAATGGGCCAAAGAACTAAACAGACATTTCTCCAAGGAAGACATGCAGATGGCTAACAAACACATGAAAAGATGCTCAACATCACTCATTATCAGAGAAATGCAAATCAAAACCACAATGAGGTACCATTACATGCCAGTCAAGATGGCTGCTATCCAAAAGTCTACAAGCAATAAACGCTGGAGAGGGTGTGGAGAAAAGGGAACCCTCTTACACTGCTGGTGGGAATGCAAACTAGTACAGCCACTATGGAGAACAGTGTGGAAATTTCTTAAGAAACTGGAAATAGGACTGCCATATGACCCAGCAATCCCACTTCTGGGCATACACACTGAGGAAACCAGATGTGAAAGAGGCAGGTGCACCCCAATGTTCATCACAGCACTGTTTATAGTAGCCAGGACATGGAAGCAACCTAGATGCCCATCAGCAGACGAATGGATAAGGAAGCTGTGATATACCATGGAATATTACTCAGCCATTAAAAAGAATTCATTTGAATCAGTTCTAAGGAGATGGACGAAACTGGAGCCCATTATACAGAGTGAAGTAAGCCAGAAAGATAAAGACCAATACAGTATACTAACACATATATATGGAATTTAGAAAGATGGTAATAATAACCCTATATGCAAAACAGAAAAAGAGGCACAGATGTACAGAACAGACTTTTGGACTCTGTGGGAGAAGGCGAGGGTGGGATGTTTCGAGAGAATAGCATCAAAACATGTGTATATTATCTATGGTGAAACAGATCACCAGCCCAGGTTGGATGCATGAGACAAGTGCTAGGGCCTGGTGCACTGGGAAGACCCAGGGGGATCGGGTGGAAAGGCAGGTAGGAGGGGGGATCAGGATGGGGAACACATGTAAATCCATGGCTGATTCATGTCAATGTATGACAAAAACCACTACAATATTGTAAAGTAATTAGCCTCCAAGTAATAAAAATAAATGAAAAAAAAAAAGAGAGAGAGAGACATAGATATATAGTCAGGATATGTGAATAATGTAAAAAAGTCAAGTCCTCATCTTTCTTAAGAAATCAATAAATAATGGCTAAAGTTTGTAAATTTAAAATTATTAAACATATATTTTTAGAGCTATGGCGGAAGCCACCAGATGAAAGAAATGAGAGTGTTATTTTAACTGACTCTGGGAATAAGCTTGATGCGTGTGAAACTCTGCTGTTTGGTCTGCTAGTTTTACAGTAAGCATGCTGGTACCACATGATTTTAAAATATATATATAACTTTTTTTTTTTTTTTTTTGCATTTTCTTTGTTCAAGGTGTTTATTGCATCTCAGAGGACATACATGCACTGGATTTTTGAACTGAAATACAAAGAAAAGCCATGTTGAAATTGGTTTTAGGTAATTTTTCCCCATTACAGTGTATTAAGATTTTGATGCATACATGAGGTCACTGTTGATCAGTGTTGCTAGTGGCTTGGCCTGCTCTTTGTTAAAGCATATTGGTTTGGAAAGGTGTTTGCCTTTTTTACAAATTACTCAATAGATGTATGGTACCATTTAAAGGTGGTTGTATCTGAATAACTTTGACTAATTTTTTAACTGAAATAAAGAATAAGAATTATAAATTATGTGAAAAATGTTAGCCATAAAATTGCAGTCAAAATTGCAGCCAATATAAACCAAAGAACTGCACAATTTATGAAGTGCTTCTTCCATGTTGCACTGTTTGTAAGGGCAAAGCTCTCAGGGATAGGACAGAGAAGTGGAATGGCTCATGTGGGTGCTCATGCTCAGTTTCCCAAAGAAGGTCGACAACTCTGAAGTTTTTTCATTTGACTGCCACCACCAGAACTTTTCAGACATGAGTGAGAATGCTGCAGATACCTGACAAAAGCACTAAAATAATTGTTCTGAGTTTCTTAGATGGCCAGGACAAAACTGAGATTGAAGAAAATAGACTCATAGTCACCACAGTCCTGATACCATGCCTGCTTCAAACCCAATTTTATGTTGTGACATTTCAGTTTCCTTTAATAAGTGAATTAATAGGTACACACTTATGCACAACCTATATATATAAGCATCCATGGCCACTTTTCACAATAGAACTCAAAATTCACTAACCTATAATTAGGTGAAAGAAATGTTTAAAAATATAGTATGAGATGGCAATGATTAAGGAATTATTGAGAAGATGAAACTGCCCATTTTATTTTTTTTTATTTTTTTATTTTTTTTATTATTTTTTTTTTAAATTTTTATTAGTTGGAGGCTAATTAAACTGCCCATTTTATTAAGAATATTAGAATAAGCTATTACTATTCAATAATAAGACAAAATAAGAAAAGAACTCAAGAAACAAAATGAAAATAGAAGAAATAAGAAACTCATTAGCTCATAAATAGTTGAGAAAAGGAGTGAAATAGACAAAATAATATAAAGTTTGCTTAGTTTCAAATACCATCAAAATTTTCCATAGATTCAGAAAATACACAATCGGTTCCAAATATAAATTGTCTCTTCTCAAAAGTGAAAGAAGTTTATCTCTTTCACTCAAAAGAATATTGCCTCACCAATAGTACACAAGAAGAGTAGGAATTTGGATAATGATGGGAGTTTCCAGTCAAGACATTTTCAAAATCATTTTACAAATTTAAGAAGGTTTTAGATGTTACTATATTTTGGCACTATTTCCAAATATACTGAAGTACAGTATAAATATGTGGAAAGATAAATATAAATACAGGTAGATAAAACAACATAAATAAATTTGTAGTGAATATTAGTCTACGATGTATTTCTAAACCCAATTCACTCCTTATTACTTAACAGGAGAATAAATTTGAAGCCATTTATTTCACCTTTGTAAAACCATGACATATGTGGGGAAAATATTCTTCTTATTTATAATTCACTTTCTGTTAACTACTTTATGGGGCTTACATGGTGACTCACCTGGTAAAGAACCCAACTGCCAGTGCAAGAGATAAGTTCAATCCCTGGGTCAGGAAGATTCCCTAGAAAAGGAAATAGCAACCCGCTCCAGTATTCTTGCCTGGAAAATCCCATGGACAGAGGAGGCCGATGGGCTACAGTCCATAGGGTCACAAAAAGTCAGACCTGACTGAACATGCATGCACACAATTACTTTATGACCAGACATCCCGGAGTGTGAAATTATGTGGACTTTAGGTGGTATTACTACAAACAAAGCTAATGGAGGTGATGGAATTCCAGCTCATTTTTTTTTTTTTTTTTATCCAAAAAGATGCTGATGTTAAAGTACTGCACTCAATATATCAGCAAATTTGGAAAACTCGGCAGTGGCCATAGCACTAGAAAAGGTCAGCTTACATTTCAATCACAAAGAAAGACAATGCCAAAAAATGTTCAAACTACCATACAATTGTACTCGTTTCATATACTAGTAAGATTATGCTCAAAAGCCTTCAAGCTGGGTTTCAGCAATACATGAACTGAGAACTTCCAGGGGTGCAAGTTGAATTTAGAAAAGGCAGAGAAACCAGAAGTCATGTTACCAACATCTGTTGGATCATAGAGAAGGCAAAGAAATTCCAGAAAAACATCTACTTCTGCCTCATTGACTACACTAACTGTGTAGATCACCAAAAAAAAAAAAAAAAAAACTGTAGGAAGTTCTTCAAGAGGTGGGAATACCAGACCACTTTACCTGTCTCCTAAGAATCCTGTATGCAGATCAAGAAGCAATAGTTAGAAATGGACATGGAACAATGGACTGGTTCAAAATTGGAAAAATAGTAAGACAAGGCTGTTTATTTTCACCCTGCTTACTTAATTTCTATGCAGAGTACATTATGTGAAATTCTGAGCTGTATAAATCACAAGCTGGAATCAAGATTGATTGGAGGAATAACAGCTTCAGATATGCGGATGATACCACTCTAATGGCAGAAAGTGAAAAGGAACTAAAGAGCCTCTTGATGAGGGTAAAGAGGATATTAAAAAGCTGGCTTGAAACTCAACATTCAAAAAATTAAGATCATAGCATCCAATCCCATCACTTCATGGCAAATAGAAAGGGGAAAAGTGGAATCAATGACAGAATTTCTTTCAAATTTCTTTCTTTCAAAGCTCTGAAATCACTGTGGATGGTGACTGTAGCCATAAAACTAAGAGATGCGTGCTCCATGGAAAGAAAAATGCGACAAATCTAGACAGCAGAGACGTTACTTTGCCAACAAAGGTCTATATAGTTACACCTATGATTTTTCCAGTATTCGTGTATGAATGTGAGAGTTGGACCATAAAGAAGACTGAGCACTGAAGAATTGATACTTTTGAACTGTGGTACTGGAGAAGACTCTTGAGAGTCCCTTGGACTGCAAGGAGATCAAACGAGAATATTCATTGGAAGAACTGATGCTGAAGCTGAAACTCCAATACTTTGGCCATCTGATGTGAAGAGCCAACTCATTGGAAAAGACTCTGATGCTGTGAAAGATTGAGGGTGAGAGGAGAATGGGGAAACAGGGGATAAGACGGTTGGATGGCATCACTGATTCAATAGATGTGAGTTTGAGCAAACTCTGGAAGATAGTGAAGGACAGGGGAGCCTGGTGTGCTGTAATCCATGGGGTCGCAAAGAGACACAATGTAGACACTGAACAACAATTTAGGATTGATGTTTTGTCTCTACCTTCAAACAATTTTTAAAGCACATTCAATCCATATAAGTGATTTGTGACTGGCTAATTTCATCTTTGATGTTTCCAAAATAAGGATAGATCATTATTTTAAAGATTATGGAATCTTTTCAAGTGCTGTTCCAGTTATATTTGAGATTTTTAAGAATGTGTTTATTTGAATAAATAACCAGAATATGAATTCTCTATTAGAGTCCTGTCACTGGTGAAGGTGACTAATTATAATAAATCTGTGTGCACATGTGTGTGTGTAAATACACACAGAGACAAAAGCATGAACATTTTTATTCAAGACATTGTTTTACTATAATGTTATTCTATAGGTAAATTCAATATAACTAAAAATTAGACATAAAAACTACAGGAGAAACTGCTCATCTAAATGATAATCTAAAATTTATTGCAATAATATTAATATGTGGCACCTATTTGAGACACTAAATACAATTTTATCCTTTTACTTATTTTTCAGTTACAAAATATATTAAACCATTCTTCCCAAGAGTCACTTTAAAATTCTAACTACCTTTTGTCAGAGTATACAACATTTAGTACATTATTTGCACAGGAACATAAAAATGGAATTCTACACTGTAGTAAAAATCTAAATTTGTGTCATGTACACCTCAGCATAATAGTTACCTTAGAAAACTATAATAATTATTATGCCCATTGTGTATTGCCTTGTTCATCTTCAATCAGCAAATACATTAAACTTAATTTGTATTGTAGTTATTTCTCTGGTTTACCTTACTGCAAAATGTAGCTTTAAAATCTAGATGACATATTGAATATGATTGAATAGTAATGTTGAAGATTTAAAATATGTAAATCTTAGAATTCTATATACCCAGACATGGGGGAATTATGAGGCCAAGTTTGAGTTGCAGATTTTTTTCTTCCCATTTATTTTTCTTAGTTGGAGGCTAATTATTTTACAATATTGTAGTGGTTTTTGTCATACATTGACATGAATCAGCCATGGATTTACATGTATTCCCCATCCTGATCCCACCTCCCACCTCCCTCTCCACCCGATTCCTCATAACTTAAATGCAATTGTCTCCTTATAGGAGAGAATATTTCTCCTATAATAAATTTGTCATACTGAATAATTGGCTTTTCCGAGATGAAAAGTCACACAGTAACTCTTGACAGAAAAGATCCTTGATGTTTTAATGCTCTCTAAAAATGATTACACTATCCCACTTACCTTTTTTGATTATATTAATATTGTTGAAGGTAGAATTGCAACTGGTATTACTTCACTTGGATATTTAGCAAATCACTCCCTTCAATTCTAAACTTGTTTATTCAAACTCAATATATTCAGTGACTTGCTATACTTAAGAAAAAGTATAACTACTATACCTTATTTCTAATGTTAGCAAAGTGGTTTCTTCAACCTATATATGAAAGCAAATCAACTAGATCCAAAGACCAGAAGTTATAATTCTATATGACATTGCATTCTTTGGCAGATATTTTACTCATAAAAATGTTCACTATAATTAATTAAATATAAAATGAAAATATGTAATGTAATATTAATCTAGTGAAAAGTTTTAATGTATAAAACAAAGAATAATGTTGTAGATGACATTTTTGGTAAACTGGAAAATTTAAAAAAAAATGCAAAGAAAACTCAGAAGGAAAAGAAATGAATCATCTATCATAGTTTGGGCACATTCATGTTACCTTTCTGCAAAAAAACAGAAATATGGGTTTAATACTGAAAGGTTCTTGCTGAACCCATGAAAAGACTCTGGAATTCTTGACCCCTTCAATCCCGGGCTAGAGTCGAGGCTTGATCACTCAGAGCTTTTGTGCAATAGAGTTTATTAAAGTATAAAAGGGATAGAGAAAGCTTCTGACATTAACATCAGAAGGGGGCAGAAAGAGTACCCACTTGCTAGCATTAGAAATGGAGCTGCATACTCTCAAATTAGTTACTACAGTGAATCAAAAGAATGTCTGGAGGTTGTAAAGACTTCACCAGACCTACTGCCATAATTTACATTTTGAGATAACAGAATTAGCCAGAAGGTTTTTTTTTGTTTGTTTGTTTTTCTTTTTCAGAGACTGTCCTCAAGCAGGATACATTATTTTTATATAAGCCTAAGGAATGAAGAGGGACCAAAAAACTTTGTCCTTTCTTTCTCCTTGAGAATTCCAGGCCCCTCTCTCCTTGGGGACCCCTCGACTTCCTATCAACCTGCCTAGGAAAGGACTCTCTCAATACAATTGTCATTCTTAGGGATTGGAATGAAAACTGACCTTTTCCAGTCCTGTGGCCACTGCTGAGTTTTCCAAATTTGCTGGCATATTGAGTGCAACACTTTCACAGCATCATCTTTCAGGATTTGAAATAGCTCAACTAGAATTCCATCACCTCCACTAGCTTTGTTCATAGTGATGCTTTCTAAGGCCCACTTGACTTCACATTCCAGGATGTCTGGCTCTAGGTGAGTGATCACACCATCGTGATTATTTGAACTGTGAAGATCTTTTTTACACAGTTCTTCTGTGTATTCTTGCCACCTCATCTTAATATCTTCTGCTTCTGTTAGGTCCATACCATTCCTGTCCTTTATCGAATCCATCTTTACATGAAATGTTCCCTTGGTATCTTTAATTTTCTTGAAGAGATCTCTAGTCTTTCCCATTCTGTTATTTCCCTATATTTCTTTGCAATGACCACTGAGCAAGGCTTTCTTATCTCTCCTGGCTATTCTTTGGAACTCTGCATTCAAGTGGGAATATCTTTCCTTTTCTCCTTTGCTTTTTGCTTTTCTTCTTTTCTCAGTTATTTGGAAGACCTCCTCAGACAGCCATTTTGTTTTTTTGCATTTGTTTTACAAGGGGATGGCCTTAATCCCTGTCTCCTGTACAATGTCACAAACCTCTGACCATAGTTCAGCAGGCATTCTGTCTATCAGATCTAGTCCCTTAAATCTATTTCTTACTTCCACTGTATAGTCATAAGGGATTTGATTTAGGTCATACCTGAATGGTCTAGTGGTTTCCCCTACTTTCTTCAATTTGAGTTGGAATTTGGCAATAAGGGGTTCATGATCTGAGCCACAGTCAGCTCCTGGTCTTATTTTTGCTGACTGTGTAGAGATTCTCCATCTTTGGCTGCAAAGAATATAATCAATCTGATTTCGGTGTTGACCATCTGGTGATGTCCATGTGTAGAGTGTTCTCTTGTGTTGTTGGAAGAGGGTGTTTGCTCTGCCCAGTGTATTCTCTTAGCAAAACTTTATTAGCCTTTGCCCTGCTTCATTCCATACACCAAGGCCAAATGTGCCTGTTACTCCAGGTGTTTCTTGACTTCCTACTTTTGCATTCCAGTCCCCTATAATGAAAAAGACATTCTTTTTACGTGTTAGTTCTAAAAGGTTTTGTAGGTCTTCATAGAACCATTCAACTTCAGCTTCTTCAGCATTACAGGTTGGGGTATAGGCTTGGATTACCTTGATATTGAATGGTTTGTCTTGGAAACGAACAGAGATCATTCCGTCGTTTTTGATGTTCCGTCATTTTTGATGTTCCATCGTTTTTGAGAATTCTCCAAGCCAGGCTTCAGCAATACATGAACCGTGAACTTCCAGATGTTCAAAATGGTTTGAGAAAAGGCAGAGTAACCAGATCAAATTACCAACATCTGCTGGATCATTAAAAAAGCAAGAGAGTTCCAGAAAAACTTCAATCTCTGCTCTATTGACTATGCCAAAGCCTTTGACTATGTGGATAACAATAAGCTGTGGAAAATTCTTAAAGAGATGGGAATACGAGACCATTTTGAGAAATCTGTATGCAGGTCAGGAAGTAACAGTTAGATTAGGACATGGAACAACAGACTGGTTCCAAATAGGAAAAGGAGTATGTCAAGGCTGTATATTGTCACCCTGCTTATTTAACTTATATGCAGAGTACATCATGAGGATCACTGGGCTGTAAGAAGCACAAGCTGGAATCAAGATTGCCGGGAGAAATATCAGTAACCTCAGATATGCAGATGACACCACTCTTATGGCAGAAAGTGAAGAGGAAGTAAAGATCCTCTTGATGAAAGTGAAAGAGGACAGTGAAAAAGTTGGCTTAAAGCTCAACATTCAGGAAACTGAAATAATGCCATGTGGTCCCATCACTTCACTGGAAATAGATGGGGAAACAGTGGAAATAGTGTCAGACTTTATTTTTGGGGGCTTCAAAATCACTGCAGATGGTGATTGCAGCCATGAAATTAAAAGGTGCTTACTCCTTAGAATGAAAGTTATGACCAAATTAGATAGGGTATTAAAAAGCAGAGAGATTACTTTGCCAACAAAGGTTCATCTAGTCAAGGCTATGGTTTTTCCAATAGTCAAGTATGGATGTGAGAGTTGGACTGTAAAGAAAGCTGAGCACTGAAGAATTGATGCTTTTGAACTGTGGTACTGGAGAAGACTCTTGAGAGTCCCTTGGGCTGCAAGGAGATCCAACCAGTCCATCCTAAAGGATATCAGTCCTGGGTGTTCATTGGAAGGACTGATGCTGAAGCTGAAACTCCAATAATTTGGCCACCTCATGCGAAGAGTTGACTCATTGGAAAAGACCCTGATGCTGGGAGGGATTGGAGGCAGGAAGAGAAGGGGACGACAGAGGATGAGATGGTTGGATGGCATCACCGACTCAATGGACATGAGTTTGAGTAGACTCCAGGAGTTGGTGATGGACAGGGAGGTCTGGCGTGTGGTGATTCATGGGGTCACAAAGAGTTGGACAAAGAGCGACTGAGCTGAACTGAACTAAACTGAACAATTGTCTTATTTGTCTGTAGCACAAATTATGGTTTCTGAATAATACATTACTAGTTAACTTCTCTCTCCAGAACAATAGTCTCCAGACTGAAAAATCTAGGGTGCATTTTTCAGTTCTTATGGTACTTCACCATTCCTTGGTACTGAATGTGGATAACTGTTTCTTTCTCAAAATTATTCTTCCTCTAAGACATCCCTCTATGTCATTCAGTATTTTCATTTAAGTTCCAGTCCCATATACCAAGGCTTTCCATTATTTATTACACCTTTATTATTTCCACAGTCCCTTAAGATAGTCATTTCTGCATTTCTGTTCAGTACAAAGATACTCATTTCTGCATTTCTGTTCAGTACATACACACACACACATCACACATCACATGACCACCCTAGACATCACATGATTCTCCAGACATCACATTGTCTCCAGACATTCAGACAAGTGAGGTATGTTCAGATAAGTAGTGAAAAGCATGGATTCTGCATCAAGAATGTTTGGATTTGATAAAACTATAGCTAGAAAAGATACATGCACCCCCTAAATTCATAGCAAAAATACAGATGGAATATTACTCAGCCATAAAAAATAATGAGAAAAGGCCATTTGCAGCAACATAAATGGACCTACAGAGTATCATATTTGGTGAAGTGGGTCATAAAAAGATTAACATCATAATGTTATTTATATGTGAAATCTGAATTATAAGACAAGTGGACTTATTTACAAAAGATAAGTAGACCCACAAACAAAGAGAACAGGCTTGTGGTTACCAAAGAGAAGGAGGATGAAAAATGGATGGACTGGGAGTTTCCTGTTAGCAGATGTAAACTATTATATAGAGAAATGAATAAGAAACATGGTTCTACAATATAGCACAGGGAACAATATTCAGTATCCTAAGGTAAATCACAGTGGAAAAGAATATGAAAAAGAACATGCTTGTATATGTATGACCAAATCATTTTGCTGTGGTAGAACTCAACACAACATTGTAAATCAACTGTACTTCAATAAATAACATATTTCATTAAAATCAAATATGCTTCAATAAAATAAAAACTTTTTTAGAAAGTTTGAATCTATATCCTGCCTCTACCATTTGTAAGTGTATCATGTCGAGCAAACTAAATAGCCTTTTTTGTAAAACAGGGAAAGTAATAGTTCCTACCTTATAATATGTAAGAATTACATTGATCAATGGATACAAACGGTCTACAATTTGCACATAATAAGTCAATATCAGCTGCAAAATCTCTGAAAAATCAGATTATATCACGACCCTCTCAAAATCCTCCACTAACTTCCTCTAAAACTAAGAATTAAAAACCCAAACTGCTCACCACAGCCTCTGAGGCTCAGGGTCACCTGACTCCTACCGATCCCCCATCTCACCTCTTGCTACCTGGCTTACTTTCAACCTCTTTAATATGCCATGGGTTTTGTTTTTGCTTTTTACGTCAGTCACTTTGCCTCTGTGATTCCCTCTGTTTGAAAAGCTTCTCAATTCTTTGAGTGGATGACACCTTCTACCAAGATCAGAAAATTTGTTTAATAAAAGGACTGATAGTAAAGACTTTCAAATGGGTAGACCATCTCTGTTGCAACCACTCAGCTCTCCTGGTCCAAAAACAACCATAGATAATTTGTAAAACCCCAGACAGAATAGCCATAATTAAAAAAAAAAATCACAAACAGCAAGTGCTGGAGAGGGTGTGGAATATAAATTGATGCAGTCACTTTGGAATAGCATGGAGAATTCTTAAAAACTAGGAATAAAACCACCAGATGACCCAAAAAGACCATTTCTATGCATATACCTTGAAGAAACCAAAACTGAAAAACATGTATCCCAATGGTCATAACAGCACTATTTACAATAGCCAAGACATGGAAGCAACCTAGATGTCCATCAACAGATGAATGGATAAAGAAGCTGTGGTACATATATATAATGGAATACTATTCAGCCATAAGAAGGAATACATTTGAATCAGTTCTAATGAGTTAGAAGAACTCAGAGCCTATTATAAAGAATGAAGTAAGTTAGAAAGAGAAAAGCAAATATTATATATTAATGCATATACTTGGCAGGAAAATAATGACAAACCTAAACCCCATATTGAAAGGCAGAGATATTACTTTGCCAACAAAGGTCTGTCTAGTCAAGGCTATGGTTTTTCCAGTAGTTATGTATGGAAGTGAGAGTTGGACTATAAAGAAAGCTGAGTGCTGAAGAACTGATGCTTTTGAACTGTGGTGTTGGAGAAGGCTCTTGAGAGTCCCATGGACTGCAAGGAGATCCAACCAGTCCATTCTAAGGAGATCAGTCCTGGGTGTTCATTGGAAGGACTGATGTTGAAGCTGACACTCCAATACTTTGGCCACCTGATGCAAAACCTGAGTCATTTGAAAAGACCCTGATGATGGGAAAGATTAAAGGCGGGAGAAAGGGACGACAGAGGATGAGATGGTTGGATCGCATCACTTACTCAATGGGCATGAGTTTGGGTAAACTCTGGAAGTTGGTGATGGACAGGGAGCCCTGGTGTGCTGTGGTCCATGGGGTGGCAGAGAGTCGGACACGACTGAGCGACTGAACTGAATGCTTATATATGGAATCTAGAAGGATGGTACTGACAAATGTGTTAGCAGAGCAGTAATTGCGAAGCATACATAGAGAACATTTATGGACAAGGGTGGGGGGGGGAGAAGAGGGGAAGGGTAATATAAATGGAGAAAGCAGCATAAATGTATATGCAGCAACATATGTAAATAGACAGCCAATGGGAATTTGTTGTGTGACTCAGAGAACTCAAACCAGGGCTCTGTAGTAACTCAAACCAGGGCTCTGTAATAACTTAGAGGTAGGAGGGCGGGAAGCAGGAGGGAGACTCAGGAGCGGGGAGACATATGTACACCTATGGTTAATTCATGTTGATAGAAATCAAACCAGTATTGTAAACCAAGAATCAGTCAATTAAAAATAAATACATATCTAAAAAGAAAAAAAAAATGTAAAACAAGAGTGTGGCTATGTTCTGATGGGATGGGGAACACATGTACACCCATGGCTGATTCATGTCAATGTATGGCAAAACCACTACAATATTGTAAGGTAATTAGCCTCCAATTAAAATAAATAAATTAAAAAATATAAAAACAAAACAAGGCAATGGTCAGCATTTGGCCCGTGGGCTATAGTTCACTTAATGACTATAATCTAACCCCTCCCTGTCTAATTTGAAGGCTCTCCCTCAGAGACAGCTTTGCTGAATGTGCTGTTATTTTGCATCTCAGCCTTGTGATTGGTTTTTCCATGGCATATGTCACAATGGGTAATCGTATAATGTATTCACTTGTTTACTGTTCCTTGTGAGACCTACCACATATACTCAATGGTAGCATTTAGCATGATGTCTGTTGCTTAAAATGTGCTCAATAACTACTTTTTTAAAATGAAAAAAAAAAATGCCACCATATCCAACTTTGAGATCCAAGAAAATCAAATCAGTAGGATATTGCTGAACAATCTATATAGATTACAAATTGCAAGAATACACCCTTTATGAAGAATTAAAAAAAAAAAACTTTATTCAAGAATGTAGAGGAGGGAGAAATCCTCCTTTGCAGTCCCAAGTTCCCATGATCATGGAGTGTTGATAGTCTTTATGTTTCTGCTACCTTGGGATTGCCTAGGGATTAGAGATAAGCATGACCTCATTTTTGTTGAATATGCATGTTATGAAAATAAGAACCAGACAGGCCATCTGGATACAGAGTCTTCCCCTAGCATTGTTCTTCTCATACTATATACATGGGGGATATTCATTTCATGGAGAAAATTAAGTCATAGCTACCAAAGCATGCTTCATTTTAGAAAGTTCATGGTTTGCTTTAGGGCTAAATATTCACAGCATGCATTTTAAAGATGCAATTAGGGGCAATGATGCACAAAATTGCATGTTCAAAGAAAATATTATTTTTAGAAATGCAATTGGAACATCCAAAGGAGCTAAAAATAAAAGACTGTACTGCTCAGGTAAGAAGCTCTAGCAATGTAATAAGCTCTGTACACAACAGAAAGTACATTAGAGACAGTTGTTTTCAGTGAAGCTCTTCAGACGTTCCCAATTCAATAGCCTTTGACCTAGATGGATAGATCTCATATCCAGGATAGTTAAGATTTTGCATGATATTGTCAAACACTATTTAGATACCAATTTTTATAATTGCACGCATCTGTTTAATGTCTGACTTTCTATATTTCACATCTTTTGTTAAAATTAACACTGAATTGTCAAGATCATTTTTTTGAGACAATTCTTGGGAGGGTTAAACTTTCTACTTTTCTACTATAGAGGAGGAATAAATTTTCCTCTTCCCTTGCATGTTTTTATGGCTGGTCTAAGAATTAAATTGACATGAGACTGATTAACAGGAGAAAGACAAACAGAAGGTCAATTACTTGTATACTTGGGAGAGACCCAGGGAAAATGAGTAACTTGCCAAAATGTCTGAAACCCTTATCTTACATGCTATCTTCAGCTAAAGCAAAAGAGGATGCTTTGGATAGTGGTCTGGTACTTCAAAGGGCAAGAAATCACTTCACATGAATGTGGAAAAGCAAATGTTTGATTGATAAATGTTTGCTGGACCTGCAGAGACAGTGTGATGCACAGTGGACTCTGATCTCCAGGCCCTGTTCCCCCACCACATCCAGCCCACATCCCTTGCAGCTACTTCTGATGATAGTTGTATTTCAGGAACAATTATTTTAGGCCATTAGAGGAAAGGTCAAACATTCCTCCTAATTCTTCTGCTTCTTAAAATTAATCAGCCTAAGTTAGTCCTCATGCCAAGTGAAGTGAAGTGAAAGTGTTAGTTGCTCAGTCATGGGGTTAGTCGCAACACCATGGACTATAGCCTTCCAGGTTCCTCTGTCCATGGAATTCTCCAGGCAATAATACTGGAGTGGCTTGACATGCTCCTCTCCAGGGGATTTTACAGACCCAGGAATTAACCTAGGTCTCGGCATTGCAGAGGGATTCTTTACTGTCTGAGCCACCAGGAAAGTCCTTATTCTAAAGAGACACATTTTGGAGTAGCAAATTACACTTCCCTACATTATATTATATTAACATGTAAATAACAGCAAACACCATGCTGTTGGTGGTGGTCAAAGTTTTTGAAAAAAATTTCAGCAGTGATCTTCCTAGTGTATTTCATCTGGGTGTGGTGCCTCAGATATAACACACTTGTTTTTTCATTCTGTTGATTTTTAAACTATTTTTTCAATGTTTTGACCCAGAAATATGGCTTACATCAATTTCAAAAGGTTGCAAATTATATTTCAATATATTGAAATTTCAATAGAAATTACTTTATGTGAACTAGTTTATGTGAACAAAACTGCAAAATTTTTTACAAGTTTTCTTTTCTCTAAATAAATAGAAATGTAGAGAAATCACTTTGAACACAATATGAAACATCTATAGAGAAAAGAAATTATATAATTTATATTAACATTCAAAAAGAACAAAAGAGAAAAACTCTGGTCCAACTAAAGTTAAGCATTTTGGCTAAAAGTATCTTCAGTGAAAAGTAATTTTCACAGCTTTTTCTTATATTTTTTTAGATGATTGTAAGTAATTATAGTTATTGTGTGTCAGATACTAACATTTGAAAAATCACTTAGTATAAGAATCACACACATAAAATGTTGTTCAGGTAAGTTAGTAGAATTTTTTCCTTCCACATAATTGTTATCAAATATGTCATTAAGCTTTAAAAATATGTAGATGCAAACAAGACAAGAATCAAGATTGCCATGAGAAATATCAATAACCTCAGATACACAGATGATGACATCATCCTTATGGCAGAAAGGGAAGAAGAATTAAAGAGCCTCTTGATGACAGTGAAAGAGGAAAGTGAAAAAGTTGACTTAGAGCAACATTCAGAAAACTAAGATCATGGCATCTGGTCCCATCACTTCATGGCAAGTATATGGGGAAACAATCGAAACAGTGAGAGACTTTATTTTCTTGGGCTCCAAAATCACTGCAGATGGTGACGGCAGCCATGAAATTAAACACTTGCTCCTTTGAAAAAAAGCTATGACTAACATAGTCAGATTATTAAAAAGCAGAGACATTATTTTGCCAACAAATATCTGTCTAGTCAAAACTATTGTTTTTCCAGTAGTCATGTATGGATGTGAGAGTTGGACTATAATGAAAGCTGAGCACAGAAGAATTGATGCTTTTGAACTGTGGTGTTGGAGAAGACTCTTGAGAGTCCCTTGGACTGCAAGGAGATCCAACCATTCCATCCTAAAGGAAATCAGTCCTGAATATTCACTGGAAGGACTGATGTTGAAGCTGAAAAGAAACTCCCATTCTTTGGCCACTGATGTGAAGAACTGACTCATTGGAAAAGACCCTGATGCTGGGAAAGATTGAAGGCAGGAGGAGAAGGTAATGACAGAGGATGAGATGTTTGGATAGCATCACTGACTTGATGGATGTGAGTTTGAGCAAGCTCCGGGAGTTGGCGGCGGACACGAAGCCTGGTGTGTTGCAGTCCATGCGGTTGCAAAGAGTTGGACATGACTGAGGGACTGAACTGAACTGAACAAACAAGACAAATAATATTCAGTTTATATAGTGGTAAACTACATGATTTCTAAAAGTACAAAGCTCTAAGTTTTATATTAGTAGTGAAAAATAGATTAGATATTTTAAATGAAATAAATATATTCATCATTCAATACATACTAGATATTGTTGCTCAGTCACTAAGTCGTGTCTGGTTCTTTGTGACCTCATGGACTACAGCATGCCAGGCTTACCTGTCCTTCACTGTCTTCTGAAGTTTACTCAAACTCATGTCCACTGAGTTAGTTATGTCATCAATCCATCTCATGCTCTGCCATCCACTTCTCCTCTTGCCTTCAATCTTTCCCAGCATCAGGATCTTCTCCAGTAAGTCAGCTCTTTGTATCACATGGCCAAAGTATTAGCTTCAGCTTCAGCATCAGTCCTTCCAATTAATATTCAGGGTTGATTTCCTTTAGGATTGACTGGTGTGATCTCCTTGCAGTCCACAGACTCTCAAGAGTATTCTCCAGCACCACAATTTGAAAGCATCAATTTTTCAGCTCTAAGCCTACTTTATAGTCCAACTCTCACATCTGTTTACATGACTACTGGGAAAACTATAACTTTAACTATATGGACCTTTGTCAGAAAAGTGATGTCTCTGCTGTTTAATATGGTATGTAGGTTTGTCAAAGCTTTTCTCTGAAGAAGCAAGTGTTTTTTTTTTTTTGTTTGTTTGTTTTTTTTAATTTCGTGGCTGCAGTCACCATCCATTGTGATTCTGGGAGCCCAAGAAAATAAAGTCTGTCACTATTTCCACTTTTTCCCCATCTATTTGCCATGAGGTGATGGAACCAGATGCTATGATCTTAGTTTTCTTAGTGTTGAGTTTTAAGTCAACTTTTTCACTCTCTTCTTTTGCTTCATCAAGGGAAGAGGCTCTTTAGTTCCTCTTCACTTTCTGCCATTAGAATGGTATCATCTACGTATCTGAGCTTGTAGGCACTTCTCCCAGAAAACTTGATTCCAGCTTGTGTTTCATCCAACCTGGCATTTCACATGATGTACTTTGCATAGAAGTTAAATAAGCAGGGTAACAATATACAGTCTTTTTGTACTGCTTTCTCAATTGAACCAGTTCATTGTTCATGTCCATTTCTGTTACTTCTTGATCTACTTACAGGTTTCTCAAGAGACAAATAAAGTGGTCTGGTATTCCCATTTCTTTAAGAATTGTTCCATTTGTTGTGATCTACACAGTCAAATACTTTAGCATATTCAATGAAGCAGAAGTAGATTTGTGTGTGTGTGTGTGTGGAATTCTCTTTTTTCTGTGATCCAACAGATACTGGCAATTTGATCTCTGGTTCCTCTGTCTTTTGTAAATCCATCTTGTACATCTGGAAGTTCTCACTTCAGGTACTGCTGAAACTTAGCTTGAAGGATTTTGAACATTACCTTGCTAGCATGTGCAATAAGCACAACTGTGCTATAGTTTGAACATTTCTTGGCATTGTCCTTCTTTGGGATTGGAATGAAAACTGCCCTTTTCCAGTCCTGTGGCCACTGCTGAGTTTTGCAAATTAGCTGGCATATTGAGTGCAGCACTTACAGCATCATCTTTTAGGATTTTAACTAGAGTGATGGATAGTGTCCAGATATTGAGGAGACTTAAGGAGTAAGCTAACAGGGGAAAAAAAGAGAGAGAAGATACAAGCTGATGTGGATGAGAGCAATGTAAATACACAAACCCCATAAAAACTCTTATCCATTTTCCAATGTTTGCTTTTAAACCTCACTCTGTCTTCTCCTGATGCCCCTTTTCTGGGCATGCTTCTGCAACAATGGGGAATTTAAGCCATGCAAGTCCAGATCCAGGCCAAGAAAAACTCAGCCCAGCCCTACCCACTAAACACAATAAAGACCCTGCCAGGCTCTTTCCCTGCCCTCTCTTAAATGTTTTATCCCAACTTGGGAGGCCTGCCTGGTTCTTCCCAGAGAGTCTGGTCCTATGTTTACAAGCCTTTCATCTACCCTTTGACACGTTCCTCTCATCGCTATCTACACAGGAACCAAACTTCCAGCCCAAGTCCACCCTGCTGATGCAGAGCGAATACAAAACATATGTTCCAAAATATATTTGAATTCAGACAAGAAGCTTTTGCTTTGTTTGATGCAAAACAATAATAGCTACTTTCTTAAAGAAAGGCTGCCCCCATCTTCATTGGACAGAGTGTTCTTAACCCACTAAGCCAAACTGAGGCATCACTGAGGACCAAGGCACAGTCACACTTGGCTTCCTCCACCTCTCTCCCCTCATCATTTTTCTCACTGCTCATGGCCTCATTCTTTCCTCATGTCCTTTTTTATTTTATTTTTTTTTAAATGAAGTAGAGTTGATTTACAATGCTTGAGGTGTACAGCTTATATGTGTAATTTCATATTATTTTCCATTATAAGTTATAACAAGATATTGAATATAGTTCCCTGTACCATACCTTCCTGCCTCCTTTTTGCTAATGTCATGCTACTTTGGGCTTCCAATTATATTTAAATAGTGGTGCTGGGAAAACTGGTCAACCACTTGTAAAAGAATGAAACTAGAACACTTTCTAACACCATACACAAAAATAAATATTTGAAGTTTTATTTGCACAACAAAATTGGTTCTTGGAACATAGCAGTGATCAAGAAACTCACTGTCATTGATAGCCATTGATACAGCATCTAGAAGCACTTTACATAAGAAGACAATTGGCTATTCCTTATGACAAGGTACTTAAATAATTCATAAATTGTGGCTCCTGGAGAAGTCTAGAATACTTTCAAAATCACATATGCCATGAGCAATTGTTTTTCATTGAACTATAGTTATTCCAATATTAAATGTTTTTTTAAATTTTTTTTTTAATTCATATCTGCAGAAATGACCACTCAGTTAATGGATGTTTGGTTCAGGCTCACAGAGGTCAAATAAATATGTTCCACTAGATATTGAGAGCAATCTGCTAACAACTGTCTGGAAGAACTTCCTTTTCATCTATTTCTAGCCAGCTTTCAAAACTTTCCCCTGCAGACAGAATGAAGTAGATGGGAAGAAGAGGACTATAAGAGAAAGGTCAGAATGTGGGATGGACAGAATAGGAAGAACCTCACATCATCAATATGTTTCTCATAATTATTTTGAATAAAATAAAACTAGCCCGATATATCTAACCTGCTCAAACTAAGTGAATCTTTGCTCCTGGCTCTAGCTTTCAAATGAAAATAAGACCCTATGAGACTCCTTGCTCTAAATATATTTTGTAGCAGTATACCTTCCCTTCATTTTTCTTGATATTGCTCCATGGGACTTGCTATTTCATATATCACTTTTATTTTCTCTAAGCCAGAAAAATCCTGGTTTGGATGTTTTGCCTTCCAGTGACCCAGCTACCTTCTGATTTTTATCTAATAGTTGTAAATTAGAAAACTCTGATAAATCCCTTCTGGCCTCACTGAGCCCAAGGAAAGAATTTTCAGTGGATCCTGGAAATGGGGACTCTGCAAAGAGATTTTGCTGTGGGTAACTTTTAAACCAATGACATAAACTTTGAATGGAGGTTTTGAGACTGAAATCTCTGTGTAAGTTAATTGTATGAATTTTATTTTTTTATTTATTTATTTATTTATTTATTTATTTATTTATTTATTTCATTTTATTTTCTATCTCCTGTTTGCTTTTGCCAGTCCCTCTGGGTGACACAGGGCTGCCATTCCACTTTGTTTCCTTGCATGTTTCCCAGGAAAAACTCCATAGGATTTGTGACCCAATTTTTTCCTTTTGATTTAATCTGAAAAACATTCAGCTCACATCAAGCATACAGCTGGCAGTCAGGTGTCTCTCTCCTAACCAAGGTTACTAAGAGGTTCAGACCACATCTGCATCTCATTCCTGTACCACCGTCTACTTAACAAATAGATTTGACTTCTGCTACCATGCTTATTTAAGTATGCTGTTGTTCAGAGAAATTTAACTACATGGGAAAGGTCCTCAAAAATATATCTGCTAAAATAAGGCAATTCACTAAGTTTGTTCCCAGATGAAAGCTGGGCCTGGTATGGAAAAATTATATAAAATAATAAGAGTTAACATAGCAATTTTGATATGATATTGCTAATAACATGAGACTACTTCTCTACTTTTAAAATATGCTTTGTAAATGTTACCTGTTCCAGGGTAATTGTTAATAAAATTTTATACATTATTTATTTCATCATAAAAACATGCATTTAAAAGGATCCTTCTAGATAGCCTTAAAAAATATCCTTAAATTCAAACTACATCTATAGAGTCTTAGAAATATTAATCTTTAAAATATCCAAATTGTTCTACTAATATGATGTTATGGTAATTACAAAGTACCAGACAAGGTCCTAAATTCTTTCAAAATTAATTATTTTAATTCTTCTAACATAAATGTGATATGCATATTCAGTTCAACTCAGTCACACAGTCATGTTTGAATCTTTGCGAGCCCATAGACTGCAGCATGCCAGGCTAACTTCAGTTCAGATCAGTGCAGTTCAGTTGATAAGTTGTGTCTGACTCTCTGTCACCCCATGGACTGCAACATGCCAGGCTTCCCTGTCCATCACCTATTCCCAGAGCTTGCTCAAACTCATGTCCATAGAGTTGGTGATGCCATCCACCCATCTCATTCTCTGTCATCCCCATCTCCTCCCACCTTCAATCTTTCCAAGCATCAGGGTCTTTTCCAATGAGTCAGTTCTTCGCCATAGGTGGCCAAAGTATTGGAGTTTCAGCTTCAGCATCAGTCCTTCCAATAATTATCGGGTCTGATTCCCTTTAGGATGGACTAGTTGGATCTCCTAGCTGCCCAAGGGACTCTCAAAATCTTCTCCAGCACCACAGTCCAAAGGCATCAACTCTTCGGCCCTCAGCTTTCTCTATGGCCCAACTCTCATATCCATATGTGACTATTGGAAAAACCATAGCTTTGACTAGATGTGAACCTTTACAGCAAAGTAATGTCTTTGCTTTTTAATATGCTTTCTAGGTTGGTCATAGATTTTCTTCCAAGGTGAAAGTGTCTTTTAATTTCATGTCTGCAGTCACCATCTGCAGTGATTTTGAAGCCAAAGAAAATAAAGTCTTTCACTGTTTCCATTATTTCCCCTTCTATTTGCCATGAAGTGATGGGACTGGATGCCAAGATCTTAGTTTTTTGAATGTTGAGCTTGAAGACAGCTTTTTACACTCTTCACTTTCACTTTCATCAAGAGGCTCTTTAGTTCCTCTTTACTTTACGCCATAAGGGTGGTATCATCTGTGTATCTGAGGTTATTGATATTTCTCCTGGCGATTACGATTCCATCTTGTGCTTCATAAAGCCTCACATTTCACATGATGTGCTCTTCATATAAGTTAAATAAGGAGGGTGACATTATGCAGCCTTGATGTACTCCTTTCCCAGTTTATTTTTTCATTTATTTTTATTAGTTGGAGGCTAATTACTTTACAATATTGTAGTGGTTTTTGCCATACATTGACATAAGTCAGCCATGGATTTATATGTGCTCCCCATTCTGATCCCCCCTCCCACCTCCCTCCCCATCCCATCTCTCTGGATCTTCCCAGTGCACCAGCCCTGAGCATGAACCAGTCCATTGTTATATGTCTGGTTGTAACTGTTGCTTCTTGACCTGCATACAGATTTCTCAGGAGGCAGGTAAGGTGATCTGGTATTCCATCACTTGAAGAATTTTACACAGTTTGGTATGATTCACACAAAGGCCTTGGAATTATCAATAAAGCAGAACTAGATGTTTTTTCTGGAATTCTCTTGCTTTTTCTATGATCCAAAGAATGTTGGCAATTTGATCTCTGGTTCCTCTGCCTTTTCTAAATTCAGTTGGAACATTTGGAATTTCATGGTTCATGTACTATTGAAGTCTAGCTTGGAGAATTTTGAGCATTACATTGCTAGCAGGTAAGATGAGTACAACTGTATGGTAGTCTGAACAATCTTTGGCATTGTCTTTCTTTGGGATTGGAATGAAAACTGACCTTTTCCAGTCCTGTGGCCAATGCTGAGTTTTCCAAATTTGCTGGCATGTTGAGTGAAACACTTTCACAGCATCATCTTTTAGAATTTGAGATAGCTCAACTGGTATTCCATCACCTCCACTAGCTTTGTTTGTAGTGATGCTTCCTAAAGCCCAGTTGACTTTGCACTCCAGGATATCAGGCTCTAGATGAGTGTTCACACCATCATGGTTATCTGAGTCATGAAGATCTTTTTTGTATAGTTCTGTGTATTCTTGCCACCTCTTCTTAATATAGTCTGCTTCTTTTAGGTATACCATTTCTATCCTTTACTGTGCCCATCTTTACATGAAATGTTCCTTCACTATCTCTAATTTTCTTGAAAAGATCTCTATAGTCTTTCCCATTCTATTGTTTTCCTCTATTTCTTTGCACTGATCACTGAGGAAGACTTTCTTATCTCTCCTTGCTATTCTTTGGAACTCTGTATTCAGATGGATATATCTTTCCTTTTCTCCTTTGCCTTTCATAGAGTATGCATATTACATGTGTTTATTCCCATCAACTAACATTAAATTCAGGAAGTCCTTGTAGGTACTCAGAAACCTAGAGCTATGCAAGCCTATATAAGGCATTACCTTACTAATTTATATTCAAAAACAACTTGTTAAATTAGCATTCTTAAGGGTATACTTATGCAATTAAAGTAGGTTCTATATATTTAATTATAATTTAATAATCAATATATTAATTTTAATTTTTAATCAAATTGTTGGCAGCATATCTGTAATTCTTTTTTATTTACTAAGTTTTGCTATTGGATTCTATATCTTTAAATAAATTAAATGCATTTGAAATGCTCCCTCTGAGTAAAAGACATGTATGTTACAGTATTTAGAAAACAACTAGCACATTTATTAAATGACTGTAAAAGAATGTTTAACAAATAAATGGCAAATCATGCAGTATCATTACTAAATGTAATGAATGAAGCAAAACAGATGAATATCACATGTATTTCAAATTAAGAAATAAAAGAATGAGTTGCTAACTGACTGTTCCTGGGTACAAATAAAAAGCATGTGTATTAACAGAACTTTGTCTGTAGATGAGTTCTGTGGTAGGAAAATGATGCATGTGTGCATGCTCAGAGATGTCCAACACTTTGGGATGCTGTGGACTGCAACCTGCCAGGTTCCTCTGTCCTTGGGATTCTCCGGGAAAGTATATTTGAGTGGGTTACCATTTCCTCCCTCAAGAGATCTTCCAAATCCAGGGACTGAAATCAGACCTCCTGTATCTCCTGCATTGGGAGGCAAATTATTTACCACTGAACCACATGGCAAACCCAGGAAAAGGATATTAGCTTTCAATTAGGCCACAATACAGCTGAATAGAGGGAAGTAAAAAATATGGCAGTACAGGCAAGAAAAATGATAATGCACTTAACAGAAACTGGAACTTTATTTAGGAGGGGTAATTTCCTAAAATTGGCTTTGGATGATTTGATTTTGAACTGGGTCATGAAATTATAAAGTTGCAGAAGATGCTAAGAGATAGGGACCTATAGGTCAAGCAAGGCATCAGAATTAAGGACATACATTTGGAAGTTTTCTATACAGACTGGAAAATTGAAACTAAGGAAGTGAATTAACTACACTAAGGAAAATTTGACTACCTAAAAAAAGTGAAAAGTGAGAGTGTTAGTCAGTCAGTCATATCCAGCTCTTTGTGACCCCATGGACTGTAGCTGCCAGCCTCCTAGTCCATAGAATTCTCCAGGCAAGAATACTGGTGTGGGTAGCCATTCCCTTCTCCATAGGATCTTCCCAACCCATTGACTGAACTCGCTTCTCATTCATTGCAGGCAGATTCTTTACCATCTGTGCTACCAGAGAATAGACATTAGTTCTAAAAAGGATGTTAAACATAATAGTTTTGAGCTCTGACTTTAAAATCAGACTGATGTCAACCCAGCCATATGTCAGCATGATGAATTTAAGCAGATGACTAAAGTTTTCTAAATCCTAACTCCCTAATTCATAAAATTGAAGGAATATGTACATTGTTGTGGTAGCAGAATTTTAAGATGGTCCCCAGGATTCCTCCTCTGTACTGCCACCCTGTAGAATCCCCTCCCCTTAAATATGGGTGGAACCTATAAGTGTAAGATAGTCAGATTTGTTGATAGGGTTGTGCTATACAGCAAAAGATGACAACATTGTCACCCCCAGGATTATAAATATTGTCAGACTGAGTCTAAAGGGAGAAACCGGAAGGAGGCATACCTGCAAGTCTGGAGCAAAACAAACATCTGTGCTGTGATCTGTTTATGGTGGTCACACAGCAGGGAACCACGAGTGGCCTCTAGGACCTGAGAGCGATGGACAGCCAGCAAGAGAAAAGAAGATCTCATCACTCCATCTAGAAGGAAATGAATTTGCTAATTACTGAGGAGCTTAGAAGAGGACATTGAGGCTCAGGTGAGATGAAGTCCCTCGCCAGTACTTTCATTTTACCCCAGTCCAAACCTGAGAAGAGAAACCAGCTAGTGGAAACTGTGAAAAAAAGAAATGTGTCTTGTTTAAGCCACTAGGTCTGTGATACTTTATGATGCAACAGTATAAAACTAATATGTTGACAGAATTAGATGACTAAGTGTAACAGCTATAAAATGTCTATTATAGTATTTTCTGCATAATAATATCTAGTAATTGCTACCTTAGTAGCATTGTTAAGGGTCCTCCTGAATCCTATTTCTCTTTCTAGATTTGCAAATAAATACTAAGTTATGCGCAAAGATTTAAAGAAATTCATCAGGAGATAATGTTTTAATGACAATAGGGTAGTATTTCTAAAAAATTTTGATCTGTGTTATCTTTTTCTACCATTTTATTTGATTTCATTAAAATGTGGCTAAAAGAAGATCTCAGAAAATAGTTCGAATAGGCCATTATTAGTAAGACTTCGTTGTTTTGATTGCCATTTGCTTTGTGTCTAAGAATATGTGAGTTTTAAAAAATGAGTGAACACATTCATAATGGTACTTATTTTTAATTGGCAGATAATTACTTTACAATGCTGTGTTGGTTTCTACTGTATAATGACACAAATAATTCATAATTATATATATGCAAGCCACACTGCTTACTTGATGTGAAAGCAGCCATCAGTTCAGTTCAGTCACTCAGTCATGTCCAACTCTTTGCAACCCCATGAATCGCAGCATGCCAGGCCTCCCTGTCCATCACCAACTCCCAGAGTTTACTCCAAACTCATGTCCATCCAGTCGGTGATACCATCCATCCATGTCATCCTCTGTCGTCCCCTTCTCCTCCTGCCCTCAATCCCTCCCACCATCAGAGTCTTTTCCAATGAGTCAACTCTTCGCATGAGGTGGCCAAAGTATTGGAGTTTCAGCTTCAACACCAGTCCTCCCAATGAACACCTAGGACTGATCTTTAGGATGGACTAGTTGGATCTCCTTGCAGTCCAAGAGACTCTCAAGAGTCTTCTCCAACACCACAGTTCAAAAGCATCAATTCTTTGGCATTCAGCTTTCTTCGCAGTCCAACTCTCACATCCATACATGACCACTGAAAAAACCATAGCCTTGACTAGATGGACCTTCGTTGGCAAAGTAATGTCTCTGCTGGAAAGCAGCCATAGATGTTATGTGAATACTGGGTGTGGCTCCAATAACATTTTACTTGCAAAAATAAGAAGAATGCATTCCGATTTGATCTGCCTGTCAACTCCTGAGAAGACTAATGTCAGCAATTTTATAACCATTTTTAAGCAAGACTATAAGCAACAAGATAGTTTCCCAGTTAATAGTGAATGGTCTTGACTTAAAGAAAAGCATACAACATAATTGTGAGTTTAAGTTTAACTTAGGATCTTACTGAGAACTATAGCCCAAGCTCTGAGGAACTGCTGTGAAAATGTTCGAGAAGAACCAGTGTGAGTGTGTGTGTGTGTACATATATATACATATATGTATATATATATATGTGTGTGTGTGTGTGTGTGTGTGTGTATATATATAAGCTGAGAAATACATGTAGTCAAGCACACATCTTGGTAAAATGTTACTGTTAGTCATAAAGAACAAATATCTTGTTAATGATCTTAGTGCTTTTCTATGTATGAAAAGATGCAAGACTCTGGAATCATTGGAATCCTTCCAGAAATATATATCTAACCATCTAGGGGCTGCTTATCCAAAGCACAGAAGGCCTTATCTTGATTCCATCCTGAATTCTCCCTGGGGGGCAATGTCAGTTGGCAACTGCAGTGGGTTGACCCTTGTAGAACAGAGTGGTGAGCAATGCTCTCTATTCTTTGTTCACAGTATACAAAAGAATATAGTCATGGTCACATTTTGCAGTACATATACTATAATTCTGTTTGCTGCATTACCATGGTGAAATTTATATTTGAAACTAACTTCATCCAGAAAAAAAGAACAGATTTTATGTGTAGGATTTTGTCCTCCATTCTTCTTATTCTAGGAACTCAAAAATTACCATAAAATAGCAATTGTTCTTTACACTTCAAAATATCATAGAATTATTTACTTCTCACAGCCCATTGAGACAGGTTATACAATCCCATTTTTCATATGAGTAAGCTGAACCTGAAAAGACTACATAACCCTCTCTGAAAATCACAACTGTAATGTGACAGATCTGAAAAGTAAACCCCAAAATGTCGTTGAAAACCTATGATATAGTACTGCAATAATTAAATGAATCTGAAAACATTCTTAAATCTAAATTCTAATTTGTTCTCAACTGGAAAAAAAATAGAGATACTCTTATAAAACTTTATAAATCTAAATAGTCTAACACTATTTATAATTAAACTTACAGTTCAGAAAAGTTTTCAATAAAATTTTGTATATTGCAGTTTGAATGTTGACTATGAATGAATGAATATATATATAATCAGTCAATAGCTATAAAGACAGTTTGCAGTTTCCAGTCAAAACAGTCTGTGCCTTACAGAACAGACAGAATCAAAATGTGCCTATAATTACAGAACTCAAATTTCAGCTTAATTTGCATTGGTGTTGTCATGAGTCCAAAACAATATTTATCTTCGAACTATAATCTTAGGATACAGACAGTTGATGTGAATGTAACATTCTCCCTCAGATCTCATCCATAGTAGTTAGTTGTATTAAAAAGAGCTGCTTAAAATTGGAGAAATAATTTGACTGAAGTCATGGCAATCTTACTCTACATTCATTAATAGAAAAGAAAAATTTATTTAAATATAGAAATCTTCTAATTTGAAAGGAATTTAAATCATATAAGGGAAAGGAGTCATGGGAAGAGAAACCAGTCTCAGCCTCCATTGTCAGAAAACTCAGTTCTGATCCTGAACTTTTACCACTTAGCTGGTGACTTTGAGAAAATCAGGTAACTTTCTTAAGCATCTTCTTGCTCAGCTATGAAAGAATTAGGAATGAAGGTTATGGGAGTAGGTTTTGAAATTCTGTTTCTGTCACTGAGAAAAAGGATTACTCAAGCCCACATATCTAAGCATTTGGGTTAATTTCTTTAGTATATTATAGAGCTATATAATTAGCTTGCCCTGCTCAACTTCTTTGTCAGGTATTTGGATGAAGATGTAATCTGTTTATCAAATTTCTAGATGCAACAAAGCCAGGTGAAAAATGTCAAAAACCATTGACAGGCTGGAATAACAGCCAACTCACATCATATGGGATCTGTCCTATGTGCCTAATTCTTCTACACTTCAGGTATTATACCACAACACTAGCTAATGGCAATGATGGTTATGCAAGCTTATCAGGAGTTTGTAGATCTATAACCCATCTCTTACTAATATATTTAACCTCCTGCTCTTCTCTACCATTTTACATGACTTCCAAATAAAATTGAAACCTGGGAATCAACTTTTTCCATGTCACCACCCTACCTCTTGTGATTCTTTAAAAATAAAGTCATTTAATTGGAAAAGTTATAAATTCATAGTCATCATCTTACTGTGAAAATATCTACACAGTTCATAAATATTATGTCTGCTTTTTCAGCCTTCTTTCTCAGTCTCCACAATGACCATTTTAAATCTCCACATTGCCATGCCACAGATCATCACTCTCCCTGCAGTCTCAGAGGATGAATTAATGTCCTGCTTCTCTGAGAGAAAGCATTTCCCTCCAATGGCATCTCTCAAAACTAACTTTCAGATCCTCATCAATTTATTATTTCTTCTTTCCATAACACAGAGAATATCTAAACTACTAAGACTCATTCTTCCACCCATGTGTGGACTCTTACAGTAGATATGTCTTCTATATTGGATGTCCATCATGTTTAATATCCTTCTATATTCTATAAAATCACATGTTATGAGACTTGTCTCTGTAACACAACACATGGTTCAAATTTCCACCTGCCTTACAACTTGGACATAAATGTGACAGAGGCTCTACCAGTCAGGGAAGTGAATTTTGTTTTTTTGCAACTAAGAACCCTAAAATAGCCATCACATATTTCCTCTCTCCTTGACAGTAGCCTTAAAATGTCCACTTTCCTGTGTCCTCAATTTCTTCAATTCTGCTAGATCCTCTCAATAGCATTTAAACCACTTTAGTCTTCCCATTTAATACCACTTTCCAAAGAATCCCATTACTCTTTAGCTACCACCCCATGGTTTTTCTCTCTTCTTCAAAGAAAACACTCATTTATTGGATCTGTTTTAGTACATCTGGTTTCTTACTTCCAAGCTAAGCCAAATCAGGCTGATCCAGAGCCTCTACATTTTGAGGTTCTCTTTCACCAAATGACTCCATTTTTGGTTTTTCTCATGCCACACTCCCTTATGATACCTATTTTCTTAACTATCCCATTCAGTCTTGTTTACTATTTTCTCTCCCTCTTCACAATTCCTTAGGTCCTGATCTTTGTTTTCTTTATAACCCACGAAATTTTCATAGGAAATACTTTCCATTTTCATTGTCCAACTTCATCAGCAATATTCCCTTAAGTTAAAATTTATATCTTCAAAATAAGCCATACCTTTGAACTTCAGGCCCGTATGGTCAACACACATTATATAGGCTTCTTCATATGGATTCTCTCCAGGTATCACAGTCAAATGATCAAAACTGAACTCTTGATCTACACACACCCATACACATACAGAGTCACCATCTACCAATGTTTTTTATATGTGATCCACCCATTTACTCCAGTGTTGGACCCAAGAAATCATACAATCAAAGGTCAATGCAGTTATCTAAGAGTATATCTAAGTAATATATAGATATTCAGATAAAGTACTAAGTGTGTATGTGTGTGTACAGTAAGCCTCCTATATTTGAACCTTCAAGTTGCAACCTTTCCAGGATGGGAATGTGCATTAGCATGTCCAATCCCATACCTTAGTTTACATGTCTGGTGTGCATTGTCATCCTCTACAAATGTTTACACTTTTGTGTACTTTACTGCACAGTACTGCACAGAGTGCTATAGTATAGTATCTTTAACCCAAGCCCAGGGTGCCCAAAAGCTAGTGTAAAAGCAGCAGTGATGTAGCTGGCATGGCTAAGGAAATAGTCATGACAAAGGAAATGGCAAGGGGATTTCTTTATTTGAGGAGCCACTGTTTTTGAGGCACAGGACCCAAACATAGAACAATACAAGAAAATTGCAGCAACCATTCAGAATGCAATCCAGTACTATCATCTATGTCATCTACATGTCATCCGTGATGAGAAAAAGAGCTACTACCCAAACACAACTGAATCATTTTTAATAGGGTATATAGAAGTAAATCCAGGAATCTGTGCCATCAGCATTAGGTATGAGAGAAATCACAGCTTGTCTTCCATCTCCTATTGCTAATGATATTTCAGTTCTATCATTTCCTTTCTCCTCTCCTTCCCCCAGTCAGTAACTCTTCTTGCCATTTAACTCAATTGCCAACCCCTATATGCCAGCTATTGTACTGTGATCCTGTACCTTTTAAGATGTTGTACAGAACCTAACAGAAACAGAAGATGTTAAGAAGAGGTGGTGAGAATACACAGAAGAACTATACAGAAAAGGTCTTAATGACCCAGATAACCATGATGGTGTGATCACTCACCTAGAGTCAGATATCCTGGAGTGTGGAGGCAAGTAGACCTTACAAAGCATCACTATGAAGAAAGTTAATGGAAGTGATGGAATTCCAGCTGAACTATTTCATATACTAAAAGATGACAGTGTTAAAGTAGTGCACTCAATATGCTGGTGGATTTGGAAAACTCAGCAGTGACCACAGGACTGGAAAAGGTCAGTTTTCATTCCAATACCAAAGAAAGGCATTGCAAAAGAATGTTCAAACTACTGCACAATTACACTCGTCTCACATGCCAGCAAAATAATGTTTAGAATTCTCCAAGCCAGGCTTCAACAGTATGTGAACTAAGAACTTTCAGATATTCAAACTGGATTTGGAAAAGGCAGAGGAATCACAGACAGAACTGCCAATACCCGCTGGATCATAGAGAAAGCAAGGGAATTCCAGAAAAATGACTGTTTTATTGATTACACTAAAGTCTTTGACTGTGTGGATTGCAACAACTGTGGAAAATTCTTCAAGTGATGGGAATACCAGACCACCTTAACTGCCTCCTGAAAATCTGTATGCAGTTCAAGAAGCAGCAGTTAGAACTGGACATGGAACAATAGACTGGTTCCAAATTGGGAAAGGAGTACATCAAGACTGTATATGGTCACCTTGCTTTTTTAACTTCAAGGCAGAGTGCTTCTCTTGTGGCTTCCCTTGTGGCTCAGCTGGTAAAGCTCTGCCTGCCATGTGGGACACCTGGGGTCAATCCCTGGGTTGGGAAGATTCCCTGGAAAAGGGAAAGGCTACCCACTCCAGTATTCTGGCCTGAAGAATCCCAGGAACTGTATAGTCTATGGGGTTACAAAGAGTCAGAGACAACTGAGTGACTTTCAATTTCCCTTTCATGCAGATTACATCATGCAAAATGCTGAACTGGATGAATCACAAACTAGAATCATGATTGCTAGGAGAAATACCAATTACCTCAGATATGCACATGACACCACCCATATGGCAGAAAGCAAAGAGGAAATAAAGAGCCTTATGATGAAAGTGAAAAAGGAGAGTGGTAAAGCTAGCTTAAAATTCAACATTCAAAAAACTAAGGTCATGGCATCTGGTCCTATCACTTCATGGTAAATAGATGGGAAACAGTGGAAACAGTAACAGACTTTATTTTCTTGGGCTCCGAAATCATTGCAGCTAGTGACTGCAGCCATGAAATTAAAAGACATTTGATCCTTGCAAGGAAAGCTATGATTAACATAGACAGCATATTAAAAAGCAGAGTTATTACTTTGCAGGCAAAGGTCCATCTAGTCAAAGCTATGGTTTTTCCAATAGTTATGTATGGATGTGAGAGTTGGACTATAAAGAAAGCTGAGGGCTGACGAATTGATGCTTTTGAACTATGGTGTTGAAGACTCTTGAAAGTCCCTTGGACAGCAAGAAGATCCAACCAGTCAAGCCTAAAGGAAGTCAGTCCTGAATATTCAGTCCTGATGCTGGAGTTAAAGCTTCAATAATTTGGCCACCTGATGCAAAGAACTGACTCACTGGAAAAGACCTTGAAGCTGGGAAAGATTGAAGGCAGGAGGAGAAAGGGACAACAGAGCATGAGTTGGTTGGATAGCATCACTCACTCGATGAACATGAGTTTAAGAAAGCACCACCAGTTAGTGATGGGCAGGTAAGTCTGGCATGGTGCAGTTCATGGGGTCGGAAAGAGTCAGACTCTACTGAGGGACTGAACTGAGTTGAGCTATAATATTAAAAGTGCTTGTTTTTTGCATTTATTTTTTATGTACTATTTGTGTGAAAATTATTGTAAACCAATTACGGTATAGTACCATATAGCCGATTGTGTTAGTTGGGTACCTAGGCTAATTTTGTTGGAGATTTTTGAACAAACTGGACTTATGAACACAGTCTCAGACTTATGAACACTTGTTCATATACAGGGCACTTCCTGTGTGTATATAGATATGTATTTAATATTTTACTCTATTTTTTACCCCTGATGTCTGGATTATTGATACGAAGTAAGTATAGAAAGAGAAGGAAGTGAGAAAGTTTCTACATTTCCTCCATGCTTACAATTTTTAAAAAGATTCTTTATATTCTGTGTATACAAAATGCCATTAATCACTGGGTTCATACTGTGTAGCACTTTATAATGCATTTTTATCTTTGATCCAACAGAAGTACATATCCAGTTATAGAAAGAAGACAAAGTGGGCCTACCAGCTAAGCAGTATGTTTGCAATCTCTAGCTGTGATTTCAAAAAGGCTTCTTTGGAAGCAGATTTCTATCCCACTAGTTTTTAATAAGAGAGGGAAAATTGGTTTACAATATGAACTTTTAAACTTTCCCTTATTTTCATACCAATTGCTTGCCCCACACTTGAACCCAACAATTTCCCATCTATTCAAGAGCTTTTGTACTCATAGTTCTTAGCCAGAATCAAAGCAGTTTGGCTGAATGAGACTGTGCTGTCATATGAGCCATAGATAAAAAGACCAAGCACATAAGTGGAGGCAATTCATGGACTTCCTAATGCACTTTTTTTCCCACTTTTGAGCTTATTGAACTAAATGTCTGAACGTTTTTAGGTTTATCTCTGGATTTTGACCTTCATGTGTCCAAGTTTTTATTGAACTTTGAGGCATTTCAACTCATGTAGTTATATAGCTGAAATAGTATGCTCCTGTAGTTACAGTCAATTCCTTACAATTTGTAGTAATTTATGCCTTAACTTTTTCAGAATTGGTGATTATTTTCAATGCTTGATAAAACTTCCTAATTATATCATTGATATTACATCGGAGACCTCAAAATGACTATGGGGTATATGCGTGCTCAGTCGTGCCCAACTCTTTATCACCCCATGGATTATAGCCCTCCAAGCTCCACTGGCCATGGGATTTTCCAGGCAAGAATACTGGAGTGCGTTTCCATTTTCTTCTCCAAGGGATCTTCCTGTCCCAGAGATCAAATCCGTGTCTCCTGCACTTCTTGCATTAGCAGGCAGATTTTTTTACCACTGAGTCACTTGGGAAACCCTCAAAATGACTGTACTATGCTAAGTCACTTCAGTCATGTCTGACTCTTTGAGACACCATGGACTGTAACCCTCCAGGCTCCTCTGCCCATGGGGATTCTCCAGGCAAGAATACTGGGCTGGATTTCCATGCCCTCCTCTAGGGGATCTTCCCGACGCAGATATCAAACCCATGTCTATTATGTCTCCTGCATTGGAAGGCAAGTTCTTTACCACTAGCACCATCTGTGAAGCCCCAAAATGACTATAAAGTGAAAGTGAAGTTGCTCAGTCGTGTCCGACTCTTTGCGACCCCATGGACTATAGCCTACCAGGCTCCTCACTACATGGAATTTTCCAGGCAAGAATACTGGAGTGGGTTGCCATTTCCTTCTCCAGGGGATCTTCCCAACCCAGGGATCGAACCTGGGTCTCCCACATTGCAGACAGCCACTTTACCATCTGAGCCACCAGGGAAGCCCTAAAAAGTGACTAAAATGACTATAAGTGGCTAAGAATTGTTTTCATATTATGTTGATATCTAGTCCTTAGAAATGCCTATGCAAGTTATAAGAAAAATAAAAGGAATAATAGAAGGACCAATAAATGGGACAAAGAGTCGAAGAATGAAAACTAAATGAGAGACTTAGAATAACACTGAATGCCAAATTGTAGTAGGGTTAGAAGAACAGACTACCTTATGCCTATGATGCATTCATAAAATTGTATCATGGGCTAAATTTGAGCAGGAAAGATGTAGTAATGCTAGACTAATGAGCAGTGTTTCCAGAGATAGATATGTCATATTCAAACCTGGGAAAGCACAAAACCAGTTTATTTTCTTCCTTGTGCTCTTGCAATCATGTGTGTGCAGGTGCACACATATAATTTTTATCATATGCTGGTTACTTCTACACAGATATCACATTTGCATAACAAAATCAAATATACAAACAGACTCTATGACCCTTCCCACTGTTAATCGTCTTTTTCCTGAGTTTCCTGCTTTAGTTTCTATCCCTTCTGTTACTATCCAGATTACTCAGACTTCAAAGCATTACTTTGCCTCTTGAGATCTCATTTCACCTTAACCTACAGCTTACTCATTGCCAAGTCCTGTCCCTTCTTATTCAGAATATCTTCTCCGTCTGTTCCTCCTTTCTTTTGCTATTGTTATCATCCTTGATTTGACCCTGAATTTCACAACCTGAGCTATTGCTATACCTGCTGAAACTGAATTCACTACATCTCACTCTTCCTACTGTAAGCTATCTGTACATGGCTGGGAGATCTGCATTCCTGAAGGACAGTTCTAATTTTATGTTTCTCTGCTCATAAAAGTTTAGTACCTCTGGCTGCAGAATGAAGTTTCATCTCTCTATTCTAGCATGCCAGCCCCTAGGAGGCTTCTTCTGCCTCTGCAAGTCTATTTTCTATTACATAGTCTGCCCTCCTGGTAACCTGAACTAGACTTTTCTCTCCAGGCTGTTTCACTGTTGCCTTTACTCAGGTCCTTACCTCTTTCTCATGAAAGAACATGCTCATTATTTGCTGAGTGAAGTAATCAATTGATTATTTCACTATTTTTCCCAGTTATAATGGAAGCTCAATGTATTAAGGATCTATATCTGATGCATTTATATCCCCCCACACTTTGAGCAAAGTTGACTTGAAATATTTTTAAACAAACAACTGTTTAAGTTATGTAATCTCAATTAAAACTCAACATTCAAAAAACTAAGATCAGGGCATCCAGTCCCATCACTTCATGGCAAATAGATGGGAAAACAATGGAAACAGTGACAGTCTATTTTCTTGTGCTCCAAAATCACTGCAGATGGTGACTGCAGCCATGTAATTTTTAAAAACTTGCTCCTTGAAAGAAAATCTATGACAAATCTAGGCAGCCTATTAAAAATCAGAGACATTACTTTTCCAACAAAGGTTCATATAATGAAAGCTATGTTTTTGTCCACTAGTCATGTGTGGATCTGAGAGTTGGAACATAAAGAAGGCTCAGCACCAAAGAATAGATGCCTTTGAACTGTGGTGTTGGAGAAGACTCCTGAAAGTCCCTGGGACTGCAAGGAGATTAAACCAGTTAATCCTACATTAAAGCAGTCCTGAATATTCATTTGAAGGACTGATGCTGATGCCAAAGCTCCAATAATTTGATCATTTGATGCAAAGAACTGATTCATTGGAAAATATCCTCATGCTGGGAAATATTGAAGGTAGGAGTAGAAGGGAATGACAGAGGATGAGATATTTGGATATCATCACCTACCCAGTGGACATGAGTTTGATCAAACTCTGGGAGATGGTGAAGGACAGGGAAGCCTAGAGTGTTGCTGTCCATGGGATCACAAAGAGTTGGACTCAACTGAGTGACTGAACAACAACAATGAGACATAAAACCTGCCTTGAGAAACTGCCGGACACTGATGAAAGACGCTGAAGACTACACAAGCAGATGGAAAGGTACACCATGTTCATGGATTGCAAAAATTAATATTTTTACAATTACCAACCATTTTATGCAAAGCAATTTGCCTGTTCAGGGCAATTTCCATCAAAATACCAATGGCACTTTTCCCAGAACTAGAACACAGAATTTTAAAATTTGTATAGAAATGCAAAAAACCTAGAGTAGCTAAAACAATCTTGAAAAAGAAAAATAATCCTGGAGGTATCATACCCCTGATTTCAAGCAATACTACAAAATTGAACACTATGATACTGGCACAAAAACTGACACATAGATGAATGTAACAGAGCATAGAACTCAGATAAACTATCAAGAAAACAAAAGGGCTACTTTATGACTAGAGGAGATATTCAATAAAAGCTTAATATCAATAATATACAAAGAACTGATGCAATTCAACATTAAAAAAAAAAAGTAAACAATCCAATTTAAAAAGAGGCCTCTGCCAGAGACTTCTCTGGCAGTCAAGTGGCTAAGACTCCACACTTCCAATGCAAGGGCTGTGAGTTTTATCACCGGTTAGGACAATAGGACTCCACATTCTGTTCAGCATGGCCAAGAAGCTATTTAAAAAATGGCTTACTTCACTCTGTATAATGGGCTCCAGTTTCATCCATCTCATTAGAACTGATTCAAAAATGGGCAGATGATCTAAACAGACATTTTTCCAAAGAAGACATGCAGATGGCCAGCAGACACATGAAAAGATGCTCAGCATCACTATTAGCTGGGGAAATACCAATCAAAACTACATGAGATATCATCTTACATCTGCCAGAGTTATTATTAAAAAAAGACAACAAATAACAAGTATTGATGAGGGTATAGAGAAAACGTAACCCTTATGTACAGTTGGTGGGGATGTAAATTGGTGCAGCCACTGTGGAAAACATTATGAGGATTCCTCTAAACATTAAAAATAGAACTATTAAATGATTCATTCTACTCCTTGGCATTTGTGTGAAGAAAATGAAAATATTACTTAGAAAAGATGTATGTACTCTTCTATTCACTGCAGCATTGCTTACAATAGGCAAGATATGGGAGGAACCTAAATGCCCAGAAGTAGATGAAAGGATAAAGAAGCACAAGTATATTAGATTCTTTGAATGATTTTAATGTGAAAAGTTCAGGAACATAACAAAAAGCATAAAAGATAACAAAGGTTCTATTCTGCCTACATGCCTTAATAAATGTGATGTATTAAATACTCAACAACAACATCAAAAAGAAGTAGTACTGGTATATGTGTACAATAGAATAGTACTTAGCCATAAAAAATAATGAAATTTTGCCATTTGGAACAGCATGAATAGACTTAGATTATCTTATGCTAAGTAAAATAAGTCAGAGGAATACAAATACTGTATAGTTTCATCTATATGTGAAATCTAAAATAAAATGAAAAAACAGAAACGAGTCAAAAAATACAGAGAACACGAGGTTATTTGCCAGAAGGGAAGTGGTTAGTATAAGGAGATAAATGGGTGAAGGAGAAAAAGAGATACATAACTTCCAACTGTGAAATAAATGAGTCATAAGTATAAAATTTGCAATATAGAGAATATAGTCGATGATGTAATATCTTTGTATGGTGATTATAGTAACTAGACTTATCTTGACAATCATTTTGAAATGTATAGAAATGTGGAATCACTATGCTGTGTAACAAGAACTAACAAGTATTTTAGGTCAATTATACTTCAAAATCAAACAAACAAAAATCAGAAAAAGTAGTTAGATTTGTTGTTCCTATCGATGGGATATAGGGAATTGGATAAAGGCAGTCAATATGTACAAATTTTCATTTGTAAGATAAATACGTACTAAGGATGTAACCTACAGCATTATAATTATAATTTGCACTGTAATCTATTATATATGAAAGTTTTTCAGAGCATAAATTCTAAGAGCTATAATCACAAGGAAATTTTTTTCTATTTAATTTTTAGCTGAATCATATTCATTAAATTTAAATTATCACTTTATGATATATACAAATCAAATTACTGCACTGTACACCTTAAATATCTAGTTTCTCTGTGTCAATCATATCTCAATAACACTGGAAGAGAACAATTAAACCTTGATTTTAAGGAACTTATAACCATCATATATTAGTTCATACAGGGAAATATCATTGTACAATTCAAAAAGGGTTATAATAAGAATATATAAAAAAGTATTTGTGATAATAAAAAGGAAGATATTATCAAGTTGATATTGAGAAGGAGGAATAAATTTCAAAAAAGAAAAATCAGTAAACTGTTTTTGGATATGTTTAGTTCTGGATGCCTATATTCCTTCCAAGTGGGATCTATATAATAGTTGAATATAGATAGAGTCAGGAGTTATCTGTGCTAAAGACAAAAATTTGAGAGTTTTCAGAAACTGTAAAATAGCTATATGGGAATGGATGAGATCACACAGGGAAAATTTCTCAACTAAGTGAAGAAAAAAGGGTAGAAATAAACTAAAGATTGATAACTACTATGACAACATGCCAAGTACAGTGTGAGATATTGCCAGTTCTTTGTATTTTTCTTGTCCTAGCTTTATTTTTACTACATGGAAGATATTTTTACTGTGTTAAATGAAGTTTTACTCACTTTTATTCTGTTAAAGGAAGGAGGTAGGTTTATAACTTTAAAGCTTCAGATTTTTGAGAGAATCAAAGGGCAGAACATGGTTATCAACCTTCTTTGCAGAGAAACCAAAGAATATAGAAAAGCATAGCTAGATTGGTTGTGACAAGAAGGACGGATTTTTTTTTTAATCACAACTTGTTTCTTTGTGCATTACTTTGATCAGATGCAAAGCAACTCTCCTCATGCTCTAAACTGAGGAATGAAGTAGCAATGGTCAGAAGGAGAAATGTTAGTTCTGTCCTGATTTTTGCAAGTGCTTTCTATGGAGAACAGTAGTTGCAGCAAACACAGCAGCTCTGCTTGCAGCAGCAAGGGTACTTGATAATTCTCATCAGGCACTTAACAAGCTGATGAACTTTAGGAATTAATATAAAGGTGACTGTCTACTGTGGGGAAATTATTCATAATAGAGGTAGTAATTTATTCCAAGAGGCTTGGGTTATCCAAATATAAATAATTTTTACATATATAAAAAGTAAAAGTATATAAAAAGTATACTTACTATGTATACATATATAAATGTTTGCCTAATACCAAGAATTACATACATATATATATATATACAAATATTTTAGGACACTGAAGTTTCTTATGATTAATATGTAGAGCATTTAATTATATTTCATTGGTCTTGATATTTAATTTTATTTTAATAATTTTGGAATAACATGAATGATTATAAATTTTATATGTTTGAATATTCTTTTAGACATACTATGTTTACATAATGAATCTTTAGGAAAAGATATATATGCACTTATTAACTGGTGATACTCTTTATAATTGCAGAATTTAATAAAATTAAAATGATAAAAGAAGGAATGTGATAGTTTTAAACTAAAAGGATATTTGCTAATAATTGTATTGCATTTTTATTATGTTCTTTCTGGAGACAGTAAGAAAAATTGAACAAAAATGTTTCAATATTACTAATTTTTAATATATACTGAATAAATCAATTTATTTCCATTACAAAGAAGGAATAGTGTCAATATTATGTTTTGCCTAATACCAAGAATTGCAATGAAGGTATATGGATAATTCATGATTTACTGCATTTACAGCTTTATTTGGATGTTAGTACTATTTTCTGGGGTTAGGTCAAGACCTTTATATGAGCACAAGAGGACTGTGACTCACGTAGACAAGGAGTTCCATTTCTTTTTAGAGAGATTATTGCTTATGCCTCACAGTTGCACTTTGTTCAGAATACAGATATTAATCTCTTCCGTGTTTTCTTTATCATAGCAATCTCCATGGTGCGCTCCTGGATAAATTTCAATGTATTGTTATTAACTGACTATAGTTCTGCTTCATACTTTAGAAATGCATTTGATAATACCAATTAAATGCATCCATATTTTTAATATGAAAGTGTGAAAGTGAAAGTCGTTCAGTCATGTCTGGCTTGTCAAGCTCTTCTGTCCATGGAATTCTCTAGTCCAGAATACTGAAGTGGGTAACCATTCCCTTCTCCAGGGGATCTTCCCAGCCCAGGGTTGAGTCCCAAGTCTCCCACACTGCAGGCAAGCTCTCTTTACTGAACCACCAGGGAAGCCCAAGAATACTGGAGTGGGTATTCTGGATCAAACGGGGTCTCCTGCATTTTAGGTGGATTCCTTACCAGCTGAGTTACCAGGGAAACCCATAAGGTGCTTCAAACTCAGACTGAGATTCCATACCTTCTTTAGACAATTTGAGAATTTCATAAAATTTACAGATTTAAAAGTTCTTTCTCCTGGGTTAATGTGTTGTATTTTCCTATGGCTCAGACTGATTTTAAAATTTTTAACCATTTTAAAGTTAATATTATATGTTAGATCTATCTATATGACTTTTAACACATTTATACATTGAAAATATCTATATTATAGCCAGAAGCCACCAATTGATTACTACATGACATATTTTTAAGACATTTGATACAAATTTTTATACAAGGACCATGAATTATTTTTTTTATTTATAATTATAGGAAAAATAAATTTGGACTGTGTTCAAATAATATTGCTGAAGGGATTTTGGAAGCAGCAGGAAAACACTCCATCTAACCCCAATTAGTCTTGTTTTCTTCATTCAGTGCAGTTCTGCTTTTCAACATATTCACTAAACAGGATGATAAAATTAATGTGGTTAGAAAGCAATTCAATAGCAAATGTTTATAGCTCATAATTGTTTTTTCCTGTCATCATTTTCATAAAACCTGTCAGCTCTGATAAAAAGGTTCAAGGAGCATGGACGCTGGGGAAAAGGCACATGCCCCTAAATTATACCTAAATTACACAATAGCTATGCTCCTTCAAAGTAACATGGAAGTCACTTTTTTTTCAATTAAAATTTTAATTTTATTGCTCTTGGTGAGTTCACTATGTCTCAGAATAAGTAAGCCTGATTATGAATCCAAATATTTTAACTCATATATGAATGCTTATATAAAGAAAATTCCTTGTGGGTTTAAAAACAACAAAAAAAAGTTTATCCACAAGAAAATACCACAGCTCCATCTCTATAGAGTTTCCTTATTCTATTTTAATTATAAGAATGTCTTCCTGTCCCATTTTTTCCAAAACTCCCACAAATGAAAAATTTAGCAATAGTTTTATTTGTCTAAGGATGCCTTTGTTGAAACTGTGTGAAAAGCATCATAGAGAACTGAATGGGTGAATTTAATTCAGACGACCATTATATTCTTCCCTTAGAAGAAATGGAATAGCCCTTATTGCCAACAAGAGTTCAAAGTGAAGTACTTGAGTGCAATCTCAAAAATAACAAAATGAACTTGGTTTGTTTCCAAGGAAAACCATTCAATATCATAGTAATCCAAGTCTATGTCCCAACTACAAATGCCAAAGAAGCTGAAATTGAATGGTTCTATGAAGACCTACAAGACCTTCCAGAACTCAACACCAAAAAAAAAAAAAAAAAAAAAAAGAGATACCTGGAGTAACAGGCAAATTTGACCTTGAAGTACAGAACGAAGCAGGACAAAGGATAACAGAGTTAAAAGAATGCACTGGTCATGGAAAACACTCTCTTCCAACAGCACAAGGAATGATTCTACACATGGACATTGCAAAATGGTCAATATCAAACTGAGATTGATTATATTCTTTGCAGCTAAAGATGGAAAAGCTCTACACAACAAAAACAAGACTGGGAGCTGACCATGGCTCACATCATGAGCTCCTAATTGCAAAATTCAGACATAAATTCAATAAAGTAGTGAAAACCACTAGGCCATTCAGGTATGACCTAAATCAAATCCCTATGATTATACAGTGGAGGTGAAAAATAGATTTAAGGGATTAGATCTGATAGACAGAGTGCCTGAAGAACTATGGATGGAGGTTCGTGACATTGTACAGAAGAAGGTGACCAAAACCAGCACCAAGAAAAAGAAATGCAGAAAGGAAAAATGGCTTTCTGCCAAAGACTTACAAACAGCTGAGAAAAGTAGAGAAGTGAAAGGCAAAGGAGAAAAGGAAAAATAGACTCATTCAAGTGCAGAGTTCCAAAGAAGAGCAAGGAGAGATACAAAAACCTTCTTAAGTGAACAAGGCAAAGAAATACAAGAGAAAAATAGAATGGAACAGACTAGCAATCTCTTCAAGAAAATTGAAGTTACAAAGGGAACATTTCATGCAAAGATGGACACAATAAAGGACAGAAATGGTGAGGGCCTAACAGAAGCAGAAGATAAGAAGAGGTGGCAAGAATACACAGAACTATACAAGAAAGATCTCAATAACCCAGATAACCACTATTGTGTGGTCACTCACCTAGAGCCAGACATCCTGGAGTGTAAAGTCAAGGTGGCCTTAGGAAGCATTACTACCAACAAAGCTAGTGGAGGTGATGGAATTCCAGCTGAGCTATTTAATATCCCAAAATATGATGGTGTTAAAGTCATGCACTCAATATGCTGGTGAACTTGGAAAACTCAGCAGTGGCCACAGGACTGGAAAAGGTCAGTTTTCATTCCAGTCCCAAAGAAGGGCAATGCGAAAAAAAAAGTTCAAAGTGCAAGAGTCTGTATAAAGTGAAAAATCAGAGTAGGGCCAAGTTAAAAATATGGGACTAAAGTCCTAGAAAATTGCATCTGACAAAGGATGTCTAAAGATTACACAAATGCTCATGAATCATTCAGTTGCCATATTTAAGAAGTTAGAACATTAAGTGAGAATTTCAAGTAAAAAACATATAGGTTTTTCATATAAGTTTATCTCGCAATGTTTGGGATATATTTACACTGAAAAATTATGTGTTATTTATCTGAAATTGAAATTTAACTAAACATCTTTTATTTTATATGACATCCCTACTGTAAGAAAAGTGGTTTTAAACATCTGTTCTTCTTGGAGAGTGAAGGACTGCTTTTAACAGTATTGATGGCCAGGTCTAATAGCTACTCTTTACCATGAACTCTCATTCCTTTCCACCCACTTCGCCTTCTCTGCAAAGCTGCAAGTACTTAAAACAGCAGCTAGCTTGAGGGGAGACCCTAAGAGAAAAAGAACAGGACCTAGCTTCCTCCTGCCCCTAAAGACAGCTGCTTTCAGGTGCTCCGCCAGCCTTGACTGGTGGAGGGGGCTGAGAAGTCAAGCCTCTGAAGGAAAATTTAAGTGTTGATAAATTTCTTAGCCTAGATTCATCTTTGTATCATTGTATAACTCAGAAAGAATGTAGGACTTATAGGCCCTGCCAAGTTTTCATCCAGAGGTAGATAAAATTACCCCCATTGTGAGAGACACAAAACATAAAGTTGGATTTCCAACATCCCATACTTGTTCAGTATATCAAGCATATATGACAATAAAATACTTTGCAAATTTTATGTGCCTCAAGATTTCATGAGGTTAATTCATTTAGAAGAATAATTGTAAAATTATAACTCAAAACTTAGTAATACTACTTATAAAATATTTAAGTATCATTAAAAAATACTATATATTGCTGAATATTAATAGCTCTTCTATGCAACAAATTTATAATCACTTTGTGTTACAGAATTTTAGCTTCTTTATTAAAGTGTGATTACATTAAATAAAATTGAGAAATTTTAAGTGTATAATTTGATGTACTGCCATTTGGATCAGAATACTTTAAAAATCTAATAAAAACTGTTACTTCACACATACAGGGACACAGATTTTTTTTTTTCCCCATACAGTTTTAGGGTGTTTTATCACCCATTCAAAATTTTTGCTTAAAGTTTTTTCCTACAGACTTACTGTTAATTATTCAAGACAATAACTTTACAAATGTTTTATACATATATATCTAAATTTCTTGAGGTTGTACAAATATTTATTTTTTTCAGTTGATCAATTTAATTGGAGGATAATTGCTTTACAATGTTGTGATGGTTTTTACCATACATGAACATGAATCGGCCACAGGTATACATGTGTCCCCCTCATCCTGAAACTCCCTCCCACCCCCTTCCACTCTATTCCTCTGGGTTGTCTGAGAGCACTGGCTTGGGGAGCCATGTTTCATGCATCAGACTTGAACTGGTTACATATGGTAATGTGTGTGTTACAATGCTATACCTTCTAAGCATCCCACCCTCACCTTCTTGTGTCAGATATTTATAAATATCAGTGTTACTGTTTTAAGTGAATGTTAACTATAAATGCTATATTCTCATCTACTTGATTAGCAATAGAATGTTATTAGAATATATTCATAAAACTTTTTTTAGATGCAGATTTATTTTTTCCATTTTTCAATGGGAATTCCTACTTAGAACTGGCTTTTTTTTTTTACAACCCTGGAGAAGGAACATAAGGGAAAACTGGTCAACCACCTGTAAAAGAATGAAACTAGAACACTTTCTAACACCATACACAAAAATAAACTCAAAATGGATTAAAGATCTAAATGTAAGACCAGAAACTATCAAACTCCTAGAGGAGAACATAGGCAAAACACTCTCTGACATAAATCACAGCAGGATCCTCTATGACCCACATCCCAGAATTTCAGAAATAAAAGCAAAAATAAACAAATGGGACCTAATGAAACTTAAAAGCTTTTGCACAACAAAGGAAACTATAAGCAAGGTGAAAAGACAGCCCTCAGATTGGGAGAAAATAATAGCAAATGAAGCAACAGACAAAGGATTAATCTCAAAAATATACAAGCAACTCCTCCAGCTCAACTCCAGAAAAATAAATGACCCAATCAAAAAATGGGCCAAAGAACTCAACAGACATTTCTCCAAGGAAGACATACAGATGGCTAACAAACACAGAATAGTTAACATCTACTTGAGTATAAAAATAAAGGCTTTGAATGGAATGACTCCCTACAATGTGTATTAAAAGTTTGACCTACTATATTTCATGTTTCATTCTCAAATGTTAACCTACTAAATTACTGAAGTATTCATTTAAATGTTTGGGAGAAACCTTTCTAACCCAGTGCATGAAGTATTAATAAAGTGAAATATTGGTTCTTTCTAGTTTTCTTTAAAATTTCTTCAATTTATGAGTTAATGAAACATGACTTGCAAACAGGTTCTGAACCAGCAAGAAAGAATATAGTAAGCATATATAAGTGATGGCATATGGCTATAGCAGGGAAACAGTAATGCAGGAAATGTTTCAGATAGCACATTTTTATAATATAAATAACCAAACATGAATTGTGTTCATACTTGGTAACTTGGAAAAAGGCATTTCAAACCTGGTATTCATTTAGCAGTCAGGAAAATGCCTATCACTCTTAAAGCATTATCATAAAATTAACTGACTTAAATAAATATCATTAACAATATTTGTTTAAGGGAATACTTCCATACGCTGGGTTCTCTACATTATGGTCTCTGTCACTTATGGATGAATACCACTAAAGTGTATTGCTTGCATTGTTGAAAATGTGACAATTGGTTTCTCTCTTTTGAAGTGAATATACCATAGTTCAAATAGTTCCCTATGTTGGGGGTGTTATGTCTTCAGTACTTGATCCAATGATCTATTACCAGGTCGTTTCCCAAGTGAGTGTCTCATCTACTTTGAAGTATTTTGGAAATGAATTCATCATTCTGTACTTTTTTAACAAAATTTAACCTCTTTTGTTATTTGAATATGAGAAAAATTCCTTAAAGTAGCATTTTTGGAAAACCAGATACAGTTAAAAGTTTTGAACATTAAGTTAAAAATGAGAATTTCTGTTATATTTTAGAAAGAAATTAACTTATCAAAATTATGTCAGCCTTGTTTATTTCCCAGGAGTGTAAACACTCATATTTAAATAATGGCCTTAGAATACTTGATTATGTTAAAAGAAAGAAGATTAAAAAAAAAAAGAAAGAAAGAAAGAAAGAAAAACTGAGTTTTATATGGGAAACCTAAGTGGTGGCAGTTGACCATGAAATTTGGAGGTAATACTGCATTGCTGGGGAAACAAGAAAATCAAAACGTAGAACAAAGGAGACAAACATAATACTTTAAAGCCACAAAGAAACCAAAGTTATTTTCTGGTTTTGTAATGTTTTGAATTACATAGATTTGGAAGGTAAAAAGTGTGCTTTTACCATCTAAAAACAACTTATAGCCAAAGAAACAACCAACCTCTGAGAATGCCCTTCCTCTGGGCTCACACAGCAGCCCCAATTCAATACTGTCACTCAAAGTGCTCTTTTTGAAGGTTTTGAAAGTACATGCCATGTGTGCTTGCTCTGTTCAGACTGGTACCCTAAACCAGTAAACCCAAGCTGGCATCAGTGCCATACGAGCACTTTTGTCTTTTGAAGCCAACGACCTACCAAAATTCAAACTAGAAATTAGTAGTGAGAAAAAGTGCCTTTGGAATGACAAGCAGCCTGTATCTTAGTCTCACATAATTGCTGCTGTCACTGTGATGGATACACAAAAGAACTGTAGAATACAGAAGACTACACAGAAGAACTGTACAAAAAAGATCTTCACAACCAAGATAATCATGATGGTATGATCACTCCCCTAGAGCCAGACATCCTGGAATGTGAAGTCAAGTGGGCTTTAGAAAGCATCACTATGAACAAGGCTAGTGAAGGTGATGTTATTTGAGTTGAGCTATTTCAAATCTTAAAAGATGATGCTCTGAAAGTGCTGCACTCATGATGCCAGCAAATTTGGAAAACTCAGCAGTGGTCACAGGACTAGAAAAGGTCAGTTTTCATTACAATCCCTATGAAAGGCAATGCCAAAGAAAGTTCAAACTACCATACCATTGCACTTATCTCACATGCTAGTAAAGTAATGCTCAAAATTCTTCAATCCAGGCTTCAAAAATATGTGAACCATGAACTTCCAGATGTTCAAGCTGGTGTTAGACAAGGCGGAGGAACCAGAGATTAAATTGCCAACATCCGCTGGATCATCAAAAAAGCAAGAGAGTTCCAGAAAAACATCTACTTCTGCTTTATTGGCTAAGCCAAAGTCTTTGACTGTGTGGGTCACAATAAACTGTGGGAAATTCTGAAAGAGGTGGGAATACCAGACCACCTTACCTGACTCTTGATAAATCTGTATGCAGGTCAGGAAGAACAGTTAGAACTGGACATGGAACAACAGACTGGTTCCAAATAGGAAAAGGAGTGTGTCCAGTCTGTATATTGTCACCCTGCTTATTTAATTTATATGCAGTGTACATAATGAGAAACTCTGGGCTGGAGGAAGTACAAACTGGAATCAAGATAGCTGGGAGAAATATCAATAACCTCAGATATGCAGATGACAACACCCTTATGGCAGAAAGCAGAGAAGAACTAAAGAGCCTCTTGATGAAAGTGAAAGAGCAGAGTGAAAAAGTTGGCTTAAAGCTCAACATTCAGAAAACTAAGATCACGGCATCTGGTCCCATCACTTCATGGCAAATAGATGGGGAAACAGTGGCAGACTTTATGTTTTGGGGCTCCAAAATCACTGCAGATGGTGACTGCAGCCACGAAGTTAAAAGGCACTTACTCTTTGGCAGGAAAACTAGAAAGCATATTAAAAAGCAGAGACATTACTTTGCCCACAAAGGTCCATCTAGTCAAGGCTATGGTTTTAACCAGTAGTTATGTATGGATGGGAGATTTGAACTATAAGGAAAGCTGAGTGCTGAAGAATTGATGCTTTTGAACTGTGATGTTGGAGGGTACTCTTGAGAGTCCCTTGGACTGCAAGGAGATCCAACCAGTCCATCCTAAAGGGAATCAGTCCTGGGTGTTCATTGGAAGGACTGATGTTGAAGCTGAGACTCCAATACTTTGGTCACCTGAAGCAAAGAACTGACTCATTTGAAACGACCCTGATGCTGGGAAAGATTGAAGGCAGGAGAAGGGGACACATAGGATGAGATGGTTGGATGGCACCACCAATTAATGGGCATGAATTTGTGTAAACTCCAGGAGCTGGTGATGAACAGGGAGGCCTGGTGTGCTGCCATCCATGGGGTTACAGAGAGTCAGACACAACTGAGCGACTGAACTGAAATGACTGAACTGAAGATCTCTTTTGTGTAGTTCTTCTGTGTATTCTTGCCACCTCTTCATAATATCTTCTGCTCCTGTTAGGTCAATACCATTTCTGTTCTTTATTGTGCCCATCTTTGTTTGAAATGCTTCCTTGCTATCTCTAATTTTATCAAACAGATCTCTCTATTCTTTCCCATTCTATCATTTTCCTCTATTTCTTTGGATGGATCACTTAGGAAGGCTTTCTTATCTCTCCTTGCTATTCTTGGGAACTCTGCATTCAAATGGGTATATCTTTCCTTTCCTCCTTTGTCTTTCTAAGCTATTCATTCATAAGGCCTCCTCAGACAACCATTTTGCCTTTTTGCATTTCCTTTTCTTGGGGGTGATTTACAAACCTCTCGCCACAGTTTTCCATGTACTGTATCTAATACCTTGAATCTATTTGTCACTTTCACTGTATAATCTCAAGGGATTTGATTTAGGTCATGCTTGAATGGTTTAGTAATATTATATGTACAAGCAATTAAAAGTTGTGAGGAAATTAAATCAGATGTTTCATATTAGATTGTAACAGAAAATTTTGGTTTGATTTTTGTTTTTTGCAGGTATAAGGGAAGTTGCTTTTTGTTTTGCTAATTTTCCTATCCCTGAACATATTAGCAAAAACTGAATTTCTTTTCACAAACAGTTTTTGATCATTTACACTTCATATCATTACTTATTAAAGGGAAAAAGATAAAGAAATATCAGGTTGATATGTCAATGCCAACTTTGAATTATATTCCTAGTTCAAAATTGTAGATTTATCTCAGTTTGCCTCAACTAACTGATCCTGAAAATGAACAAAAGAGAAATAAACCTTGAACCTTCATGGGGTTACAGTAAAATTCCTTCAAAAGGATAGTTTTAAAAGAATTCTCTGTGGGAGGGAGACAGTTTTGAGAACAGTAGTCAAGATGGAAAGAAAGCTTTTGAAACTGCTGCTGAACATTTCAGAATTCAAGAGTCCAGTCAGAGGAGCTGCTGCTAAGTCACAGGGGGTGGGGGGAGTGGCACAAAGCCTTCTGTTTGCACTACCAGGGGATGGTGCCTGGTCAGCAAGCAGCACCAGTCAGGTTTTGTCATGGGGTCCATTACCATGCAGGTTAATCCATCCTGTGCTTTTATTTTGAGAGGAAACAAGCAGACCTTTGGAAGGATGTGATCTGAGAACTAGGCACAGATATCTGACTGAGTTGCAGGAAGAAATTCTGTAAGCAGCTCTAGTAGGAGAACAGAATTCAGAAATAATTTTTATTATTAGTGCTTGCATTAAGAAAGAGAGCAAAATGACTGGTCTTATGAACTTATTCCTGGTAGGAATTGATAGAACAGATAAGATAACTGGGGCCTCCTTTTTGGTGCATCTAGGAAGGATTGGTGGAGAAGGAAATGGCCATCCACTCCAGTATTCTTACCTGGAGAATCTACAGTCCATGGGGTCCCAAGAGTCAGATACAATTTAGTGACTAAAGAGAGAGAGGAAGGATTGAAAGAAGAGATTTTTTATATTGCTGAAGAGAAGAAAATTAAACTTCAAGATTAAAACTAAACAGAATCATAACTTGTCTTTCTCTATAAAATGACTCCCGGAAGAACACAAAATATCTTCATTAGATAACTTTCATGTCAAGGCCAATGAAATCCCACACTACTTCCTGACACTATATTAAAAAGCATCTTTGCCTATAGAAAGTTTGCTATTTTTTTAAATCAATATTACAATGTGTACCATAAACATCCTTGAATATCTTTGCCCCTCCTTACTAGCTCCTGATGGAGCTTGGAGAGAGTGGAATTGAGAGCAGAGGTGGAAGAAGTCATGCATTACCGTTCATAAGGTACATAAACACTGCTTTAATTGGAACATTGTTTCTGATAGCAAAGTCAAATCCAACAAATTTTAACTGAGAGCCTGTAAAGTGCACCTTACTCTGCTAGGTCCTAAGATGTTCAAGCTGGTTTTAGAAAGGCAGAGGAACCAGAGATCAAATTGCCAACATCCGCTGGATCATCAGAAAGGCAAAAGAGTTCCAGAAAAACATATATTTATGGCAAAGCCTTTGACTGTGTGAATCACAATAAACTGTGGAAAATTCAGAAAGAGATGGGAATACCAGACCACCTGACCTGCCTCTTGAGAAACCTGTATGCAGGTCAGGAAACAACAGTTAGAACATGACATGGAACAACAGACTGGTTCCAAATAGGAAAAGGGGTATGTCAAGGCTGTATATTGTCACCCTGCTTATTTAACTTATATGCAGAGTACATCATGAGAAACTCTGGGCTGGAAGAAGCACAAGCTGGAATCAAGATTGCCGGGAGAAATATCAATAACCTCAGATATGCAGATGACACCACCCTTATGGCAGAAAGTGAAGAGGAATTAAAAAGCCTCTTGATGAAAGTGAAAGAGGAGAGTGAAAAAGTTGTCTTGAAGCTCAATATTCAGAAAACTAAGATCATGGCATCTGGTCCCATCACTTCATGGGAAATAGATGGGGAGACAGTGGAAACAGTGTCAGACTTTATTTTTCTGGGCTCCAAAATCACTGCAGATGGTGACTGCAGCCATGAAATTAAAAAATGCTTACTCCTTGGAAGGAAAGTTATGACCAATCTAGACAGCATATTAAAAAACAGAGACATTACTTTGCCAACAAAGGTCCATCTGGTCAAGGCTATGGTTTTTCCAGTGGTCATGTATGGATGTGAGAGCTGGACTGTGAGGAAAGCTGAGAGCCAAAGAATTGATGCTTTCAAACTGTGGTGTTGGAGAAGACTCTTGAGAGTCCCTTGGACTGCAAGGAGATCCAATCAGTCCATCCTAAAGGAGATCAGTCCTGGATGTTCATTGGAAGAACTGATGCTGAAGCTGAAACTCCAATACTTTGACCACCTCATGTGAAGAGTTGACTCATTGGAAAAGACCCTGATGCTGGGAGGGACTGGAGGCAGGAAGAGAAGGGGACGACAGAGGATGAGATGGCTGGATGGCATCACTGACTCGATGGGCATGAGTTGAGTAAACTCTGGGAGTTGGTGATGGACAGGGAGGACTGGCGTGCTGCGATTCATGGGGTCGCAAAGAGTTGGACATGACTGAGTGACTGAACTGAACTGAACTGAACTGAAGGGGCTTTAAGTTGAATAAGATGTGGTCTGTGTCCTATATTTAATCATTCAATGGTGAGATCCTCTGAGCCTAAATTCGTGAGAGAGCTAACTGTGAAGATTTTCTAACAGCAGTACACAGTAAGGACAAGGACTGAGTTGAGATTCACCATACCAGGAATCTGGGCTTATGTTTCTTCTCTAACTAGGGAATATCTCATTTCCCCAGTTGGATTTCACATCTATTTCACCTACCCACTCAAGTACCATGGCATAGATATCAACACCCGATTAGAATAGTTCTTAAAGTTCTGCTTGTGAGTTACTCAACTTTGATAGTTGCGATAAAAAACTAGCAGTAACTGAAACTTTACTTTAGGAAATTATTCTGTTAAACATTGCTATATTTTATTTCAACAAAAGGATATAGAATTCCAAGGTTTAGTCAAAACAGAGCTTGAATCAAACATAATTTTTTCTTAGGTCTATTTCAACAATCAAGAGCAGAATGGGGGTTGGCAAAATTTTCTGTAACAACCAGAGAGCAAACTTTTTTGCAGGCCAGACAGCATCTGTCACAAATGCTCATCTCTGCCAGTGTACCCTGAAAGTGGCCATAGAGAAAGGAAGTAAACGAATGTTGTGTTCCAAAAACATTCTCTTATAATACCAGATGATGGGAAAATTTGGTCCATGGGCCAAAGTTTGCCAAGCCTTGACCTACAACAATATGATACATTAAGCATCTCTTGAAAGATAAGAATTGTGTTAAGGACAATTAGATTCTACTTTTATGACTACATTTTATGAAGAAATAAATCAGTGAGCAAATTCAACTCTGCTTCCTATATTATTACAGAGGGAATGGACCAATAAGGAACACGTTCACTTCTGATAGACAGAAGAAGGGGCAGAAAGAAACAAATGAGTCCAGTCAGGACTGAATATCCCACTCAGTTCAAGAACGGTGTAATCTGTGATTAGGAAAATTACTCTGGAGCTGCTCCACATGGCTCTGCCATTTGGCACATTACTGAACATCTCTGTAAAATTAAATCTTATTAATAATGACAACACCAAAGGTGTTTAAATAGTTATTGTTAGGATTGAGACAGTTACTATATTTAATGTGCTTAATACTGTGGTTGAGCACACAGCAAATTGTATAAGAGCTCAAACATCCTATTCAAATAGTCTTCAGTCTCTCCTCCCTCATGCATTCCTGATGAAGACTCTAGGAATGGGAGACCCAGGATATTTTGTTTGAATGAATGCCATTCATGTTGCATCTGTTTGGTAGACATATCCACCATGGAAAAAAAGAATTTGACCATGAAAAATTCTAGAATCAGGAATGCTACAGTAGTGGGATGAAACTGGTATAATATTTAGTTTCCATTCTTACCCATTTCTTCCAAATGAAGATGTATTTCTTCTAAGACTCTGCTTTACACAGCTAGCAGGCTTGGAAAAATTAAAATGGGTTCTCTTATAATTTCATAAACTGGCCCAATTTGCAGCAGCATGTGGTAAACATGCAATAATTAAGTATGTGTGCCAGCCTGCCTGAAAGCTCCTTCGCTCTTTTCAGAGCTTCTCTGCATGCTGTCTGTCCAGGGACCAGTCAGCTCAACCCAACCACATCCGAGATACATATCACTGCCCACGTGGCCACCTGTGCTCCATGCTATCTACAAACCCTCAACTGTTGAGGTTGCTGTTGGCTTGCTGTTGCTTCTGCAGACAAATACAAGCCTTTCAAGACAGCAGGTAAAGTGGAGTTCTAGAGCTGCAGCAAGAGACTGTGTTCAACAAAGAACTCAGGGCAAACTTGGAGAATAATCTTTAGCCCATTCATCCAGGTGGCAGGCACCAGGGAGGAAGAGATCATCAGCTGCTAGCACAGGCAGTTCTGATCTAAGGAGGGAACAAAATCACCAAGACTTGAACCCAAGTTTAGTTATGAGCCAGCTGTACAAGATAGAGTCAATCAGTTAAACTTTCTGAATTTCTGACTACAAACATGCAGATGTAATTTTTATAATCAAATTCACAAAGTTTGAAGCAATGTACATAAAAGTGTTTTGAAAAATACAAAGTACCATGAAAATTGTGTTATTTATTTATTTTTTTATGGGAGATGGTATTATAGAAATCCATGTCACTTTATGGAAAATTTTAAATTTGACTGTCTGTGTACCTGATTTAAGAAACATTATCTGTATTCATCACCATCAATTCTATAAGGGATGATGTTGAGTTTTATTTTAATTCAAAATGATGATGGTGAATCTCTTCTGATCACTTGTTTATACATGATCTCATATCAAGCTGTCATTCATGTTTGGGAGCATTTATAAGAATAGTTCAAATAGAGAAAAACTCATTTTTAATGGAAGTAGCAAACCATATAGTCATATAAACCATAAATACCTTCAATATTTCAGTGAAGTAATGAAGTATTGATGCTTAGAAAATTGCATATCTATAACACAATTCAATATACAAGCAAACCATTTTTTTTTTAAAGTTGAGTAGGATATCATTCTTTCTCTCTGAGCTATTTCATTATTATTCCTTTCTTATAAAATTAATAACATATGCATGTGTAATATATACTATGCTATATTTAAATATGTACTATATACACTAAACACATAAATTTTAGACTCAGGATTATTAGAATTATCTCTTGAAAAGAGATGTATAGAAACTAGAATCCAATGTTTTACAAGTAAGGATTACAGTTCTTCATTTTAAGTGGCATTTCTTATAGTTAATAAATCTTAATTGGGTAACAAATCAATGATTTCATTAAGATAAACAAAATTTCAGAATTTTAGATTTTATAGAATTTTAAAATATTTTCTGGATAAATATCCAGAAAAGCTCAATACATTAAAGATTTATTAAAACAAATTATTACACAGCTTAAAAGCATAAGGAATTATTTCAGAAAAAAATAGGTTCACTTTCCTGTGTTAATCATTAAGCATCTTTTCAGTGAAGCAACAGATGACTTTTCTTTTCTTTCTCTTTTTTTTAATGGTAGTAAGCACATAGGATTTATTAGAGAAAAGAAAAGTACAAAGCTCTCAGCATAGATAGTGAAAGCAGGTAAAGAGTCCCCAAAAAGGCAAGGATTACAGCAGCTTTATATCTTTGCCAGTATTAGTCTGTACATTTTTGTTGGCTACTGTCCTTAAAATATGTTATTTCTAACCAATCAGTTTAAAGGTCAAAGTGATTAACTTAACATCAGAATGACTTAAACAACAGAATGACTTTTCTTCAATGGCTTAGTAATGAACTCTTCTAGGGTTTTCAAATCCTGTCCAAAGGTAGTATGAATGGGAATAAAATGGAGAAAGAGATACAGGAGTGATTCATATTTGCTTTTTGCCTTTGTGTTTGAGCAATGATGAGCTAAATTCAATGTGGCATATGGGTTACTCAATCCATAAGGTATAATATAAAAATGTATCTAAGAGTTGTCATTACTTAAAATTTTCTTTAATATTTCTACTTGAAAATCTTGCATTTTATTACTCATTTACTAATTATAACTAATTTTTCAATTCTAAAAATCAAATAATTTAACATAATTGTGTTTGAAGTATAATGTCTTTAGTACTGTTTCTGAAAACCAAAGAATTCTTCTAGGTTTTGTGACACAAAATTAAATGATTCAGAGGTGAACGGATCAATCAAACAGTAAGACTCATATTCCTTGAATAATTTACTTTTGAATCATGTAAATATATCAGTATATGCAGGTCTTCCATTTCCAAACCCACTGTTACATGTTATTATTAGCAAATCTGAATTTCTTTATGTTATTTCCCTGGTAGCTCAGACAGTAAAGAATTTGCCTATAATGTGGGAGACATGGGTTTAATTCCTGGACTTGGAAGATCCCCTGGGAAATGAACTGGCTACCCACTCCTGTATTCTTGCCTAGAGAATTCCATGGACAAAGGAGTCTGGCAAGCTACAATCCAAGGGGTTTCAAAGAGTCAGACACCACTGAGAGATTTTCACTTTCACTTTCATCATTATATAGTAATAAATTGCTTATTAATAAAGCAGTACAATGAATCAAACCCTATTACTCTGTAACAAACTGTAGGCAGAACTAACTGTTTATTTTTATTTTCATTCCTATTAACTTTATGAAAGCAGCCTTAATCATGTACTATAGTACCAGGTACCTACGGTTCATAATGGGATGTTGATATACTTAGAAGGCATCACTGACTCGATGGACATGAGTTTGAGCAAGCTCTGGGAATTGGTGATGGACAAGGAGGCCTGGTGTGCTGCAGCCCATGGGGTCACAAAGAGTCGGACAGGACTGAGCAACTGAACTGAACTGAAACTTAGATAAGCTGTTCATCCTTGTCACTGATGTTAGTGGCTGAGCTTCATTTGAAAGATGGTAACGATAACCCTGTATGCAAGACAGCAAAAGAGACACAGATGTATAGAACATTCTTTGGGACTCTGTGGGAGAGGGTGAGAGCGGGATGATATGGGATAATGGCATTGAAACCTGTAAATTATCATACGTGAAAGGAATCGCCAGTACAGATTCCATGCATGATACAGGGTGCTTGGGGCTGATGCACTGGGATGACCCAGAGGGATGGGGAACACATGTACACCCATGGCAGATTCTTGTCAATGTATGGCAAAACAAATGCAATATTGTAAAGTCAAAAATAAATAAATAAATAAAACTGAAACTAAAAATAAAACAAAAACAACAAGGTCCTATTGTATAGCATGGGTTATTACATTCAATCTTTTAATAAATTGTAATGGAAAAGAATATGAAAAAGAATACATATATGTGTAAGTAAATCACTTTGCCGTACACCAGAAACTAACACAACACTGTAACTTAACTATACTTCAATAAAAAATAAAGAAAAAATAAAATAAATAAAAGCAACTTATTCTGGCATGGTGCTACATAAATCGTTTAATGTACATAATCAATCTTTAAAATTCAGTTTTTGAAGCTTTGAAAAACAAACTTTGTGCATGTGGCACAACAGTTTGACCTAAATGTTCAGTTATGTTCCATATTACTCTGTATATCATATTTCTAAGTTTTATCATAAAAATACATCTGAAAAGGTAGCATAAAGCAATTTATAAATATATTAAACAATATAAACTTCTGAGTAAAAAGAGTGGATGGAGCAGGGTAATAGATTGCTCATTTGCTCATAATAAAATAAACCATCCTTCCCCCTGCCAAAAGGATTAGGGAGAACAAGCTAAAAATTCAAGAGAGAAGAACAAACCAATGTCATTTTATGACACAACCTCATATATATTCAGGAACAGAAAACACAAAATGCTGGTACAGAGGTCAATATTCTAAATGTGCTCCCATTGCCCCTAACTGCCTCCCCCCAACCCCCAGTAAAAAGAGGAGTTAAAAATAATACTAATTATACTCTCAAATGCAAAGGAAAAGCAGTCTGAGAAATTGATCAGGAAGTCATGGGGAAAATAAGGGAAAAACACTAAAAATAAAAGCCTAAAGAACTGCCAATGGATCTCAGGAGAGGTAGAAAAGGTAAAGGTGCATTTCTCTCTGTTGGGCAGGGGCTAATCTGGAGAATTGTTTAGCTGAAGTCTTCAGAAATATGATAAAATCTTGGATGGACTGAGTGTACTCTAGTAAGGAACATTTAGGAGGATCTCAAAAGAATGATTTTCAACTATGCTTACCCTGTCCTTTGCTACTCATATTTCAGACCTAAATCTTGTTTAATTTATGTATTTTTGATTGGAGGGTAATTGCTCCACAATATTGTGTTGGTTTCTGCCATACACCAACACGAATCAGTCATAGGCATATGTATGCCCCCTCCCTCTGGAGCCTCCCTCCCAATTCCCACCCCATCCCTGCCTCTAAATTATCACAGAGCAACGGAGCACTCCATGACACAGCAAATTGCCACTGGCTGTCTGTTTCACATATGGCAATGCAGACATTTCAATGCTACTCTCTCTAGTCGCCGCACCCTCTTCACCCCCCACTGAGTCCACAAAAGCGTTGTCTATATCTATGTCCATTGTTGCTCATGATTAAATCTTTATCGCTGTTCTTTTGTCCAGTTTGCTTGCTTATTTGTGCAATATTGATTTAAATGATTTTATATTATATTTTCATTTTGTATTATTCTTTTATTGGATTTATGTTCTCAATAAGTTCTATACCTTGGAGCATTCATGGAATATCTGTTTCTACTTTTTAGATATCAATCTCTTCTGTAGATTCTATTTTGTAGGCATCTGTTTCTATTATTTAGAAATCAATGTGATCTCACTGCTATCAGATTCTTTAATTGTATTTTGAATTCTTCTTTTTTTTCTTCCCAATCTTGATTGTCTGTGTTGGTGGCATTGCTGCCCAGATTAAGACTTCTAAGTTGCTAAATACCAGGGGAACCCATTCACATTGCATTTGATGAAATTTTTCTCCTTGGAATTGATTTTGGTTTTATTTGCTCTAATACAATGAGAATTATTTCTCCTGATGTCCCTCATAATTTTGGAAACTGAAATTAGCTTATTTTCCTTTGTTAAGGGACACTTCAATAAAAGACATATAAAATGAGCTCAAGTCAAATATTTCATTTGACATATAATTAATGATGGAATTGGTAAGACATTACAACCAATGCAAAGGAAAATTCAAGGAGTAAAGTAATAAATAAAGTTTAAGGAATTCTGAAGCAAACTTGCTAAAAGATGGAAAGCAATTTTAGGGTAATAAGCAATTGCATTTTATAGACAAGATTTATTTCAATTATTATTCATTTTCTCAAACTTACAGAGATGCAAAATAACTCAAAGATAAAAGTGACAAGAAGCTGAATGGATGGGCTAGATTTTTTCTTTCCTATTTTAATTTCCTTCACAATCTTTTCTGGCACTTTTCTCTAAACCATTCTTGATATCTGAGTGTTGTTTTATTCCATTCTTGTAGAGCCTGAGGCCTCGGCCTCATAACATTCTTGCTGAGATGTCAAAGAAACATTTATCTGAGATTAAGCAATACCTTTGAGCATTATGTTACCAGTATGTGAAATGAGTGCTATTGTGCAGTAGTTTGAACATTCTTTGGTATTGCCCTTCTTTGGGATTGGAATGACATTTTCCAGTCCTATGGTCACTGCTGAGTTTTCCAAATTTGCTGACATATTGAGCAGCACTTGAACAGCATCATCTTTTGGAATTTGAAAAAGCTTAGCTGGAATTCCATTACCTCCACTAGCTTTGTTCATAGTGATGCTTCCTAAGTCCCACTTGAATTCACATTCTAGATGTCTGGCTCAGGGTGAGTGATCACACCATCATGGTTATCCAGATCATGAAGATATTTTTATATAGTTCTTCTTTGTATTCTTGTCACCTCTTCTTAATCTCTTCTGCTTCTGTTAGGCCCATATCATTTCTGTCCTTTATTGAGCCCATCTTTGCATGAAATGTTCCCTTGGTATCTCTAACTTTCTTGAAGAGATCTCTAGTCTTTCCCATTCTATTGTTTTCCTCTATTTCTTTGCATGAATCACTTATGAAGGCTTTTTTCTCTCTCCTTGCTCTTCTCTGAACTCTGCATTCAGATGGATATATCTTTCCTTTTCTCCTTTGCCTTTTGCTTCTCTTTTCTCAACTATTTGTAAGGTTTCCTCAGGCAACCATTTTGCCTTGTTGCATTTCTTTTTCTTGGGGATGGTTTGATCACTGCCTCCTGTACAATGTTATGAACCTCTGTCCATAGTTCTTCAAGTACTCTATCAGATCAAATCCTATGACTCTATTTGCTATTGCTACTGTATAATCACAAGGGTTTTGACTTAGATCATACCTGAATGCCCTGGTAATTTTCCTTGCATTCTTCAATTTAAGTCTCAGTCTTGCAATAAGGAATTTGTGACCTGAGCCACAGTCAGCCCCTGGTCTAGTTTCACTCTGTGCTATTTTCTTTTAATTTGATGTGAACAGATATTTTTTTCAAGTTTATCCAGATCCCTGAGTATCTTCACAACCCTTTCAGGTTTCCATAATACCTAGATTTTTTTTTTTTTCTTAACCTAAAGTAAGCCATTTGTCTTTTTCACTGTGGTGATATTTGCACTCATGATACAAAAGTCAGAATGGATGAAGCTTCTGGCAACGGCCCCAATTTGTATTTGTTCATTTTATTCTACTCCACTATGGGCTCAAAGTAAAAATAGACACCGAAAGATCCTTAATGGTGCAAGAAAATGAATTCATTTTTTAAAATCCTCAATGCTCGTGTGTGAAGCTCTAGTTTTCTATGTATAAAAGGGGAAGTACACATAAAGTAAGTCTGTTACGTACTACATATTATTGACACGTGCTGCACAATAAAGTACGATAACTGATGTGAGGAAAAGATCATGTGCATCTTTTAAGTTGCTAATTGAAGCAGCTAAAATGAAACTGTGATGTGAAAAATGACTAAAAGATAACATATAATTATTTAGAGATGTGTATTTTACAGTATTTTTCTCAAAAATTAACAAAGTAAGCTTATTATTTTAAGTTAAGCACTAACAATATCTGTTGACAATGGTAAAACTCAAGTTTCCTAAGAAAATTTGCAGTTTTAGCAAACTTACCTTTTCTATAATGGGCCTCAGAATTTCCCAATACTTTCTGATGAGTTCAGTAGTTACATAAATGAACTTTTAAAAATATATATATATATATGTAGTAAAATATGTCAACATTTAAAAGATTTCTTTAACCTGTTAACCAACATTTTTCAAGTAGTTAATGCATGGTGTTATAAAATCATGTACAAGTAGAATATTCATTCAAAGTACAAGAAATTTTATTTTTTTATAAAAATTTTATTTTTATTTTTTACCAATGGAATTTTTTTAATTACTTTTTTTAAATTTATTTTTATTTTTTTTTCCATTTATTTTTATTAGTTGGAGGCTAATTACTTTACATCATTGCAGTGGTTTTTGTCATACATTGAAATGAATTAGCCATGGATTTACATGTATTCCCCATCCCGGTCCCCCCTCCCACCTCCCTCTCCACCCCATCCCTCTGGGTCTTCCCAGTGCACCAGGCCCGAGCACTTGTCTCATGCATCCAACCTGGGCTGGTGATCTGTTTCACCCTAGATAATATACATGTTTCCATGCTGTTCTCTTGAAACATCCCACCCTCGCCTTCTCCCACAGAGTCCACAATACCAATGGAATTTTAATATAACAGAGTATGTAGTGATCGTTAAGATAGTTTCAGATTCCTCTTTGCAACTAAATTTAAAGGAATTACTATTTGTCCAATTTGTCTGCATTTAAAAGCTACTAAACTAATCCTTTCTTTTCAACTACATTCTGTGTGAGGCTAGAATCTAGCCAAAGCAACAATTTGCAACAGACTGAATACAGAAATAGATATAAGAATCCATCTGTCTTTTATTAAGCATTACACTAAATATACCTGCAAACGTATAGAATAATATTACTCCTCTGATTATTTCATTCTTGTTTTGGAAAACACAATATTTTTCACAAAATATGTTTATTTAGGTTATAAGTCATGGATTTTACTATTACTTTTAACTAATCAGTAAATATTTGAAAATTTTCTCAGTTTTAAATTCTAATCCAGTTAAGTATTAAAAGATGCAAACCATGTAAACCAAAACTTTTGGGATTTCTCAATAGATTTTAAGTATGCTAAATGGTGCTTCAGATGGTAAAGAAACTGCCTGCAGTGCAAGAGACTCAAGTTTTACCCCTGGGGTGGAAAGATCCCCTGGAGGAGAAAATGACAACCCACTTCAGTCTTCTTGCCTGGAGAATTCCATAGACAGAAGAGCCTGGTGGGCAATAGTCCATGGAGTCACAAAGAGTCAAACATGATTGAGCAACTAACACTTTTACTTTTCACTTTCCACTTTCAAAGCATTCTTAGACCTAAAAGTTTGAAAACTACTGATTTAATGTAATTTTCATTTTAAAATCCATGGACAATATTATTTTCCTTTAATAAAAAGAAAAAAAAACTTTCTACATATTCATCTATCCAGGTATCTTCATATCTATGGTAGTGTTCACCAAATATTAAAGCTGGTCATTTATTATTTATGGAAGTGAAGTTGATTTACAAAGCTGTGTTACTTTCAGGTGTAGAGCAAATTAATTCAGTTATATTCTATTTCAGATTCTTCCCCCTTGTAAGTTATTAAAAGATATTTAATATAGTTCCGTGTGTTATAAAATAGGTCCTTGTGGTTTATCTATTTTATATAGTAGTATTTATATGTTATTATCAAATTCCTAATTTATTCCCCCAACTTTTCCCCTTTGGTAAACATAATTTTATTTTCTATGTCTATGAATCTATTTCAGCTTTGTAAATAAGTTCAATTGTATCAATTTTTTTCTTAGATTCCACACATAATTGATACCATATATTTGGCTTTGTCTGGCTTACCTCACTTAGTATGGCAAATAGATGGGGAAACAATGGAAACAGTGACAGACTTGAATTTTTTGGGACTCTAAAATCACTATAGATGGTGACAGCAGCCATGAAATTAAAAGATGCTTGTTCCTTGGAAGAAAAGCTATGACCAACCTAGACAGCATATTAAAAAGCAGAGACATTACTTTGTTGACAAAGGTCCATCTAGTCAAAGCTATAATTTTTCCAGTAGTCACGTATGGATGTGAGAGTTGGACTGTAAAGAAAGCTGAGTGTTGAAGAATTGATGCTTTTAAACTGTGGTGTTGAAGACTCTTGAAAGTCCCTTGGACTGCAAGGAGATCCAACCAGATAATCCTAAAGAAAATCAGTCCTGGATATTCATTGGAAGGACTGATGTTTGCTGAATCTTCAATACTTTGGCCACTTGATACGAAAGATCTAACTCATTGGAAAAGACCCTGATGTTGGACAAGATGGAAGGCAGGAGGAGAAGGGGATGACAGAGGATGAGATGGTTGGATGGCATCACTGACTCAATGGACATGAGTGTGAGCAAGCTCCGGAGTTGGTGATGGACAGGGAAGCCTGGAGTGCTGCAATCCATGGGGTCACAAAGGGTCGGACTCAACTGAGTGACTGAAGTGAAATTATATATATATCTGATTTATCTGTCAGTGGACAGATAGGTTAATTCTATGTCTTTGCTATTGTAGTGTTGCAGTAACATTGGGGCACATGTATCTTTTGAAATTGTGGTTTTCACTGGATATATGCTCAAGAGTAGGATTGCAAGATCATACAATAGCTCTACTTCTAGTTTTGTGAGGAACCTCCATATTGTTCTCCACAGTGACTTCTTGCCAACAATGTGGGATGATTCTCTTCTCTCTACACACTCTCCAACGTCTAACCACTTCTAACAGTTGTAATTTCAGTTTTTAGTGCACTTTCATGCTTATTTTTTATATTGCTTGAGTAAAAAGTACACAATAAAAGCATTATCTTAAGTATATATATTCACAAAAATAAGTAAAAGATAAGAGACAAGAGTGCGAATACTAGAAATTTTAAATATATACATCCAATAAATATCTGAGAATTCAATAAAAACATCATGAGAATTATTTGCTTTGATGATTTTGGATCAATTGGAAATCAAGAGAAAAACTTGAGAATTGACCCTTTGTATTAATTGTTGCTGATGTAACAAATTACCATGACTGCGTGGTTTAAAACCACAAAAATATATTCTTTTACAATTCTGGAGAGCAAAAGCATAAAATGTGTCTTATATGATTCGGATCAAGTTGTTAGCAGGACTTGTTCCTTCTGCAAGCTCCAGAGAAGTTATTTCTTGTCTCTGATGGCTGCTGGCATTTTCTGGCTTGTGACTACATCACTTCAATCTCTGCTTCTATAGTCATATAACCTGTCCATTTCCATCTGTCAAATCTCTCTCTGACTCTCTTTTTAAAGGACACTTTTGAATAGTTTTATCACCCAATCATAATAATCTCCCCATCTCAAGATCTTTAATTTAATCACAGCTGCAAAGTCTCTTTGTACCTTTATATTCACAGATTCCAACTATTAGGACATGAGTGTCTTTTGGAGCCATAATTCAACACACCACGACACCTTATTTCACTTCATATACAAAAGTCAATTCTAAGTAGAGTGTAGATCCTAAATAAAGCTTATGGAAAATAATACGAGAGAAAAACTTCATGACATTGGGCAGGCAAAGATATCTTAAAGATGATATAGAAAGGACCAATTATAACCACAAAGAAAACAATTAATAAATTGATTCATGCTAAAATTAAGAATGTATGTTCATCAAAAGTGACCCTCTATAAGAGAACGGCCAGATGGTCTACAGGCTTGGAGAAGTTACCTTCAAGACTTATTATTGACAAAGAGCTTGTATTCTCTTTTATCTGTACACACTGTTGTTGTTATTGTTTAGTCACTCAGTTGTATCTGACTCTTTGTGATGCCATGGACTGCAGCACGTCAGGCTTCCTTGTCCTTCACTGTCTCCCAGAGCTTGCTCAAATTCATGTCCATTGAGTTGGTGATGCTATCGAACCATCTCCTCCTGCCTTCAATCTTTCCCATCATCAGGGTCCTTTCCAATGGGTTGACTCTTCGGATCAGGTGGCCAAAGTATTGGAGTTTCAGCTTCAGCATTAGTCCTTCCAATGAATATTCTGGGTTGACTGCCTTTAGGCTTGACTGGTTTGACCTCCTTACAGTCAAAAGAACTCTCAAGAGTCTTCTCCAACACCACAGTTTGAAAGCATCAATTCTTCAGCACTCACCTTCAATATAGCCCAAATCTATACATGATTGCTGGAAAAACCATGGCTTTGACTATATGGAGCTGTGTCAGCAAAGCTATATCTCTGCTTTTTAACACACTGTCTAGGTTTGTCATAGTTTTTCTTCCAAGGAAAAAGAAATTATATTTCTTTTAGTTTCATGACTGCAGTCACCATCTGCAGTGATCTAGGAGACCAACAAAATAATGTCTGTTTCCATTGTTTCCCCATCTATTTGCCATGAATTGATGGGACTTAGTGATATGATCTTAGGTTTTTGAATGTTGAGTTTTAAGCCAGCTTTTTCACTCTCTTCTTTAACTTTCATCAAGAGGCTGTTTTGTTCCTCTTCTCTTTCTGCCATAAGTGTGAAGTCATCTGTAATATCTGAGGTTATTGATATTTCTCCTGGCAATCTTAATTCCAGCTTGTGCTTCATCCAGCCCAGCAATTCACATGATATACTCTGGATGTTAGTTAACTAAACAGGGTGACAATATACAGCCTTGACATACTCCTCTACCCAATTTTGAGCCAATCTGTCTCTCCATGTCCGGTTCTAACTGTTGCTTCTTGACCTGCATACAGGTTTCTCAGGAGGCTGATAAGGTTGTCTGATATTCCCATCTCTTGAGGAATAGTCCACAGTTTGTTATGATCCACATAGTCAAAAGCTTTAGCATAGTCAATAAAGCAGAAGTAGATGTTTTTCCGTAATTCTCTTGCTTTTTCTATGATCCAAGGGATGTTGGCAATTTGATCTCTTGTTCCTCTGCCTTTTCTGCTTTTACATCTGGAAGTTCTTGGTTCACATACCATTGAAGCCTAAATTGAAGGACTTTGAACATTACCTTGCTAGCAAGCGAAATGAGCACAATTATTTGAACATTGTTTGGCATTGCCCTTCTTTAGGACTGGAATAAAAACTGACCTTTTCCAGTTCTGTGGCCACTACTTCATTTTCCAAATTTGTTGGCACGTTGAGTGCAGCACTTTAATATATGTGTATACATAGTGAAAGAAAGTGAAAGTGAAGCTCAGTCACGTCCGACTCTTTAGGACGCCGTGGACTGTAGTCTACAATTCTCCTCCCTCCATGGAATTCTCCAGGAAAGAATACTGGAGTGGGTTGCCATTTCCTTCTCCAGAGGACCTTCCCGACCCAGGGATCGAACCTGGGTCTCCCGCATCGAGGGCAGACGCTTTAACCTCTGAGCCACATTTAAGTATGGATGTGGAAGTTCTCAAAATATCTTGCTTCTTTCCGCTAAGTATAGCATTAGCAGAGATGTATTCATCCCTGTCACAATACAGTAAGTATCCCCCAGCAGTGGCTTGAACTATAGTGTTGAGTATTCTTTTTAAAGCGTTACTTATTGTCCCAGCCAGGCTGAAAGAGCTCGGGAAGCTAGCTGGCCTTGTTGGCCCTTAAAACGCATACTGAATGGCCTGACCCCAGCTACCCTCGCCGAGCCGCTCAAAGAAGGACGCTCCTGGCTCTCGTCTGCCTCCCAGGTTTGCTTTCTTTCTTTTCCCGAAGGTGGGCCCTTAGGTTCACCGTCGGGAGCCTGCGGCCGCCGGGAAAGCCAAACCCCGAGTGTCTGGAAAGTAACTGGAAGTGTGCTCCCAGGCGGAGGGGCAGCGCCGGCTGCAGCCGGGCAGAGGGAAGAATTCAGTATTGCTAATAACTCTGGACTGGAGACCTTTTGGAGCCAAAAGGAAGACAGTCTTGAGTCTTTCCTGTTATGGGTTGTAAATACCACATAAAGAATGAGTGCATGTGATGCTGGAAACCTGTAGAGAGGAACTACTCATGACTGAAAGGCTTAAAACAGATGTATCTTTCCAGTTCTTATTGAGAAAATGACTATGAAGAAAATGCTGGGTCAGGAATACCAGTGGAAAACTCCCTAGGAGAGAGCTTTAGAAAATGTACACTTCAGAAGAGAGATATAATCAGAGAACTCAAAAAAGGAAAATATATCATGTATTCCCTCAGAAGGGTAAAAAGATTTTTATTCATGTGCATGAGATTACTCAAATAGATGATCAGATATACCAGTGCCTTGAACGTGAGCGAAACTTTTGTGAAAACTTAGCTCTTATTATGTGTGGGAGAACCCACACTGGGGAGAAACCTTATAGATGTGGTATGTGTGAGAAAACCTTCATCCAAAGCTCAGATCCTATTTCACATCAGAGGATCCACAGTTATGAGAAACCTTATAAATGTAGCAAACATGAGAAGAGTTTTTGGCACCACTTAGCCCTTTCAGGACACCAGAGAATGCATGCAGGTAAAAAATTCTATACATGTGATATCTGTGGCAAGAATTTTGGTCAGAGCTCTGATCTGCTTGTCCACCAGCAAAGCCATGCAGGCGAGAGACCGTATCTGTGTAGTGAGTGTGATAAATGCTTCAGCCGAAGTACAAACCTCATAAGGAACCAAAGAACTCACACGGGTGAGAAACCATTTAAGTGTCTGGAGTGTGAAAAAGCTTTTAGTGGGAAATCTGATCTTATAAGCCACCGGAGAACTCATACTGGTGAAAGACCCTACAAATGTAATAAGTGTGAGAACAGTTACCGACACTGGTCAGCCTTCATTGTTCATAAAAGAGTGCATACTGGGGAGAAACCCTATAAGCGTGGTGCCTGTGAGAAGTGCTTTGGCCAGAAATCAGACTTTATTGTACACCAGAGAGGTGTACACACAGGTGAGAAGCCGTATAAATGCTTGGAATGTATGAGAAGTTTTACCCGGAGTGCCAACCTCATCAGGCACCAGGCAACTCACACTCACACCTTTTCAATGCCTTGAATATGAGAAGAGCTCCAGCTGTAGTTCAGACCTTATTGTACATCAAAGAATCCACATGGAAGAGAAATCGCATCAGTGGTCTGCATGTGAGAGTGGCTTCCTCCTAGGCATGGAATTCATTGCCCAACAGAAAATGAGAACTCAGACAGAGGAGCTGCATTATAAATACAGTGTCTGTGATAAAAACTTTCACCAGAGCTCAGCCCTTCTTCAACATCAGACAATCCACATCGGTGAAAAACCATATATCTGTAATGTGGCTGAGAAAGGTCTTGAGCTCAGCCCTCCCCATGTATCAGAAGCCTCACAGATGTCTTGACCAGACAAGAAGTTATTATACCATAAACAAACAAACAAACAAAAAAAGAGTTATTTACAATGTAAGAGAACTCATTTAAGATGGAGAACTCAAAGCAAATCTCAGACTTTCCTCAGAGCTCAGACTTTATTGGGGAATAGAAAATCTGCAGTTATAGGAACTTGAGAAATGGTTTGACCAGAGAGCTGTCTTTACAGAACCACATCAATCACTCCAGTGAGAAACCTTACAAATGCCCTGAGTTTTTTGAAAACCTTCAGTCCAAGCTCATGTCTGATCACCCACAAGAGGATTTATACAGGTGGGAAACTTAAAAGTTCGGTGAATGTGAGAAAGCTCTCTAGCAATGCTCACCTATCCTCATTCCAAGAGAATTCAGATCAGAGGATGATATTTTTTTAATGCCCTGTTAAACAGTGCTTCAGACAGTATGCACGCCTCATTGGACATCAGAAAGCCCCGCTAGAAAGAAGCCCCAACAGTTGTGAAAAAAAGCCTCTTAACATAACTGTGACTTTATCACCTCTCAGAGAAGCCATACAGGTGAAAATTTGTGATTTACCTTGAATGTGGCATTAAGTGGAGAGCCTTCTTGGGTTTGCAAACCCGCCCCCCCCCAAAAAAAAAAAGAAAATCTGATGAAGGACTTTTTCAATTCTCTGAATGAGAAATCTTCTGACAATGATCAGTTCTTATACACCAGGGAACTTGTATAAGTGAAAGAGCCTATAAATAACACTAAGTCTGGGGGAGAAAAAATAATCCTTGCAGGAAATCTCTACCTTAGTGGGCCCCAAAGAAACTACTCTGGAGAGCATTTTGTAGACCTCTATAGAGGTCTAACTGTGAACTGTGTACATTTAACAGGTATGAGAAGAACTGTTCTCATAGTTAGTTGACCCCTGTAGTAGAGATTACTTTTATTTATTTTTTTTTTTCTACTTGCATTTCTTTCTTTTTTTTTTTTATTAGTTGGAGGCTAATTACTTCACAACATTTCAGTGGGTTTTGTCATACATTGACATGAATCAGCCATGGAGTTACATGTATTCCCCATCCCGATGCCCCCTCCCACCTCCCTCTCCACCCGATTCCTCTGGGTCTTCCCAGTGCACCAGGCCTGAGCACTTGTCTCATGCATCCCACCTGGGCTGGTGATCTGTTTCACTATAGATAATATACATGCTGTCCTTTCAAAACATCCCACCCTTAGAGATGACTTTTAATGGAGTCGACATGCAAACAGTTTTGTTTAGATACCCAGAAACTTGTTCTGGGAAGAGCTAGGGCAGGTCAGAGTAGGCCTGATGGGTAACTCAGGTAAAGATGCTTTTCTTTTAATCTGAACCACTGAATGATAGTTTTACTTTCAGTTTTTAAAATTTGGAACTCCAATAAAAGAAAGGAAAGTAATTGACATAGAAAGTGTGGCATGTGTTACTGTTGGGAAAAGAAGTACATTGACTTTACCTCTGTTGATTTTCTAATTCTTGGGTAGAACGGGGACTAGTGTGATATCAACATGGGAACCTTCTGCTGGTTGTGAAAAGAACCAAAAAGCTAGGGATTAGTTATCCTAAATCAAAACACTCCCCAAAATTTCCCCTTTGGAGAACCAGCCTCATAATAAGGCAGAATGCTCAGCGCTTTACTTGGTGTGAATTGAGGCATGCCCTCAGTCCTCACCCTAAAATATCTTTTGGATTATTGCTGGTATTTGCAATTTCAGCTTTAGAATTTTTTTTTGTTATCAACGCAGAAGTGCCAATTCCAGGATGAGCATTATGATTTTGCTTGTTGCCATATTTTTGTGACTTCATTTATCATATTTCTTTCAACGGTAAGATACAGTCAGTCAACTCCTTGCAAGATATTTAAGAGAAGGCTGACAGAAAGACTGGAGTCTGAGTCGACACAAAGTAAAACACATACTGATACATTATTAATGGAGAAAGGACTGATTTTAAGAATCCTGACTGAAGAGCTGGTGTTGTTTTTCCCCCCACTCCATCATCCTGTTTATAACAAATCCAAGCCTCATGATATACCTTTCATTTATTTTGATTCTGCCAAGAAAAGAATACTTTTTTATTTCTGGGGAAAAGACAAGTCACCGCAGTATAAGGGTACATTGGCTTGTAAAGTAGGGTTCTAAATGCTAGAAGGGAAAAGGAGTTGGCAAATTCATCAGAGGTTTCAGGATAAGCACTTATCTCCAATTTAGTGTAATCATGATTACCTTTAACATTCTCCAGAAATACTCTAATCCAGGGCTCTATAAATGCATGCTTGTGAGGGTTTTTTTTTTTTTCCCCCTTCCCTCAGGTTAAAAGACATTTAATATAAATACTTAAGAGTCCTCCAGTATTTGGGACTGTAGACTGGTGAATAAATACCTGCGGTCCTCTAATTTATCTTAGCAGATCCTGAACTCTAGACAGCATCGGTGTTTGGACTCATGGGGGTGGCCAGCTGCTACACTGCCACCTTGTGTATGGCTCCAAGCTTTGACCTTAATGACAGGTTGGTGACCTTGATAATCTTAGGGTCAGAGGAATAAGTCATAGTGATAAGGAATCTGACTCTAGGGTGTTTTTTTCTTTCTTTTAGAAAACAGATCCTGGAAATTTATTTGATCTGATGTGTTTTGGTAATTTTCATTAGCTCTTACACCATAAAAACTAGCTCAGTGTGATAAAACACACGAGATGTACTCGTTTCTCTTCAATGAAAATCATGCCTATCACTAGTATATGTTTGACAGTTGTAATTCTTAAAATAGTATTCGATGTATGGCTTGGTGGTGATAAAAATTAGCCCTTATGGTTACTTGTTAGTCATTAGAACTTGGAGAAGGGCACAGTTGTAACTTTAGTGGGGCAATAACTTGCCCCTTTCAACTAATCTTACTGGTAATTATCTCTAGTCTTTAAGTAAATTAAGGATGGACCATCCCTCAGTCAAAACTTTGAGGGTATAAAATAGGTCTGAGGACTTTTAACCATGGGGAAAAAAGAGTGTTGGTATTACTCATCTAGAATAACCTGAGGTTGGAGAGGACCACTTGGGAACCTGTAACCAAAACTAGAAGGTAACTTCTGGAATGAAGGGAGGTTCTCTTGAGACAGCGTCAACCTAAATCTACCTCAGAGAAGTAGTTAGAGGGACTTTATCAAGATTTCAGACCAAACAAGACACTTGTGTTCAGTCAGTGTATTCCTATGCTTTAATGTTTTTGTTTTCACTTAATTCTTAAATAAAAACATTGTTCTGGAAAAAAATAATAAAATAAAATAAAATGCTACTTATTGTGTAATAGACACCCAAACATAGAAATGATGGAAGGAAGAAAGAAAAGAAAGAAAGGTCTCTGAAAATCGTTTGCCTATCTTTTTCTTTTCCCCTTCCTTTTGGTAGAGTAAACTATAAATTAAACTGAAGTACAATTTAATATTATCCAGGATCAGCTAAATTTTAGAGAAGAATCAATATCTCTGAAAATATCTTGATACAATTAAATAGATTAAAGAAGTGTGTGGATCAGTTGAAATTAAGATCTAGTTCAATCATTCAACAAAATATCTACTGAGCGAAAGGAGTACCACTACTAATAAATGGAGGGTGGAAAGTAGTTAGTGCTGAACTGAAAAAGGAAAATTCAGTAGAAAAAGTTTCCTATTAAATAGAAATGTCTTTCTGGAACATATAAAATTTTGAAGGTAGTCTTGAAAGTAATTCATGATTCAGAATTAGGAAATTCCAAAAGGGATAAATGGCTACATACATACTATGGTCACATCCCAAGAGCATTACTGAACAAAATTTACATGTAGCAGTCAAGAATTTAAAATTTTTCATCAGTATAATAATCTTGTGATAACATTTTCCAAAGTTACTTTTTGTCAGTGAAAGGTAACATTTTGTGTCTGATTTTATGTGTTAGATGACACTTGGATGAGTTCATCTGATCACTTGGAATCTTGACTAACCTATGAAGATTCTATAAATCCAATAATCTTTCCCAAGTTTGCATCAATCTGAAAATAAAATCAAAGAAATTGACAGCAATCTGAAAATGGAAACCCCATACAGGCAGGAACAGTATTTTACTCATCTTTAATGTACTTAGCAGGGCATTTGACAGATAGCTCATAAATGTTTGGAGAAATGGAGAAATGGGAGTGTCTGGGAGGGAAAATTCAGTTGGTGACAAGGTAATAAAGACACCCTAAGGTAATGAAATTGTTATTCATAAATTAGGCATACCCTTTTGCAACACTGTGGAACACTACAGAAGGAAACACAACTTTCAGAACAATAGACTTAACTCTGATTTCAATCATTTCTCCTACAAAGGCTTGCTGTTGATCACAGAAAAGGAGCCAGATGAGAATATTAATAACATAAAGCCAATTTAAAAGGCATTTTTATTGGTAACTTCATTATTTTATACAGTGTCATCATTGTATACAAACATTGGAACATTCAATTACATACAAAGTAATTTCTAATTTTGATCAAGCTTTCCTGAGGAACTGATTGCATATTTTGCCTTTAACCAATGAAGACCTTGTCAGGCTGTCCTCAAACAAACTGCTCAAATCCTTAGGTAACCTCAAGTTGAAAGTGTCCTGTAAAAAATTTAAATTACCAGCAATCCCACTACTGGACATATATTCTAAGAAAGCCATAATTGAAAAAGTCACACATACCCCATTGTTCATTGCAGCACTATTTACAATAGGTAGGACATGGAAACAACTTAGATGCCCATCAACAGATGACTGGGTAAACAAGCTGTGGTACATACATACAGTGGAATATTACTCAGCCATATAAAGAAACACATCTGAGTTGATGCTAATGATATGGATGAATATAGTCTATTATATAGAGTAAAGTAAGCCAGAAAGATAAAAAAGAAATATCATATATTAGCACATATATGTGAAATCTAGAAAGATGACACTGATGAATCTATTTGCAGAGCAGCAATGGAGATGATGACATAGAGAACAGACTTGTGGACAGAGAGGGCTAGGAGATGGTGGGAGGAATGGAGAGAGTAACATGGAAACATATATACTACCATGTGTAAAATAGATGGGCTTCCCCAGGGGCTCAGTGGTCAAGAAGCCACCTGTAATATAGAAGATGCAAGAGATGCAGGTTCAATCCCTGGGACAGGATGATCCCCTGGAGGAGGTCATTGCAACACATTCCAGTATTCTTGCCCACAGAAGGCCATGGACAGAGGAGTCTGGCAGGCTACAGTCCTTAGGGTCACAAAGTCTGACACAACTGAAGCAACTGAGTATGCATACATGCATGTAAGATAGATAACCAGTGGGAATTTTCTGTATGACTCAGGGACCTCAAACTGGTGTTCTGTGACAACCTACAGAGTGGGATAGGGTAGGGGATGGGATGGAGTGGGCGGTGGGAGGGAGATTCAAGAGGAAGGAGGCATATGTATAACTATAGTTGATTCCTTTTCATGTATTGCAGAAACCAACACAATATTATAAAGCAATTATCCTTCAGTTAAAAATAAATTTTAAAAATTGCGGACACATTTAGTGAAAAAAAGTGGAAAACAGCCATATTTATTGATGCAAATATTTAACTCTGGTTTGTCTCATCAGCAATATCCTGAAAGACCTCAGAGTGAAGATAGTTTTCATTAAAGGCTAACCCTAGGATTATATTATGTATCATACATTACACATTATAGTATTTAAATTTACATAATTTATATAATTTTAAAACACTATATAAATTTAAATAAATTAGTTAAAATAAATTAACTGAAATTAATTTTCAAAATCTTGAGTGCCCATTTGCCCTCTCAATATTTATTAATTCTTGTTTCTCCCTCTCTCTTTTTTTTTCTATGTCTTCTGGGTTTCTTCCTCTGTTTTTAATTTTATTTATTCATGTAGTAAATGGCTTCTATTATATTTGTAGTACTATACCAAGCTTCTGGAGTTCAGTGGTAAGCCAAATCAGAGAAAATCCCAATTACTATATGTAAAAATTTTACTGAGGGACATTGACAAATAATCACACTAAGGAGGAAACCTGAGCTGTGTTTATATATATATAGTGCAAGAAAAACAAAGCAGCCTGACTTAGGCTAGAGTCAAAGGAAACTCTCTGAAAAATGGGTAGAGGTGAACTTGGTAAAAATAAACAAGCAGAAACAGTCAAAGCAGTAGTGTAGAGATTCCAGGCAGTGGGAAGAGTGTAAGGAAAGAACCTTTGGTGGAAAAAGTATATTAAGTCATCCAATAGGCTAAGGCTTAAGGAACAGAGGTATAAAGGAAGATGGCTGAGGGTAGTGGGGTGAAGGCTGAGGGGTCACCGGATGGCAAACACTGTAGGGTCTTATTAACTGTAGAGAGTGATTTAAGGGGGGCTAATTAGATGGCTGCTATGTGTCCAGATAAGACATATGGTGGCTTGGACTAGGCTGGTATCATAGAAAATTCAACTTATTTAAAGCATAATTAGGGTTGGTGGCCAAGATGAGAGTGGGAAGACTCTGAGTTCGCCTCCTCCCACGGGAACACCAAAATTACAACGAATTACTAAACTGTGGAGAAGAAAGACAAGAAGACAAGCAGAAAAGATCATCTACTACTAAGGATATGAAAAATCACAAGAAAATGGGTAGGAGGCACAGAGTCATGATACAGTCAATACCCATACCCATGGGTGGGCAGCTCACAAACAAGAGGATAATTGCAACTAGACAGCATATTGAAAAGCAGAGACATCACTTTGCCAACAAAGTTCTGTCTAGTCAAAGCTATGGTTTTTACCGTAGTCATGTATGGATGTGAGAGGCTCTTCCTAAAGAACAGAGGTATGGGCCCCACATCAGGTTCCCCAGCCTAGGAGTCCTATACTGGGAAAACAAGCCCTAGGAATATTTGGCTTTGAAAATCAGCAAGGCTTACATATAGGAGAGTCAGAAAACTGTGGGAAATAGAAACTCCATTCTTAAAGGTGCACACAAAATTTCACACATTGTAGAACCCAAGGCAAAAGAAGTGATTTGAGAGGAGGCTGGGTCAGACCCATCTGTTTATCTTAGTGAGCTTCCTGGAGGAGACTGGCACCCACTCTGGAAACATAAATACTAGTGGCAGTCATTTTGGAGAGTTTGTTTTATCATAAGGACATTGATCCTGGCAAGTGCCTTTTAGAATCCTCTTTCTAGGGCTTTCCTGATAGCTCAGTTGGTAAAGAATCTACGTGCAATGCAGGAGACCCCAGTTCCATTCCTGGGTTGGAAGATCCACTGGAGAAGGGAAAGGCTACCCACTCCAGTATTCTGGCCTGGAAAATTCCATGGACTGTATAGTCCATGGGGTGACAAAGAGTCAGGCATGACTGAGTGACTTTCACTTTTCTAGCTTATTAGTGCTAGGACCTAGATGGGGCCACCAGCCTATTGGGGCCAGTATTAGGATGCTTCAGCCAAGTCTCTGGTCTGGCAGGTACACAGCACCATGCACCAGCAGGCCAACATGAGCCCTGGGATCCCATGGACCCCCTATGCCAGCTGCCTTGAGATCTGGCCTTACCCACCAGCAGACTAACACATGATACAAGACACCCCAACCCCCAAAGTCAGTCATGTCAGGAACCAGCCTCATCCACCGGCAAGCTGACACCAGCTTTGAGAGATATAACACACACCACTACAGATACACAAAATCTCATAAAAGAGCACTATGAACAATTCTACACTAAATAAATGGAAAATCTAAAAGAAGTGAATACATTCCAAGAAACAAATAATCTCCCAAAGCTGAATAAGGAAGAAAGAAAAAATATAAACAAATTACTAGTAATAAAATTTAATCAGTAGTTAAAAACCTTCTAGCAAATAAGAATCCAGAATGAGACAGTTTCACAGGTAAATTTTACCAAACATTTAAAGAAGATTTAATGCCTATCTTTGAATTTTTCCAAAACATTAAAGAAGAAAGAGTTTTTCCAAACTCATTATACAAGGCCAGCATCACCCTGATACCAAAATCAAACAAAGACAACACACAGAAAAGGAAATTACAAGCCATTATCACTGATGAAAATAGACAAAAAAGTTCTCAACAAAATACTAGCTAACTAAATACAACAATATATTAAAAGGACCATATAAGACAGTTAAGTGGGATATATCTCAGGGATACAAGGATGGCTCAGTACCTGCAAGTCAATCAATGTGATGCACCCATGAATAAATTGACCAAATAAATAAATAAATAAATAAATAAAAGATCACATGATCATCTCAATCTCAATAGAGGCAGAAGAAGTTTTTTGACAAAATTAAACCTCTATTTGTGATAAAACTCTCAACAAGGTAGGTATAGATGGAACACACCTCAATATTATAAATATCATATATGACAAATCTACCTCATACTCAGTGGTGAAAAGATAAAAACATTTCCTCTAACATCAAGACAAGAATGCTTATTTTCACCACTTTTATTCAACATTGCACTGAGAGTCCTAGCCACAGCAATCAAATAAGAAAAATAAAGGAATCCAAATTAGAGAAGGAAGAATTAAAACAGTCACTGTTAGCAGATGGCATGATAATTGAAACAGAAAGTCCTATAGATGCCACCAAAAAACAAGTAAAACTCATTAATGAATTAGGTAAAGTTGTAGGATACAAAATTAATACACAGAAGACTGTTGCATTTCTGTACTCCAAAGAAATCTATAGAACGAGAAATTAAGGAAACAATCATAAAGGGGAGGAGAGCAAATGGCAGAGGGGTAGGTGGACATGGAGCACATCTCTCTCCCCAGATACATCAGGAATACACCTTCAGACCCAGAAGTGTCTGCAGAACACCAGGTGAGTGTGGACAGGAGGACCTGACCAGTGGAAAAGAAGATATAGAACCATGCAAAACTTGGTAAGATGAAGGAACTAGGGGAAAAAACAGGGGTGTTATTAGGACTGGACCTGGCATCAGCGGTTGGGGGAATTGAAGCAGGGGACGATCCCCACAGCGGAGCAATTATCTGAGTCAGAGGAGAAACATCTAAGGCTGAGAGTGAAACAGCTGACCTGTGGCAGCCTGAATGGAAAGTGAATTAGACAGTCCTTGCTGCAGCCAAGTCTATGCCAGGCAGGAACGCAGGTCTCCCGGAAGGGGCAGCAGCTGGGAGCTGGAGTTTATGGATTGTGAAGCAATCCCAGGGCGAGGTCTGCTGTGGACTGCAGAGAGACAGATGGAGAGGATGTGAGGGAAGAGATCATGGTGGGAAACTTCTGTGAAGGAAAGCCAGGCAGCCATGGAAGCAAGGAGATACCGCTGTGCCATGCATAGTGGGTGGAGCCATCACCACAGCCTCTCTCCCCCCACAAACCAGCATCAGCGGCTGAACAGTAGAGACCCTGGCCCATCAAATGACTGAAGCACTGAACTACAGAGGAAGACCCCACTCAGGGTGCCCCTTTAAGTGACTGATACACCAATCTACAAAACAGGACCCCAGTCAGGGGGCTCCCTCCATGTGTCTGATGCACTGAACAACAGAAAAGGACACCAAGCAAGGGATCCCTAAGTGCCTAAATGGGCAGAGCTATGGAGAAAGGCTGGCCAAGGAGGCCTTCTGGTCGCCAGCTATAAGAGACTTGAAAAAACACTCTGATAATGCCACAACTCCTGCCTTGGAGGAATTTGTGTCCCTGGACACTTGGCGCCACCAGGGTCCATGTAAGCTACGCAGCTGCACCACGTCCACACCTTCCCCTCCAGGGCAGCCTCAGTAGCTAAGCTCCAGTGCATGGCCCACATGCAGAGGTGGAACTAAAACCACAGTTGAAACCCAGGGGCATTGTGGCTAAGGAAGAAGACCCAAAACCTTCCCACCAGCTGTACAAGCTACAGATTAAATCCACACGATCAACTAAGCAGACTCTGTGTCCGTGGAATATATAAAAGGCCATTGAAAGCTCCCACAAAAGAAAATGCAGTAGCTCTGATAGCTGTGGGCATTGGAGGCAAGAACACCCAGGAGTAGGACCAGATTGGAATCTGAGCAGCCACCATAGCAGGTCCAGGGATCAGCACAGTGTTGCAGGGCATTCTAGAGAGATAAGGTGTATGGTGACTCTCAGAGAGGGAAAGGAGTCTGACAACAGTGACTCAAGGAAAACATTTATTACTCTTATGTTTTTTGATGTGTCCTGTAGATTCTTTGGGACTTTTTTTTCTCCACCTCCCCTTTTCCCCTCTCTGTTGTTGTTGTCGATTTTATTTGCACTAAGAAATCCAATTGAACTTTGAGGTTTTTTTTTTTCTTTTTTCTCAGTCACATTGTTTTTTATTGTTGTCATAAACCTCTGGCTCTACATTGGGCTTTTGCAGTTCTGTGGAGTTTTCTTCTTTTTTTTTTTTTTCTTTCATTTTTTAATTTTCTTTTTTAATCTATTATTATTATTTTTCTATATTTATTCCTTTGTTTGCTTTTCCTACTGTTCTTTTCCCCTTGCAGGTAATCTTTAACATGTATAAATCTTCTTATTTACCTCTATTTATCTTTACATATATATTCTTTCTTTCTTTTCTTTCTCTCCTTTCCTCTCAACATATGTGTTAGTTTATTTTCATTGCTTTATTACCCAATTGGCACCTTGCTTTAGTCTTGTTTTCCAGTCTGTGCTTTAATTGGTTTTGTTCTGTAGATACAGGTTTCGGTTTCCTTTGTTCACCAGGTCAATCTATTGTACTTAATTTTTGTTGGACTGTTTTAATTTTGCTTAGGGGTTTAAATGTATATGTGTATATCCAGTAACACATTCCATTGTTGTTACAAACGTCTGCCTCTACATTGCACTTTTGCAGTTCTGTGGAGTTTTCCTTTTTAATCCCTTTTTTCTTTCTTCTTCCATTTTTTCTTTGCGTTTTTTTATAATTTTAATTTTTAATATTTTTAAACCTATTCTATTTTTTCTATATTTATTCCTTCATTTGCCTTTCCTATTGTTCTTATATATTATTTTCCTTGTTCACTAGATCAACCTACTATATTTTTGTTGGGCTGTTTCCACTTTGCTCACGGGTGTATATGTATATGTATATATTCCATTATTGCATTATTATTTGCCTGGTTTTGTAACTGCCATTTGTCTCTTTGTTCATCTTTGGTTTCTCATTTTTGGATATTTGTTTTACTCTCCCTTAATGCCATAGCAAACCACTTGTGGAATCTTTGTATCTAGCCAGAGATCAAACCCTGAGCCTTTGGAGTGAGAGCACTGATGCCAAGACCCTAGACTACCAGAGAACTAACACTCAGTTCAGTTCAGTTGAGTTCAGTCACTCAGTCATGTCCAACTCTTTGCAACCTCATGAATCTCAGCACACCAGGCCTCCCTGTCCATCACCAACTCCCGGAGTTTACTCAAACTCATGCCCATTGAGTCGGTGATGCCATCCAACCATCTCATCCTCTGTCGTCTCCTTCTCCTCCTGCCCCCAATCCCTCCCAGCATCAGAATTTTTCCCAATGAGTCAACTCTTTGCATGAGGTGGCCAAAGTATTGGAGTTTCAGCTTCAACATCAGTCCTTCCAATGAACACCCAGGACTGATCTCCTTTAGGATGGACTGGTTGGGTCTCCTTGCAGTCCAAGGGATTCTCAAGAGTCTTCTCCAACACCACAGTTCAAAAGCATCAATTTTTTGGCACTCAGCTTTCTTCGCAGTCCAACTCTCACATGCATACATGACCACTGGAAAAACCATAGCCTTGACCAGACAGACCGTTGTTGTCAAAGTAATGTCTCTGCTTTTTAATATGCTATCTAGGTTGGTCATCACTTTCCTTCCAAGGAGTAAGCGTTTTTTAATTTCATGGCTGTAGTCACCATCTGCAGTGATTTTGGAGTCCCCAAAAATAAAGTCAGTCACTGTTTCCACTGTCTCCCATCTATTTCCCACGAGGTAATGGGACCAGATGCCATGATCTGAGTTTTCTGAATTTTAAGATTTAAGTCAACTTTTTCACCCTCCTCTTTCACTTTCATCAAGAGGCTTTTTAGTGCCTCTTCACTTTCTGCCGTAAGGGTGGTGTCATCTGCATATCTGAACTGACTCGAGGGACTATCAAATAGTGAGAACTCACACAAATGAAACCACTTGAATACAAGACCCAGAATCACTCAACCACCAGTAGCACCCTGTGCAGGACACCTCATCTAAACAACAAACAAAACAAAATTACAAACCCAATCATCAGCAGACAGGAGTACCACCTCACTCAGCCTTGTTCATCAGAGGAAAAACAAACAAAAAAACAAACAAAAACTCAGCACAAATCTCACCCAATATGAAGTTCACACAAACCACTGGGCCAAACTTAGGAGGACAGAAACCAAAAGGAAGAAAGAATACAACCTTCTTCAAGGAAATAATTCAACTTTCACTGAAGCCTAGGAAAAGGAGAATTCAAACACAATAACTTTTAAAAAATAAAAGAAAAGGCAGAGAAATACTGCAAAAGTGAAGGAATAAACTAGAAACAAGAAGTCTAACTAAATGAAGAGTAAATAGGAAAATTACCTGAAAAACTATTCAGAATAATGATAGTAAAGATGATCATTTGAAAACAAAATGGAGAAAAAAGAAGAAGTAATTAGCAAAGACCTAGAAGAATTAAAGAATAAATATACAGAGACAAACTCTCGGGCCTGGTGCACTGGGAAGACCCAGAGAGATCGGGTAGAGAGGGAGGTTGGAGAGGGGATCGGAATGGGGAATACATGTAAATCCATGGCTGATTCATGTCAATGTATGACAAGACCTACTACAATATTGTAAAGTAATTAGCCTCCAACTAATAAAAATAAATGAAAAAAAAAACAATTAATGAAATTAAAAATGCTCTAGAAGGAATCAATAGCAGAATATCTGAAGCAGAAGAACGAATCAGTGAGCTGGAAGATAAAATGGTAGAAATAACTTCTGAAGAGCAGAATAAAGTAAAAAGAATGAAAAGAGCTGAGAACAGTCTCAGAGACCTCTGGGACAATAGCAAATGCACCAACATTTGAATTATAGGGGTCCCAGAAGAAGAAGCGAAAAATAAAGGGTATGAGAAAATTTTTGCAGAGATTATATTTGGAAATTTTCCCAACATGGAAAAGGAATTTGTCAATCAAGCCCAAGAGGCACAAAGAGTCCTAAACAGGATAAACCCAAGAAGAAACAAGTCAAGACACATACTAATCAAACTAACAAAGACTAAACACAAAGAAAGAATATTAAAAGCAGCAAGGAAGAAACAACAAGTAAGATACAAGGGAAACCCCATACATGTAACAGCTGATCTTTCAGCAGAGACACTGCAGGCCAGAAGAGAATGGCAGGACATATTTAAAGTACTGAAAGGGAAAAATATACAATGAAAATTACTGTACCCAGCAAGGATCTCAATGAAAATTGATGGAGAAATCAAAAGCTTTTCAGGCAAGCAAAAGTTAAGAGAATTCAGTACCACCAAATCAACTTTACAACAAATATTAAAGGGATTTATATAGTCAAGAAATACAAGAGAAGAAAAAAGATCTACAAAATCAACCCCAAACAATTAGAAAATCGCAATAGGAACATGTGTATCAATAATTACTTTAAATGTAAATGGGCTAAATGCTCCAACCAAAACATACAGGCTAGATGAAAAGATAAAAAAAAAGGACACATATATATGCTGTTTACAAGAAACCCACTTCAGGCCTCAAGGTACACATAGACTGAAACTAAGAGGAATGGAAAAGTATATTCCATGCAAATGGGAAGCAAAAGAAAGCTGGAGTAGCAATCCTCATATCAGACAAAATAGATTGCAAGAGATAAGGAAGGACAGTATATAATGATTAAAGGATCAATCCAAAAGGAAGACATAACCATTGTAAATATCTATTACCTAATATAGGAGCACTTCAGTACATAAGACAAACATTAACAGATGTAAAAGGAGAAATTGATGTGACACAATAACAGTAGGAGACTTTAACACCCCACTCACACCAATGGACAGGTCATTGAAACAGAAAATTAATAAGGAAACACAAGCCTTAAATGATACATTAGATGAGATGGGTCTCATTGATACCTTCAGGACATTCCATCCAAATGCAGAAGGATATACCTTCTTCTCAAGTTCACATGGAACATTCTCTAGGATAGACCACATCTTGGGTCACAAATAAAACCTCAGTAAATTTAATAAAATTAAAATTGCATCAAACATCTTCTACCACCATAATGCTATGAGACTAGATATCAATTACAAGAAAAAAAAAAAAGAAACTTCAAGAAACACAAACACATGGATATAAAATAGCATGCTTCTAAATAACCAACAGATTACTGAGGAAATCAATAGGGAAATTAGACAATTTCTAGAAAAAAATTACAATGAAAATATGACAACTCAAAACCTATGGAATGCAGCAAAAACAGTTCTAAGAAGGAAGTTTATTGCAATAAAATCTTGTCTAAAGAAACAAGAAAAACATCGAATAGACAACCTGACTTTACACCTAAACCAACTGGGAAAAGAAGAATTAAAAAAAAAAAAATAGTAGAAGGAAAGAAATCATAAAGATCCGAGCAGAAAGAAATGAAAGAAGCAATAGTAAAGATTAATAAAACTAAAAGCTGGTTCTTTGAGAAGATAAACAAAACTGACAAACACTTAGCCAGACACATCAAGAAAAAAAAAAGAAGAATCAAATCAACAAAATTAGAAATGAAAAGAGAGAGGTTACAACAGACAATGCAGAAATACGAAGTAATATAATAGACTATTATGATCAAATATATGGCAATAAATTAGATAACCTGGAAGAAATGGACAGATTCTTAGAAAAGTTGAATCTTCCAAGATTAAATCAGGAAGAAACAGAAATTATGAATAACCAGTTATAAGCACTGAAGTTGAAGCTGCGATCAAAAATCTCCCAAAAAACAGAAGCTCAGGACCAGATGGGTTCACGGGAGAATTCGATCAAACATTTAGAGAAGAGTTAATGTCTATCCTTCTAAAACTCTTCCAAAAATTTTCAGAAGAAAGAGCACTTCCAAATTCATTCTATGAAGCCACCATCACACTGATACCAAAACCAAAGACAACACTAAAAAAGAAAACTACAAGCAATATCACTGATGAACATAAATGCAAAAATCTTCAACAAAATTTTAGCAAACAGAATTCAGCAACACATCAAAAAGTTCATACACCATGATCAAGTTTGGTTTATTCCATGGATGCATGGATTTTTTTTTAATATATGCAAATCAATCAATGTGATACACCATATTAATAAATTGAAAGATAAAAACCATATGATCATCTCAAAAGATGCAGAAAAAGCCTTTGACAAAATTCAGCACCTATTTATGATTCAAACTCTTCAAAAAATGGGCATAGAAGGAACTTACCTCAACATAGTAAAGGCCATATATGATAAGCCTGCAGCAAACATTATTCTCAATGGTGAGAAACTGAAAGCATTCCCCCTAAAATCAAGAACAAGAAAAGGGTGTCCATGCTCACCACTATTATTCAGCATAGTTCTGGAGTCCTATCTACAGCAATCAGAAAAGAAAAAGAAACAAAAAGAATACAGATCAGAAAAGAAATAAAGCTATCACTGTTTACAGAGGACATGATACTGTACCTAGGAAATCCTAAAGATACTATCAGAAAATTACTAGAGCTAATCAGTGAATTTAGCAGTTTCAGGATACAAAATTAATACATAGAAATCACTTGCATTTCTATATACTAATAATGAAAAATCAGAAAGATAAATTAAGGAATCAATCCCATTCACCATTGCAAAAAAAAGAATCAAATATCTAGGAATAAACTTACCTAAGGAGACAAAAGAACTATACACAGAAAATTGTAAGACAACAATGAAAGAAATCAAAGATGGCATAAACAGATTGAGACATATTCCATATTCCTGGGTAGAAAGAATCAATATTGTGAGAATAACTATGCTACCAAATGCAATCTACAGATTCAATGCTATTCCTATCAAATTGCCAATGGCATTTTTCACAAAACTGGAAAAAAATTTCACATTCTTATGGAAACACAAAAGACCCTAAATAGCCAAAGCAGTCTTGAGAAAGAAGAATGGGACTGGAGGAATCAACCTTTCTGACCTCAGATTATACTACAAAGCTACAGTCATCAAGACAGTATGGTACTGCACAAAAATAGAAATATAGATCAATGGAGCAGGATAGAACGTCCAGAAATAAACTCATGCACCTATGGGTACCTTATTTTTGACAAAGGGGGCAAGAATATACAATAGGGCAAAGACAGCCTCTTCAATAAATTGTGCTGGGAAAACTGGGCAACCACATGTAAAAGAATGAAATTAGAACACTTCCTAACACCATACACAAAGATAAGCTCAAAATAATTTAAAGACCTAAATGTAAGACTAAAAACTATAAAACTCTTAGAGGAAAATATAGGCAGAACACTTGATGACATAAATTAAAACAAGATCCTCTATGACCCACCTCCTAGATTAACAGAAATAACAACAAAAGTAAACAAATGGGCCCTGATTAAACTTAAAAGCTTTTGCACAGCAAAGGAAATTACAACATTCAGAAAGACGAAAGAAAAAGCAAAGAAAAGACAACCCTCAGAATGGGAGAAAATAATAGCAAATGAAACAACTGACAAAGGATTAATTTCCAAAATATACAAGCAATTCATACAAATCAATACCAGAAAAATAAGCAACCCAATCAAAAGGTGGGAAAAAGACCTTAACAGACATTTCTCCAAAGAAGACATGCATACAGATGGCTAACAAATACATGAAAAAATGCTGAACATCACTCATTATTAGAGAAATTCAAATCACAACTATAATAAAATATCACCTCACATCAGTCAGAATGGCCATTATCCAAAAGTCTACAAACAATAAATGCTGGAGAAGGTGTGGAGAAAAGGGAACACTCTTGCACTGTTGGTGGGAATGTAAACTGATACAGCCAGTATGGAAGATGGTATGGTGATTCCTTAAAAAACTAGGAATAAAACCACCATATCACCCAGGAATCCCACTCCTAGGCATATAACCTGAGGAAACCAAATTGAAAGAGACACATGTATCCCACTGTTCGTTGCAGCATTATTTACAATAGCTAGGACATGGAAGCAACCTAGATCTCCATCGAAAGATGAATGGATAAAGAAGCAGTGGTATATATAAGCAATGGAATATTACTCAGCTATAAAAGGAATGCATTTGAGTCAGTTCTAATGAGGTAGATGAACCTAGAACCTATTATACAGAGTGAAGTGAGTCAAAAAGAGAAAGATAAATACTGTATTCTAACACATATACACATAATCTAGAAAAATGGTACTGAAGAATTTATTTATAGGGCAACAATGGAGAAACAGACATAGAGAATAGACTTATGGACATGGGGAGAGGGGAGGGGAGGATGAGATGTATGAAAAGAGTAACATGGAAACTTACATGACTGTATGTAAAATAGATAGCCAATGGGAATTTGCTGTATGGCTCAGGAAACTCAAACAGAGGCTCTGTATCAACCTAGAGGAGTGGGATGGGGAGGGAGATGGGAGGGAGTTTCAAAAGAGAGGGGATATATGTATATCTATGTCTGATTCATGTTGAGGATTTGACAGAAAACAGCAAAATTCTGTAAAGCAATTATCCCTCAATAAAAAGTAAATTAATTTAAAACCAAAAAAAAAGAAAAGAAAACAATTACACTTAATCATATCAAAAAAGGATAAAAATACCTAAAATAAATCTAATTACGGAGAGAAAATATTTATACTTGAACTATAAGACACTGAAAGATGTACTGTGTCCATGGTTTGGAAGATTTAAAGTAATCATACTACCCAAGGTTATTTAAAGGTTCAGTGCATTTCCTGCGAAAACACCAGTGACACTTTATAGAACAAAGGCAAAGAATTCTAAAATGTGTATGGAAACACAAAAGAACCCAAATATCCAAAACAATCCTGAAAAAAAGGAATGTAACTGGAAGTATCTTGCTCCATGATTTCAAACTTGTACTAACAAATATGTAATAACAAAGCTAGTATAATCAGAACAGTACATTACTGGCACCTAAACAAACCAACAAATAAAACTAATGGGACAGAAGAGAAAGCCCAGAAATGAACCTAAGCTTACCTGGTTATTTAATCTACAACAAAAGAGACAAAAATATACAATTATGGGGGAAAAGTCCCTTTAATAAATGGTGTTGGGAAAATTGGACAGTTACATACAAGAGAATCAAACTAGACTACTCTTTCACACCACATACAAATATCCACCCACAGTGGATTAAAGGCTTAAATGTAAACCATAAAGCTGCTGGAAAAAATATATATATATAACAATAAGTAGTCTGTTCTTTGACACAGATCTTAGTAGTAATTTTTATAATAGGTTATATATTCTCAGGCAAAGAAAACAAAGGCAAAAATAAATAAATGGCACAGCATCAAATTAAAATATTTTTACAGAGTGAAGCAAGTTATCAGCAAAATGAAAAGGCCAACTACTGGAAAAGAAAAGATATTTGCAAATGATGTGTCCAATAAGGAGTCAATATGCAAAACATACAAAGAACTCATACTACTCAGCATCAAATAATAATAATCTGATTAAAATTGGGCAGATAATCTGAATAGACATTTTTCCAAAGAAGACATATAGATGACCAACAGACACAGGAAAAGATGCTCAACATCACTAATCAACAGGGATTTGCAAATCAAAACCACAATGAGATATATCATCCCACACCTGTCAGAAAGACTATTATCAAAAAGACAACAAATTACAAGCACGCACGCACACACACACACACACACACACACACACATACACACACATACAATAAAATAGTACTTAGCCATAGAAAAGAATGAAATATTGTCATTGGCAGCAGCAAAGTTGGACCCAGAGAATATTATGCAAGGTGAATTAGGTCAGACAGAGAGAGACAAATACTGTATGACTTCACTTATATGTGAAATCTATAAAACAAATCAAAGGAGCAAACATAGCAAAATAAAGTCATATATACAGAGGGCAAACATTGCCAGAATCGAACAGGTTGGTGGGGAGGATAGAAATAGGTGAGAGAGATTAAGAGGCACAAACTTCCAGCTGCAAAATAAATGAGGCATAATTATGAAATGTACAGTGGGGGGAAAATAGTCAATTACTTGTGATTTTCAGAGGCAAGGATGGGGGAGGGGAGTTGGATGAAGACAGTCAAAAGGTACAAATTTTAAGTTATAAATAGGGAAATAATGTGATAAATGAGAAATATGATTAGCACTTCTATATGTTATATATGAAATTTGTTAAGAGATTAAATCCTAAGAGTTCTCATCACAAAGAAAATCTTTCTCTATTTATTTAATTTTGTATCTATACAAGATGATGAATGTTTGCTCAATTTATTGGGGTAATCATTTCATGATATGTTTAAGTCAAATCATTATGCTGCACACCTTAATTTCATATAGTGCTCTATGTCAATTAGATGTCAACAAACCTAAAAGCAAAAACACTAGTTAGGCATAAGGTATCAAAGCAAAAGAGATGTATCGGATATAAATACACATCTTCTGTTGTGCAACCAGATGGATTTTAACAAACAATGCAAGAAAATCAATTTTTTTTATTTTTTTTTTATTTTTTTTATTTATTTTTTTTAAAATTTTTTTTTCATTTATTTTTATTAGTTGGAGGCTAATTACTTTACAGCATTGCAGTGGTTTTTGTCATACATTGAATTAGCCATGGATTTACATGTATTCCCCATCCAAAGAAAATCAATTTTGATAGATACATTGATGAAATTAAGTGGCTTGACACATCAAAGTGGAGTTTACAAGTTGTATATATGGATACAACACTCAGAAGAGAGGTCTGACTGGGAAATATGATGTATGAGTCATCAGCATGCAGGTCGCAACTGAAACCATGAGTGTAGAGGCCGAGTTGAAAAAATTGTCTGGGACAGAGTATTGAGAAGCTAACATTTAATGACAGAGTAGGAGAAGATGACATTATAAAAGAGCCTGAGTAGGAGTACTGGCAATGTAGAAGGCAAACAAAAGGAGTAGAGTGTCAAGGAAAGCAGTGGAAAGGTTTATGAAATGTTCTGATAGTCCATTGCACTGTCTGCATGATTCCATGCTCTGAAGACATCATTGCAGGAGATACAGTAAAAAGACAGATTGGAGGAAATTGAAATAAAAAGTACAGACAGCTTTCAAAAAGTTTTACTGTGAAATATTAAAACAATAAGATGAGATCTAGAGAGAGATGAGGAACCAAGAGGGAAAAAATGTAAGATGAAAGAGATTTGAGCATATTTAATTGCCATTTGGAATTATTAGAGAGGAGGGTGTTTAATACATGCAAAAATAAAGAGTAACCAAAAGCGGCAATTCCCTTAGAAGTTTGGAACCAGGAGATGAAATATAAATGAGAAAAGACTCCTGGCAGAGGAGCGAGGAAGTGGTGGAACATGCAGACATTAAGGCTGTGATTTCTGACTTCTGGTAAAACTTTGGCCTATGACTGCCTTGCTTTATCTCAATTTATTCAGTCATTTATGCCTCATTCTCACTCCATCTTGTATGCTCCACTCGTATCTCTTCATCCTTAAAGTAGTGAAAGTCACTCAGTCATGTCTGACTCTTTGTGACCCCATGAACTAGATGGTTCTTGGAATTCTCCAGACCAGAATACTGGAGTGGGCAGCCTTTCCCTTCTTGAGGGGATCTTCCCAACCAAGGTCTCCCACATTGCAGGTGGATTCTTTACCAGCTGAGTCACCAGGGAAGCCCAAGAATACTGGAGTAGATAGTTTCTCTCCTCCAGAGGATCTTCCTGACCCAACAATTGAACCAGGGTCTCCTGCATTGCAGGTGGATTCTTTACCAACTGAGCTACCAGGGAAGCCTGACAAGTGCACACTTTAGAATTGAAATCATGGGTTCTTACTAACAGAACTCTTTCTATGCAAAGTCAGAGCATGTCATAAAAAGCATGCAAAAAAAGTTTCCTTTTTAATTATATGAATGTTGATGAAGGTTGTCTTCTGTATTTAAGAGTTCATGAAGATAAAATACCATAACATGGTTGATAATTTATTTTCAAAACTTAATGGAATGAGCTCAAAGATAAGCATGTAAAAGATGGCTTTGATTTTTATTTTGTTATGTCACTACTTCCTCCAACTAAATCTGCATCATATCCATAGGAGAGGAGATGGCAGAATAGAACAAAACTGAAAAAGCCACTCTCAGTGATTGAGGTCAATTCAATATCAAGATAGAAGTTCTTCTTAAATGAAATGGAGCAGAATACACAGCTCTACAGATACATTGTAATTCATACTCATGCACAGTTTGTCTTTCACTTCAACAAATTTTGAAAGGGATCACAGAAAATCTTGGTTTCCACAAGATCTATTCTCCTTTGGGGAAGTTTAAAAAGTGTTTAATATATATATATATATATATATATATATATATATATATATATTCTAAGCTTAATTTTTATGGTACCTTTTGTGTCTGTTGTATACAAAATCTGACTCATTATTCATTACTTTCTTTCCCCCTAAAGAATCCCTATGTCCTTTCTTCCAGGGAATTTACTGTGGTATCTGCATGTTTTAGAACCCCATACCCTCCTCTGCCTTCCCTCGATCATCATCCCAAACACATGACAACATTCTCTCAAAGATTTATCCAAAGGTGTAAAGTTATCCATGTATATCTAAGGCACACTCTAATATCTGATCATTCATTTTGGTTAACTTCTGGGTAGCCAAAGCAAAGTAGGTATTGGCCAAGAACTGTGTGAATGCCAGGACTACATGCAAATCCTTGTCAGCCACTTGTTAGTAGCAAGTCAGTGTAAATGAATTAATGCTTGGATTAAGATCAGAACAGAGGCTGGAAAAACTCCTAATAGTTGGATAGCAAGAACCTCAGTACTTGAGAAAGCTCAAACAAATGGTAAAGAAAACCATTGCAAGCATTTCTGTCACATTGGAGGTTTAGTCACTAAGTCGTGTCTGACTTTTGAGACAGGAGTCAGACCACCCACGCTGGTGGCTCAGACAGTAAAAACACCACCTGCAATGTGGGAGACACAGGTTCAGTCCCTGAGTTGGGACGATCCCCTGGAAAAGGGAATGACCACCCACTTCAGTATTCTTGCCTGGAGAACTCCATGGACAGAGGAGCCCGGTGGGCAACAATCCATTGGGTCACAAAGAGCAGGACATGACTGAATGACTAACACAGGCTTTGTCACAGTACTGTCCTAGATACTTTGTCCAGAAAACAAAATAATCTAATAAAAACTGCTATTGAGATTTATAAATGGATTGGTTGTTACCTCTTTTTTGATCTTATTAATTTCTATGAGATAAAATCCTCAGGCAAGTAGATATACATCTATGTGTGAGGGAGATGTGAAGGTCAAATATGTTTTATTTATTTTATTAGTTCATTTCCAACAGTTGTTTGATTAGGAAAGTAGATAAAAAATGTATTATAATGCCAAACCAGAATTAACCTCAAAAATTGGGAAGTAAAAAGGATTCTGATTAGATTGATTTTGGCTATATAAAATGAATAGATTTACTAGTAAATAGTTTATGAAAAATAAGAAAGGAACAAACAACAGCTTCTTACAATACCTGCATTTAACTTTCAAAGGCCTTACAGACAATTCTGCTCAAAATCAAATTGCAGAGCTTTGCTATTTTCCCATGTAAATTTTCTGCATTACAACTCAGCTGGTACTGACCTATAATTCCATATAGAAAATGAGCAGAAGACCACCCAAGTTCATGTAAGAAGAATATTCATAATGGACTGTCAGATATAACTTTGTGAATAGCTCAAAATATTCTTTATGTTTGCTATTTTTGAAAATCTGTAGAAATTTTCACACATTCCTAACAGTTAATATTATATAAGCTAGGATTTCATGACTTTAGTCTTAGAGCCAAGAAACTATGCAATAGTGAAAACCTTCACTTCTTGAAATGGAAGGTGACTTTTGAACTGTGCTAAATCTATAAGATGTTAGATTTATTTATTGAACATCGCCATGTCAATGGAAAGTTTGGCAAGCTTTTCATCTTTGAAAGGTCAGACTTCATCATTTCAATATTAATTTCCTTATCTTCTCCATCAACTCCTCCATCTGGTATTTCCTAGAGAAAACTGGAGCTCAGTCTAGAAAATACACCGTAATACTTTGTTACTACATTGACAAGTACATAAATACATAGATTTAACCATTGCTCTTGCTCCTTCATCTATATAGCATACACTAATCATACATAATATGTGCATACATAGCATACATCAATATTAGCTGAACAACAATCTATAATGCCATCTATCCACTGCAAACCTAAGATTTCTTTCTTTAAGTAAATTAAACAAAATCTTCATATCAATGTATAACAAAAACTACTGTAATGATGTAAAGTAATTAGCCTCCAACTAATAAAAATTAAAAAAAAAAAAAAAAAGAATACCCTTGAGTCTAGAAGTTGGTGTAAAGGGTTAAGATTACTACATAGACTCCTCTGTTAGCTTTCATGTGTATTTTGAGAAGCAAGGAAGTTAAATATCAGTTTGATACTTGGTGATGCAGAAACAGAGTTTTCTGAGCAAAAACATCATAATTTGAATATGAACCTGAGTCTTCACAGTATGTTCACTGAATAATATATCAGTAGATTTGATTAGTATATATAAATTTAGTGTAATATAAAAAATTTCAAGTGATTTTCTCAAATGAAATGGCTAACAGCAAAGTTAGGGCAGTGAAGATTCAGGTCCACAGCTTCTCATTTTTCTATGTGTTTGGATGCCAGAGAACTGGCTGACCCTTGAGTCTTGACACAGCACGAAGACTTCCCCTAGGAGGAAGAGCTCTGCCGTCAGCAATGGCATCTATAAAATGCAGAGTGGAGCAGGAAATGGACCAGATCTGCAAGGGGAGTCAGGAATTCACCAGTAGCCAGGACATGGAAGAGCATCAGCAAAGACATCAAGGTGAAGAGTAATAACATCACTAGTGAGGAGATTGTATGGAGATGGGGTATAACGAAGATGATGAGGACATGAAATTCAAGATACAAAGCCACTTAGCTCTTCAGCAAATCATCATCAAACACTATAATTTCCAGCACAAGAAATAACAATACATTAAAATAAAGGCCAAAAAATTCTTTTAAGGATTAACAACATACACTGAAGAATGCTTCATACACTTTTTCATCCTTTACTGTAAGTGGTACATTTTTTTTCAACTATCAGAGGAGCTACTGAGGATGTTTGAATTACTCTTGCTTGGTGGCCGAGTTTAGTAGCAAAATAGAAGTCTTCTGTCTGTACAATTTTAAAATGCATTAATGCAAGGTTATATAAGAAAGCAAAAAGAAGCAAATGAAGACTTAATGGCAAATTAAATATAGTAATTTAAGCAGAAATCATAATTGATAGTGCCAGAGAATGCTTCTTACCACAGAAGACAGTTAAATAAAGGGATTTAATATGCTGAAATATGCCTCTTGATATTATGTAAAGGGATTTAATATTAAATTCCTTTGATATTAAATATTAAATAAAATTATTTAATGAATTAAAGATGAATTAAATAAAAATCAAATTAAAATTAAATAAATAATAAATTAAATAAAGATATTAAATAAAGGAATTTAGTATGTTGAAATTTTCCCTGGTGGCTCAGATGGTAAAGCGTCTGTCTACAATGCAGGAGATCCAGGTTCAATCCCTGGCTCAGGAAGATATCCTGGAGAAGGAAATGGCAACCCACTCTAGTATTCTTGCCTGGAAAATCCCATGGATGGAGGAGCCTGGTAGGCTATAGTCCATGGAGTCACAAAGAGTCGGACATGACTGAGCGACTTCACTTTCACTTTACTTTCACTTTTCAGTATGTTGAAACATGCTTCTTGATAATATGTCTTCTTGAAAGAAGACAGTGAAAAAGTTGGTTTAAACGCACCATTCAGAAAACTAAGATCTTGAAATCCAGTCCCATCACTTCAAGGCAAACAGATGGGGAAACAATGGAAACAGTGACAGATTTTATTTTTTTAGGCTCCGAAATCACTGAATATGGTGAGTGCAGCCATGAAATTTAAAAATACTTGCTCTTGGAAGAAAAACTATGACCAAAGTAGACAGTCTGTTAAAAAGCAGTGACATTACTTCGCCAGCAAAAATCTGTCTAGTCAAAGCTGTTGTTTTTCCAGGAGTCATTTTGGATGTTAGAGTTGGACTATAAAGAAAGCTGAGCACTGAAGAACTGATGCTTTTGAATTATGGTGTTGGAGAAGACTCTTGAGAGTCCCTTGGTCTGCAAGGAGATCCAACCAGTCCATCCTAAATGAAATCAGTCTTGAATGTTCATTGGAAGGACTGATGCTGAAGCTGAAATTTCAATATTTTGGCCACCCGATGTGAAGAACTGACTCATTTGAAAAGACCCTGATGCTGGGAAAATTGAGGGTGGGAGGAGAAGGGGACGCCAGATGATGAGGTGGTTGGCTGGCATCACCGTCTCAATGGACTATGAGTTTGAGTAGGCTCTGGGCATTGGTGATGGACAGGGAAGCCTGGCATACTGTAGTCTGTGGGGTCGCAAAGAGTTGAATATGAATGAGTGACTGACCTGAACTGAACTGAACTGAACATATCGATATAAACTATTTCACAATTTATACCTGTGAACTCTGTTCTGCCTCATGCAGACTCAATTAAGAAGAGCTAAGATTTTTTAAAAGATTTACTAAAATTTTATTTTGAAAGCTGGTTTCATAGCTACACACTAGTACTGGGGCCATAGTGTTCTAATTCAACAAATACAGAACAACGACTTTTAGTACTGCTTCAGCTAATTGCTCTAGTGCCATCATGAGACAGCTAATTCCTATCTTATCTTACCAACTTCTGTCCTGGTCGCTCCTTACTTCTTAACTTTGTAATAGTTGGCTTAATTCTAATTGCCGCTAATATCGGAATCCCAATCCTGCCTTCAAAGATAAAAATGTTACACAGCTAAAAAGAAGGAGATTTCAGGACAGCATCCTATGTCAAATACCCTAAAAATTTATGTAAGGGTTTATTACTCACCTCAGTAAAGCTCCCACTGATTGAAGGACAGAAATTTTCAATTATAGGTGTTGAAATAGGATAAACTCAACCCAGTGTTCTCCTATCTTCCAAATGAATGACATAGCAAAGAAGCATTCTCCTTTTGGATAGCAGCCATTCTGACTGGCGTGTAATGGTACCTCATTGTGGTTTTGATGTGCATTTCTCTGATAATGAGGGACGTTGAGCATCTTCTCATGCTTTTGTTAGCCATCTGTATGTCTTATTTGGAGAAATGTCTGTTTAGTTCTTTGGGCCATTTTTTGATTGGGTCATTTATTTTTCTGGAATTGAGTTGCTTGTATATTTTTGAGATTAATCCTTTGTCTGTTGCTTTATTTGCTATTATTTTCTCTCATTCTGAAGACTGTCTTTTCACCTTGCTTATAGTTTCCTTTGTTGTGCAAAAGCTTTTAAGTTTAATTAGGTCCCATTTGTTTATTTTTGCTTTTATTTCCAATATTCTGGGAGGTGAGTCATAGAGGATCTTGCTGTGATTTGTGTCAGAGAATATTCTGCCTATGTTCTCCTCTAGGGGTTTTATAGTTTCTGGTCTTACATTTAGATTTTTAATCCTTTTTGAGTTTATTTTTGTGTATGGTGTTAGAAAGTGTTCTAGTTTCATTCTTTTACAAGTGGTTAACCAGTTTTCCCAGCACCACTTGTTAAAAAGGTTGTCTTTTTTCCATTGTATATTCTTGTGTGGAGAACAGGGAATCCTCTTACACTGTTGGCAGGAATGAAAACTAGTACAGCCACTATGGAGAACAGTGTGGAGATACCTTAAAAAACTGGAAATAGAACTTCCATATGACCCAGGAATCCCACTCCTGGGTATATACACCAAGGAAACCAGAACTGAAAGAGGCACGTGCACCTCAATGTTCATCGCAGCACTGTTTATCATAGCCAGGACATGGAAGCAACCTAGATGCCCATCAGCAGACAAATGGATAAGAAAGCTATGGTACATATACACAATGGAATATTACTCAGCCATTAAAAAGAATACATTTGAATCAGTTCTAACGAGATGGATGAAACTGGAGCCCATTATACAGAGTGAAGTAAGCCAGAAAGATAAACACCAATACAGTATACTAACACATATATATATGGAATTTAGAAAGATGGTAACAATAATCCTATATGCAAGACAGAAAAAGAGACACAGATATATAGAACAGACTTTCGCACTCTATGGGAGAATGTGAGGGTGGGATGATCTGAGAGAATAACATCGAAATATGTATATTATCACACGTGAAACAGATCACCAGGCCAGGTCGGATGCATGAGACAAGTGTTCAGGGCTGGTGCACTAGGATGACCCAGAGAGATGGGATTGGGAAGGAGGTGGGAGAGGGGTTCAGGATGGGGAACACATGTAAATCCATGTCTGACTCATGTCAATGTATGGCAAAAACCACTACAATATTGTAAAGTAATTAGCCTCTAACTAATAAAAATAAATGAGAAAAAAAAAAAATAAAAGCATTCTCCTGCTTTCATTGTGTTAGCAATGACAATCATCCTTGTTACCAGGGTGCAATAGCAGAGATTGTGCTGAAGAAGAATTCCACCTGCTCTAGTACACAGCTCTCAAAGAAAAGTGATGAAAACACAATTCTAGTTAGCATAGCCTTTGTGGAGAATTACTGGATAAGAAAAAGTAAAGGTTTGCATTGGCGATGCCCAGAAATCAACAGTGAGCAAGTCTGCTACTTGAACATCCCATGTGCAAGCAGTCCTGAGGATTCCTAAAAATATTTACAGAGGGAAATTCTATACATGATTTAACTCCTGAAATTAGTAGAGTTGGTTCTTGGCCATCAAAATTTAATAAATAATGTCTTAGGTCAGGATCCTTGGAAATAGCAGTGGAGATTTGTTTACAAAGAAGTTTATTAGGGAGAGCTCATCTGTAAGGCAGTGAGAAGGGCAACATTGACAAAAGTTAGAAATTGAATTGCAAAACAGTCCCAGCAAGACTACAGCTGACCCTAAATGGAGCTCCAGAGAAAGGATGCTCATAGTTTCCTGAAGTGAGTCAAGCAATTCAGGCCAGCACCCACAGCACCCACTGCAACTGGGGAATCTCATGGCTACATCAGGACTCAGAGGTTGATGAAGCACAAAGCACTGGAGTTTGATTGACACCTAAACAGCTAGTGTTGTTTTATAAACTAGACATATACTGAGATGGGAATATCAGGCCACCTTACCTGCATCCTGAGAAATCTGTGTGCAGGCCAAGAAGCAAATTAGAACTGGATATGGAACCACAGACTGGTTCAAAATTGGGAAAGAAGTATATCAAGGCTGTGTACAGTCACACTGCTTAATTTATATGCATAGTGCTGCACTTAGTCACTAAGTTGTGTCAGACTCTTTGAGACTCTGTGGATGTAGCCTGCCAGGCTCCTCTGTCCATGGTATTTCCCAGACAAGAGTAGTGGAGTGGGTTGCCATTTCCTTTTCCAGTGGATCTTTCCCACCCAGGGATCAAACCCACATCTCTTTAATCTCTTGCACTGCAGATGCATTCTTTATCACTGACCCACATGGAGAAGTTCCCTATATGCACAGGCTGGATGAATCACATCATGCAAAATATCAGGCTGGATGAATCACAAGCTGGAATAAGATTGCTGGGAGAAATATCAATAACCTCAGATATGCAGATGATACTATCCCAATGGCAGAAAGTGAAGAGGAAGTAAACACCTCTTGTTGAAAGTGAAAAAGCTTGCTTAAAACTCAACATTCAAAAATCTAAGATCATTGCATCCAGTCCCATTGTTTAATGGCAAATAGCTGGAGAAACAATGGAAACAGTGGCAGATTTTATTTTGGGGAGCTCCAAAAGCACTGCAGATGGTGACTGCAACCATGAAATTAAAAGACACCTGCTCCTTGGAAGAAAAACTATGACACACCTAGACAACATATTAAAAATCAGATACATCATTTTGTGACAAAGTTTATATAGTCAAAGCTATGATTCTTCCATTGTCATGTATGGATGTGAGAGTTGGACCATAAAGAAGGCTGAGCACCACAGAACTGATGCTTTTGAACTGTGGTGTTGGAGAAGACTCTTGAGAGTCCCTTGGACTGTAAGGATATCCAACCAGTCAATCCTAAAGGAGGTCAATCCTGAATAGTCATTGGAAGGAGTAATGTTGAAGCTGAAGCTCCAATACTTTGGCCACCTGATGCAGAGAGCTGACTCGTTGGAAAAGACCCTGATGCTAGGAAATATTGAGGGCAGGAGGAGAAGGGGGCAACAGAGATGAGATGGTTGGATCACCAAGTCAGTGCACATGAGTTTGAGCAAACTCCAGGAGATAGTGAACATCAGGGGTCACAGACAGACGTGACTTAGTGACTGAACAACAATGGTAAGACATATATTGCCACATCCTCTATAACACCCACCACAGTAACTAGCAGGCTGAGTTTCCCATGTTAATGACATGGTTCCACTGTCTCTTGTCAGGAGTGATCTGAAGAAACAGTGATTGTTAGGAAGAAAAGCTGAATACTAATCACATCAAAATCCCAAAATGCCAATGTTGTATATGTGCATTAGTGTGGACATAGAGAACCGCAAATGATGCCATTCATTGATGTATCATTAAAATATAGAGCACTGCCCAGTAGGCTATATCTTGATATAGAGTAAAATCATAGGTCTTTACATCTTCACCATGGTTCAAAATGAAGCCACAACATAAAAGGAAATAAAATAATGCCATTTGCAGCAACATTGGTAGATGTTTATCATATAGCTTCTTTTACTTAGAGTTTATCACACTAAGTGATATCAGAAAGAGAAAGATAATATTATACAATATCACTTACATATGGAATCTAGACTATGACACAGATAATCTTATTTACAAACCAGAAATAGACCTATAGACATAGAAAACAGACTTGGGTTGCAGGGGTTAGGGGATGGGAGAGGGGCAAACTGAGAGTTTGGGACTAGCAGATATAAACCATTGTATATAGAATGGATAAACAACAAAGTTCTACTGTAAAACACCAGTAAGTATATTTGATAGTCTATAATAAACCATAATAGAAAAGAATATGTAAAATAATATATATATGTATATGTGTGTATAACTAAATCATTTTGCTGTATACCTGAAACTAACATAGCATTGTAAATCAACTATATTTCAAGATAAAATTAAAAATTCAAAATATAATATAAAAGTTTAAACAAATGAAGGCACAAGACACCTAAAATCCTGTGAATGGGAAGTTAGGTAGCAAAGCACTGTCCATATAACTCCAAAGAAGGATTTTACCCTCTGTTCTTTTCTTTGAAACATAAAGATAATATCACCCATTTTCTGCTATGCAGGCTTCTGTGAGTATCATACATATGGAAGTTCTTTGAAGCATCAGGAGTCCCTCAAATATGTAGTATTATTATAATGATTTATCATCCGTAAAAGTCTATTTCTTCTATTGCTGCCCTTGGACTAGAAAAAAATCCTCACTACTTTTTATTTTATGCCATCTCATTAAAACTCTTCATAAAAGCTTTAATGAAGTTTTCTATGGATATTTCACCTTCCAATTAAATAAGCTTACTTCCTCATGCTTTTGTCCCTGAATCACTTAATTGTTTACTGGCACTATATTTCGGCATTATATTAATATTTTAGACACTATATTTAATTATATTTAGGCACCTCTTACCAGGTGTCTCTAGTGGCAAAGAAAGCACCTGCCAATGCAGGAGACATAAGAAGCAAAGGGTTCAATCCCTGGATCATGAAGATCTCCTGGCGAAGGGCATGGCAACGCACTCCAGTATTCTTGCCTGCAGAATTCCAAGGACAGAGGAGCCTGCTGAGCTACAGTCCATAAGGTCACAGTCAGACACAACTGAAGCAACTTAGCGTGCACTATATTCTGGATTTCCTCCAAAGTTTTCCTAAGCTCTATTAGTTGAATTTTATGTCTGATTCTGTTTTTACATGGACAGGAGGATCAAAGTCATTCATATGTTTCTTCTTATGGAACTTTCCTATAGATTATTAACAACATATTTTTTCAATCAGCAGGCAGGTCTAACAATATAGATATAGATATAGATATAGATATACACACACATATATGATGTATATATGATACAGAGATTTTTACTTTCACTAAACATATTGTTATCCCCTCAAATATATTCCTTGAATGATACCTATAATGAACATTTAATAAACATAAACTGATAAATATATTGTATATACATTATACAATATATATTATTGTATAATGTATATATTGTATATACATTATATTTATCAGTTTATATTTATATTTATCAGCTTACATTTATTAAATGTTCATTATAGGTATCATTCAAGGAATATATTTGAGGAGATAACAATATGTTTAGTGAAAGTAAAAATCTCTATATCTTTTCATTCTCTTTCAACATATATTCATTTTCAGTTTGTCTGTTTCTTGAAATGATTGGAAAGTCTTTCAACAGATTTACACAATACATATTTCAGTGTATCTTTAAAAATCTGCTAAAGAAGTTTTTTTTAATTTACTTTATTTTTTTGTCATTTTTTTTTAATTTATTTATTTTAATTGGAGGCTAAATACTTTAATTATTGCAGTCGTTTTTGCCATACATTGACATGAATCTGCCACGGGTGTCCATGTGTTCCCCATCCTGACCCTCCCTCCTACCTCCCTCCACATCCCATCCCTCAGGGTCATCCCAGTGCACCAGCCCTGAGCACCCTGTCTCATCCATCGAACCTGGACTGCCGATCTGTTTCACATATGATAATATACATGTTTCAATGCTGTTTGGAGAAAGCTAATATGTACTTTGTGTGATATAGGAGATGCAGTGGCTTATTCTGAAAGCTTTTGTCTTCACACTGCAAATTAGACAGTAGGATAATTAATCCACTACCCTATGGTGGAAATGTGTTTGAGAAGTTTCTTGTTTTTTAAGCTTGCCTCCTTTTAGAGTTTCATGGGTGGGAAAATAATAAGCCTGGAGCTATCAGAGGCAGGCTGTGGTATACAGTAAAAAAAAAGCAGATGAGTAGAATAGTAGACCAAGCACACACACACACACACACACACACAAAATCTGTACCATGAAAGGCAGATTTATTTCCATGACAGTAGAGAAGGTTGTCCAGGTGACTGTGAAGTGGACATGTCTGCTAAGTTTTGGGTGGACTCAACAAACAAAATTTTATCTGCAAGGGCATGCTAGACACTTCACTTGCCTAACAATAATCTCAATCTAGTTATTTACTCATGCCCATTAATAGCTGTATAATAATAGTACATATTTTGCACTATAATATATCCTTTTACATACAGTCTCATTTAGTCTTGACAATATCTTGCAGAGATAGGTACTTCTATGATATACACTTAAAATACAAAGAAACTGGGGCTTAAAGAGATGAAGTAATGTATCTAATGTCATGCAATGAGTAGCTGAAGCAATACATAGACAATATTACTCTAGATTCCCTATGCTTAACCATCATGTTACACAGCTTAGTGGTGTTCAAATTTTCCTTCCTGAAATACTCCTAAAACAAAATCATCTCAAGTCAAAGCAACTATGAGTCCCTCCTTTATCCTGTATCATTTCAAGGACAAATCATGAGGCTTATAATCAAGGTCATTTTCAGCTTCTTTCCTATGTGATGCAACATGGACTGTCCACAGCTCTTAACCATCTCAAACACAATCATAACCTTTCCCTACACAGCTAGTTTCTCCCCTGAAATTCTCTCCTTACTATTTTCTCCTGAATTGTACAATATGCTCCTGGAAGCTAGTCTAGACTGGTCCCAACTCATACTCCTCTTCCTTACTGTCAATTCCTGGCATGCTCATGTCTTGTGATACACTCTGTTGGTCTTTTAGATAGATTCATCTCCAAAACCAAAAATTTATATCCGTTGTCACACTTAAAATACTATAAAAAATTCTAGGAATACAGTAAGTATTTAATAAGGTACATGCCCCCCAAAATGACCAATGGAATGAATCAACCCAGTATAAGCAAGCTTGTAAAGGTTGAGTGTATGACAAGTGGGAGAAAATCAATTAGACTGCATAATGAAAATTTTACTAAAGAGATCAGGTAAGTAGATGAATGTTGGGGAAATATAGCTTCTTAAAGAAAATATTTAGGCATTGGGTTTGGCATAGGCAAATTCACAGTTGATCAAAATGTTCACATGAGAAATTAGAAAATTGACTTAAGCCTAAAGAAAACCCCAGAAGTTGTGCTGCAAAAGCATAAGTGGCCTTGAAGATTAGATAGAGAAGCAGTTGATTCTAATTTCTTCTTGAAAAATGTTTAAATCATAATATTAATAATGAAAAAGCTATCACTAACTAAGCTCCTATTACTTTGTAAACACACTTTTAAGCTCTTTACCTAGATTTAATTATTTATTATAAACCATCCACTGAGGTTCTATTATACTCATTTTAAAGAAGAGGACAGGAAGGCACCAGAGCATTGGGGCAGTGGGAAACCATAGAGAGAGGTTTCCAAGTTCAGGAGGTTGGAATCCAGAGACTACTGCTAATCACAACTCAGCATACCATGTACTATATTATAGATAACAAATATAGGTAAAATGTTTTGTACTTTGCACATTTCATGAAACAAGACATATTCAAAATTCTCTATCTTTTCAACTTTAAAATATACTTTAGCAAATTAGTAAACATAACAGTTTTGAAAACTAGACTATTTTAAAAATAAAAAGCATACAAAATCTAAAACTTCTTTGAATTTCTGTTTTCAACTTTGACTTATTCAATTACTCTTTTCCTTCTTAGGGTATTTCACAAAGTGAAGTTGAGTGAAAATTATGTTTTAATTATGATGACATATTGAAACAAAAAGTGGAATTAGTACATCAGTCAAATCTGCAATTAATAAGAGTAGTAGATAGAATTATTTTTTCAGCCTACAAAATATGTAGATGTAGTAAACTTAAAGATATTTTGAAGATACTCATGAATTGTCATATGCTGTTGTACTTACTGTAAAATAAAATTTAATGTATTTGTTGTTGTGAAAAAGCCATCCCATTTTGTTACAAATCCATTAGGCTACAATTATTGGGTATTATATGAAAAGCTTTTAGAATGGATAATTTTCATCCTTGAAAATTACATAGACCAATTATATTCTATTGTAGGCATATCTTTTTTTAGAAGTCTGAAAAAGTAGGAATGTTCAGCACAATATCCTACTGTCTAATGAAAGGAGAATAGTATGTTAAAATTGGTATTTCTTATTAAAAGACTGATGCAAACTAATATATCTTTTTCAGATTTTTCTCCAGAAAGAATAGTGTATTCTTTCAGATATGCATTGCCTCTGAAATCACCAATTTTGTTGAAATGGATTTCAGGTATCCAATTCACAGAATAAAACAGAGGAATACAAGCTGCAATAACATTTATTATTTGAGAGAATAACTGCTTTAAAATACCACATGAGAGCTATTTGAAAATATTTCTAAGTGCTTATTCAAAGGCTTTCCTTTGCTGAATTTATTGCTGGGTTTGAGAATCAAAAGAGCAGTATTTTTTTATATGTGATGATTCTAATCAATCCACTGAGATGACACACTTTATTTCCAAAATGCTATCTTAATGGTCCAAAAAATTTAGTTAAGCATCCTTACAAAATATGCATTTAATGCTTTCTGAAGTATTTAAACATGAGACTAAAAAGTTACATTAAGTTCAGTTCAGTTCAGTTCAGTTTGCTCAGTCATGTCCAACTCTTTGCGACCCCATGAACCGCAGCACACCAGGCCTCCCTGTCCATCACCAATTCCCGGAGTTTACTCAAACTCATGCCCATAGAGTCGGTGATGACATCGAACCATCTCATCCTCTGTCATCCCCTTCTCCTCCTGCCCCCAACCCCTCCCAACATCAAGGTCTTTTCCAATGAGTCAACTATTCGCATGAGGTGGCCAAAGTACAGGAGTTTCAGCTTCAGCATCAGTCCTTCCAATGAACACACAGGACTGATCTTTAGGATGGACTGGTTGGATCTCCTTGCAGTCCAAGGGACTCTCAAGAGTCTTCTCCAACACCACAGTTCAAAAGCATCAAATTTTCAGCACTCAGCTTTCCTCCCAGTCCAACTCTCACATCCACACATGAATATTGGAAAAATCATAGCCTTGACCAGATGGACCTTTGTTGGCAAAGTAATGTCTCTGCTTTTTAATATGCTATCTAGGTTGTTCATAACTTTCCTTCTGCTTTTTAATACACTATCTAGGTTGGTCATAACTTTCCTTCCAAGGAGTAATCATCTTTTAATTTCATGGCTGCTATCACCATCTGCAGTGATTTTGGAGCCCCCCAAAAATAAAGTCTGACACTGTTTCCACTGTTTCCCCGTCTATTTTCCATGAAGTGATGGGACCAGATGCCATGATCTTAGTTTTCTGAATGTTGAGCTTTAAGCCAACTTTTTCACTCTCCTCTTTCACCTTCATCAAGAGGCTTTTTTAGTTCATCTTCACTTTCTGCCATAAGGGTGGTGTCTTCTGAATATATGAGGTCATTGATATTTCCCCTGGCAATCTTGATTCCAGCTTGTGCTTCTTCCAGCCCAGCATTTCTCATGATGTACTCTGCATATAAGTTAAATAAGCAGGGTGACAATATACAGCCTTGATGTACTCCTTTTCCTATTTGGAACCAGTCTGTTGGTCCATGTCCAGTTCTAACTGTTGCTTCCTGACCTGTGTACAGGTTTCTCAAGAGACAGGTCAGGTGGTCTGGTATTCCCATCTCTTTCATAAAAAGTTGCATTAGAGATAATAATATAAGCCCTCATTTTTCTGCTGAAGAAATTTCATGCCAGAGAGGAAAAGGGTCTTGCTTGGAGCCATGAGACTCAGGGAAAAGTCAGAAAGTTATAAAAAGAGTCACACTTGACACGCTTTCTGCTGCACCCATTGCTGTCTACTTTTGTAGGTGACATGCTCCTTCCTTAATCTTTGCCTTATGTGACCTAGATTATACTTCCCATCAAGAGAGGTGTCAGCTGTTTATTCTTCATGCCAGGCCCCCCAGGACCCATCATCCTTTCCCTTGTGAAAAGTATCAAGAAGTCCAAATCAAATGACTCATTTTTTATAAACATGACCTGAAGAAACAATCATGCTCATTTATCTGGTCATCATAAGTGAAAATTTGTGATCTTGACTAACAAAGATTCATAGAATTTATGGACAAGTGTCTGTTTTTGTCCCCAGTGCATATGGACTCTCACAGCCACCTTGAACCTTGCTAGTATGAAGAAAATATTATCAATAATGGGAACTTGCCATCCCAGAAAACATCTCATTCCAGGTTTTCCTACTCTGTAAATGTTAGAGATTTATTTAGATTAAGTAAATGTATTTTTATGCAATTTTATGTGAATTGGTCCTTTATCTTCCCTTTTAAAACAAAGAAAAGGAAAAGCACATATTTGTTTTCTGACTAATAGTCTTTATTTCCTTTTCTACCTGATCATCTTCATTTCTTTAACTATGGAATCTAAGTTCTCTATGAATAGGACTACTTTGATTTGCATCATCATTTTCCCCCAGCTCCTAATTTAGTGCTAGAATATAGTAGGTGGTCAATAGTTATTTTCAAATAGATGAAACAATTTTACTGGTCTTCACTAAGTCTTTTCTTCTGCAAACTAAGTATTTCCAACTTCTAAGTGATTCTTCAACTGACATAATCTGAGAGAGCCTCTCACCCTAATCATTCTCTGCATTTTTCAGTATGTCAACTATCACATAAACTATCAGGTCAGTGAAAATCAGTATTCCCTGTGTACTGTAAACATGCACAACATCAGTTAAGGCCATATTGCACTCAAAGAAGAACTAACTAACTTTTCTCAATTTTCAGGTCATTCAGATTGTGTTTTTATTTAGCTAAATCTGTGGGTCTTTTTCATACAAACTGCCTGAAATTATTTCGGTTGCTTAATCACATTGCCAGAGTTACCACTCTTTGTAATATGTAAACATCCTTAGGAGATTTAATACATTAAGCAAGCCTCTCAATCACGCACAGCTTGTGATCAATTTCCTCCATTAAGTCTAATTATCTCATAACCTCTAGCTGAGAACAGCATGCTAAAGGAATGGGAGTTTTCAGAGATGGGGTAGATGATTTTGTAACTTGTGGCACAGTTCAGAGAGTGAAGTCTGAGTGCAGGCCCATTGAGGGTAGATATTAGGTAGGTATTATGATTCAGAAAAGGCAGAGGAACCAGAGATCAAATTGCCAACATCTGTTGAATCACAAAAAAGAAAGGGAATTCTAGAAAAATATCTACTTCTGCTTCATTGACTATGCTAAAAATTTTAACTGTATGGATCATAAAAAACTTGGAAATTCTTTAAGAGATGCAAACACCAGACAATCTTACCTGCCTCCTGAAAAACCCATATTCAGGTTAAGATCCAACAGTTAGAACCAGACATGGAACAAAGGACTGGTTCAAAACCAGGAAAGGAGTATATGTCAAGGCTGTGTATTGTCACCCTGCTTATTTAACTTCTATATAGAGTACATCATGCAGAATACCAGATTGGATAAAACTAAAGCAGGAATCAAGATTACCATGAGAAATATCAATAACTTCAGATAAGCAGATGACACCACCCTTATGGCAGAAAATGAAAAGCAACTAAAGAGCCTCTCAATGAAGGTGAAAAAGGAGAGTGAAAAAGCTGACTTAAAACTAAACATTCATAAAACTAAGATCATGGCATGTAGTCCCATATCGTCATTGCAAACATAGGGGAAAAATGGAAATAGTGACAGACCTTATTTCCTTGGGCTTCAAAATCACTGTGGATGGTGACTACAGCCATAAAATTAAAAGACACTTTTTTGCTCCTTGGAAGAAAAGCTATGACAAACTTAGGCAGCATATTAAAAAGCAGAGACTACTTTGCAAAGGTCTGTATAGTCAAAGCTATCATTTTTCCAGTAGTCATTTATGGATATGAGAGTTGGACCATAAAGAAGGCTGAGTGCTTAAGAATTGATGCTTTCAAACTGTAGCATTGGAGAAGACTCTTGAGAGTCACTTGGACAGCAAAGAGCTTAAACCAGTCAATACTAAAGGAAATCAACCCTGACTATTCACTGGAAGGACTGGTGCTGAAACTGAAGCTCCAATACTTTGGCCACATGATACAAAGAGGTAACTCATTAGAAAAGACCCTGATGGTGAGAAAGATTGAAGGCAGGAGGAGAAGGGGATGACAAAGGATGAGATGATTGGAAGGCATGACCAACTGAGTGAACATGAGTTTGATCAAATTCTGGGAGATGGTGAAGGACAGGGGAACCTGGCATACTGCAGTCCATAGAGTTGCAAAGAGTCAGACATGACTGAGCAATTGAACAAAAATAAAAGAAATGCATTCCCATTTATTTATCTTTACTTTATTTCCCCCTTGCTTGAGGAGACATGTCCAGAAATACTACATCAAACTAAAAAGCTTCTGATCACCAAAGGAAATCTTCAACAAACCAGAAAGATATCCTCCCAAATGGAAGAAGATACTTGCAAATCATATATGATTATATATCCAAAATATATAAAGAACTCATAGACTCCAACAACAACAGAAATTAAACAACTGTAATTTCAAACTGGCAGAGGAGCTGAATAAACATTTTTGCAAAAAAGACATTCAGATGACCAAGAAGCACAAGAAAAAATACTCAGCATCATTAGTTAGAGAAAAATGCAAGTCAAACCATAATGAAATATCACCTTATGTGATATCAGTTTATATATCACCTTATGCTTTTCAGAATGTCTATCATTAAAAAAATAATAATAAATAACAAGTTCTGTTCAGAATGTGGAGAAAATGGAGCTCTCATATATTGTGGTGGGAATGTAAACTGGTGCAGCCACTATGGAAAGTAGTATGCAGCTTTTAAAAAATGAAGAACAAAACAGCTTTCAAAAAAATGAAGAACAGAACCACTATATGATCCAGTAATTACACTCCTGGGTATTTATCTGGAAAAAAAAAAAAAAAAAAAAACCTCCCCACTAGCTAGAAAAGATATATGCACCACTCTATTCATTGCAGCATTATACACAATAGCCAAGGTATTGAGACAACATAAATGTCCATTAACAGATGAAAGGGTAAAGAAGATGTGGTAACTGCATACAATGGAATAGTACCCAGCCATTAGAAAGATGAAACCTTGCCATTTGCAATAACATGAATGAATCTTGAGGGTATTTCGGTAAGTGAGATAAGTCAGACAAAGGAAGGCAAATACAGTTAGATTACACTCTTATGTGAAAACAAAAATAAACAAAATAAATGAATAAAACAAACTAAGCAAAAAAGAGACATGTAGAACAAGATAATACAGTAGGACTGCCAGAACAAGGGAGGTCACAGGTGAGGACAAAATGGGTAAATGAATCAAGTATATGGTGACAAATGGAAACCATATTTTTGGTGGTGAGCATGCTGTAGTTTATACAGAAGTAGAAACAGTGTTACGTGCATGAAATTTGTAATTTTATAAGTCAACAATACCTCAATAAAAATTATCTGAAAGTGGAGAAGGAAGAAGGCCAGCATAGGTAGGGCTCAAGCACAGCAAAGACATTTGGAACATACTGGAACAAATGTTCTCCTTATTCATGTTTTTTTAGCATCTATAATTTAGTACATTTTCATAAGGAGTCTGTATGGATCAAGCTCTCTGATAGCCTACCATTGCACAGGGGAATGGGAAAATGTGATTCTACAGTCATAAAATTTTAGCCTACTAAGGTAGAAAGATAAGAAATAGGTTAAAAAGGATACAGTTAGTAATTATGTTGGGCTTCCGGGTAAAATAGAATGCAGTGATAGAATGTCATCCAGAAAGTTGCCTTTCTTATCAACATAAGGACCAAGAGGGGACACTCCAAAAAGATGATGACCAGAGATACATAGATGAAAGATGAAGGGATATAGATATAAGTATATAACAGCTAAATAAGTCAGGGTGAATAATGGTTATGACAATAACATTTTGCTGTACTATGCTCAGTCACTTCAGTCATGCCTGACTCTTTGTGACTCCATAGACTGTACCCCACCAGGCTCCTCTGTCCAAGGAGGATTCTCCAGGCAAGAATACTGGAGTGGGTTGCCATGCCCTCCTCCAGGGGATCTTCCCAACCCAGGAATTGAACCTGCATCTCCTCCAAATCAGAAAGGCATTGCCTACACTAGTTCAGAGCAACTTCTTCACAGATTCTTCTGCCTGGACACAATGTGTCTCTTTGAAGTGTGTGCTGTTCTGTGGAAGAACTGATAATCAACCCAACTAATTGCAGTAAAGCCGTATAAGCTGCTGCACACACACCCATTTTCTGCCTTGGTGCCTATTTTATGATCTCATTTCAATGTATCTTTAGAGAAACTGGATTGTCCTTCTCTTCTTTATTAAGCACTCAATGTAAGTAGCACCACGTCAGTACTCCAGTCAGTCAGATGGTGGCCTATTTGGTCTCTTTGCCATCTGTCTCCCAAAACTTTGCCTGAGCAACACCTAAAATATATTCCATAGGTCACAAGTTGGGCTGGTTCAAACTATGCATAAATATGTCTCTTCCCAGCTCCGAAAGACACACCCACATTCATGTTCCTCTGAGACTCCAAAAATTATTTATCTGGGCTCCCACACTTTTAGATTCAAATGAACTTCAAAGTGCTGTCTAAATTCAACCTGATGTGAACATATTGATGTTCTAATTCATGGTCAATACTCAACAAAGAACTGTGAAGTAATGAAAAGCTAGTAACAAAACAATGTGAAAAATTAATGACTCAGTGAGAGGCATGCTAAAGTGTTGGAGATGAAGCACACTGATTTCTGCAACTTATTTCTCAATGTATCACAAAAAATAAGGTGAAACAATGGATGATGGAAGGACAGACTGAGGGGATATGTACATGATAAAGTGAATATAGCAAAATTTTAACTGTAGGGTCAAGGTATGTGCGTGACTATTCACACTGTGAAATACCTCTCAGTTCAGTTCAGTTCAGTTCAGTCACTCAGTCGTGTCCATCTCTTTGCGACCCCATAAATTGCAATTCACCAGGCCTCCCTGTCCATCACCAACTCCCGGAGTCTACACAAACCCATGTTCATCGAGTTGGTGATGCCATCCAGCCATCTCATCCTCTGTCATCCCTTTCTCCTTCTGCCCCCAATCCCTGCCAGCATCAGAGTCTTTTCAAATGAGTCAGCTCTTCGCATCAGGTGGCCAAAGTATTGGAGCTTCAGCTTCCATATCAGTCCTTCCAATGAACACCCAGGACTGATCTCCTTTAGGATGGATGGGTTGGATATCCTTGCAGTCCAAGGGACTCTCAAGAGTCTTCTCCAACACAACAGTTCAAAAGCATCAATTCTTCCGCACTCAGCTTTCTTCACCATCCAACTCTCACATCCATACATGAATACTGGAAAAACCATAGCCTTGACTAAACGGATCTTTGTTGGCAAAGTAATGTTTCTGCTTTTAAATATGCTATCCAGGTTGGTCATAACTTTCCTTCCGAGGAGTAAGTACCTTTTAATTTCGGGGCTGCAGTCACCATCTGCAGTGATTTTGGAGACCCCTCAAAATAAAGTCTGACACTGTTTCCACTGTTTCCCCATCTATTTTCCATGAAGTGATGGGACCAGATGCCATGATCTTAGTTTTCTGAATGCTGAGCTTTAAGCCAACTTTTTCACTCTCCTCCTTCACTTTCATCAAGAGGCTTTTTAGCTCCTCTTCATTTTCTGCCATAAGGGTGATGTCATCTTCATATTTGAGGTTATTGATATTTCTCCCAGAAATCTTGATTCCCGCTTGTGCTTCTTCCAGCCCAGCGTTTCTCATTATGTACTCTGCATATGTTAAACAGGCAGGCTGACAATATACAGCCTTGACATACTCCTTTCCCTATTTGGAACCAGTCTGTTGGTCCATGTCCAGTTCTAACTGTTGCTTCCTGACCTGCATACAGGTTTCTCAAGACACAGGTCAGATGGTCTGGTTTTCCCATCTCTTTAAGAATTTTCCACAGTTTATTGTGATCCACACAGTCAAAGGCTTTGGCATAGTCAATAAATCAGAAATAGATGTATTTCTGTAACTCTCTTGTCCTGAAAGATGATGCTCTGAAAGTGCTATACTCAATATGCCATCAAATTTGGAAAACTCAGCATTGGCCACAGGACTGGAAAAGGTCAGTTTTCATTCCTATCCCAAAGAAAGGAAATGCCAAAGAATGCTCGAACTACCGCACAATTGCATGCATCTCACACGCTAGTAAAGTAATGCTCAAAATTCTCCAATCCAGGCCTCAGCAATACATGAACTGTGAACTTCCAGATGTTCAATCTGGTTTTAGAAGAGGCAGAGGAACCAGAGATCAAATTGCCAACATCCACTGGATTATAGAAAGAGCAAGAGAATTCCATAAATACCTCTATTTTGTGTTTAAATTTTTGACAATAAAATATTGGGGGGAAAGTAGTTGATAACTGTACCTGAATCTTACCACTCATGTATGAATTTAAATACTCACATGTGAAACAATTACTATACTGGGAGGCATGATTGGAGAGTTTTGGATTTCAAAGAGAAATCAACATGGATCGATATATAATTAAGGAAGACCACTTAAGACTTGAAGGTATAGGATTTTAAAAGATTAGGTGGGAGAGGGAGAGCATTCCAAGGGGATAACAGCAGGAGTGAACATGTGTTGGATCAAGCAGAAATCAAGGCTTCAGGAGAAAAAGACAACTTGGCCTGATGTCAGATGGATTTGGATACAAATGGCAAAGCTAGAATATGGCAGGTAACAAAGGGTAGAAAAGCATGTGGTCTCTTCTCTTAAAGGGTCAATAATATACAGGCTCAATAAGAGAAAATAAAAACATATTTATGAACAAAACAATCAGAAAATCTTATAGACATTTACAAATAAACTTATCAAGATGAACACAAACACTTAAACAAATGCTACAGACCCTATAGGTAATCATTACTTTAATGACACAAATAATTGGATGAAAAAAGTTTAAGACCACCTCCATCAGCATGATTTTATTGTATTAGAGAAATCAAGTGTCAGGTCTGTACTGGGCCTTCCACGTCCTCCCTCTCCCAAGACAAAGGATTCCAGCAATTCCCCATTTCCTGGACCAACTCAAGTGGAGTGTAGGGGACCTAGGAAAGTGCATTCCAGCCTTTCACCCAAGCATAGAGAACTGGAGGGCCAAAGTCACAATGGAAAAAACCAGAATGTAATGAAAAGGTACAGGGTAAATCAAGAATTGAAATGAAATCTGAAGAACCAGGCTCAGAGAGCATTTACACTAGGGCATCTTCCAGGGATCCAGGTCAGCCTCTTCAGGATGCAATGTCAATGAATTTCAACAGTTTGAGATTTAAATCCCAAAAGTAAGGGACTTCCTTGTCAGTCCAGTGGTAAGGAATCTGTGCTTCTACTACAGGGGATACAGGTTGCATCTCTGGTCAGGGAACTAAGATCCTACATTCCACATGGTGCATCCAAAAATTAAATAAATAAATAAACATCAAAATAAAGAGTGCATCTGAGAATAGCAACTTGTGTTTCTTCTTACTCCTTGGCCAAAGTAGGGTGGTCACCTTAATGAGAGTTCCACCAAGACAATTCAGTGAGAACATAGAGTTTCTCCTAGGATATGACTTGACCCCCAGAGATGCACATGAAAAGGGAGTAATGGTAATATCTACCCCCATAGGATTGGGCAAGGACCAGCTGTAATAAACACAGTAAAAAGGAGCTCATATAATGCTTGCTAAGTGACAAACACTGTGCTAAATATTTCACAAATATTAGGCAATCTAATCCTTATAATGACTCTTTGAGCTTTCTGTGACTAACTTGGAAGCTCGTATTTTAAAATTTAGCTCAAAATTGACAAGAAGCAATTTTTGTTCTGTCAGGCATTTTTCTGCCTGGACCCTAAATGCTCTTCAAGGGCATTTATTTATTTATTTATTATTACTTATTTACTTATTTATTTATTATTATTTAGCTGGAGGCTGATTACTTTACATTGCAATGGATAACACATCTGACTACGGATCAGAAGATTCAAGGCCATCTTTTTTAAAAAAGTTTTCACTTGAAAATATGAGCTTCGTCTTCCTAGTTCTCATTTTTGTAGAGATTCTACCTCATTTGTACTTCATATGTCTACTACATATTGATATAATCAATTTTTGTGTGTTTTTTTTTTATAGTGTCATTCCCATCTGCTCCTCTCTCCTTGCCTAAAGACCATCCTTACTAACAACCTCTGACCTCTGTTAATATCACTTCCCTAATAATATGTTATAATATCATTGCTGCTACTAAGTCGCTTCAGTCGCGTCCGACTCTCTGCGACCCCATAGGCGGCAGCCCTCCAGGCTCCTCAGTCCCTGGGGTTCTTTAGGCAAGAATACCATAGTGGGTTGCCATTTCCTTCTCCAATGCATGCAAGCATGCTAAGTTGCTTCAGTCGTGTCTGACTCTGTGCGACCCTATGGACAGCAGCCCTCTAGGCTCCTCTGTCCACAGGATTCTCCAGGCAAGAATACTGGAGTGGGTTGCCATTTCCTCCTCCTCATAATATCATTATCACAATGTTATCTTCTTTATTTGCTTAATGACAAACTTTAGAATTAGAGGTATGCCATCAACCCACTTCTGGACACATACCTAAACAAAACTAATTAGAAAGGATGCACGCACCCCAATGTCCATAGCATTTACAACAACCAAGACATGAAAGCACCCTATATGTCCAATGGCACATGAATGGATAAAGAAGACATGAGATATATATATATATGTATAAAAATATATATATGCACACACACACACATACACACACAATGGAATATTGCTAATCCACCAAAAGAATGAAATAGCGTCATTGAAGTAACAGATTGTCATAGTATGTCAAAGTCAGACAAATACCATATGAAACCTTTTATGTATGGAATCTAGGGAAAAAGATACAAATGAACTCATTTATAAGACAGAAACACACTCACAGGCATAGAAAGCAAACATACAGTTACCAAAGGAAAAAGAGGGAGAGGGATAAACTAGTTGTTTTGGATTAATAGACACATATTACTTTATATAAAATATTAATCACCAAATAATAAGGTCCTATTGAATGGTACAGGGAACTATATTCAATATCTCACAGTAACCTATAATTTAAAAGACTGAAAAGGTGGCTCAGATGGTAAAGTTTCTGTCTGCCTGCAAGGCAGGAGACCCTGGTTCAATCCCTGGGTTAGGAGGATGCCTTGGAGAAGGAAATGGCAACCCACTCCAGTACTCTTGCCTGGAAAATTCCATAGGCGGAGGAGCCTGGTAGGCTATACAGTCCATGGGGTCACAAAGAGTTGGACTTGACTGAGCTACTTCACTTTCACATATATATATATATATATATATATATTTATGTATATATATGAATCACTTTGTTGTACACCAGAAACTAACTGAATATTGTAAATCAACTATAATTTTCTAAATTAGAGTATGAATTGCAGAAAGTCATTTACCTGAGAAAACAGGTGCTGATTTTAGTGTTTGGTTAATTTCAAATATGTAATAAGAAGAAGGAACAAAAGTCATTGTGTGCAATGCCCTCAGTGCCAGAGTTGATGTATCAGAGGCACCCGCCTTGTATCTTCCTGAATATCCATGGTCTACTATGAGAATAAAGAAAATTTCCAAGGACTGGCAATCTAAACCTAGCCTCCACCCTGAAGCTTCTAAAATGAATAGAAAATGTGAGGAGTCACTAAAATCATGATCTTCTGACAAATTGTACCTCATTTCTAGGAGGTTGTAAATACAGAAGCAATTTTTTAAGCAAAGAAAAAATACGATTAAAAATAAAAATCTATACCATAATCAAATGCAAATATCAGTGTGTGACATGCTGGCTTGATTTTATACATTAATTTTATAAGGAGAAAAGGCAGGGCCTACAATTCAGTCCTTCCTTGTTTTTAAAAAAGTTTGTGCAGCTTTTAAAATATATTATTCTCCTAAAAGGGGGCTTCTCTCCTTCAGTAAAAAAAAAAAAAAAAAAAAAAAAAAGGACATAAATTCTGCTATTTTTCTGTTTGCAAGGAGAGAATAATATTTGAGCCCCCTTCAACTCAAGTTACTACCTCAGAATTAAATTTATATGTAGAGAAGAGTAAGCACTAATTAATGTGTGTCCTCTCTGCTGGATGGTCATGTAGAGTACTACTTTCTCTCTCCATGAGAATCCAAGTGGATGAATGGATGTAGATCACTGAGGGAAGATGACAGATGATAGATAGATAGATAGACAGACAGATAGATAGATAGATAGATAGATAGATAGATAGACAGACAGACAGACAGACAGACAGACAGATAGATAGATAGATAGATAGATAGATAGATAGATAGATAGATAGATAGATAGATAGACAGACAGACAGACAGATAGATAGATAGATAGATAGATAGATAGATAGATAGATAGATAGATAGATAGATAGATAGGTTAAGATACATAGGTGATATGATAGCTATTTTTAAAAGTAATGGGATATTAAACCACATTTTAAAAATCTTCCTTCCCTTAGATTGCTTTTGTACTTCAACTCTGAAGTCTAACCTTTCATATTTTCACTGTTACCTCTGAACAGATACAGAAGTCAAGGTCTGTATCCAACCTAAGGGAGAAAAGTCCTCTATTATATTTAAAATCTTAAAGATATATTACATGTAAGCATAATAGTAAATATATATTTAATAAGTAATTGTAACTTGTTTTACCCAAACAAAAACTTAGTTACTCTCAGGGAAAACAGGAAAAGAAATCTGAAAATAATTCTAAAACATTTATCTTCACCTTTTACAAGTTTTCCTAAAGCAAGTTTTGCATTGATAAAAAGTAAAGATTTGGCAGTTTTCATTATTAGATGGAGGCTTTATTAGTAAAACTTGACTCGACAGTTTTTAGTCCATTTTTAAATCTTTCAAATATCTGTGGACAAAGGATCCTCACAAGATTACCATCAGTTGATGGGCTGAAAGTGGTTGTTGCCCCTGTGCACCCCCTGTAAACACACAGACGGAGGAGGAAGGGCAGGAAGTCTCTTCCACTGGATTCAGTTCAGATCAGTTCAGGCTTTCAGTCGCATCCGACTCTTTGCGTTCCCATGAACTGCAGCAGGCCAGGCCTCCCTGTCAGTCACCAACTCCCAGAGCTTACTGAAACTCACGTCCATTGAGTCGGTGATGCCATCCAACCATCTCATTCTCTGTCATTCCCTTCTACTCCCTCCTTTAATCTTTCCCTGCATCAGGGCCTTTTCCAATGAGTTGGTTCTTCACATCAGGATGCCAAAATATTGGAGTTTCATCTTTGGATCAGTGCTTCCAATGGACATTCAGGACTGATTTTCTTTAGGATGGACTGGTTGGATCTCCTTGCAGTCCAAGGGACTTTCAAGAGTCTTCTCCAACATCACAGCTCAAAAGCATCAATTCTTTGGTGCTCAGCTTTCTTTATAGTCCAACTCTCACATCCATACACAACTACTGGAAAAACCATAGCCTAGACTATACAGACCTTTGTCTGTATAGTAATATCTCTGCTTTTTAATATGCCGACTAGTTTGTTCATAGCTTTTCTTCCAAGGAACAAGCATCTTTTAATATCATGTCTGCATTCACCACCTGCAGTGACTTTTGAGCCCAAGAAAATAAAGTCTCTCACTGTTTCGATTGTTTCCCCACCTACTTGCCATGAAGTGATGGGACCAGATGCCATGATCTTAGTTTTCTGAATGTTGAGTTTTAAGCCAACTCTTTCACTCTCCTCATTCACTTTTATCAAGAGGCTCTTTAATTCTTCTTCACTTTCTGCCATAAGAGTGGTGTCATCTGCATATCTGAAGTTATTGATATTCTCCCAGCAATCTTGATTCCAGTTTGTGCTTCATCTAGCCCAGAATTTTGCATGATGTACTTTGTATATAAGTTAAATAAGCAGGGTGACAATATACAGCCTTGACATACTCCTTTCCTGATTTGGAACCAATCTGTTGTTTCATGTCCAGTTCTAACTTTTGCTTCTTGACCTGCATACAGATTTCTCAGGAGGCAGGTTAGGTGGTCTGTTTTTTCTGATCTCTTTAAGAATTTTCCACAATTTTTTGTGATTCACACTGTCAAAGGCCTTGGTGTAGTCAATAAAGCAGAAGTAGATATTTTCTGGAACTCTCTTGCATTTTTGATGATCCAGCAGATTTGGGCAATTTGAAATCTTGATCTGCCTTTACTAAATCCAGCCTGAACATCTGGTTCATTTTCATGGTTCATGTGCTATTGAAGCCCAGCTTGGAGAATTTTGAGCATTACTTTGCTAGTGTGTAAGATGAGTGCAATTGTGTGGTAGTTCGAGCACTCTTTGTCATTGCCTTTCTTTGAGATGGGAATGAAAACTGACCTTTTCTAGTCCTGTGCCCATTGATGAGTTTTGCAGATTTGCTGGTATATTGAGTGCAACACTCACAGCATTATCTTTTAGAATTTAAAATAGCTCAACTGGAATTCCATCACTTCCACTAGCTTTGCTCATAGTGATGCTTCCTAAGGTCCACCTGACTTCACATTCCAGGATATCCGGCTCTAGGTGAGTGGGAGTGATCACACCTTTGTGATCATCTAGGTCATGAAGATCTTTTCTGTACAGTTCTTCTGTGCATGTTTTTAAGAAATCTAAATTTAATCCCAGCCACTTTATTTCACATTTTAATGGGCTATATTGGTCATCCTGATTATAACTCTTCTATTTGGTCTAAAGTGTTCACGTCTGCCTTTTACCTTCTTGCTCACTTGGGAGCTAAATCAACAAAACAACTTGGTAGAGTAAACCACATGTTCACTCCATGGGGTTCTATCACGTTTCTCAAGTAAGAAATAATTTAAAATAATTTGTCATGAAGATCTTTTCTGTACAGTTCTTCTGTGCATGTTTTTAAGAAATCTAAATTCAATCCCAGCCACTTTATTTCACATCTTAATGAGCTATATTGGTCATCCTGATTATAACTCTTCTATTTGGTCTAAAGTGTTCACTTCTGCCTTTTACCTTCTTGGTCACTTGGGAGCTAAATCAACAAAACAACTTGGTAGAGTAAACCACATGTTCACTCCATGGGGTTCTATCAAGTTTCTCAAGTAAGAAATAATTTAAAATAATCTATATCAACAATAAAAAAGGAAAAGTTAGCTCTCTCTTTTTTTTTTTTCCCCTAAATGGAACAAAAAAAATGTTAAGTACTCTAAGAGATGTATGGTGAATGTCGAAGACCAAAAAACTGATACATTTGCACAGCTACATTAAGTAACAAATGGAGCTGCAAAGAATTATTCAGCTGAAATTCAAGTGGAGTTGAGCAATACCAGGGTACAGCCCTCACCTAACACAAGCCCTTTACATTATAAGCAAACTTATATTCCACTTGAAGAGCCCCCCAAATCTCTACCCAGATGACCATAGCTTTCATCACATTTCTGACCAGAAAGCCTTTGATCTGAATCATCTTGAAGTAATACTGGCAGGCAGAAAGTCAATAATAGAAAAACTTTAGTAAATCTAAATGTGAACAAAAGCAAATCAATCAAAATCACTTTTGACCAAATCACCAAAATTCTCTGCTGATCAGTGGGAACATTTTGAAGCATACTAGAAGCAATAATGAGGCTTCCCTGGTGGTTCAGTTATAAAGAATCCACCTGCCAAAGCAGGAGGCCTGAGTTCAATTCCTAGGTCAGGAAGATCCCCTGAAGAAGGAATTGGCAGCCCACTCCAGTATTCTTGCCTGGGAAAGCCCATGGACAGAGGAATCTAGTGAACTATAGTCCACGGGTCACAAGAGTCAAACATAATTCATGACTCAACAACAACAAGGAGCCATAATGACAGCATAGATGGAAAATAGGAAAGATGCACTTTTCAACCAGTATTGCAAAAAAGCAAGCAATATGTTGGCTGAAAAGATCCCTGAAAGTACTTGGAGGTTTTTGTTGTTTGTATGTTTGTTTTGAAAAGATTTAGGAGTATGAAATACTTTTGTGGAAGAAGATTATATAAATAAAACTAACTAAACCTGTCCCTCAGTAGCTTAATTAATGAACTCGCTTCTCAGGCCCAGGGGCTGCAGGGCCAGTTCCTAATAAGAAGATTTTTGTGTATACCTAGAAGACAAAATAATGGTGATCAATAAATTTTCCTTGTAATTTCGCCCTTTACAATATAAGGGGAATATTACTAGTGGGATATTAAAGCAATACTTTTTATTTATACTTTAAATGCTTTTCATTCATCCACATTCAATTCTGAGGTGTCTTGCCCAGTGAAAAAGAGGACATTTGCTGTCTTAAGCAAAGAGGTTGTTAAATAGCTCTGATCTACAACTAACATTTTTTCTTTTCTTTTCTTTTTTTTTTTTAAGGAAAGTAGTCTTGGAGGAGAGAGGTTGCAAATTTCTAAACCTCTTCAGATTCTATTAACACTGAAGAGTCAGGCCTATCAGAATAAATCTTAGATATTTACAGTATGCCTAAAGTAGGAAGAATTCAAGACCTGGAAGGAAGAAAAAGACCATGGCTTCCACACTGCCATTGTCCTTGTTGTTTAGTCAACAAGTCATGTCCAACTCTGTGAACCCATGAATTGCAGCACACCAGACCACCTGGTCCCTCACAATTTCTCGGAGGTTGCAAGTTCACGTCCATTGAATTAGGGTATTTTTCAAAAAGTTGGCTCTTCACATCAGGTGGCCAAAATATTGGAGCTTCAGCTTCAGCATCAGTGCTTCCAATAAATATTCAGGTTTGATTTCCTTTAGGATTGACTGGTTTGATCTCCTTGCTGTCCAAGGTACTCTCAAGAGACTTCTCCAACACCACAGTTTGAAAACATTAATTCTTTGGCACTCTGCCTTCTTTATGGTACAATTCTCACATCTGTATGTGACACTGGAAAAACCATTGCCTAGATTATACAAACTTTTGTCAGCAATGTATTATCCCTGCTTTTTAATATGCTGTCCATGTTGGGCTTCCCTGATAACTCAATATGCTGCCTAGATTAGTCATAATTTTTCTAGATTAGACATATCATCTATTAATCATACACACAAAGAACAAGTGTCTTAATTTTATGGCTACAATCATCATCTGCAGTGACTGGGCAGAGAAGCCCAAGAATATTGGAGTGTGTAATTTATCTCTTATCTAGGGAATCTTCCTGGCCCAGGAATCAAACTGGGGTCTCCTTCATTGCAGGCATATTCCTTACCAGCTGAGCTACCAGGTTTTTCACTCTCCTCAAGAGGGTTTTTCACCATCACCAAGAGACTCTTTAATTTCCCTTCACTTTCTGCCATTAAAGTGGTATCATCTGCATATGTGAGGTTGTTGATATTTCTCCAAGCAATCTTGATTCCAATTTGTAACTCATCCAGCCTGGCATTTCGCATGATGTGTTCTGCCTATAAATTACATTAACAGAGTGATGATATACAGCCTTAACATGCTCCTTTCTCAATTTTGAACCAGTCAGTTGTGCCATTAAGTTTTTAACTGTTGCTTCTGGACCCACAGGTTCCTCAGGAGATGGTAAGATGATCTGTTACTCCCTTCTCTTTAAGAGTTTTCCACACTTTGTTATGATCCACTAAAATGCTTTAGCATAGTCAATGAAACAAAGGTAGATTTTTTTGGGGGGGGTGGGAATTTCCTTGTTTTTTCTATGATCCAACGAATGTTACCAATGTGATCTCTGATTTCTCTTCCTTTTCTAAACCCAACTTGTACATCTGGAAGTTCTCAGTTTATGTTATGCTGAGAACTAACTTGAAGGATTTTGAGCATAACCTTACTAGCATGAGAGATTAGTGAAATTGTCTGGTAGTTGAATAGTCTTTAGTACTCCCCTTCTTGGGAATTGGGATGAAGATTCACCTTTTCCAATCCTGTGGCCATGGTTGAGTTTTCCAAATTTGCTGATTCATTGAGTGAAGCACTTTAATAGCACCATCTTTTGGGATTTTAAATAGCTCTGTTGAAATTTCATTACCTCCACTAGCTTTATTGGCAGCAGTGCCTCCTAAGACACATTTGACTTCACAGTCCAGAATGTCTGGCTCTGGGTGAGTGACCACACCATCATGGTTATCTGGATCATTAAGGTCTCTTTTGTACAGTTCTTTTGTGTATTCTTGTCATCTCTTCTTGATCTTTTCTGCTTCTATTAGATCTTTACCATTTCAATCATTTATTGTATCCATCTTTGGATGAAATTGTCCTTTGATACTTCTGATTTTCTTGAAGAGATCTTAGTCTTTCCCCTTGTTTTCCTCTATTTATTTGCATTATTCATTAAAGAAAGCCTTCTTATCTCTCCTTACTATTCCCTGGAACTTTGCATTCTGTTGGGTATTCTTTTCCCTTTCTCCCTTATCTCCTTTTATCAGGTATTTGTAAAACCTGCTTAGACAAATACATTGCTTTCTTGCATTTCTTTTTCTTTGGAACGGTTTTGTTCACTGCCTCTTGTACAATATTATGAGTCTTTGTCCATAGTTCTTCAGTCACTCTGTTTACTAGTTCTAATCCCTTGAATCTTATGTGGACATAATAATAAAGTTTGGAATAGAATGATGAAATTATTGCCAAGGTCTTCTGCTTCCCTACATCTTTAGAGACTTATCCATAACTTGAGGAAGAAAAAGAAATGGAACTGTAGGACCATTCAGAGAGGATGAGGAGTTCAATGTTAATGGGTATATATTTATGACAGAGACTCTAGGCACCCAGGAGAACCCCAAATTTGAACTCCATATCAGATGCAACATGGTGCAGGTGGGATGGGGCAGAGGTGATGGTGAAAGATGGCTGACAAAGTGAGCAGAAAGCAGTAGTCCTGATTACTGATGACATGTGTGTAGCCTACAAGTATCTAGATATTCCCACGCCCCTCAGGAAGGCACTCAGTGAATATCTTTCCTATATTTATGATCATTTCCAAGCACCTTCACATGGAATACTGAGTCCTGTGGTGGTACATTTTGTATTATCCATTAAGCCCCCACCAATTACACTTTTACTGGCAATATCAATTTCTCCAACACTAAATGTTTTCAATCTTTTTAGGTAGCTAAATTATTAGGTGGAAATGCTATTTTATCATTATTTTTCAAAAATTTTATTCAGCACTTGGGTCATAAGCGTTTCTCAAGCCAACTTTTGAAAACATTTCATGTAACTCAAGAGACCAAGATGGAAACTTTGGATTTTTTCTCCTCCCATGAATGCACTGGATATAATAGCAACATGTAGAGCAATTCCCTCTGAGAGAAACCCAGACATTGGATAAGCAACTCTTACACATTGGGCAAATGAGAAAACAGATCAAAACAAGTAAGAGAAGCTGAGAAACTCCCTCTTCATAAACCTCATGGTATCATAAAATTGGGGGAAGAAAAAAAAACAGCTAACTTTCAGCTTCTCACTAAGAAGCAAAGCATTTTTTGTCACACACCTAATTTGTCAACTTCTAAGACTCCCACCAAAGATGGACTCCCAAGATACCTAGATCTGAAAGCCAATGGGGCAAGAGAAATAAGCCTCACAAGGCTACTAAAAATAGGAGTTCTTATTGGGCATGTGAGCACTTTTGCTTGGAAAAAATGCCCCCCCAAAAAAATAATAGCTGAAAATTTTCTAACCTGGGGAAATAAATATACATCCAGATAAAGGAAGCACAAAAAAGAATCTATAAGACCCACATGGAAGCACACTGTAATTAAATTGTCAAAGATTAAAGGCAAGAAATAGAGTAAATAAAGAAACAATAGAATGAGAAACACTACAAATATCTTCAAGAAAATTAAAGATACCAAGGGAACATTTCATGCAAAGATAGGCACAATAAAGACAGAAATGGTAAAGACCTAACAGAAGCAGAAGATATTAATAATAAGAAGCAAGAATACACAGAAGAACTGTATAAAAAAGATCTTCTTGACCCGGATAACCACGATGGCATGATCACTCGACCAGACACAGACATCTTGGAATGTAAAGTCAAGTGGGCCTTAGGAAGTATAGCTGTGAACAAAACTAGTGGAGGTGATGGAATCCCAGTTGAACTATTTCAAATCCTAAAAGATTATGCTGTGAAAGTGCTGCACTCAATATGACAGCAAATTTGGAAAATGCAGCAAACGGCCACAGTACTGGAGAAGGTCAGTTTTCATTCCTATCCCAAAGATGGGAAATCGCAAAGAATGTTCAAACTACCGCACAACTGCACTCATCTCACACGCTAGTAAAGTAAAGCTCAAAATTCTCCAAGCCAGGCTTCAACACTGCATGATCAGTGAACTTCCTAATGTTCAAGCTGGATTTAGAAAAGGCAGAGGAACCAGAGATCATATTGCCAACATCTGTTGGATCATAGAAAAAGCAACAGAGTTCCAGAAAAACATCTACCTCTGCTTTATTGACTATGCCAAAGCCTTTGACTGTGTGGATCACAACAAACTGTGAAAAATTCTTAAAGAGATGGGAATAACAGACCACTTTACCTAACTCCTGAGATATCTGTATGAAGTTCAAGAAACAAAAGTTAGAACCGAAATGGAACAACAAACTGGTTCCAAATTGCGACAGAAGTACATCAAGGGTGTATACTGTCACCTTGCTTACTTAATCTATATGCAGAGGACATCATGTGAAATACCAGGCTGGATGAAGCAAAACTGGACTCAAGATTGCTGGGAGAAATATCAATAACCTCAGATATACAGACTACACTACTCTTATGGCAGATAGTGAAGAGGAACCGAAGAGCCACTTGATGAAAGTGAAAGAGGAGAGTGAAAATGCCTCCTTCAAACTCAACATTCAAAAAGCTAAGATCATGGCATCTGGTCCCATCACTTCATGGCAAATAGATGGAAAAACAATGGAAACAGTGATAGACTTGATTTTCTTGGGCTCCAAAATCACTGCAGATGTTGACTTCAGCCATGAAATTGAAAGACAATTTCTCCTTGGAAGAAAACCTATGACCAACCTAGATACCATAAGAGACATTACTTTGCTGACAAAAAGCAGAGACATTACTTTGCTGACAAAAGTCCATCAAGTCAGAGCAATGGATTTTTCATGTATGGATGTGAGAGTTGGACTGTAAAGAAAGTTGAGTGCTGGAGAATTGATGCTTTTGAACTGTGGTGTTGGAGAAGACTCTTGAGAGTCCCTTGGACTGCAAGGAGATCAAACCACTCAATTCCAAAGGAAACCAATCCTGAATATTCATTGAAGGATTGATGCTGAAGCTTAAGCTCCAACACTTTGGCCACAAGATGTGAAGAACTGACTCATTGGAAAAGGTCCTGATGCTGGGAAAGATTGAAGGCAGAAGGAGAAGGGGATGGCAAAGGGTGCGATGGTTGGAGGGCATCATCAACTCGATAGACTTGAGTTTGAATAGGCTCTGGGTGTTGGTGATGGACAGGGAAGCCTGGAATGTTGCAGTCCATTGGGTCACAAAGAGTTGTACATGACTGAGTGATTGAAGTGACTAACTGAAAGGCAAAGAGAATCTTGAAACTGTAAGAGAAAAACAGCTTTTTACATACAAGCGATGCCCTGTAAGATTATAAGCAGTTTTCTCAGCTGAAATTATGCATAAAGAAGGGAGTGGCATTATACATGCAAAGTTCTGAAAGAATACAACTATCAACCAAGAATTTTCTACCTAGTGAAACTGTCCTTCAAAACTGAAGGCGAGATTTAAAATTTTCCTAATAAAAAATAGCTAAAGGAATTTGTCACTCTTAGACGAATTTTATAAGAGATGTTAAATGAAGTTCTTCCAGCTGAAATGGAAGAATGATAGCTAACAACTTGAAAACATATGACAGCATAAACTCATTGGTTAAGGTAAATATGTAGTTAAATCTATTAATATAATACTCTAATATTGCAAAAGTGATGGATTGATCACTTATAACTCTAATATAAATATTAAAATATTGCAAATTACAAAATTTTGTTAATTAAAAACATATAAGAATATGAAAATCATGACACCAAGAACATAAAATGTTGGATAGTTAGTTATTTCAATCACTCAGTCATGTCTGAATCTTTGCAAGCCCATGGACTGCAACATGCCTTTCTTCACTAGCCATCACCACTTCTGGAGCTTGCTCAAATTCATATCCAACAAGTCAGTGAGGCCATAAAGCAATCTCATCCTCTTTCATACCCATTTTTTCCTGCCTTCAATCTTGCCCAGCATCAGGGTCTTTTCCAGTGAGTTGGTTCTTCGCATTAGGGGGGGCCAAAGTATTGGAGCTTCAGCTTCAGCATCAGACCTTTCAATGAATATTCAGGGTTGATTTCCTTTAGGATTGAATGGCTTCATCTTCCTGTACAAGGGACTCTCAAGAGTCTTTTACAACACTACATTTCAAAAACATCAATTCTTCAGTGCTCAGATTTCTTTATTGTCCAAACATCATATCTATACATGACTACTGGAAAAACCATAGCTTTGACTATATGAACCTTTGTCAGCAAAGTGATGTTTCTGTTTTTTAATATACTATATAGGTTGGTCATAGCTTTTCTTCCACAAGGCAAGCATCTTTTAATTTTATGGCTGCAGTCACCCTCTGCAGTGATTGTGGAGCCTGAAAAAGTAAAGTCTGCCTCTGTTTCCACTGTTCCTCATCTATTTTCCATAAAGTGATTGGACCTCATGAAATGATGTTCATTTCTTGAATGTTGAACTTTAAGGAGGTTTTTCACTCTCCTCTTTCATTTCACCAAGAGATTTTTTAGTTGTTCTTCACTTTCTGCCATAAGGGTGGTGTCATCTGCATATCTGAGGTTATTGATATTTCTCCCAGTAATCTTGGTTACAGCTTGTGCTTCATCCAGCCTGGAATTTCACATGATGTACACTGCATACAAGTTAAATAAGCAAGGTGACAGTATACACCCTTAATGTACTTATTTTCCAATTTGAAACCAGTCCGCATTTCATGTCCAATTCTAACTGACCTGCATACAGATTTCTCAGAAGGCAGATATTCCCATCACTTTAAGAATTTTCCAGTTTGTTGTTATCTGCAAAGTCAAAGGCTTTAGCATAGTAAATGAAGCAGATGTAGATGTTTTTCCTGGAATTCTCTTCCTTTTTCTATGATCCAACGGATGTGAGTAATCTGACCTCTGGTTCCTCTCCCTTTTCTAAATCTAACTTGAACATCTGGAAGTTCTCACTTCAAATGCTGTTGAAGTCTAGCTTGGGGAATTTTGAGCATTGCTTTGTCAGTTTATGAGATGAATATAATTATGTGGTAGTTTGAATAGTTTTTGGCCTTTCCTTTCTTTGAGATGGGAGTGAAAACTGACCTTCTCCAGTCCTGTGGCCACTTTTGAGTTTTCCAAATTTGTTGGCATATTGAGCACAACACATTCACAGCATCAGCTCTTAGAGTTTGAAATAGCTCAGCTGAAATTCCATCACCTACACTAGCTTTGCTCATAGTGATGTTTTCTAGGGCCAACTTGACTTTGGACTCCAGGATGTCTGGCCCTAGGTGAATGAGCACACCATTGTGGTTATTTGGGTTATTAAGATCTTTTTTGTATAGTTTTTCTGAGTATTCTTGCCACCTCTTCTTAATCTCTTCTTCTTCTATTAGGTACATGTCATTTCTGTCCTTTATTGTGTCCATCTTTTCATAAAATGTTCCCTTGGTATCTCTAATTTTCTTGAAGAGATCTCTAGTCTTTCCCATTCTATTGTTCTCCTCTATTACTTTTGCATTGATCACTGAGGAAGAATTTCTTATCTCTCCTTGCTCTCTTTGCTATTCAAATGGGTATATTTTTCCTTTTCTCCTTTGCCTTTCATTTCTCTTCTTTTCAGCTATTTGTAAGATCTCCTTAGACAACCCTTTTGCCTTTTTGTATTTCTTTTTCTTTTTGATGATTTTGATCATGGCCTTCCCTGGTGACTCAGAGGTTAAAGAGTCTTCCTGCAATGCGGGAGGCCTGGGTTTGATCCCTGGGTCGGGAAGATCCCCTGAAGAAGGAAATGGCAACCCACTCCAGTAGTCTTGCCTGGAGAATCCCATAGAGGGAGGAGCCTGGTGGGCTACAGACCACCGGGTCGCGAGGAGTCGGACACGGCTGAGTGACTTTACTTTACTTCACTTCCTCTACAATGTTACAAACCTCCATCCAAAGTTCTTCAGGCACTCTATCAGATCTAGTCACTTGAATCTGTTTGTCACTTCCACTGCATAATCATAAGAAATTTGATTTAGGTCATACCTGAATGGTCTAGTGATTTTCCCTACTTTCCTCAGTTTAAGTCTGAATTTGGAAATAAGGAGTTCAAGATCTGATCCACAGTCAGCTCTCGGTCTTGCTTTTGCTGACTGTATATTTTCTCCACCTTTGACTGCAAAAATATAATCAATCTGATTTCTGTATTGACCATCTGGTGATGTCCATGTATAGAATCATCTCTTGTGCTGTTGAAAGGGGGTGTTTGCTATGACCAGTGCATTCTCTTTGCAAAACTCTGTTAGCCTTTTCCCTGTTTCCATTTGTACTCAAGGCCAAACTTGCCTATTACTCCAGGTGTCTCTTGACTTCCCACTTTTGCATTCCAGTACCTGATGATGAAAAGGACACCTTTTCTTGGTGTTAGTTCTAAAAGATCCTATAGGTCTTCATAGAACCATTCAATTTCAGCTTATTTGGCATTAGTGGTTGGGGTATAGATTTGGATTGCTGTGATATTGAATGGTTTGCCTTGGAAAGGAACAGAGACCATTCTGTTCTTTTCAGATTTTCCCAAATAGTGCATTTAGGACTCTTATGTTGACATGAGGGCTATGCCATTTCTTCTAAGGGCTTCTTGCCCTTAGCAGTAGATATAATGATCATCTGAATTAAATTCACCCATTCCAGTCCATTTTAGTTCACTGATTCCTAAAATGTCAATGTTCACTCTTGCTATCTCCTTTTTAACCACTTCATGGTTTAACCAATTCATGGACCTAACATTCCAGGTTTCTATGCAATATTGTTTCTTACAGCATGAGACTTTACTTCCATCACTAGTCACATCCACAACTCAGGATTGTTTTTGCTTTGGCTCAGCATCTTCATTCTTTCTTGGGCTATTTCTCCACTCTTCTCCAGTAGCATATTGGGCACCTGCTGACCTGGGTAGTTCATTTTCGGTGTCTTATCTTTTTGCCTTTTCATACTGTTCATGGGGTTTTCAAGGCAAGAATATTGAAGTGTTTTGCCATTCCCTTCTCCAGTGCACCAGGTTTTGTCAGACCTCTCTATCATGACCCATTCATATTGGGTGGTCCTATATGTCATGGCTTGTAATTTCATTGATTTAGACAAGGTTGTGCTCAATGTGGTAAGTTTAGTTAAATTTCTGTGATTGTGGTTTTCATTCTGTCTGCCCTCAGATGGATAAGCATAGGATCTTTGTAGAAGCTTCCTGATGGGAGTGACTAGCTGTGGGGGAGTCTGGATCTTGCTCTGATTGGTGTGGACATACTCAGTAAATTGTTAATCCAATTTTCTATTGATGGTTGGGTTGCGTTCCCTCCCTATAGTTTGACCTGAGGCCAAACTATGGTAGGGGTAATGATGGCAATGTCAACTCCCTTCAAAAGGATTTATGCCTGCTCATCTTGGCTCCCAGGACTATTGTATTCAGTGCCTCTGACTCCCCAGCAGGCCACAGTTGACCCATGCCTTCACTGGAGACTCTTTGACACGCTCTGGCAAGTCTGGCTCAGTCTCTTGTGGGGTCACTGCTCCTTTCTCCTGGGTCCTGGGTGCAAACGAGATTTTGTTTGTGCCCTCCAAGAGTCTGTTTCCCCATTCCTGTGGAAATTCTGTAATCACATCCCTTTGGCCTTCAACATCAAATTCCCTGGGTGTTCTCAGTCCCTTTGCCAGATCCCCAGGTTGGGAAACCTGTTGTCGGCCCTAGAGCCTTCACAACAGTGTGAGAACGTCTGGTATAATTGTTCTCCAGAACATGGGTCATATGTTGGTGGCTCTATGGTAGGCCTAGTGGCAACATCCTCCAAGAGGTCTTAAGCCATACAGTGCTCCTCCCAGGTCTTTTGCATCCAGAGCCCCTGTCCCTGCAGCAGGCCACTGCTGACCTGTGCCTCCACAGGGGACACTCAAACATTCAAAGGCAGGTCCCTGTGTCCTATTGTGCACAAGGTTTTGCTTGAGCCCTCCAAGAGTCTCTGGTGGGTGTGGGCTTTGATTATAAACGTGATTTTTTTTCCCCTCCTATTGTCTTGTTGGGACTTTTTCTTTGCCCTTGTATGTGGGGTATCATTTTTGGTGGAATCCAACTTTCTCCTGTAGATGGTTGTTCAGTGGTTAGTTGCAATTTACTTTTATTTTCAATTTATTTTTATTAGTTGGAGGCTAATTATTTTACAATATTGTAGTGGGTTTTGTCATACATTGACATGAATCAGCCATGGATTTACATGTATTCCCCATCCCAGTCCCCCCTCCCACCTCCATCTCCACCCGATCCCTCTGGGTCTTCCCAGTGCACCAGGCCCGAGCACTTGTCTCATGCATCCAACCTGGGCTGATGATCTGTTATATGCAAAATAGAAAAAGAGACACAGATGTACAGAACAGACTTTTGGACTCTGTGGGAGACGGCGATGGTGGGATGTTTCAAGAGAACAGCATTGAAACATGTATATTATCTAGGGTGAAACAGATCATCAGCCCAGGTTAGTTGCAATTTTCAAGTTCTTGCAGGAGAAATTGAGTGCACCTCCTTCTACTCTGCCATCTTTTTTCTTCAGATGTGGGGGAAAGTGTAAAATTGTAGAACTTCTGTGAGTATCCGAAGTTAAGTTGTTACTTTTTAAATAGGCTGTTGTAACTGTAAGCTCTTTTATGTAAGCCACATGGTAAACACATTTGGCAAAAAAAAAAAAAAAAAGTTCACAGATACACAATGGACTTTTTGAAGGAATCAAAATATACCATGACACAAGATCATTAAATCAAAAATTAAGACAATAAGGAAAGAAAAAAGAAACTACAAAACAATGAGAAAACAATTATCAAAATATCCATATTCTATACCAATCAATTAATTATTTTAAATGTAAATGGACTGAATTTTCTAACCAAAAGAAAGAGTGACACAATGTGTAACATAAAACAAGACCCAATTATTCACTGCCTATTATAGACTCCCTTCAGCATTAAAAACATAAATAGACTGAAAACGAAGGATGAAAAAAATATTTTATGCAGCTGTAAGACAAAAGAAAGCAGAGGTAACTATGCTTATAACAGACAACTTTAAATTTAAGCCAAAAAGTATAGCAATATACAGAAAAGGTCATTATTCAATAATGATAAATGTGTCAATTCATCAAGAAGATATAATAATTATAAATATGTATACACTCATTATTGCAATATCTTAATAATTAAATAATTATTATTAGATATAAAGGGAGAAATAGCAACAACAATTGTAGGCAACTTCAACAACTTGTTTTCAGAAACAGATGACACAGACAAAACGTTATGTGGAAAAAATTTAATGTGGAAACAACAGACTTAAATTGAACATTATATCAGATGAACCTAACAGATATACACAGAACATCTATTCAATAGCAGCAGAAACACATTTTTCTCAAACATACATGGAATATTCACCAAGATATATAATGTGTTGGCTACAAAACAAATCTTAATAAATTTAATCAAGATGGAAATCAATCTTTTCTGAGAGTTTTAATATGCACTGGAAATCAATTAACAGAAGAAAACTGGAAATTTTGTAAACACCAATAGGTTAAACAACATGATCAAAAAAGAAATCAAAAGAAAAATCAAATCATATATTGAGAAAAATGCAAATGGGAACACAACATAACAAATTTGTGAGATGCAGCAAAAGCAGCTCTAAAAGAGAATTATACCAATTGTACTTATACCAATAAGTGCTACAATAAAAAAAAACCTCAAATGAGCAACCTAACATTATACCTCAAAATGTAAGAAAAAGAAGAACAAGCTAAGCCCAAAAATTAGTAGAAGGAAGGAAATAGAAAAGATTAGCTAGAGGGGAAAGTGAAAGAGATGACTCAAACAAAGTCAAAACAAAAATATCAGAGAGAAGAGAATTTATGATTGATATCACAGAAATACAAAGTATCATAAAAGCCTACTATGGAAAACAGGTTAGATAACCAAGAACAGATAAATTCCTAGAAACATACAATCTATCACAATTTAATCATAAAAAAATAGAAAGACTGAACAGATCAATTATTAGTGGGCGTATTGAATTACTGATAAAAAGTTCCAAAGAAAAATACAGGATCAGATGGCTTCACTGGTAAATTCTACCAATAATTTAAAGAAAAAATTAATAACAATTCTTCTCCAAATTTTTCAAAAAATAGAAGAAAACGGTATGATTCCAAATCACTTTACAGGGCCAAAATTATCCATCCTGATGCTAAAACCAGACAATGTGATGTTAGTTACTGAGCTGTGTCTGAGTCCTTGAAAACCCATGGACTGTAGCCTACCAGGCTCTTCAGTCCTTGGAATTTTCCAGGCAAGAATACCGGGGTGGATTGCCATTTCCTCCTCCATGGGATCTTCCTGATCCATGGATTGAACCTGTGTCTCTCGCACTGCAGGCAGATTCTTTACCATCTGTACAACCAGGGAACCAGAGAAGGAAAGTACATTTTAAAAAGTCACAGGTCAATATCTCTGATAAGCATAAATACAAAAATATTCAACAAAATATTATCAAACTAAATTTAATTGCACATTAAAAGGATTATACACTATGACAAGTGGGTTTTATTCCAGTGATGCAAGGATGATTAGACATCTATAGATTATGAAATGTAACAATCCTGATCATCTCATTAGATCCAAAAAAATTGTTTGAAAAAGGACTTTTGATTTCCAAAGTCTTTCCATGATAAAAACATAAACCAACTGGGTATAGGATAAGATCACAGATAAAATCACAGGCAATGGTGGAAAGGAGCACTGACCTGAGGCATTGAGGCCATTTAGTGTTTTATATTTTGACCTAGGTTATCTGCTTCTGTATCTCTTTCCTGCCCTCTGGCTTGTCCCTTTCAGTGTCTTCTCTCTCTTTTCCTCTTGTTCATGTCTTCTGTTTTTGTTTGTTTGCTTGTTTTTTTTTTTTTTTTAATTTCCTTGGAGCACAGTTGCCTAATCAAGACGTTGCCTTTTAGTTTAGTGTCAATGAAGAGCTGTGACTGCATGTTTCCCAGCTGAAATTTTCAGAGTGAGTGCTCAGACAGTATTTACGGTTTATGGTGGTAAAAATGGTGAGAGAGCTGGTCTTTCCACATTCTTGGAAAAGAAGCTCATTCTCCCCACCTCCTCACCAGTTCATATTCATAATGATAAGAAGGTCTCTCATGGGAACACTATTATTGATCACATAAGAGTGAAGATTTGAGATAAACTGGATCCAAAATATTTGGATATTGTGTTTCTCAATGGTCATCAAGAGAGAGTGGAGAGTGAATGGCATAAAGGGCTTGAGAGAACCTGTGGGCATAATGTCTGTGGCTCATCCATGACTGGTCCAAAGCAGTGGTGCTTTGTCCAGGAGTCAGACAAAATAAGGGAAGAAGGTCTTGCAAGGACAGCACCCTTGCACAAGTACTTTTGCTCACCCCTTCCTAAGCTTATTTCTAATTAGGATGCAGTCTTCAAGGACACAGACTTAGCAGTGGAGTTTGAAGGGAGTTTTACAGGTGGCTAAATGTCATCTGGGAAAGCTAGTCACCAGTTGGAGTTCTATGACCATGTTTCTCCTGGTTTAGGCCCTAACTTTCTAGGGTGTTGCCTTAGATCAAGAACAGGAAAAATAGCTAGCCCTTCATTCATTAGTGTCTGCCTTTGGAACATGAGATGGGTATTTGCTGAACTCTCTAGGACCCTCAATGCCCTAAAGGCAAGTGACCACATGCAGGTCTCTTCCCCTCATCCTGTCTTTCATCCAGCACTTGGGGAGATTGGTGTTACCTAGGAAGGAAGAATATGGATAAAACATATATGAGAGGGAGACAGATAGTTCTTTTTGTCCCTTCTTATTTTCCACTGCTAAAATTGTAATATTTATAACGGTTAAAAATTATTCTGAGGGTGGCGATGAGTGTTTAATACACAAAGTCATTGTAAAAAGAAAGCTTTACCTTTAAGATGAGGGAAAAGACAGATTCCCACTCTAACTACTTTTATTCAACATAATATTGGAAGTCCTAGACAAAGAAATTAGGCCAGAAAAAGGAATAAAATACATCTAAGTTGGGGAGTAGGGGAAGATGTAAAACTGTCTTTACTTGCAGATGGCATGATATTATACAGAGAAAACTATAAAAATTCCACCAAAAAACTCTGAAAAATAGCCAAAGAATTCAATAAAGTTGAAGTAGGAAAGATCAACATACAAAAAATCAGTTGCATTTCTATACACTAACAATGAAATATCAAAAAGCTATTCTATAGCATCTAAAGAATAAAATATCTAAGAATAAATTTAAACTAGGAGATAAAATATTTGTTCACTGAAAACTATTAAAAAAATGACTAAAGAAGTTGAAGAAAACACAAATAAATGAAAAGATATCCTATGTTCATGGATTGGAACAATCAATATTGTTAAAATGGCCATACTAACCAATGGAATCTACAGATTCAATGCAACCAAAACCCCAATAACATTTTTCAAAGAAATAGAAAGAAAAAAAAAAAAAAAAACACTAAAATTTTCGTGCAATCACAAAAGACCCAAAGTAGCCAAAGGAATCTTGAGAAAGAAGAGCCAAGCTAGAGGAATCACACTTTCCGGTTTCAAACTATATAACAAAGCTGATAATCAAAGCAGTATGGCACTGGCCAAAAAAAAAAAACAGCAATATAGAGGGTGGTCCCAAGATGGCAGAGGTATAGGATGGGGAGACAACTTTCTCCCCCAAAAATTCATCAAAAGATGATTTGAATGTTTATCAACACCCACAGAACAACTTCTGAATTCTGGTGGACACCAGACACCCAGAAAGGCAGCCCAGTCTCTTTGAAAGGAGGTAGGACAAAATATAAAGAACAAAAACTGAGACAAAAGATTTAGGGATGGAGATCCATCCTGGGAAGGAGTCGAAAAGGAGAAGTCTCTACACAGTAGGAAACCCTCTCACAGGCATGCCTGTGGTGAGTTTTGGAATCTCCCAGGGCAACATAACTGGAAAGAAAAAAAAAAAATTCACAGAATATGCAACTAATTGCAGCAGTGGCCCAGATGCCTCTGTTCTCTACCAGCAAGTGGGGGTTGGGCAGGAAGGCACAGGCTGCATCATCGGCCCTTAGGGTAAGGACTGGGCCTGAATGCCCTGAGGACAATCTGAGGGAGCTATTGTGAGATAGCAACCCAAATCTTGGGATCACCGGAGAGGCAATAAATAAATAAATAAATAAAAAGAACCTTTCCCAGGAAAGGCTGGATCCCCACACACAAAAGGCTCTATTGAGTAAATACCAAAGGAGAGCAAGCCCACTGCATATAGGACCCTCCTTCCCTGAAGGCAGAAAGGCAGGCAAGCAACATCCAGAGCCAGAAGGCAAGGGGCTGTTGCAATCTCCACAGACACCACATCTTCCACCAAACTGTGAGCAGGTTCCCACGTACTAAACTTATCTTCCTGGAATCCTGCATGGTTGACATCTGCCAGGAGAGTCACAGCCTGAGATCAGCTCCTCAGAGGAGACACACGGCACACCTGGGACTACGCTCTCACATCACATCCTGGAAACCGAGCCTCTGAGACTGGGCAGGTGAATAAGATGCATGACCCACCTGGGACAGTGCACTCGCCAAGCATCTGGTAGCCTGAGCTCCTCAGACTTGAAAAAGGCCCCAAATGCACAGCCCATCCTAGTCTGTGCCGTTGCACTTTACCCGAGAGCTTAGACCTCAGAAGTGCATGAAATGCGGGCCCACTGGTGTCAGTGACCTGGCAGAGCACCCTGGGGACTGAGCAGGGTAGGCCCGCAGAGCACACGTGGCCTTGTGCTGTGGCAGATCCGGTGTGGCCCATCCCCTGCAAGCACTCCCCACACATGCCAACAGTCTTTGCAAGCAGTGTCCCTCCCACAACACCCTGAAGAAGCAAGCCTAGATAAGTGGCCATGTTTGCCCCCTTGTGTCAAGGTAGAAATCAGACACTGAAGAGTCTTGCAATCAGAAGAAACCAAAATAAACAAAGAAAGGGGAACTGCTCTGGAAGTAACAGGTGCAACAGATTAAAACCCTGCATTTAATACAGGAGACATTTGAAGGGAACCTATAGACCTTGAAAACAAGTACAAGATGGAACAAAGGACTATCTAACAGTGAACTGACTCCACACTGCCCACAACAGCTCCAGAGAAATTCCTAGACATATTTTTAGTATTATCACATTTTAATTTTGTTTAACTTTAGTTCTTTATTATCCCTTTAACTTTCATTTCTATACTGTACTATTATCTTCCCCCCCCAAAAAAAAGCTACTTAAAAAACATTCCATGTATATTTTTAATCATTATAATTGATTATGTTTTGCATTTTTATATTGTATTTTTTGAGAGTTTAACATCTATTCTTGGTTTCTAATCTTTGCTTTTTTGATATTTGTTATCAATTTTGTACCTCTAAAATTCTAATCTTCACCATCCATTTTCACTTAGGGATTTGATTACCAGCTTGATTGCTCCCTCCCCTTTTGACCCTCTCTTTTCTCCTCCAGGTCACCTCTATCTCTTTCCTCCTTCTTCTCTTCTCTACATAACTCTGTGAATCTCTGGGTGTCCCAGGCTGTGGAGAACACTTAGGGATTAGACTACAGGGTAGATTGCTCTCTTCTCACTTGACTCCCCCTTTTTTCCTCCTGGTCACCTCTGTCTCCCTCCTCCCTCTTCTCTTCTCTATATAACTCTGTGAATCTCTCTGGGTGTTCCTGGATGTGTAGAATTGTTTCACCAATAAACCTAGGGGTTTTATCTTCTATGCTGTATGGATGGAGAAGTATTGAGGCTACTGTAAGAGAAGAACCAAAAGCCAGAGGCAGAAGGCTTAATTCAAAACTTTAGAACATCAGAGAACTCCAGAATCCAGGGAACCTTAACAGACAAGAGCTCACCCAAAACTCTCCACACCTACACTGAAACCAAGCTCCACCCAAAAGCCAACAAGATCCAGTGATAGACATACCATGATAATTCTCCAGCAAAACAGGAATACAACACTGTACATTAAAAGACGGGCTGCCCAAAGTCATGCTAAAATAATGCTAAACACATAGATATTCCAAAACTCATTACTGAACTCTTCATCGCACTCCAGACAGAAGAAATTGAGTTCCACCCACCAGAACATAGATGCAAGCTCCCCCAACTGGGAAACCTTGACAAGACATTTGCCAATCCCATGCATAGGGAATAAACTCCACAATTAAAAGGAATCACAAACTTCCACCTTGCAGAAAAGGCACCCCAAACACAACAATCTAAACAAAATGAAAAGGCAGAGAAATATTCAGCAGGTGAAGAGCATGATAAAAACCCACCATGCCAAAAAAAGGAGGAGGATATAGCGAGTCTACATGAAAAAGAAATCAGAATAATGATAGTAAAGATGATCCAAAATCTTGAAAAGAAAATGGAGCTGCAAATAAATAGACTAGAGACAAGAATTGAGAAGATGCAAGAAATGTTTAACAGGACTTAGAAAAACTAAATAAGAATCAATCAATATGAATAATGCAATAGCTGAGATAAAAAGCACCCTGTAGGGAACCAACAGTAGAATGACTGAGGCAGAAGAGAAGATAAGTGAGGTGGAAGATAGAATGGTCAAAATAAATGAAGCAGAGAAGAAAAAAGAAACAAGAATTAAAAGAAATGAGGACAACCTCAGAGACCTCTGGGACAATGTAAAATGCTCTAACATTCAAATTATAGGTGTATGAGAAGAAAAAGACAAAAAGAAAGGGCATGAGAAAATACTTGAGATAATAATTGAAAACTTCCCTAATATGGGCAAGAAAATAGCCACCCAAGTCCGAGAAATGCAGGGAGTCCCAAACAGGATAAACCCAAGGCAAAACACCCCAAGAAACATATTAATCAAACTAACAAAGATCAAAGACAAAGAGTAAATATTGAAAGCAGCAAGGGAAAAAACAACAAATAATACACAAGGGGATCCCCATAAGGATAACAGCTGATCTTTCAATAGAAACTCTTCAGGCCAGAAGGGAATGGCAGGACATAGTTAAAGTGATGAAAGATAAAAACCTATAATCAAAATTACTCTACCCAGCAAGGATTTCGTTCAGATATGAAGGAGAATCAAAAGCTTTACAGACAAGAAAAAGTAAAAGAATTCAGGACCACCAAACCAGCTCTTCCACAAATGCTGAAAGTTCTTCTTTAGTCAGGAAACGCAGTAAAAGTTTATAAAAATAAACTCAAAGCAGCAAAGTAAATGGTGAGCTTATCAATAATTACCTTAAATGTAAATGGGTTACATGCTCCAACCAAAAGACAAAGACTGCCCAAATGGGTACAAAAACAAGACCACTATGTATGCTGTCTACAAGAGACCGTCCTCAAACCTAGGGACAAATACAGACTAAAAGTGAAGGGCTGGAAAAAGAATTTCATGAAAAAAGGGGACTAATAGAAAGCAGGAGTAGCAATACCCATCAGATAAAATAGACTTTGAAATAACGACTGTGATAAGAGACAAAGAAGGGCACTACATAATGATCAAAGGATCAATCCAAGAAGAAGATATAACAATTACAAATATATATGCACCCAACATAGGAAAAACTTCAATAAGTAAGGCAAATGCTATCAAGTATGAAAGGAGAAATTAACAGTAACACACTAATAGTGTGGGACCTTAATACCCCACTCACAAGTATGGATAGATCAACCAAACAGGAAATTAGCAAGGAAAAACAAGTTCTAAATGATACAGTGGACCAGTTAGACCTAATTGATATCTATAGGGCATTTCACCCAAAAGCAACAGAATTCACCTTTTTCTGAAGTGCACACAGAACATTCTCCAAGATAGATCACATCCTGGGCCATAAATCTACCCTGGTAATTTCAAAAAAGCTGAAATCATTTCAAGCATCTCTTCCAATCTCAATGCGGTAAGATTAGCTGTCAACTACAGGAAAAAAAATTAAAAATACAAACACATGGGGGTTAAACAATGCACTTCTGAATAACCAAAAGATCATGGAAGAAATAAAAAAGGAAATCAAAATATGTATACAAACAAATGAAAATGAAAACACGACAACCCAAAACCTATTGAATTCACTAAAAGCAGTGCTAAGAGGGAGGTTCATAGCAATACAAGCATACCTCAAGACACAACACAAACATCAAATAAACAACATAACTTTACATCTAAGGCACCAAGATAAAGAAGAAAAGAACCCCAAAGTTAGAAGGACAGAAATAAAATGAAATAAATGAAATAAAAGAAATAAATGAAAATGAAACAAAAGAGACTATAGCAAAAATCAACAAAACTAAAAGCTGCTCCTTTGAGAAGATAAATTAAATAGACAAACTTCTGGAAGCCAGACTTTCATGCTTCCCTGGTAGCTCAGATGGTAAAGCATCTGCCTACAATGCAGGAGACCCTGATTCAATCCCTGGGTTGGGGCTATACCCTGGAGAAGGAAAAGGCAACCCACTCCAGTACCCTTGCCTGGAAAATCCCAAGGACAGAGGACCCTGGTAGGCTACAGTCCAAGGGGTCACAAAGAGTTGGACACAACTGAGTGACTTTGCTTTCACTTTCTTCTTTTTTTTCCATTTATTTTTATTAGTTGGAGGCTAATTACTTTACAACATTGCAGTGGTTTTTGTCATACATTGAAATCAATTAGCCATGGATTTACAAGTATTCCCCATCCCTGTCCCCCCTCCCACATCCCTCTCCACCCAATCCCTCTGGGTCTTCCCAGTGCACCAGGCCCGAGCACTTGTCTCATGCATCCAACCTGGGCTGGTGACCTGTTTCACCCTAGATAATATACATGTTTCGATGCTGTTCTCTTGAAACACCCCACCCTCGCCTTCTCCCACAGAGTCCACAAGTCTGTTCTATACATCTGAGTCTCTTTTTCTGTTTTGCATATAGGGTTATCGTTACCATCTTTCTAAATTCCATATATATGTGTTAGTATACTGTATTGGTCTTTATCGTTCTGGCTTACTTCGCTCTGTATAATGGGCTCCAGTTTCATCCATCTCATTAGAACTGATTCAAATGAATTCTTTTTAATGGCTGAGTAATATTCCATGGTGTATATGTACCACAGCTTCCTTATCCATTCGTCTGCTGATGGGCATCTAGGTTGCTTCCATGTCCTGACTATTATAAACAGTGCTGTGATGAACACTGGGCTGCACGTGTCTCTTTCAGATCTGGTTTCCTCAGTATGTATACCCAGAAGTGGGATTGCTGGGTCATATGGCAGTTCTGTTTCCAGCTTTTTAAGAAATCTCCACACTGTTGTCCACAGTGGCTGTACTAATTTGCATTCCCACCAACAGTGTAAGAGGGTTCCCCTTTCTCCACACCCTCTCCAGCATTTATTGCTTGTAGACTTTTGGATAGCAGCCATCCTGACTGGAGTGTAATGGTACCTCATTGTGGTTTTGATTTGCATTTCTCTGATAATGAGTGATGTTGAGCATCTTTTCATGTGTTTTTGTGCCATCTGTATGTCTTTCTTGGAGAAATGTCTGTTTAGTTCTTTGGCCCATTTTTTGATTGGGTCATTTATTTTTCTGGAGTTGAGCTGGAGGAGTTGCCTGTATATTTTTGAGATTAATCCTTTATCTGTTGCTTCGTTTGCTATTATTTTCTCCCAATCTGAGAGCTGTCTTTTCACCTTGCTTATAGTTTCCTTTGTTGTGCAAAAGCTTTTAAGTTTCATTAGGTCCCATTTGTTTATTTTTGCTTTTGTTTCTAAAATTGTGGGTTGTGGGTCATAGAGGATCCTGCTGTGATTTACGTCGGAGAGTGTTTTGCCTATGTTCTCCTCTAGGAGTTTTATAGTTTCTGGTCTTACATTTAGATCTTTAATCCATTTTGAGTTTATTTTTGTGTATGGTGTTAGAAAGTGTTCTAGTTTCATTCTCTTACAGGTGGTTGACCAGTTTTCCCAGCACCACTTGTTAAAGAGGTTGTCTTTTTTCCATTGGATATCCTTGCCTCCTTTGTCGAAGATAAGGTGACCATAGGTTCGTGGATTTATCTCTGGGCTTTCTATTCTGTTCCATTGATCTATATTTCTGTCTTTGTGCCAGTACCATACTGTCTTGATGACTGTGGCTTTGTAGTATAGTCTGAAGTCAGGCAGATTGATTCCTCCAGTTCCATTCTTCTTTCTTAAGGTTACATTGGCTACTCGAGGTTTTTTGTATTTCCATACAAATTGTGAAATTATTTGTTCTAGTTCTGTGAAAAATACCGTTGGTAATTTGATAGGGATTGCATTGAATCTATAGATTACTTTGGGTAGTATAGCCATTTTGACAATATTGATTCTTCCAATCCATGAACACGGTATATTTCTCCATCTCTTTGTGTCCTCTTTGATTTCTTTCATCAGTGTTTTATAGTTTTCTATGTATAGGTCTTTTGTTTCTTTAGGTAGATATACTCCTAAGTATTTTATTCTTTTTGTTACAATGGTGAATGGTATTGTTTCCTTAATTTCTCTTTCTGTTTTCTCATTGTTAGTGTATAGGAATGCAAGAGATTTCTGTGTGTTAATTTTATATCCTGCAACTTTACTGTATTCCTTAATTAGCTCTAGTAATTTCCTGGTAGAGTCTTTAGGGTTTTCTATGTAGAGGATCATGTCATCTGCAAACAGAGAGAGTTTCACTTCTTCTTTTCCTATCTGGATTCCTTTTACTTCTTTTTCTACCCTGATTGCTGTGGCCAACACTTCCAAAACTATGTTGAATAGTAGTGGTGAGAGTGGGCACCCTTGTCTTGTTCCTGATTTCAGGGGAAATGCTTTCAATTTTTCACCATTGAGGGTGATGCTTGCTGTGGGTTTGTCATATATAGCTTTTATTATGTTGAGGTATGTTCCTTCTATTCCTGCTTTCTGGAGAGTTTTAATCATAAATGGATGTTGAATTTTGTCAACGGCTTTTTCTGCATCTATTGAGATAGTCATATGGTTTTTATCTTTCAATTTGTTAATGTGGTGTATTACATTGATTGATTTTGGATATTAAGGAATCCTTGCATTCCTGGGGTAAATCCCACTTGGTCATGGTGTATGATTTTTTTAATATGTTGTTGGATTCTGTTTGCTAGAATTTTGTTAAGGATTTTTGCATCTATGTTCATCAGTGATATTGGCCTGTACTTTTCTTTTTTTGTGGCATCTTTGTCTGGTTTTGGAATTAGGGTGATGGTGGCCTCATAGGGTGAGTTTGGAAGTTTACCTTCTTCTGCAATTTTCTGGAAGAGTTTGAGTAAGCTAAGTGTTAGCTCTTCTCTAAATTTTTGGTAGAATTCAGCTGTGAAGCCATCTGGTGCTGGGCTTTTGTTTGCTGGAAGATTTCTGATTACAGTTTCGATTTCCTTGCTTGTGATGGATTTGTTAAGATCTTCTATTTCCTCCTGGTTCAGTTTGGAAAGTTATGCTTCTCTAAGAACTTGTCCATTTCTTCCAAGTTGTCCATTTTACTGGCATAGAGCTGCTGGTTGTAGTCTGTTATGATCCTTTGTATTTCAGTGTTATCTGTTGTGATCTCTCCATTTTCGTTTCTAATTTTGTTAATTTGGTTCTTCTCCCTTTGTTTCTTAATGAGTCTTGCTAATGATTCGTCATTTATTTATTATTTTAAAAAAAAAAACAGCTTTTAGCTTTGTTGATTTTTGCTATGGTCTCTTTAGTTTCTTTTGCATTTATTTCTGCCCTAATTTTTAAGGTTTCTTTCCTTCTACTAACCCTGGGGTTCTTCATTTCTTCCTTCTCTAGCTGCTTTAGGTGTAGAGTTAGGTTATTTATTTGACTTTTTTCTTGTTTCTTGAGGTAGGCCTGTAATGCTATGAATCTTCCCCTTAGCACTGCTTTTACAGTGTCCCATAGGTTTTGGGTTGTTATGTTTTCATTTTCATTCATTTCTACGCATATTTTGATTTTTTTTATTTCTTCTATGATTTGTTGGTTATTCAGAAGCGTGTTGTTTAGCCTCCATATGTTTTAATTTTTAATAATTTTTTTCCTGTAATTGAGATCTAATCTTACTGCTCTGTGGTCAGAAAAGATGACTGGAATGATTTCAATTTTTTTGAATTTACCAAGACTAGATTTATGGCACAGGATGTGGTCTATTCTGGAGAAGGTTCCGTGTGCACTTGAGAAAAAGGTGAAGTTGATTGTTTTGGGGTGAAAAGTCCTATAGATGTCACTTAGGTCTAGCTGGTCCATTGTGTCCTTTAAAGTTTGTGTTTCCTTGTTCATTTTCTGTTTAGTGGATCTATCCATAGTTGTGAGTGGGGTATTAAAGTCTCCTACTATTATTGTGTTACTATTAATTTCCTCTTTCATACTCGTTAGCGTTTGCCTTACATATTGTGGTACTCCTATGTTGGGTGCATATATATTTATAATTGTTCTATATTCTTCTTGGATTGATCCTTTGATCATTATGTAGTGTCCATCTTTGTCTCTTTTCACAGCCTTTATTTGAAAGTCTATTTTATCTGATATGAGTATTGCGACTCCTGCTTTCTTTTGGTCTCCGTTTGCGTGGAATATTTTTTTCCAGCCCTTCACTTTCAGTCTGTATGTGTCCCTTGCTTTGAGGTGGGTCTCTTGTAGACAGCATATATAGGGGTCTTGCTTTTGTATCCATTCAGCCAGCCTTTGTCTTTTGATTGGGGCATTCAACCCATTTACATTTAAGGTAATTATTGATAAGTGTGGTCCCGTTGTCATTTATTTTGTTGTTTGGGGTTCACGTTTATACCACCTTTCCGTGTTTCCTGTCTAGAGAAGTTCCTTTAGTATTTGTTGAAGAGCTGGTTTGGTGGTGCTGAATTCTTTCTCTTTCATTACTTTAAGTATGTCCTGCGTTCCCTTCTGGCCTGAAGGGTTTCTATTGATAGATCAGCTGTTATCCTTATGGGAATCCCTTTGTGTGTTATTTGTTGTTTCTCCTTTGCTGCTTTTAATATTTTTTCTTTGTGTTTGATCTTTGTTAATTTGATTAATATGTGTCTTGGGGTGTTTCGCCTTGGGTTTATCCTGTTTGGGACTCTCTGGGTTTCTTGGACTTGGGTGGCTATTTCCTTCCCCATTTTAGGGAAGTTTTCAGCTATTATCTCCTCAAGTAACTTCTCATGGCCTTTCTTTTTGTCTTCTTCTTCTGGGACTCCTATGATTCGAATGTTGGGGTGTTTCACATTGTCCCAGAGGTCCCTGAGGTTGTCCTCATTTCTTTTGATTTTTTTTTTCTTTTTCCCTCTCTGCTTCATTTATTTCCACCATTTTATCTTCTAACTCACTTATCCTATCTTCTGTCTCTGTTATTCTACTCATGGTTCCCTCCAGGGTGTTTTTGATCTCATTTATTTCATTATTAATTTTTAATTGACTTTTTTTTTAAATTTCTTCTACGTCCTTGTTAAACATTTCTTGCATCTTCTCAATCTTTGTCTCCAAGCTATTTATTTGTAACTCCATTTTGTTTTCAAGATTTTGGATCATTTTTATTATCATTATTCTAAATTCTTTTTCAGGTAGCTTCCCTATTTCCTCCTCTTTTGTTTGACTTGGTGGGCTTTTTTCATGTTCCTTTACCTGTTGGGTATTTCTCTGCCTTTTCATCTTGTTTAGATTGCTGTGTCTGGAGTGGGCTTTCTGTATTCTTGTGGTCTGTGGTTCCTTTTTATTGTGTAGGTTTCACCCAGTGGGTGGGGTTGGACGATTGGTTTGTCAAGGTTTCCTGTTTAGGGGGAGCTTGTGTCAGCGTTCTGGTTCGTGGAATTGGATTTCTTCTCTCTGGAGTGCAATGGGGTGTCCAGTAATGAGTTTTGTGATGGGTCTTTGTGTTAGGTGTGACTTTGGACAGCCTGTATGTTGACACTCAAGTCTATGTTCCTGCATTGCTAAAGAATTTGTGTGGTATGTCTTGTACTGGAGCTTATTGGCTCTTGGGTGGTGGTTGGTTTTGGTGTAGGTATGAAGGCTTTTGGATGGTCTGTTATTCCTTAATGTTCCATGTAGTCAGGAGTTTCCTGGTTTTCTCAGATTTTGGGCTTAAGTCTCCTGACTCTGGATTTCAGTTTTATTCTTCCAATATCTCAAGACTTCTCCAACCATATAGCACTGATAATAAAACTTCTAGGTTAATGGTGAAAAGATTCTCCACCGTGGGAGACAACCAGAGAGGTTCACAGAGTTACATGAAGAATAGGAGAGGGAGGAAGGAGATAGAGGTGAGCAGGAGGAGAAAAAGGGGACTCAAGAGGAGAGAGACAGATCTATGCAGTTATCTGTTCCCAAAGTGTTCTCCATAGCCCAGACACCCACAAAGATTCACAGAATTGGATTGGGAAGAGAAGGGGAAAGGAGGAAATAGAGGTGTTCTGAGGTAGAAAACAGAGAGTCAAAAGTGGGACAGTAATCACCACACTCCTGAATAGAAATGGGAACTGAATATTGGTTCTCAAATGTCCAAAATTTATATCACATACTGAAAAACAAAGATGAAAAATCTAGTGTAGAGGTTAGACTCTTTGAAATACAATATTAAAAACAAAAACAAAAACACAAAAAAAATTTAGAAATGTATATGAAATTCAGTTTAAAAATAGGGTTTCTCTCTCTCTCTCTCTCTCTCTCTCTCTCTCTCATTTTTTTTTTTTTGGCAAGGTTATAGTGAAATGAAAATTAAAATTAAGGAATAATAGAGGAGTATTAGAGGACTTTAAAAGGAAATAGGAGAGAAAAACAAGAAAAAGAAGAAAAAGAAAAAAAATTTTTTTCCCTAATTAAAAAAATCGTAAAAATATATGAAAATGAAAGTTGAGGAGTAATGGGGGAGTAATAGGGAATTTTAAAAGAAAATAAAAGAGAAAAAATAAAAAATAAAAAAAGGGAATAAAATTTTTTTTTTAATTAAAAAAAAAAAACATATATATCGAGGAATTTCTCTGGAGTTGTTGCGGTCAGTGTAGGTTCAGTTCAATTTCAGATAGCTCCTCTTTCCAGCTTATACTTCTCCATATCTATAGGCCCCTTCCGGTGTAGTCGGTGTTACCTTCAGGGATTTTAATCTGTTGCACCAGTCTTTTCTGAAGCAGTTCCCTTTGTTTATTTGTCTTCTGTTAGCCGTCTCTTCAGTGTCTAATTTCCGCCCTGACACAGGCCGGTGGAGGTGATCTCTTATTTAGGTTCGCTAGTTCAGTTCAGTCCTGCTACGGGGAGGGCGGGGCGCTACAGACAGATACCCCTCTGTGTGGATAGCACTCACCGTGTTCTGGCCACACTGGGTTTGCCCCACTCACGGGTGTCAGTGCTTTCCCCGTCTACCCTGCTCAGGCTCCCGGCTGCTCTATATGGAGCGGGCCCTGCGTTGAGTGCGGTTCCAGTTTTCGGGTACTCCACAAAAGCGCGGATGTGGTTGCGCCTGCGTTTTGTGCCTTCCCCGGCCTGAGCAGCTCAGGCAGCCAGAGGCTTGGGTGCAATCTCCGCGGGTACGGTGCGCTTTTTCCCTCCGTGGCCCCAGTGTGCGCCACCAGTCAGGTCTCAGGAAGTCTTTAGATAGGAACCGGGGGCCTGTTTGCAGTGTGGGAGGGGGTGGCTTTTCGGGAGACTGAGTTTGCCCTTTTCCCCTCCCCCCTGCCTCCTACCTCCAGAGGGGATGGGCCGGCTCTTCTCTGGAGTTTCTCAGTCCTTTTGTTTTGCGAACCGCTGGCAGTGTGTTCGGGCCGGTTAATTTTGTCCCTTACTATCCCACAGTTTAAAAAAGCTCCCTCCGATTGCTCTCAGGGTCTTCGGCCGGTCCTTACCCTAAGCAATGCCACCCGCTCCTCTCCGTTCCGCCCCCGCTTGTTGCTGGCGGGTGCGGGCGTCTGGGGTACTTTTCTGCTGGGAGTTGCATTTAGGCACGTAATCTGTGGGCCTTGTTTAATTTTTCCTCCCAGTTAGATTGCCGAAAACTTCCCCCAGTCCCGCCAGTGAGAGGGTTTCCTGGTGATTGGAAACTTCCTCTATTAAGACTCGCTACCCTGGACGGGTCTCCGTCCGTAGCTCTTTTGACTCCCTTTTTATCTTTTATATTTTGTCCTACCTCGCTTCGAAGACAATGGGCTGCTTTTCTGGGTGCCTGATGTCCTCTGCTAGCGATCAGAAGTTGTTTTGTCAGATTTGCTCAGCATTCACATGTTCTTTCGATGAATTTGTAGGAGAGAAAGTGGTTTCCCCGTCCTATTCCTCCGTTATCTTGGCTCCTCCCTGCTTTCACTTTCATTAGCCAGACTCATTAAGAAAAAAAGGAGAATAATCAAATGAATAAATTAGAAATGTAAATGGAAAATCAAAACAGACAACACAGAAATACAAAAAATCATAAGAGACTACTATGAGCAATGTTATGCCAATAAAATAGACAATGGATGAAATGAACAAATTCTTAGAAAACTATAATCTTTCAAATCTGAACCAGAAAAAAAATAGAAAATCTTAACAGACCCATCACAAGCATGGAAATCAAAGCTGTAATCAAAAACCTTTCAACAAACAAAATCCCAGGACCAGATGGCTTCACAGGTGAACTTTACCAAAAATTTAGAGAAAAGCTAACACATATTCTACACAAACTCTTCCAGAAAATTGCAGAGGAAAGCAAACCCAAACTCATTCTATGAGTCCGCCATCACCCTAATACCAAAACCCAAAAAAGATACCACAAAAATAGAAAATTGAAAGCCAATATCATTGACGAACATAAATGCAAAATTCCTCAACAAAATTCTAGCAAACAGAACTTAACAACATATTAAAAAGATTACATATCATGACCAATTGGGCTTAATCCCAGTGACACAAGGATTCTTCAGTATTCACAAATCAATCAATGTGATACACCATAGTAACAAACTGAAAGATAAAAACCATATGATTATCTCAATAGATGCAAAGGACCCCTTTGATAAAATTCAACACCTACTTATTAAAAAAAAAAAAAAAAAAAAAAAAAAAAACCTCTCCAGAAAGTGAGCATAGAAGGAACAATCTTCAACATAATAAAAGCCATATGCAACAGACACACAGCAAACATTATTAACAATGTCAGAAAATTTAAAGCATTTCCTATGAAATCAGGAGCAAGACAAGGATGGTCACTCTCACCACTACTATTCAACATAGTTTTGGAAGTTTTAGTCACAGATATCAGAGAAGAAAAATAAAATAAAAGGAATCCATATTGGAAAAGAAGTAAAACTCTCACTGTTTACAGATGGCATGATCCTGTAAGTAGAAAACGTTAAAGACACCACCAGAAAATTACTAGAGCTAATCAGTGAATATAGTAAAGTAGCGGGATATAAAATTAATACACAGAAATCCCTTGCATTCCTATACACTAAAAATGAGAAAACAGAAAAAGAAATTAACGAAACAATCCCATTCACCATTGCAACGAAAAGAATAAAATACTTAGGAATAAATTTACCCAAAGAAACAAAGGACCTACATATAGAAAACTATAAAACATTGATGAAAGAAATCAAAGATGACACAAATAAATAGAGAAATATACCGTGTTCATAGACTGGAAGAAACAATATAGTGAAAATGAGAACACAAAAATATCTCAAATAGCCAAAGCAATCTTGAGGAAGAATGGAACTGGAGGAATCAACCTGTCTGACTTCAGACTATACTATAGAGCTACAGTCGTCAAGAGAGTATGGTAGTGGCACAAAGACAGAAATATGGATCAATGGAACAAAATATAAAGCCTAGAGATAAGTCCATAAGTGGTGCTGGGAAAACTGGTCAACCACCTGTAAAAGAATCAAGCACTTACTAACACCATACGAAATTAAAATCTAAATGGATTAAAGATTTAAATGAAAGACCAGAAACTAAAACTCTTAGAGGAAAACATAGGCAGAACTCTCTCTGATATAAATCACAGCAAGATCCTCTATGATCCACCTCCCAGAGTAATGGAAATAAAAATAAACAAATGGGACCTAATTAAATTTAAAAACTTTTGCACAATGAGGGAAACTATAAGGTGAAAAGACAGCCTTCAGAATGGGAGAAAATAATAGCAAATGAAACAACTGACAAAGAATTAATCTCCAAAATATACAAGCAACTCATGCAGATGAATATCAGAAAAATAAACAACCCAATTGAAAAATGGGCCAAAAATCTATACAGACATTTCTCCAAAGATAACATACAGATGGCTAACAAACACACGAAAAGATGCTTAACATCACTCATTATCAGAGAAATGCAAAACCATGGTGAGGTACCATCTCATGCCAGTCAGAACAGCTGCCATCAAAAAGTCCACAAACCATAAATGCTTGAGAGGGTTTGAGAAATGGAAACCCTCTTCCACTGTTGGTGGGAATGCAAACTAGTACAGCCACTATGGAGAACAGTATAGAGATTCCTAAAAAAAACTGGAAATAGAACTCCTATATGACCCAGCAACCCCATTGCTGGGCATACACACTGAGGAAACCAGAATTGAAAGAGACACATGTACCCCAATGTTCACTGCAGCATATACAACATGGGGAGTGTTACATGGAGGCAAAGAAAGATGATGGATGCTGGTTATAGAGCTGCAAGGGTGGCCTGAAGAAGGTGTGGACTGACTGTAGGCTGATGAAAGCTTGAAAGACCAGGAAGAATAATTGAGTAACAGGAAGACTGAACACATATTAAGGTGTTCAATTGCTGAAAAAATGTATAAAGGTGAATTTGATAGAGAAATCCACAGAGAAATACAGAGAAGCCACTAAGTTGAACTTAAGTGACGATTATGGTTTCCATTTGGTCCCAAGGGGAATATCTGGAAAAGTTAAGAGGGACGTGCATGCAGGACACCAAGTATAAGCAAAATGAGAAGAACTTCCTTCCCAGGGCACTGTCTTGGATGTTCATGGAAAGTTGTTTCTCAATCTTCTAAACACTGCAGAGAAGGATGCATCGTATGTTTACATTGCTATTGTTGTTGCTGTTGTTCAGTCACTAAGTCATGTCTGACTCTCTGTGACCCTATGGACTGCAGCACACTAGGCTTCCCTGTCCTCCACTATCTCCTACAGTTCACTTTAATTCATATCCATTGAGTCACTGATGCTATCTAACCATCTCACCCTCTGCCACCCTCTTCTCCTTTTGCCTTCAATTTTTCCCAGCAACAGGGTCTTTTTCAATGAGTCAATTCTTCACATCAGGTGGACAAAATATTGGAGCTTCAGCATCAGTCCTTCCAATGAATATTCAGGGTTGATTTCCTTTAGGATTGACTGGTTTGATCTCCTTGTAGTCCAAGGGATTCTCAATAATCTTCTCCAGAACCATAAATTTAAAAGTATCAGTTCTTCACTGCTCAGCCTTCTTTACAGTCCAATTCTCACATCTGTGCATGACTACTGGAAAAACCATAGCTTTGACTATAAGGACTTTTGTCAGCAAACTGACATGTTTGCTTTTTAATATGCTATCTAGGTTTGTTGTAGCTTTCCTTCCAAGGGGAAAATGTCTTTAATTTCATGGCTGCAGTCACCATCTGCAGTGATTCTGAAGTCCAAGAAATTAAAATCTGTCACCGCTTCCACTTTTTCCCTTTTATTTGCCATGAAGTGATAAGATCAGGTGCCAATATCTTGGTGTTTTTAATGTTGAGTTTTAAGCCAGCTTTTTCACTCTCCTCTTTCACCCTCAACAAGATGCTCTTTAGTTCCTCTTCACTCTCTTCCATTAGAGTGGTATCATCTGCACATCTGATGTTGTTGATGTTTCTCCCAGCAATCTTGATTCCAGCTTGTGATTCACCCAGCCTGGCATTTCACATGATGTACTCTGCGTATAAATTAAATAAGCAGGGAGACAATATACATCCTTGTCTTACCCCTTTCCCAATTTTGATCAAGTTAGAAACAGTCAGTTGTTCCATGTAAGGTTCTAACTGTAGCTTGTTGAACCACATACAGGTTTCTCAGAAGACAGGTAAAGTGGCCTGGTGATCCCATCTCTAAGAATTTTCCACAGTTTTTGTGATCCACACAGTTAAAGGCTTTAGTGTAGTTAATGAAGCAGAAATAGATTTTTTTTCTGGAATCCCTTTGCTTTTTCTATAATTCACTGAATGTTGACAAATTTATTGCTGGTTCCTCTGTCTTTTCTAAATCTAGCTTTTACATCTGGAAGTTCTCAGTTCACATACTGTTGAAACCTAGCTTGAAGAATTTTGAAGTTAACCTTATTGTCCAGTAGTTTGAAAATGGTTTGCCACTGCCCTTCTTTGGGATTGGAATCAAAATTCACCTTTTCCAGTCCTTTTCCAGTCATATCACATGTTTATATGCACACCTAATAGGAAGTGTCTCACTCTATCACAAATTTAGCCTGGAAATTAAGTGCTTTTGGAATAGAGCATGATGTAATTTTTCCCATTTTCCAGTCACCAGTCAAATGTTTCCTGAAGTGGTATATCAAATAGTTAAATCTTGTTACTAAAGGAAAAGCAAGTCATTGCTTGAACATTTATATATAGATCCACATGAAAAGTTCACAATCATGGAACTGTTGCACTCTTATTGCCTGAATCTAACCAGGTCCTTGTGGATTAAATCTACCTGTGACCTCAAGTCCAGTCTATCAATAACAAAGAAAATGATGTGCTGCTTTATAATTCTTACTTTTATAATTGATAGGAACTTTCTACTCCCACTCATCATTATGTTAAATTGTATCTCGAGGAACTAAGATAGAGACTTTTCAAGCATATTTTTACCTTTTCTCACTTACACTGACATTTTTAGAGACTAAAATGAACCATGCAGAGGAGAGTTGAAAGTGAAAGTCGCTCAGTCCTGTCTGACTCTTTGCGACCCATGCCAGAAGCCTATCAGAGTGGGTATGACTTTCCCTTCTTCAGGGGATCTTCCCAACCCAGGTCTCCCACATTGCAGGTGAATTTTTGCCAATTGAGCTATCAGGGAAGCCCTGAAGAAGAGAGATGGTGAGCTTCAAATGCATGAAAAGAAAAGACAAGTAACACGTGAAGGGAATGTAAAGAACCTGAAATGCCTTTAACATTAAAAAATAAATGATCATGTTTACTTTAGAGCTTCCCTGATAGCTCAGTTGGTAAAGAATACACTTGCAACGCAGGTGACCTGAGTTTGATCCCTGGGTTGGAAAGACCCCCTTAAGAAGGGAAAGGCTACTCACTCCAGTAGTCTGGCCTGGAGAATACCATCGGCTGTATAATCCATGAGATCACAAAGAGACAGACATGAGTGAGCGACTTTCACATGTTTGCTTTGGACTTCAGTTGAGATACAGACCAGTGGGGTTTGGGGGGCTTTTCTTGTTTGCTTGTTGCTTTTTTTTTTCTCTTTTGCTCTCTCTGCTTTAGATATCAACTTACAGCTAGAACTAGTAAGATCTCCAATTTACACATGGACAGCAGAAATGTCAAAACAAGGAAAATGAAAAGGCCAAAATGTTTTATGCCTATTCAGTGTTTTATCTCACAGTTTCTTGGGTTTCCATCCCACGTGGAGAAAGATTGCCTTCTGAACATGAATGAGCTGTAACACAAAAGGAAATTTGGAGCTTTATGATTTATTGCTTTATCATTTTTAATGCCATCTCTGTTAACTCTCAAATCCAGGGCAAGCTACAGGACATATTAGAAGGGCAACATTTTCTGCATTCCTTTTTTAAAGGGCAAAGAACTTACCATTACTTACCATTTTTGATGTGCAAGGCATTTAGCTCATTGCTTGATGAGTAACATTAAAGCCTGTATTTTAGACCACTTCAATACAGAATGCATTTCCCCCATTCTCAACCAACTTTAAAATTTTTGCACTGTGATTCTTATTTTCCTATTAGTCTGTAGCTATTTTAACTGGCATTCACCTTTTAAGTGAAATGTGTTTTGTCATATACAGAAAAATTACATGTACACACAGATCCATGTTGGAACTGGCTTCAGACTATTCAGGTCCAAAAAATCTCCTGTCATCCAAGTTCATCACTCATTATCTGAAGAGGCAAAAGCAAGTCCAGTCCAAGTTGGTGATGTCATCCAACCATCTGATCCTCTGTTGCCCCCATTCTCCTCCTACCCTCAATCTTTCCCAGTATCAGGGGCTTTTCCAACAAGTTGGCTCTTTGCATCTGGTGGCCAAAGTATCAGAGTTTCAGCCTCAGCATCAGTCCTTCCAATGATATTCAGAGTTGTTTTCCTTTAGGATTGACTGATTTGATTTTGCAGTCAGAAGGACTCTCAAGAGCCTTCTCTAGCACAATTCAAAAGCATCAATTCTTCAGCACTCATTTTAAAGCTCAGTTCCAGTTTCTCATGAGCTCTAGGGCATGAGTTGACAAATGTTTCCTCTAAAGAGCCATATAATATTTTAGACTTTTCAAGCTATACAGTTAGCCTGTGTTGCAACTATTCTATCCTAGTACCCCCTTAGAACTACCATAGACATAATATCAGTAAATGGCTGTGGCTCTGATCAATACAATTTTCTGCATGTGGGATTTAGTTCTGACCTTCCACTGTGGACCTCTGCCTTAGAGTGCAAACTAATACCTTTATCTTACTTATGCACTACATTGAAATTTCTGAGACCAATTTAAAATGTCAGAAAATAGAGTTGAATTAGCATTCAAAGATCAATAATGTGCCAAATAGCATATTTTTTAAAAAATTTTACCAAAGTTTATTCAGGATTTTTTTTAAGTTCATTAATTTTCACAAGGTTGACTGTTTTCAAGAAAATGAGTTATAAAATACACACTCACAGTGAAATAAAAATGCCTTTCAATTGCAATTACATATTCAACAAGGAAGGAAGGAAGGAGAATTTGTGGATAACATTAATGCTGATCATATTGCCATTGAAGGATTTCTTCTTCCCATCTCTTTTATTTCTAATGCTATGAAGTTATCTTTCTAAGAACAAATTTGAGTCTAAATCATGAAAATAGGAATTTAGAAAGAGACCCTATTCTATTAGCATTAACACTTAATTCTGTACCTCAGAATTCTTAAAATTGTGGATTATCTCAAAATAGTGATATATATAGCTCCTTAATTTTTAACTTGACACCCAAGTTCCTGTCCTGCATGCCACATTCACACACTCATTTCATAAATTTTGAGAAAATTATTTACCTATTTTAATAAATATTGGAACCCTTATATCACCATTTATATAAAGTCTAAGACCTCAAAACATATTTTTACTCCCCATTAGTCCCCATTATATACACAAATTCCAGAAACTCAAATCCAAATTTTTTTTTTTTTTAACCAGGGAATCTATTTAAAGGCAGAATTACTCATAAACAAACTCTAACCTGGAAAGAACTTCCTCTTTCATTTCTCCAAGATGTTTAGTGAAATCAGTTTTTCACAAATTTATTCTCAGTCTATCATTTTGTCATTTTAAAACACTTTCTCATATTTTGCAATACTTCTACCTCTATTTCAAACTTTTCTCTCACTTCCCAGTAAAGATTCCACATGTGAAAGGGTCAGGCCTAACCCTCAGTTATCTATGAGCTCTCTTTGTTCTTTTCATCTTGAGAACTGATTAGCCCTAAACCCCTAAGAAGAACTGAATTCCAAAAACAGAAGAAATTCTGAACTACAATCCAGAAAGTTCTCTCCACACACATCACCAACACTGGCATCTGCAGTTTGTCATCTGGGGTCCACACTGGATATGCTCAGAAGTGGCTGAGATGCAAGGACAAGGGACTTCACACCTCACTCTTCATGGTCCTCATAGACACCAGGGATCCTTCTTCATGGGCAATAGAAGGAACTGGAAACTTATTTTCCTTGTTGTTAGTCAGAAAACACACAATTTGAAGCCAGAGATTTCCCTAATTTTGTAGTGAAAGACAAGAACTTAACTTTTCTGAACTTCAAGATCCTCATCTATAAGATGAAAATAACAATTTCTATTTGATTTAGTTCTAAAAATAGCCAATAAAAAGCACTTGTGATGGCTATCAGATTTAAACATGAGATAGCATTTTTATGTTAAAGATGTTCAAATACTATCAATCTAATTTGGTTGAATCTAATATATTTTCACTTCAGAGTAACTGGATATACAGATGCAATGTTATTTTGTGTGTCTTTGTGTTGAAATAATGAAGAAACAGGTTGAAGGGCACTGCCCCCTTCAACGAGCCCCAAACCACGAGTCAGTAACACTGACTGTGGGCTCTTGATATGGTATTAGCAAGAAGGCCTTCCTTGGTGACTCAGATGGTAAAGAATGTGCCTGCACTACAGGAGACCCGGGTTTGATTCAAGTCAGTAAGATCCCCTGGAGAAGGAAATGGCAACCACTCCAGTATTCTTGCCTGGATAATTCCATGGACAGAAGAGCCTAGTGAGCTACAGAGTTGGACACATGTTAGCAGCTAACACTTTCACTTTCACTAGAAAGAGGGCCTAATTGAGAAAGCAGAGAGGAGAGAGATTCCATTATGTTTCAGGTATTTATTGCACAGTTGGATTTAAGCTACTGTTTCAGATAAAATTATATGAGTTTGGGGTTTGGTACCAAAAGATAAACTAAAGCATCTGACAGCTTATTCCAATATACTGCTTAATATTATAAATAAGTGAAGTATCAAGTCAATCAAAAACTGTTGAGTAAGTTATTTGTGAGGAGGGCATAGCAACCCTCTCCAGTATTCTTGCCTGGAGAATCCCATGTACAGAAGAGCCTGGCAGGCTACAGTCCATGGGGTCTGCAAAGAGTCAGACATGACTGAAGGGACTTAGCATACATAGCACAGCACAAGTTATCTGTACTAATGATTTTTTTTTGTGATTAAAAACATATACAATTTATCATCTTAACCCTTATTAAGTATATAGTATAGTAGTACTAACTATATGCACATAATTATTTGATTTAAAAAAAACTTTATCAACTACCATTTTATCTCACCCATATTCTTAGCGATCCATAGAAATCACTAAATTAATAGGTCAAATGTAATAATTTTTGATTACTATTCCAAAACTCTATGGTTTTCCCTGATGGCTCAGATGGTATAGAATCCACCTGGAAAGCAGGACACCCAGGTTCAATCCCTGGGATTTAATACTTTTTGATTACTATTCCAAAATTCAATACATATCTATTAAAAAAAAAAGAAGAAACTTACATCTTCAGTAATATTATAAAGTGACAATAATCCTAACATGTAAGTAGCAAATAATCAACATTTTTTAACTTAAAAAAAAAAGAAAAAGAAAAGCTGACAATTACTTCCCAAATGTGAGACAGGGTATAGATTACTCCTTGCATAAGAGAATCCTAAACAAATTGTTCAACCAATGCCTTTATGTTAACAGAACATATAAGTTATTAAATCTATCTAGTCTTTCTCCAGTTGATCTGTAGGAGATTTTCCTCTTTTTAATGTATTCTAATTTGTCTCACCACCAATGTCACAACTAATTGTGGTTCCTGCCAGAAACATCTTAGTAGATTTTGTGATTGCTATTTGAGTAACAAAGAACAGTTTGCTATTTTCCCAAACTCCCAATGATCCAGTAATGATATAACAGAAACTGTCCTCTCTACTGAGTACTAGACTCTTGTCCAATCGAGTTCAGTTTTCTTCTTTAGTAACTATAACAGTAATATTGATATAAAATATATAATACTCAAAGTAAGAATTCAATACAGATGAATGAATGGTCTATTAAAAATTTAATTTTGCATTGATTAAAGTGACCACCTGATTTATGGAGTTCCTCATTTGTCCATCAGGTATTTGAATATTAGGAAGAATAAAGCAAATTAATCAAATTACTAAAAATGTTCTACTTTTTGAAAGTGGTTCCATGAATAAGAGTCTTGTATCATTTAATAAAATTGAGGAAACAAACAAATCACCTTTAATTAATCTTGCATGGTGATATAAACCATCACTAATAAAAAAAAAGTCAATTTGATCTAAAATGAATTTTAGTTCACTTTGGATGTTTATTCAGTTTTATTCAGACAAATTGAACCTTTACTCAGCACCTAAATTATAATTTAAGTATCTATATAATTAATGTTCCCACAGAGTTTTAGAAAATGAAATGCCACATTTCAACTCATCTCAACTAATGAAATACCATTCAATAAATTAAATCCTGATGTATTTTGAAGCAGGCATACAATTCACAGTGACTCTGTGTACCCTATTAAGTATTTTTAGGACAAAGTTAAAAATAATAATGACAGATGGGAATTTCTAGCAAATCCAGAGCAACCTACAATCTAATCTGAATATGTATGCATGCTCACTGCTCTACATTCACTAATGATTCATATTCATTCAATATGATTTTATTAAGATGAAGCAAAAGGGAGCACTTTACTCAAAACTGTATTCCTTTATGAAGAAGTCTATCATATTTCTCATAATATAAGACTATCTTTTCTCCATGAATGCTTCACATTTACATTTTTTAAAGTGACTAAAGCAATCTATCTTGTTTGGAAACAGCAATTCCACAAAAGGATGAATTGTACACTTTGTGATATGATATCGAATGCATCACATTTTTCTGCTTTCAATTAATATTCATGAAATTTTTTGCACTATTTGTTTTCTAGATTGCATTTAATTCAGTTCTGCTTTTCTAGTAAATGTGATTGAATAAAAACACAAATTGCTATTTTGTGAAGGGTACTGAAGTGTTCATTGTAATATGGTCAAAAATGACTGATGAGAAAGTTAAGAGAATGTTTTCCCATAGTCTACTTCTCAATAAGTTATGTAGCATGTTTTCATTATCATTGGTCTTCTTAGATTTTGACATATATATAAATATTTGCCATCATCATCAATGTAAAATACAGCAAGCTAAAATACAATAGGGGAGGGCAGTATAAACCTGAACTTTAAAATTCTAATAAATTAATTGCCTATTATGAGATTTAACTGTATTCCATAGTCATCTCAAGCTCCAAATTTCTGAAATATAATGCTTTATCTTACTTAACACCACAAATATTCTCTTCCTTTTGTGTTATGAATCCTAGTTATTGAGAAGAATTGAAAGCATCTTTGAGATTAGATGACCTGAGTTTCAAGTCCTAGCTTTGCCAAAACCATCTGTGTAGTTTTAGGCAAGTTAATTAACAGAAGTGTCTTCATCTGCAGAATGTAGATGATAATTATTACATAAAAAACTAAAAGAGATGATGAAGGTAAAGTGTTTTGCAGTGTCCTAAATATAAGTCTTCTGTGTATTTACACAGAAGAACTATACACTAACAGATCTTCATGACCCAGATAACCACAATAGTGTGATCACTCACCCTGAGCCAGACATCTTTGAATGCAAAGTCAAATGGGTCTTAGGAAGCATCACTATGAACAAAGCTAGCGGGGGTGATGGAATTCCAGTTGAGCTATTTCAAATTTTAAAAGATGATGCTATGAAAGTGCTGCACTCAATATGCCAGCAAATCTGGAAAACTCAGTAGTGGCCACAGGACTAGACAAGGTCAGTTTTCATTCCAATCCTAAAGAAGGGCAATACCAAAGAATGTTCAAACTACTGCACAATTGCACTCATCTCACACATTAGTAAAGTAATGCTCAAAATTCTCCAGGCCAGGCTTCAACAACTCATGAACTGGGAACTTCCAGATATTCAATCTGGATTTGAAAAAGGCAGAGGAACCAGAGATCAGATTGCCAATATCTGTTGGATCATTGAAAAAGCAGGAATTCAAGGAAAACATCTACTTCTGCTTTATTGATTACCCCAAAGGCTTAGATTGTGTAGATCACAATAAACTGTGGGAAATTCTTCAAGTGATGGGGATACCAGACAACCTAACTTTTCTCCTGAGAAATCTGTATGCAGGTAAAGAAGCAACAGTTAGAACCAGACATGGAAAAACAGACTGGTCCCAAATTTGGAAAGGAGTATGTCAAGGTTGTATATTGTCATCCAGTTTATTTAACTTATATACAGAGTGCATAATGCAAAATGCTGGGCTGGATGAACCCCAGCTGCAATCAAGATAGCCAGGAGAAAGATCAATAATCTCAGATATGCAGACAATATCACTCTAATGGCAGAAAGTGAAGAGGCACTAAAGAGCCTCTTGATGAAAATGAAAGAGAAGTAAAAAAAAAAAAAAAAAAAAAAAAACCTGGCTTAAAACTCAACATTCAAAAAATGAAAATCATGGCTTCCAGTCCCATAATTTTGTGGCAAATAGATGGGGAAACAATGGATACAGTAACAGACTTTATTTTCTTGGGCTCCAAAATCACTGCAGATGGTGACTGCAGCCATGAAATTAAAGTAGCTTGCTCCTTGGAAGAAAAGCTATGACCAACCTAGACAAGATATTAAAAAGCAGAGATGTTACTTTGCCAACAAAGATCCATCCAGTCAAAGCTATGATTTTTCCAGGAGTCATGTATGGATGTGAAAGTTGGACTATAAAGAAAGCTGAGCTCTGAAGAATTGATGCTTTTGAACTGTGGTGTTGGAGAAGACTCTTGAGAGTCCCTTGAACTGCAAGGAGACCCAACCAGTCAAACCTAAAGGAAATTAGTCCTGAATATTTATTGGAATGACTGATGTTGAAGCTGAAACTCAATAGTTTGGCCACCTGATATGAAGAATTGACTTATTAGAAAAGACTGATGCTGGGAAAGATTACAGGCAGGAAAAGAAGGGGATGACAGAGGATGAGATGGTTGGATGGCATCACCAACTCGATGGACATGAGTTAGAGGAAGCTCCAGGAGTTGGTGATGGACTGGGAAGCCTGGCATGCTTCAGTTCATGGGGTCACAAAGAATCGGACACGACTGAGGGACTGAACTAAACTGAACTTAACTGAGACTTACTTAGTCTCCTTCAAGGCCCTTTTGCAGCCAATCCAGCCTCAAATTTTGTAATTCCTTGATTATTTAAATCTCTCATAATCTGCCCTTTCTTCTTCACCCTGACCATGACAGCTTCAGTTTGTGCCCCGTCTGCAACTCTGTATCCTGTCTTTGCACTTCTCAATGGTCTCCCACCTAAGCTCTAAGCCCTTCAGTCTATTTTCCATGATACCTTCAGAACAGGTCACAAAATGTCTGGAATCATGTCAATGCAACACAAATCTGAATATTTCACTTTCCAAAATTAAACTTTGAGTAGCCTAAGCTGGCTTCATTTGCATTATTTTGAAAGCCTCCCATGATCTGAGATGCAGCTCTTGCTCACATGGTCTGCATTAGCTTCTCCTTATCCTCCACTCAATTCCATCACTGAACAGGTGTATCATTATCACATACTTTTGCAGGTGCTGCTTCCTAGTCTGGAATAACAGAAAAGCAATAGACATACCTCTCCAGATAGATCTAAACTTCACTTTATGTTACTGCGTATGCAACATAATTTTCTATGTAAGATTTTTTTATAAGGTTATTTAGTTTTTACAGAAATAGCAACTATAAACCAGGAAATTCTACTTTAAAATATTTTCAGACATGCAGCTCTGCTCTTTATTGCTAATATAATTAAATGTCTTCAACAAGTTCAAAGGTAGAACTTTCCAAACCAAAACTTCAGAGGTCAACCTAGAATCCAATTTTAGGAGGACATTTTAGAGTATATTTCTGAGAATTTATAATCAGATATCCTAATAATCACTTCCTTATACAGTGTTAAGTGTAATAGAATTTAAAGAGGTGAAAATTGAACTTTTCTTTAAAAGCAACACAGTGAACATTTTTCAAAAGAAAAAACATTTAGGATGTCATAAAAGTGCAATTTATACAGAGTAAGAAAAAATTAGAGGCATCAATTTGAAGATTATCCTCTTACTGCTATTACTTTAAGTAATGCATGAAATTTTTCTTCACATTTCAATGATCCATTGTGTCTCCCTTCCTTGATTCTTTACTCTCGTCTCAGATGATATATTACTACCTCATGGACAGGTGAAAATAAACATTCTGAGCATGAAAGAACCATCTTCAAATTGCTCATCTGTCTCTAGTTCTCTCCCTCAGTGGTCTGAATGTGTCTGATATTAATATATCACATTTTCTTATTTATCATTGTCCTACCTACTTCCTTCCTTCTCTCTGTGTGAATCACAGAATTTCAAGGCTGTAGCTATCCTTAACTTCATGGCTAGAAATTTTCACCAAATTTGTCTTTATGAGTTTTCCTTATGGCAGTACTTTTATAGGAACTCAGGAGTTGTTTAAATTGTTGCAATGCTCTTATGTAGATCTATCATGATGATTGAATAAAAGAAATGAACCACAATCCTGCATTAAAGCAAATGAAATATACTTAATCTCTTTACTGTCCTTATAATTAAGAGAATACAGCCATTAGTGAAGATCTTCTCAAAATAGGGACTATTGACCCCTTGGGCCAGGTCAGGTTTTGCTGTGGGAGCCTGCTTTGTGCACTGTAGGATGTTTAGCAGCATCTCTGGCCTCTACATTCTGGATGTAAAAATATTTCCCAGACTGTCTCCTGACATTGACAAGCATCTACCGAGGAAGGACAAAATCACCCCTGATTAAGAATCAGTGTGATTAAGAATCAGATTGTGTTATTTTTCATGTGTAACGCTTGCATTAGAGCCTGGCAAGCCATGAACCAGAAGACAATCTGGCCACAGCCTGTTCTCATACAGTCCATGATCCAAGAAGAGTTTTCACATTTTTAAAGGATTGCAAGGAAGAGGAGGAAGGAGAAGAGTATGAAATAGAGACTATAGATAATGTACACAGCTTAAAATATTCATTACCCAAAACTCTAGAGTAAAAATCTACCGATGTTTGAGATGAATAAACTGAAACTCCAGAAACATAAGTAGCCGACCTAATTCACACATTCCAATATTTCCAGCTCTCTCATTAGTCCCAGCTTCTTCCATTTCTGTAATGTATGGTACAAAGGACAATTAGGGTTCAAAATAAGATTTCCCATAAGGAGGGAGACAAAACTGGTTATCATACATATATTTGAGTTTACAGCTGATGTTCACTTTTCTGACTTACTATTTGATTTGTACAGTAGGAATCCATGCAACATGTGTTCTATTTCCATTTGTTTGAAAAAATACAATAAAATTAATATTTTCTATATCTTAAATATTGGAATCAGGTTTTTACCTATCTAATTTTAGAGAATGCCATAAACTGGAACTGCATGTTGAAATTCAGAGACCTGATAAAAAAAGCTTTAAACTGTTTTCCTAGCCCCCTATTTCTAAACATACTACCACTTTTATTCCAAATAAAGAGTAGATAGCTCTTTCTTTAAAAAGCTCATTACTTCATATTGCTTTGATGAGTAGGATAATAACAGTAAAAATACCCAATTTCATCTTGTTGCAGCTTAAATTATTTTTCTTCCTTCAGGAGTATAAGAATGCTGTGTGCTGCTTGTAGTTCACTGTATGTTTAAGATTACCCCTTCTTCTTAATGCTTCAGTTGTAGGTTTCCTGGCTTCATAACTCGTTTTTTCAACCTCTGCAGTTTAAGGCAACCCAAGATCCCCAAATTTGTCTGAAATCACATGGGTAACTTCAAAAACTGCATAAACCTGTGTTCTACCCCAGAGCCTAGGACTTAAGTGGTCTGGGGTTTAGCCCCAGATTTGTAAGACCAAGTGATGCCAGAGTGGAGACAACTTCTGGGACCACTGGCATAGGAGTTAAATATACATATTCAGGGCCAGGCTACCTGGGGCCGCATTCTTGGTTCTGTTCCTTGTGAGCTTTGGCAAATCACTTAAAATTATGTGCTTCCATTCCTTTATCTGTAAAATGGATACTGTAAGATAACACAGTATAATACTATAATACTTATAATACTGTAAGTTACTGTAAGATAACTACTTCTGGCAGTTGTTGAGAGTTAATATAAAAAGCACTTGATCTTTAGCATTCAGTAAGTATTATTTAGTAATCATTAGTAATTAGTGTTATTTATAGTGATGATCTTAGTAATATCAATACTTTGTAATGCCCCCAATCATTCTCTCTTCAACGTTGTTGTTCTTGCTGCCTACTGTTTAATTTAACACTTAATTGGATTCAGCAACTGACCAAGCATTTAATTTGGGCCATTAAAAAATGCAGGCATGACCAATGACAATCTATTAGGGACATAGAACAATTTTAGTTCCACTTTTTAGATTTTTACAATGATTAAATCAATGTCCATTATGAATTTGAACCATGAAAATATGCAGGTTTTTAAAAAATTTTTTCTCAGCCACTCAACAGCTGATTATTAAGCCCAAATCATTTAGATTATCTGTATATATTAAGTTTGGTTCAACTCACAAATATATGTATATTCTGTTTTCATTTGTGCCTAACTTGCTTTTTTCCTTCTTTCTTGTGAGTCCAAATTACTTTTTTTTTTTTTCCATTTATTTTTGTTAGTTGGAGGCTAATTACTTTACAACATTGCAGTGGTTTTTGTCATACATTGAAATGAATTAGCCATGGATTTACATGTATTCCCCATCCCGGTCCCCCCTCCCACCTCCCTCTCCACCCCATCCCTCTGGGTCTTCCCAGTGCACCAGGCCCGAGCACTTGTCTCATGCATCCAACCTGGGCTGGTGATCTGTTTCACCTTAGATAATATACATGTTTTGATGCTGTTCTCTTGAAACATCCCACCCTCGCCTTCTCCCACAGAGTACACAAGTCTGTTCTATACATCTGAGTCTCTTTTTCTGTTTTGCATATAGGGTTATCGTTGCCATCTTTCTAAATTCCATATATATGTGTTAGTATACTGTAATGGTCTTTATCTTTCTGGCTTACTTCACTCTGTATAATGGACTCCAGTTTCATCCATCTCATTAGAACTGATTCAAATGAATTCTTTTTAATGGCTGAGTAATATTCCATGGTGTATATGTACCACAGCTTCCTCATCCATTCGTCTGCTGATGGGCATCTAGGTTGCTTCCATGAATCTCAAAAATATACAAGCAACTCCTCCAGCTCAACTCCAGAAAAATAAATGACCCAATCAAAAAATGGGCCAAAGAACTAAACAAATTACTTTTTAAACATTGAATTTACATATACAAAAAAATTACCAATATAACTAATTTGAAGGGGAGTTATAGAAAAACTTATTGTTTTAATTTTTCCAGTGATTAAATTTAGCTTTTTGACTTGTTAATCATATCCAATCTGAATGTAATTAAATAATTGTTTAAAAACAGATGCAAAATAATTTGTGAACTATTTTAGACATCTAATTAACCTCATTATTAAAGGAATCATTGTTTGCCTACAAATGTATTTACAAATACTCTTTCTCCAATTCAGAATAATAGTATCCCTTTAACAATTTACCTAAAATCATATAGAAAATAAAATCCTTGCACTTTTAATTTTTGTCTTAACCCCCTTGAGAAGGTAAAATAAGTCCTGCCAGAATTGTTCAAGAAACCACATTTGATGACTCTTATGCCCAAATCTTTGACTGTGCGGATCACAATAAACTGGAAAATTCTGAAAGAGATGGGAATACCAGACCATCTGACCTGCCTCTTGAGAAACCTGTATGCAGGTCAGGAAGCAACAGTTAGAACTGGACATGGAAAAACAGACTGGTTCCAAATAGGAAAAGGAGTTCATCAAGGCTGTATTTAACCCTGCTTCTTTAACTTATATGCAGGGTACATCATGAGAAATGTTGGGCTGGAAGAAGCACAAGCTGGAATCAAGATTGCCAGAAGAAATATCAATAACCTCAGATATGCAGACGACACCACCTTTATGGCAGAAAGTGAAGAGGAACTAAAAAGCTTCTTGATGAAAGTGAAAGAGGAGAGTGAAAAAATTGGCTTAAAGTTCAACATTCAGAAAACTAAGATCATGGCATCTGGCCCCATCACTTCATGGGAAATAGATGGGGTAACAGTGTCAGACTTTATTTTTGGGAGTTCCAAAATCATTGCAGATAGTGATTGCAGCCATGAAATTAAAACATGCTTACTCCTTGGAAGGAAAGTGATGACCAACCTAGATAGCATATTAAAAAGCAGAGACACTACTCTGCCAACAAAGGTCCGTCTAGCCGAGGCTATGGTTTTTCCAGTAGTCATGTATGGATGTGAGAGTTGCACTGTAAAGAGAGCTGAGCACCGAAGAATTGATGCTTTTGAACTGTGGTGTTGGAGAAGACTCTTGAGAGTCCCTTGGACTGCAAGGAGATCCAACCAGTCCATCCTAAAGGAGATCAGTCCTGGGTGTTCATTGGAGGGACTGATGCTGAAGCTGAAACTCCAATACTTTGGCCACCTCATGCTGAGAGCTGACTCATTGGTAAAGATCCTGATGCTGGGAGGGACTGGGGGCAGGAGGAGAGGGGGACGACAGAGGATGAGATGGCTGGATGGCATCACCGACTCGATGGACATGAGTTTGAGTAATCTCCAGGAGTTGCTGATGGACAGGGAGGCCTGGCATGCTGTGATTCATGGGGTCGCAAAGAGTCACACACGACTGAGCAACTGAACTGAACTGAACTGAACTGAACTGAGGATCAAAGGATTTTGTCTTCTTTCAAGGAAGTAGACATGATTGATGGATGAAAATTAATTTGAGGAAGCTTTTGACTCTTTGTACAAGGAGAAAGAACAGCAATCAAAAAGACATCTCAATTTCAAAACAGGTGAAGGACTTGAATAGACATAGACAAAGAAAATAGACAAATAATAGACAAAAAATAGACAAAAAACTAGACAAAAAATAGACAAAAAACTAGACAAAGATGGTCAATAAACACAAGAAGAAATGCTCACTTCATTAGGCACTAGTGGAATGCAAATCAAAACCACTCTGAGATACCACTTTATACCTATTTCAATGGCTATATACATTTTTAATAAAAAATGACAAGTGTTAGTATAAAAATAACAATTGCTGACGAAAATACTGAAATCTTGGTACATTGCTGGGGGGGATTTAAAATGGTCCAATTGCTGTGGGAAACAATTTGATCATTTCTTAAAAAGCTAAGCATCTGGCTTTTTTTTTTTTTTCTCATCTCCTGGAGTAATGTAAATAAAAACAAAAATGATCAAAAGCAACCTAATTAAACATAAAAGCTTTTGCACAGCAAAGGACACCATAAACTAAGTGACAACTTATAGAATGGGGAAAAAATATCTGCAAATACTGCAACAGGTAAGGGATTAATTTCCAAAATATGCAAATAGCCCTTTTTACTAAAATAAATAAATAAATAAATAAATAATGGGCAGAAGATATAAACAGACATTTCTCCAAAGAAGCTATAGATGGCCAACAGACACATGAAAAATATTCGACATTGATAATTCTTAGAGAAATGCAAAACAAAACTGAGATGAGATATCACCTCACTTGAGTCATAATGACCATCAACAAGATGTCCATAAATAATAAATGCTTAAGAGGGTGTGGATAAAAAAGAACCCTTCTACACTGTTGGTGGGAATGCAAATTGGTGCAGTCATTATGTAGAACAGCAGGAAGTTTCCCTTAATAAACTAAAAATGCAGCTGCTCTCTGGTCCTGCCATCCTACTCTTGGTCATATATCACAAGAAAATTATAATTTGAAAATATACTTGCACCCCAATGTTAGTGCAGTACTATTTACAATAGCAAGACCTGGAGGCAACTTAAATGTTCATCAATAGATAAAAGGATGAAGAAGATGTGATATATGCATACAATGAAATATCACTCAGCTATAAAAAAAATGAAATAATGCCATTTGCAACAACATGGATGGACCTAGAGATTGCCATATGAGAAGTATGTCAGAAAAAGATAAATATCATATGATATTGCTAATAAATTGAATCTTAAAAAAGATACAGATGAACTTACTTACAAAACAGAAATAAACCCACAGGTATAGAACACAAACTTATGGTTACCAAAGGGGAAAGAGGTGGGGGAGGGGTAAATTAGGGGGAGTTTGGGATTAATATATACAAGCTATTATATATAAAAGTATATGACCAACAAGGATATACTGTATAGCATGGGGAACTATACTCAAAATTCATAATAACATTTAAGGGAAAAGTATTTAGATATAGATAGATATCTTAAGACGTGGATTCAATCCCTGGCTTGGTAAGTTTCCCTGGAGGAGGGCACGGGAACCTGCTTCAGTATTCTTGCCTGGAGAAACCCATGAACAGAGAAACCTGGCAGACTACAGTCCATAGAGTCGCAAAGAGTCCGACATTTAGCATGCTCACATAGATACATATAGATAGATACAGGGCTTCTCTGATGACTCAGATGGAAAAGAATCTGCCTACAATGCAAGAAACCTGGGATCAGTCCCTGAGTTGGGAAGATCTTCTGGAGGATTAAACGGCAACCCACTCCAGGATTCCTGCCTGGAGAATTCCATGGACAGAAGAACCTGGCAGGTTACAATCCACAGGATCACAAAGAGTCATAGAGAATTGAGCAACACACACACACACACACACACACACACACACACACACACACACACACACATCTTCTTAAGTGAACAATGCAAAGAAATACAGGGAAACAATAGAATGGGGAAGACTAGAGATCTCTTTAAGAAAATTAGAGCTACCAAGGAAATATTTTATGCATAGATGGGCATGATAAAGGACAGAAATGGTATGGACATAACAGAAGCAGGAGAGGTGGCAAGAATATACAGGAGAACTGTATGAAAAAGTCGTGAATAAACATGACAGTGTGATTACTCACCTAGAGTCCGACATTCTGGAGTGTGAAATCAAGTGGGCATTAGGAAGCATTACTACCAACAAAGCTAGTGAAGGTGATGGAATTACAACTGATCTATTTAAAAATATTAAAAATGATGTTGTTAAAGTGTTTCACTCAATATGTCAACAAATTTTGAAAATTCAGCAGTGGCTACAGGACTAGAAAAGGGCAGTTTTCATTCCAATCTTAAAGAAGGACAATGCCAAAGAATGTTCAAACTACCACAAAATTGCACTCATTTCACATGCTAGCCCAGTAATGGACAAAATTCTCCAAGCTAGGCTTCAACAGTATGCAACCAAGAACTTCCAGATGTACAAGCTGGATTTAGAAAAGGCAGAGGAACCAGAAGTCAAACTGTCAACATCCATTGGATCATAGAAAAAACAAGGAAATTCCAGGAAAACATCTATTTCTGCTTCCTTGACTATGCTAAAGACTTTGACTAAGTAGATCGCAACAAAGTATGGAAAATTCTTCAAGAGATGGGAATACCAGACCACCTTACCTGCCTCCTGAAAAAAACCTGTATGCAGGTCAAGAAGCAACAGTTAGAACTGGACATGGAAAAATGGACTTGTTCAAAGTTGGGAAAGGAGTATGTCAAGGTCTTGTCACCCTGCTTATTGAACTTCTAGGCAGACTACATCATGAAAAATGCCAGGCTGGTGAAGCACAAGCTGGAATCAAGATTGCCGGGAGAAATATCAGTAACCTCAGATATGCAGATGACACCACCCAAATGGCAGAAAGTGAAGAGGAACTCTTTAGAATCCCTTGACGAAGGTGAAAGAGGAGAGTGAAAAAGCTGGTTTAAACTCAACATTAAATAAAGCTAAGGTGATGGCATCACATCCAGTTCCATGTCTTCAAGGCAAATAGATGAGGGGAAAAAATGGAAACAGTGACAAATCTTATTTTCTTGGGCTCCAAAATCAGTGTGGACAGGGACTGCAGTCATGAAATAAAAAGACACTTGCTCTTTGGAAGGGAAGCTATGACAAACCTAGATAGCATATTAAAAAACAGAGACATCATTTTTCAGACAAAGGTCTGTATAGTCAAAGCTATGGTTTTTCCAGTAGTCATGTTTGGATGTGAGAGTTGGACCATAGAGAAGGCTGAGCACTGAAGAATTGATGCCTTCAAACTTCGGCATTGGAGAAGATTCTTGAAAGTCCCTAGAGAGCAAGGACATCAAATCAGTCAATCCTAAGGAAATCAGTCCTGAATATTCACTAGAAAGACTGAGGCTGAAGCTCTGATAGTTTGGCCATTGGATGTGGAGTCAATTCATTGAAAAAGAGCCTGATGTGGGGAAAGATTAAAGGCAGGAGAAAGGGATGACAGAGGATAAGCTGGTTGGATGGCATTAGCAATTCAATGGACCTGAGCTTGAGCAAACTCCAGGAGATAGTGAAGGACAGGGAAGCCTTGGCTTGCTGCAGTCCATAGGGTCGCAATTGAGACAACTGAGCAACAAAAACTTGTAAAACTGAAGCACTCTGATTTTACTTTAAGGCAGAGTTTTCCAATATAGGGAGTGTTGATAATTTGGGGCTGGATCCTTTGTTGCCACATTTATTGTAATAATTTTTCCAGCATTGTTTATCTCTTCCCGCTAAATTTCAGTAGCATCTTCCTCCCCATGTGGTAACAAACTGGTCTCCAGACATTGCTAAGTGTTTCCCAGGGATAGATGGGGGGATGGGGCAAAAACCTCCACCTGAGAACTGCTGCCTTGAGATAATCCAGTATAACATTCAACCAGTACCTGGCTTAATAAACTTTTCAAAGAAAAAAGAAAAAAGCAATGCTTTTGTACAAATGGTAGCAGAGCTGTCAAACAATTTAAAAATGGCCTTGTGACATAATGAGCTCTCCTTCAATGGAATATTTGTAACTTTAGGTTCATTCTTCACAAAACCTTTAAAAAGGGTCTTCCTTTGAGTGGAAGAAGGGACTATGCATCACAAGTCCTTCCCACTACTAAGATTCCTTAGTTCTAAATATGGTTTATGCTGTTCTATATTGGCATTTACAAGCATAGCACTGTTAGCTGGTTGTGAGAAATTCACCCTTGTAAAGTTTATCAAATTATTTTATTCCACAGGTAAAAAGTGCATGGAACTGCATTGTCTTCAGATGTTTTACAAAAAGATTATGAAAAGAGAAGGTGGAATAGATAGATATTTTTCCCTAAGTGCTAGAAAGAAAAATAAATTAATCCTTATAATTCTCTATTAAAGTATTCATTTGGAACTAAACATTTAACATTCGTGTATTTTAATACCCCCCTTTCTATTTTATCATGCCTCACAACTTGTGGGGTCTTAGTCGCCAACCAGGGATTCGACCTGTGCCCCAGTAGTGAAAGTGCCAAGTTCTAACCACTAAACCACCAGGGAATTCCCTAATATTCCTATTATATCTAGTGCTTTTTTCTTTGAAAACCATCACTTCAAGAGACCCTAAGCTCTGGCTCTTATATAGACAAGATGAAAAGCATTTCTCAATTCAGAAAAAGGTTTTGGGTAGAAAGAACACTTAAGGATCCTTTAGCAAGGATGGGAAGACTTCCTCATTGTGGATACTTTGTTCTTGCCTTTACATTTCACAGTTCAATGTAGCTGTGCTTCTATGCTCACATAAGGCTTGGGATCCTAGGCAATCTTTGAAGGTAAGAATGGGTTTTCTCCATTTGTCTAAATCACCACTATCAAGATCTTTCTTTATTATAAAGAACATATGATTTTAAAATTTGTAGTATTATTCCTAAGATTTGCACATGACTCACCACTAAAGTAAGCCACCCTGGAAATGCTACCTTGGTTTGATGAACAAAATGTCTGTCATTTATAAAAACCTTTCAATATCAATGTCTATTTTGTCATAGATAGTAACTATAATCTCTCTCCCTAAGAGGTATTAAAAAATTTGAAGGTGATGTTTCTATACTTCAAAATTTCAAAAGAAAAAAAGAATGAAAATTGCCAAATAATTTTCTGGCATCTTTTCTAATCATTACTATAACTATATTCACCCCTTGAAGCCCTTATTTTTAGTTAAATAGTGAGCAGGAGTGTTTTCATTACTCTTTTTGAGTTATAATAAATGCAGATACTAGAGTTTTATGTTTCCAACAGATTTATGTTGATTATATCAATGTTGCTGCTGCTGCTGCTAAGTTGCTTCAGTCATGTCTGACTCTGTGCAACCCCATAGATGGCAGCCCACCAGGCTCCTCTGTCCACGGGATTCTCTAGACAAGAATACTGGAGTGGGTTGCCATTTCCTTCTCCAGATTATATCAATGTTTATTGTCAAATTACACTATACTGTGAAAATATTAAGAAGGATATACACTATTGCTCTCTGCTCTATCTCTTTCATAGCCACTTCACAGAGCTATTTGCTAAATCAAATCACTTAAATTATCTGTATATCTTAATAAAGTTTTCACTGATAATGCAACATATACTCATTTTAATCTCATTCATGTCTGGATTCCATTTTAACGTGAACACTGATAATATTCCAATCTGTACCTCTTGCTTTTAATATTGTTTCATTAAAAGAAAAAGCTTTCTGCTCTATATTTGCTTATTGTGGCTGCTGTGACCAAAACTTGAGGGTTTGAGACAACAGGAATGTATCCTCTCACAGTTCTGGAAGCCAGAAGTACTAAATCAAGGTGACATGTACCCCAATGTTCATTGCCACACTGTTTACAATAGCCAGAACATGGAAGCAACCTAGATGTCCATTGGCAGACGAATGGATAAGAAAGCTGTGGTACATATGCACAGTGGAATATTACTCAGCTGTTAAAAAGAATGCATTTGCATCAGTTCTAATGAAGTGGATGAAGCTGGAGCCTATTATACAGAGTGAAGTAAACACTAATATGGTATATGCAGAAAGAAAAACAGCAATACAGTATATTAATGCATATATATGGAATTTAGAAAGATGGTAACAATGACCCTATATGCGAGACAGCAAAAAAGTCACAAATGTAAAAAACAGACTTTTGGACTCTGTGGGAAAAGGTGAGGGTGTGATGATTTGAGAGAATAGCATTGAAACATGTATATTACCATATGTGAAATAGATCATCAGTCCAGGTTCAGTGCATGAGACAGGGTGCTCAGGGCTGGTGCACTGAGATGACCTTGAGGGATGGGATGGGGAGGGATGTGGGAGGGGGGTTCAGGATGGGGAACACATGTACATCCATGGCTGATTCATGTGAATATATGGCCAAACCCACCACAATAGTGTAAAGTAATTAGCCTCCATTTAAAATAAATAAATTTTAAAAATAAAAGTAAAAAAAGAAGGTAAATAAATCAATCAAGGTATCAGGAGAATGACCCTCCCTCCCAAGGCTTGAGGAAAATGTGCTTCTCACCTCTAATGTATTTTGGCCTCTTGATCTCACTCCAATCTCTGCTTCCATCTTCAAAATCCAACTCTGTCACTTGAGGATAATGTAAACTTAAATATATTACTTAACCCTTCAGTTATTAAATTTCCTCATCTCTAAATGGGAAATATATTCCTACTTAACCCATAGGGTGGATGTTGCTTGATATTTTAAAGTAGTTAGAATAATACTTGGTCCATAATAAATGCAACACAGATTTTTATTACTGCAAAATAATTCCATTATATTTCATTATAAGAAGTTATTGCTTATAACAATGCATACTCTATGAAGATTTCTATCCTTTGAGATGATGCATTCCAGTCTGTACTGACTGGATAAGTGTTCTTGCAATAGTTAGGAGACAGGACAAAGCTACAGAAAGGCACCAAATGCTGGATTGAGGATCAAAAAGATGAGTAAAAATGCTAAAGATGAGAATAATGGTATTCCACCTTTTTGTTTCTTTTTATAAGAAAAAATACTAGTCATTCTTTGAATTCCTGACTTTCATTTTGCCTCATGAGTCTGGCAATAAAGAGGTCCCAGCTTGTGTTCTGTGAGTGAGATCTTCCTGCCATACTTGCTAACTCAGTTTGAATGATCCCTGAAGATGTGACACAAATCTGTCAGCCCCATTAACACTAACCTACACTGCTGGTCTTATGCTTTGGCTTGGATCCCTCTGGCTTCATTGAAAATTGACCTCTCGGAGAAGGGCGATATTTCTGCTCCCTACCCTCTGTGACAACTTTCAGAGGACAACTACTTTATTGTTCTCTATCTTCCCACCACCTAACAGCTTCTTATGTAAAAGGCATCTATTCATTTGTCTATTGAAATGAACATATCCATTTGAAGATGCATTTAAGATAATCTGGCTAAATACTAATTTATTTCATCCTTTATTTTCCTAGACAGTTTTTCTCTTCTCTTTTTCAATATTTTTACCTCATGTTAACAGCTGCCTTAATCACTTTTGGATTAAGTTTATGTAATAAAATTAACAGAGTATAGGCTTTAAAACTTATAAAATTTCTTTGTTATCTTGGACCTGTTAGACTTGCAATAATTTTGTTTTCTCTTTGAATCAAGTAATATAAAACTTGAAATCAACTCTATCAGTGATTTTTCTCTCCAAGTTAGATGATGTGGACTTTGGTTCCATTTGGAGTATTTCTTATATCAGCTTCTGGAAATTTTCCAAATGATTTACTATAATTGTTTTCTTATCGGAAGCAAATCCAAAAGTCTGCTGTCTCTCTTGTAAGGGTGAAAAAAGCACATTTTTCATCATTCTGATCACTTATCCTAGTAAATCTCTTCAATCTTTAGATTAGAAGTGCTCTCATTGAAGCTATTAATAAGAAATAGACTCAACATAAAGGAAGGAATAGTCATTCTTTCAACAATTGAGCCTAGATTACAGACATTCATTAGTTCCATTTATTTTCATATTGATTGGATTTCAAAAATTTTACTTGTCTGATCGTCTCCAAATTGAAAGTATGCTTAGGATAAGAATTCATTTGAGTTTTCTTCTTTTCCTGTCAGAAATTTTAAAAATGGGAAGCCATATGTGGCAAAGGTGTATAATAAGGACAATAAGAGAGGAAAGCAGCATACATAAAATCCTAGAAATCATAAAGAAAACCCTATAAATTGGAATGAGTAATGGAATGAGAATTCCATAAATTCTCGTAAATTCTTATAAATAAGAATGAGGGAAAAAATGAAATAAGCTAAGACAAGGGACACATATGGGATGCTAGTCAGCAAAGAAATATGAAATAAAAGTTATTGATCTGAAACTCAGCTCACTGGGAGCACAGTACAGCATTTTTACACTTAGAGTGATGAGAATATTACAACTTAAGCTAAGAGAGCACATCTGAAATTTAAACCCTTTGCATCTCTATTAATCTACTTTCACTTCATAATTTTTAATAAAAGGTGAAATTTTTCATGAATTAATTGGATTAAACATAAACAGTAAAATATTTTAACATTAAAATATTTTTTTAAACCTCAGTTAAAATATACTGCCAGGAAAGTCACATGCTACAAATAATACTAACCATATGGAAGCAGCAGTAATTAAAATATAGAAAAACTGCAAACTTGTTAACATAGCAAAGAATTACCACTCACTCTAACACTTCTAAAAACATGGGGACACACGTGGTATTTTCTTGAGGACATTTGTCTTTAGCTTCATTCATAACCACATGCACATATCAGAATTGCCATTTTTTTCAAAATTGATAATATATTTTTCAACAAATTGAGTTTGTTCTTATGCTATTTCAACTTGAAAAACTGAGTTCAGTCGCACAGTTGTGTCCAACTCTTTGTGACCTCATGGACATTATGGCAATTATGCTATCCAACCATTTCATCCTCTGTCATCCCCTTCTCCTCCTGCTTTCAATCTTTCCCAGCATCAGGATCTTTTCCAAGGAGTCAGTTCTTTGCATCAGGTGGCCAAACTATTGGAGTTTCAGACTTTGCATCAGTTCTTCCAATGAATATTCAGGACTGATTTCCTTTAGGATTGACTGATTGGATCACTTTGCAGTTCAAGGGACTCTCAAGAGATTTCTCCAACACCACACTTCAATTGTCACCCTGCTTACTGGACTTCTTCAGTGCTTCATAGAGCTGATGCTTCAGAAAGCATCAATTCTTCAGTGCTCAGCTTTCTTTATAGTCTGACTCTCACATGAATACATGACTACTGGAAGAACCATAACTTTGACTAGACAAACCTTTGTTGGCAAAGTAATGTCTCTGTTTTTTAATATGCTGTCCAGGCTGGTCATAACTTGCACTACAAAGAGCAAACATCTTTTAATTTCATGGCTACAGTTGCCATCTGCAGTGATTTTGGAGCCCAAGAAAATAAAGTCTGTCAATGTTTCCATTGTTTCCCCATCTATTTGCCATGAAACGATGGAACCAGGTGCCATGATCTTTGTTTTTTGAATGTTGAGTTTTAGACCAGCTTTTTCACTCTCCTCTTTCCCCTTCGTCAAGGGACTCTAAGGAGTTCCTCTTCACTCTCTGCCATAAGGGTGCTGTCATCAGTATATGCTAGGTTATTGATATTTCTCCCGGCAATCTTGATTCCAGCTTGTGCTTCACCAGCCTGGCATTTTTCATGATGTACTCTGCCTAGAAGTTCAATAAGCAGGGTGACAAGACCTTGACATACTCCTTTCCCAATTTTGAACAAGTCCATTTTTCCATGTCTGGTTTTAACGGTTGCTTCTTGACCTGCATACAGATTTATCAAGAGGCTGGTAAGGTAGTCTGGTATTCTCATCTCTTGAAAATTCTTGAAGAATTTTCCAGTTTGTACTATTCACACAATCAAAGACTTTGGCGTAGTCACTAAAGCAGAAGTAGATGATTTACTGGAACTCTCTTGCTTTTTCGATGATCCAATGGATGTTGGCAATTTGATCTCTAGTTCCTCTGCCTTTTCTAAATCCAGCTTGAACATCTGAAAGTTCCCAGTTCCACATAATTTTGAAGGCTGGTCTTGAGAATTTTGAGCATTACTTTGCTAGTTTGTGAGATGAGTACAATTGTGTGATAGTTTGAACATTCTTTGCCATTGCCTTTTTTTGGGAATGGAATGAAAACTCACCTTTTCCACTCCTGTGTCCACTGTGAGTTTTCCAAATTTACTGGCATTTTGAGTGCAGCTCTTTCACAGCATCATCTTTTAGGATTTGAAATAGCTCAACTGGAATTCCATCACCTCCACTAGCTTTGTTCATAGTGATGTTTCCTAAGGCCCACTTGACTTTGAATTCCAGGATGTCTAGCTCTAGGTTAGTGATCATACCATGTGGTTATCTGGATCATGAAGATCTTTTTTGTATAGTTCTGTGTATTCTTGCCACCTCTTCTTAATATCTTCTGCTTCTGTTAGGCCCATGCCACTTCTTTCCTTTATTTTGCCCATCTTTGCATGAAATGTTCCCTTGGTATCTCTAATTTTCTTGATGGGATCTCCAGTCTTTCCCATTCTATTGTTTTCCTCTATTTCTTTGCATTGATCATAAAGGAAGGCTTTATCTCTCCTTGCTATTCATTGAATCTCTGCATTCAAATGGGTATATCTTTCTTTTTCTCCTTTGCCTTTCACTTCTTTTCTCTTCTCAGCTATTTATAAGTCCTCCATAGATGAGAATTTTGCTTTTGCATTCCTTTTCATGGAAATCGTCTTGATCACTGCCTTCTATAGTGTCACGAACCTCCATCCATAATTCTTTTCAACTCAAGAAAACTTAGTCTCTTAAAATAATATTTGTGTGAGAGTTCAAGTGTTGTAAAGAAAAGAGTCTGTAATCAACATGTTTAACTCTTGGATTTTGATTGACTACTCAGTGGATTGAATACAAATAATTCCGCGCCCCCCCCCACACACAAGCCTCTAAAAATAAAGAATCAAAATAATAGTAAATATGAGAAATGAGGGTAAAAGCAAGTATTACCCCCTATAGGTAAAACGAATAGTGCAGGTTTTAGGTGTAATATTTTTGGAACTCAAATTCTTCATCAGTATAAGTTGATACAACCCAGTCAATTCAGTTCAGTTCAGATGTGCAGTCATGTCCGACTCTTTGCGACCCTATGTCCTGCAGCTTGCCAGGCTTCCCTATCCATCACCAACTCCCAGAATTTACACGAACTTATGTCTGTTGAGTCGGTGATGCAATCCAACCATTCATCCTCTGTCATCCCCTTCTCCTCCCACCTTAAATCTTTCCCAGCATCATGATCTTTTCAAATGAGTCAGTTCTTCACATCAGGTTGCAAAAGTATTGGAGTTTCAGCTTCCACATCAGTCCTTCCAATGAACACTCAGGACTGATTTCTTTTAGGATGAACAGTTTGAATCTCCTTGCAGCCCAAGGGACTCTCAAGTGTCTTCTCCAACACCACAATTCAAAAGCATCAATTCTTCAGAGCTCAGCTTTCTTCCCATTCCAACCCTCATATCCATACATGACTACTGGAAAAACCATAACTTTGACTAGACAGACCTTTGTTGACAAAGTAATGTCTCTGCTTTTTAATATGCTGTCAAGGTTGGTCATATCTTTTCTTCCAAGGAGCAAGTGTCTTTTAATTTCATGGCTGCAGTCACCACCTGCAGTGATTTTGCAGTCCCTCCCCCCAAAAAAAATAAATAAATAAAGTCTCTCACTGCTTCCATTGTTTTCCCATCTATTCGCCATGAACTGATGGGGCTGGATGCCGTGATCTTAGTTTTCTGAATGTTGAGTTTTAAACCAACATTTTCAGTCTCCTCTTTCACTTCCATCAAGAGGCTCTTTAGTTCTTCTTCACTTTCTTCCATAAGGGTGGTGTTATCTGCATATCTGACATTATTGATTTTCTCTCAGAACTCTTGATTCTAGCTTGTGCTTCATCCAGCCCAGTATTTCTCATGATGTACTCTGCATACAACTTAAATAAGCAGGGTGACAATATACAGCCTTGATGTACTCCTTTCCCAATTTGGATCCAGTCTGATGTTCCATGTCCAGTTTTAGCTGTTGCTTCCTGACCTCTGACCTGCAAACAGAATTCTCAAGAGGCAGGTTAGATGTTCAGGTATTCCCATCTCTTTCAGAATTTTCCACAGTTTTTGTGATCCACACTGTTAAAGGCTTTGGCATAGTCAATAAAGAATCAGTAGATGTTTTTCTGGAACTCTCTTGCTTTTTCAATAACCCAATGGATGTTGGCAATTTGATTTCCTTTCCCATTTCTAAATCCAGCTTGAACATCTGGAAGTTCACTGTTCATGTACTGTTGAAGCCTGGCTTGGAGAATTTTGAGCATTACTTTGCTAGCATGTGAGATGAGGGCAACTGTGCGGTAGTTTGAGCATTCTTTCCAACCTAGAGCTATAAACTAATAGATTATGAATAAAACAGATTTTCTACAGAAATTCCAAATGAAATATCAACAACGAAGCTTAGGCTTACAACTTCAAGTTGTCCTTGTTCTGAATATATGCTTACCCCACTAAGAAATATTCAAGAAATTCAGCATTGTGCTAGTAAGTTTTTAAGAATATGCTCTCAGAAGAAAAATGGTAGGATAGGTGGTTGATTTGATTTGTATCTTCTGTCAATTTCCCAGGCATAATAAATATTCTCACCATAGCCAATTTCAAGCTACTAACCATGAATTCACTGATGTGGAGTTGAGAAACTGCACAATCATAACACTCATGAGCCACTGTAAGCCTGCTCCAGTATACCATTGAAGATTCTTATTATGTTCAGGTAGGTTAAAGACATATGTTGGGTTAAAAAAATGCAATATTTCTGGATGCAAATTTCAATTTGTATAGTTGTAATGGTCATTGTATGACTGTTTTTACTAAGTAAAGAAAGTAAGGAAATTCTGGCCATTTTCCCTTTCTGAGGAATTACGAGGAAAGCATGAAATCTGTAGAATACACAGTAAGTTCCATTGCACATGACTTTGGTAGTGTGGTCAGAAGTACGACTACAATCCTTGTGGTATCCCTGATATTTCATGACAGCTAGCTGCACAGTTCTTTGATGACTTCTCTGGTTAATCAAGGGTGTAAATGAGGCTCCAACTTCAGTGGTACTCAGGCATCATCACAGATCATTTCTTTAGTATCAGTGATTCACAGGATAATGGCTTGGTTTTCTTGCAATTTACTAGTAAGTGTATGTGGACTCTGTCTATCAAAGAAAAGGCTAAGAAAAACGGCCTAAAACCAATGAATATGGCAATCATCCAGAGACAGGAAGTCCTCATGACAACCATGCAGTGTCACTTGTACAAGTTGCTTGTGTGGCCAGGCTGGCCAACTCCAATCTAAACAAAAAAAGATGCTTTGGGATACTTTGGTGTGTTTACACTGCTTTTATTTGGTAAGGAATATTACACTATGACTTTTGCGCCTGATCTTTCTTTACAGTTTTAACGTATAGGTTTGCTAGGTTTCACTAACAATCTCAAGTTGTACGGGTGTGTTGATAGGGCTCTATGAAACCACAATGCTCTTCAGCAGAATCTTCTTAAATTTGCTCACATTGCCATGACAATAGCATTAGATACAGGAACCAGTAAGGAAAGCTGTATGTGTCTGGACACTTTCATCCATATTACCTGATGTGCAATATTTTAAATATATTTTCCCATGTTTTCTTGTTGCAAGAAAGGAATTAAAGCAATCACACTATCAATTAGATACTATCATTTGGGGATAAAATGCCTTTCAGTGCCTCCATCTCTGTTGTATACTTTTACTGCCATCTGCTGTGAGTTTCCAATTCAGCTATTTTTCAGAGCTAAATGCAGCAATTCATTTAAGACTTTGGACTGAACACAGAGGTCAGAGCTGCTAACAATCTAAGTTAACCTCTCCTAGCTCTGAGTATAACTTAAGTTTTTTTAATGAAAATTCCAAGCTGAGGCTCAGTGTGTATGCTATCCATTCTCTTTAGAGCAATAATGCAGTTGGTAAACATTAAGACTGGTTTTATATAGGCATGCTTTGCAATGAATTAGAGCAGCAATAATTTTTTAAATGAGCAACAGTTTATTATATCACTTATTTTCCTCTTCTTTTTGTACAGAGTAGTATCAACAAATGACATGAAATAGAGGAGTAAATATAAATGTTTTAGAATAAGAGCCTAAGGGCCCAGATTTGTGATTCTTGGGATGCATCACTTATGAATGTGATACTAAAACCTTCTGTTGAGTATTGTCAAATTTGCACACTTCATAGGGATGGGCATGTTTATATTGAATGCCCTTCTATATGTGCTATCATAGATGTGAAATTCTTGACCTTAATTTCATCTTTGAAAATGTTAAATTGAAGATTCTGTTAGCTTGCATTTTGTAAATTATAATACTGTATTACTACAAGAGACTTGATTTTTTAGCACAGTGCCAAAATTTTTCAAATGCATGTCTTTTTTTTCTAATTCCATTTTGCTTTAAAGCACATTTAAAATGTAGTTTTCACATTAATGAAATGTGAAATAAAATGTGAAATAAAATGTAAAATTTGCTGGCAAATTTAATTCATGTCCAAAATTTAAAATTCACAAGTTAACAGCATTGTTGGCTAACAGCCAAACTCAGCAATAAGAGAAAGGAAGGTTTATATTTTGTACCTATAAAAGCACTCAGTATTATCATCAGTTTTGCAATATTTCTTAGAAAGGGTTAGTCCTGTTCAGTTTGTTGCTATTGTAATATCATCGTTTTAAAACTCTGTAGCTATGGCAATTATGCATGAGCAATATTCTATGAGCATGTAACACAGTGCTACAGTAGCCATTTAAAGAATTAAATTTCATTGTTATTTAATGCCAGTGATTCATACCTTTCAGATATGGGAAATCAAACATACTTACCTTAAAGAAAAAAAAAAGCAAACAAATTCATACATTCTACTTGTCTCTAGAGGGAAAATAAATTATTTTACTTATTGCTTATGAAGTATGCCACTGAAAACAATTGTGAGATAGATGCACTGAAATACCTTTAGCAGAAAACAGCCAAGAGATGGAAAAAGCCAAAGAAATATATATATAAAGTTAATTCTAAATGGCTTGCTTAATTTTTCTTAACTCTTCCTCTCACAAATTAAAAATAATTTTGCTTTTACATGGTGTTCCTAAGACAAGGACTTAGTTTAATCTTTGCTGTTGTGGGGTTTTTTTTGTGTGTGTGTGGGTTTTTGTCTTATATTGAAATGAATTAGCCATGAATTTACATGTTTTACATGTATTCCCCACCCCGGTCCCCCCTCCCACCTCCCTCTCCACCCCATCCCTAAGAATGTGATTACCCTAGATACCTCATACAAGGGAAACTATGCTGTGCTTGTCCTTCTGAGACTGGTTCATTTCACTCAGCATAATGTCCTCAAGGTTCTTCCCTGTTGTAGCATTTGATAAGATTTCCTTCATTGATAAGGCTAAATAATATACACTGAATGTACATACTGTGTTTTTTTATCCAGTTATCCATTGAACAGCATTAAGATTGTTTCCACCTCTTTATTATTATAAATAATATACAATGAATATGAAAGTATACATATTTTCCAAGCTCCTATTTTCAGTTCTTTTGGATAAATCTGAAAATGGAATTGCTGGATCATATGAAAGTTTGCTTTTTGAGGAACGTTGTCCATGACAGCTGCATCATATTACAGTCCCACCAGCAGTATACAAAGATTGCAATTTCTTCACAGCCTTGTCAACACCTCTTATCTTCTGGTTTTTTTTTTTAATTATTAATGACTATCCTAAAAAATGTGAGGTGGCACTGCATTATTCTCCAATGGTATGCTGCAGTTCATGGGGTCGCAGAGCCAGAATGACTGAGAGACTGAACTTAACTGATGACTAGTAATATTGAGCATCTTTTCATACACCTTTTCACTTCAGTTCAGTTCAATCACTCAATCGCGTCCGACTCTTTGTGACCCTATGGACTGCAGCATGTCAGGCTTCCCAGTCTATCACCAACTCCCAAAGCTTGCTCAAATTCATGTCCATTGAGTAGGTGATGCCATCCAAAAATCTCATCCTATTCCATCCCCTTCCTCTCCCGCCTTCAATCTTTCCCAGCATCAGGAGCTTTTCCAATGAGTCGGTTCTTTGCGTCAGGTGGCCAAAGTATTGGAGCTTCAGCTTCAGCATCAGACTTTCTAATGAATATTCAGGATTGGCTTCCTTTAGAATTGACTGGTTGGATCTCCTTGCAGTCCAAGGGACTCTCAAGAGTCTTCTTCAACACCACATTTTAAAAGTATCAATTCTTCAGCACTCAGCTTTCTTTATAGTCCAAATCTAACTTCTATACATGACTACTAGAAAAACCATATCTTTGTATAAACAGACCTTTGTTGGCAAATTAATGTGTCTGCTTTTTAATATGCTGTCTAATTTGGTCACAGCTTTCCTTCCAAGGAGCAAGTATCTTTTAGTTTCATGGCTGCAGCCACCATCTGCAGTGATTGTGTAGCCAAAAAAATAGTCTGTCACTATTTCTATTGTTTCCCCAACTATTTGTCATGAGGTCATGGGACTAGGTGCCAACACCTTAGTTTTCTGAATGTTCAGTTTTGAGCCAAATTTTTCACTCTTCATTTTCACTTTCATCAAAAGTTTCTTTAGTTCTTCACTTTCTGCCATAAGAGTGATATCATCTGCATATCTGAGATTATTGATATTTCTCCTGGCTCTCTTGATTCCAGCTTGTGCTTCATCCAGCCAGGCATTTCTCATGATGTACTCTGCATGTAAGTTAAATAAGCAGGGTGACAATATACAGCCTTGATGTACTTCTTTCACAATTTGGAACTAGTCTGTTATTCCATATCCAGTTATACCTGTTGTTTCTTGACCTGCATACAGATTTCTCAGGAGGCATACTTGCATACAGATTTCTCATATACCTTTTCAGTCCAGTTCAACCGCTCAGTCATGTCCGACTCTTCGTGACTCCACGGACCACAGCACGCCAGAGACCTCCCTGTCCAAGTTGGTGATCTCCACTAACATGGTGATGTCATCCAACCATCTCATCCTCTGTCATCCCCTTCTCCTCCTGCACTCAATCTTTCCCAGCACCAGGGTCTTTACAAATGAGTCAACTCTTCACATCAGGTGGCCAAAGTATTGCAGTTTTAGCTTCAACATCAGTCCTTCCAATGAACACTCAGGACTGATCTCCTTTAGGATGGACTGGTTGGATCTCCTTGCTGTCCAAGAGACTCAAGAGTCTTCTCCCACACTACAGGTCAAAAGCATCAAATTCTTCTGTGCTCAGCTTTCTTTATAGTCCAACTCTCATATCCATACATGACTACTGGAAAAACCATAGCCTTGACTAGACAGACCTTTTTTGGCAAAGTAATGTCTCTGCTTTTTAATATGCTATCTAGGCTGGTCATAACTTTTCTCCGAAGGAGTAAGTGTTTTTAAATTTCATGGCTGCAGTCACCACCTGCAGTGATTTTGGAGCCCAAAAAAATAGTCTGCCACTGTTTCCACTGTTTTCCCACCTATTTGCCATGAAGTGATAGGACCACATGTCATGATCTTGGTTTTCTGAACGTTGAGCTTTAAGCCAACTTTTTCACTCTCCTCTTTCACTTTCATCAAGAGGCTCTTTAGTTCTTCTTCATTTTCTGCCCTAAGGGTAGTGGCATCTGCATATATGAGGTTATTGATATTTCTCCTGACAATCTTGATTCCACCTAGTGCTTCCTCCAGCCCAGCATTTCTCATGATGTACTCTGCATATAAGTTAAATAAGCAGGGTGAAAATATACAGCCTTGATGTACTCCTTTTCTTATATGGAGCCAGTCTGTTGTTCCATGTCCAGTTCTAACTGTTGCTTCCTGACCTGCATATAGGTTTCTAAAGAGGCAGGTTAGGTGGTCTGGTATTCCTCTCTCTTTCAGAATTTCCCACAGTTTATTGTGATCCACACAATCAAAGGCTTTGGCACAGTCAATAAAACAGAAATAGATGTTTTTCTGGAAATCTCTTGCTTTTTTGATGGTCCAATGGATGTTGGCAATTTGATCTCTGGTTCCTCTGCCTTTTCTAAAACCAGCTTGAACATCTAGAAGTTCACTGTTCACATATTGATGAAGCCTGTCTTGGAGAATTTTGAGCGTTACTTTACTAGCATGTGAGATGAGTGCAACCTTGCGGTAGTTTAAGCATTCTTTGGCATTGTCTTTTTTGGGGATTGGAATGAAAATTGACGTTTTCCAGTCTTATGGCCACTGCTGAGTTTTCCAAATTTGCTGGCATATTGAGTGCAGCATTTTCACAGCATCATCTTTTAGGACTTGAAATAGCTCAACTGGAATTCCATCATCTCCACTAGCTTTGTTCGTAGTGATGTTTCCTAAGGCCCACTTGACTTCATATACCTTTTACATATGCCATTTATACATCCTCTTTGGAGAAAAGTCTGTTCAAGTTCTTTTCCTGTTTTGTTGAGTCTTTTTATCATGAAATAAGGTTAAATTTTGTCAAATATGTTTTCTTCATTTGCTGAGATAATCATGTGATTTTTATTCCTGTTAGTGGTGTATCACATTAGTTGACTTTTGTATATTTAACTATTCTTTCATCACAGGGATAATTTTCACTTGATCTTGCGTATGATTCTTTTAATGTGCTCTTGAAATTGGTTTGCTCTTATTTTATGTAAGATTTGCATATATATTCATCAAGCCAATGAGCTCGTCGTTTTATTTGTAGTGTCATTTTCTATCTTGTATTGAGATAATGCTACCCTTATAGAATGAGTTAGAAAGTGTTTATTCCTCTTCTATTTTTGGAAAAATTTGATAAATATCAATATTAATTCTCAATATTAATTCTTCTTTAAGTATTTTGTGGAATTCTCCAGTGAAGCCATCTGGCATTGAGCTTTCTTTGTTGGGATGTTGTTTTTCTTGATTCTTTTTCAAATTCTTTACCCATTTAGCTTATTACAGAATATTGAGCAGAGTTACCTGTGCTTTACTGTAGTTATTGTTATATTGGTTATCTAATTTATATATAGCAATGTGTATATGTCAATCCCAAACTCCCAGTCTCTTCCTACCTTCTCTTCTTTCCCCTAGTAGCCATGAGTTCATTCTCTAAGTCTGTAAATCTGTTTCTAAGTTTGTTTTGTAGATAAATTCATTTGTATCTTTTTTTGGATTCCACATATAAGTGATACCATGTGAAATTTATCTTTCTCTGTCTGACTTACATCACTTAATATGATTTCTAAATCCATTCACATTGCTGCAAATGAAATTATTTTATTCTGTTTAATGGCTGTGTACTATACCATTGTATATATGCACAATATGACTTTATCAATTCCTCTGCTAGTGGACATATAAGTTGTTTCCAAGTTTTCACTATTGTAAATAGTGCTGCAGTGAGGAGTCAGGTGCATATGTACTTTTGAACCAACTCTTTCTCCTAATATATGCTCAAAAGTGGAATTTCTGGATCAAATGGTAGCTTTATTTTTCATTTTTTAAAGAACCTCCATAGTGTTCTCAACAGTGGCTGTGTCAATTTATATTCCCACCAGGAGTATAGAAGGGTACCCTTTTCTCTGCACTTTCTCCAGCATTTATGTTTGCATATTTTTTTATAATGACCATTCTGACTGGTGTGAGGAAATATTTCATTGTATTTTTGGCTTACATTTTCTAATAATTAGCAATTTTAACACGTTTTCCTTTACCTCTTGACAATCTAAGAGGAATGGAGGAATGTCTTTGGAGGAATGTCTTCTTTGGAAGAATGTCTGTTTATGTCTTATGTCCATTTTTTAATTGGGTGTTTGTTTTTTGACATTGAGCTGTTTGCAAATTTTGGAAATTAAACCTTTATGTGTCAAATAATTTACAAATATTTTCTCCCATTATTTGGATTGTCATTTCATTTTGTGTATGGTTTCCTATACTGTGGAAAACTTTTAAGTTACATTAGTTCCCATTTGTTTATTTTTGTTTATGCTTAATTACTCTTGTTGTTGTTCAGTCACTCAGTCATGTGAGACTCTTGGCAAACCCATGGTCTGCAGCATGCTAGGCATCTCTGTCCTTTACCATCTCCTGGAGCTTGCTCAAACTCATATACATTGAGTCAGTAATGCCACCCAACCATCTCATCCTCTGTCATCCCCTTCTCCTCCTGCCTTCAATCTTTCCCAGCATTGAAGTCTTTTTTAATGAATCAACCTATTCATCAGGTGGCCAAAGTACTGGAATTTCAGCTTCAGCACCAGTCCTTCCAATGAATATTCAGGATTGATTTCCATTAGGATTGAATATTTGATCTCCTTGTAGTCCATGGGTTCTCAAGAGTCTTCTCCAACACCATAGTTCAAAAATGTCAGTTTTTCACTGCTGAGCCTTCTTTATGATCCAACCCTCATATTCATACATGACTACTGGAAAAACGTGGCTTTGGCTGTATGGAACTTTGTCAGCAAAGTAATATCTCTTCATTTTAATATGCTGTCTAGGTTTGTCATAGCTTTTCCTCAGAGGAGCAAGCGTCTTAATTTCATGGCTGTAGTTACCATCTGCAGTGATTTCTAAAGCCCAAGGAAATAGTCTGTCACTGTTTCCATTATTTCCCCATCTATTTGCCATGAAGTTATGGGACCAGATGCCATGTTCTTTCTTTCTTGAATGTTGAGTTTAAAGCCAGGTTTTTCACTCTGCTATTTCACATTCATCAAGAAATTCTCTAGTTCTTCTTCACTTTCTGCCATAAGGGTGGGGTCATCTACATATATGTGGTTATTGATATTTCTCCCAGCAGTCTTTTCCAGACATGTGGCCACAGAACTGGAAAAGGTCAGTTTTCATCCCCATCCCAAAGAAAGGCAATGCCAAAGAATGTTCAAACTACAGTACAATTGCACTCATCTCACACGCTAGCAAAGTAATGCCCAAAATTCTCCAAGAGAAGCTTCAACAGTACATGAACCATGAACTTCCAGCTTTTCAAGTTGGATTTAGAAAAGGCAGAGGAACCAGAGATCAAGTTGCCAACATCTGGTGGAACATCAAAGAAGCAAGAGAGTTCCAGAAAAACATCTACTTTTGCTTTATCGACTACACCAAAGCCTTTGACTGTGTGGATCACCACAAATTGTGGAAAACTCTTAAAGAAATGGGAATACCACACCAGCTGACCTGCCTCCAGGTAAATCTGTATGCAGGTCAAGAAGCAACAGTTAGAACCAGACATGGAACAATAGACTAGTTCCAAACTGAGAAAGGAGTACATCAAGGCTGTATATTGTCACCCTGCTTATTTAACTTATATGCAGAGTACATCATGAGAAACACTCGGCTGGATGAAGCACAAGCTGGAATCAAGATTGCTGGGAGAAATATCAATAACCTCAGATATGCAGATGACACCACCCTTATGGCAGAATGCGAAGAAAAACTGGAGAATCTCTTAATGAAAGTGAAAGAGTAGAGTGAAAAAGTTGGCTTAAAAGTCAACATTCGGAAAACTAAGATCATGGCATCTGGTCCCATCACTTCATGGCAAATAGATGGAGAAACAATGGAAACAGTGACAGACTATTTTCTTTGGCTCCAAAATCACTGCAGATGGTGACTGCAGCCATGAAGTTAAAAGATGCTTGCTCCTTGGAAGGAAAGCTATGTCCAACCTGGACAGCATAATAAAAAGCAGACATTACTTTACCAAAAAAGGTCTGTCTAGTCAAAACTATGGTTCTTCTAGTAATCTAGTCATGTATGGATGGGATAACTGGACTATAAAGAAAGCTGAGTGCTGAAGAATTGATGCTTTGGAACTGTGATGTTGGAGAAGACTCTTGAGAATCCCTTGGATTGCAAGGAGCTACAACCAGTCTACCCTAAAGGAAATCAGTACTGAATATTCACTGGAATGACTGATGCTGAAGCTGAAACTTCCGTTTCAATACTTCAGTACTTTGAAAATACTTCAATACTTCAGCCACCTGATGTGAAGAACAGACTCATTGGAAAAGACCCTGATGCTGGGAAAGATTGAAGGCAGGAGGAGAATGGAATGCCAGAGGATGAGATGGTTGGATGGCGTCACTGATATGATGGACATGAGTTTGAGTAGGCTCCGGGAGTTGGTGATAGACAGGGAGGCCTGGCATGCTGCAGTCCATGGGATCGTAAAGAGTCGGACACGACTGAGCGACTGAACTGAACTGAACCCAGAAATCTTGATTCCAACTTGTGCTTCATCCAGCCTAGCATTTTACATGATGTACTCTTCATATAAGTTAAATAAGCAAGGTGACAATCTACAACCTTGATGTACTTCTTTTCCAATTTGGGACCAGTCTGTTGTTTCATGTCTCATTATCACTGTTGCTTCTTTTTTTTTTTTTTTGAGAATTTTCTTTTTTTTCCATTTATTTTTATTAGTTGGAGTCTAATTACTTTACATCATTGCAGTGGTTTTGTCATACATTGAAATGAATTAGCCACTGTTGCTTCTTGATCTGCATACAGATTTCACAGGAGACAAGTAAGGTGGTATGATATTCCCATTTCTTTAAGAATTTTCCATGGTGTGTTGTGATCCACACTGTCAAAGGCTTTGGCATAGGCAGTGAAGCAGAAATAGATTTTTTCTTCTGGAATTCTCTTGCTTTTTCTATGATCCAGTGGATGTTGGCAATCTGATCTCTGTTTCCTCTGCCTTTTCGAAATCCAGCTTGAACATCGGGAAGTTTTTGGTTCATATGCTGTTGAAGCCTAGCTTGGAGAATTTTGAACATTACTTCTCTAGCATTTGAAATGTGTGCAATTGTGCACTACCTTGAACATTCTTTGGCATTGCCCTTCTTTGTTATTGGAATAAAAACTGAGAACTGTGGTGTGCTGAAATAAGTCTTTTTGAAGGAGGTTGCCATTGCCCCTACCATGACTCTAGGAGTGGATCAAAAAGATCTTACTGTGATTTATATCAAACAGTGTTCTGCCTATATTTGTCTAAGAGTTTTATACTATCCAGTTTTAGATTTAGGTCTTTAATGTGTTTTTTTTTTTCCATTTATTTTTATTAGTTGGAGGCTAATTACATTATAGCATTGCAGTGGTTTTTGTCATATATTGAAATGAATTAGCCATGGATTTACATGTATTCCCCATCCCGGTCCCCCCTCCCACCTCCCTCTCCACCCCATCCCTCTGGGTCTTCCCAGTGCACCAGGCCCGAGCACTTGTCTCATGCATCCAACCTGGGCTGGTGATCTGTTTCACCCTAGATATACATGTTTCAATGCTGTTCTCTTGAAACATCCCACCCTCGCCTTCTCCCAGAGTCCACAAGTCTCTTCTATACATCTGAGTCTCTTTTTCTTTTTTTGCATATAGGGTTATCGTTACCATCTTTCTAAATTCCATATGTATGTGTTAGTATACTGTAATGGTCTTTATCTTTCTGGCTTACTTCGCTCTGTATAATGGGCTCCAGTTTCACCCATCTCATTAGAACTGATTCAAATAAATTCTTTTTAATGGCTGAGTAATATTCCATGGTGTATATGTACCAGAGCTTCCTCATGCATTCGTCTGCTGATGGGCATCTAGGTTGCTTCCATGTCCTGGCTATTATAAACAGTGCTGCGATGAACATTGGGGTGCACGTGTCTCTTTCGGATCTGGTTTCCTCAGTGTGTATGCCTAGAAGTGGTATTGCTGGGTCAAATGGCAGTTCTATTTCCGGCTTTTTAAGAAATCTCCACACTGTTTTCCATAGTGGCTGTACTAGTTTGCATCCCCACCAACAGTGTAAGAGTGTTCCCTTTTCTCCACACCCTCTCCAGCGTTTATTGCTTGTAGACTTTTGGATAGCAGCCATCCTGACTGGCATGTAATGGTACCTCATTGTGGTTTTGATTTGCATTTCTCTGATAATGAGTGCTGTTGAGCATCTTTTCATGTGTTTTTTTGCCATCCGTATGTCTTCCTTGGAGAAATGTCTGTTGAGTTCTTTGGCCCATTTTTTGATTGGGTCATTTATTTTTCTGGAATTGAGCTGGAGGAGTTGCTTGTATATTTTTTAGATTAATCCTTTGTCTGTTGCTTCATTTGCTATTATTTTCTCCCAATCTGAGGGCTGTCTTTTCACCTTTCTTATAGTTGACTTTCTTTTGCAAAAGCTTTTAAGTTTCATTAGGTCCCATTTGTTTATTTTTGCTTTTGTTTCTAAAATTCTGGGATGTGGGTCATAGAGGATCCTGCTGTGATATATGTCGGAGAGTGTTTTGCCTATGTTCTCCTCTAGGAGTTTTATAGTTTCTGGTCTTACATTTAGATCTTTAATCCATTTTGAGTTTATCTTTGTGTATGGTGTTAGAAAATGTTCTAGTTTCATTCTTTTACAGGTGGTTGACCAGTTTTCCCAGCACCACTTGTTAAAGAGGTTGTCTTTTTTCCATTGTATATCCTTGCCTCCTTTGTTGAAGATAAGGTGACCATAGGTTCGTGGATTTATCTCTGGGCTTTGTATTCTGTTCCAATGATCTATATTTCTGTCTTTGTGCCAGTACCATACTGTCTTGAATCAAAGAGGACAGAAACAGATAGAGAAATATACCATGTTCGTGGATTGGAAGAATCAATATTGTCAAAATGGCTATACTACCCAAAGCAATCTATAGATTCAATGCAATCCCTATCAAACTACCAACGGTATTTTTCACAGAACTAGAACAAATAATTTCACAATTTGTATGGAAATACAAAAAACCTCGAATAGCCAAACTAACCTTGAGAAAGAAGAATGGAACTGGAGGAATCAACCTGCCTGACTTGAATCTGTTTTGAGTTTATTTTCATGTGCGGTGTTAAAGAGTTTTCTAATTTCATTTTTTTACATGTAGCCACCAAGTTTTCCCAGCCCCATTTATTGAAGACTGTCTTTCCTCCATTATATAATCTTTCTTCCTTTGTTGTAGATTAATTGACCATACATGTATGGGTTCAGTTCTGGGCTTTATATCCTGTTCCATTGATCTGTCTTTCTGTTTTTGCACCAGCATCATACTATTTTGATGACCATAGCTTTGTAGTATAGTTTTAAGTTAATACACAGAAATCTGTTGCATTTCTATGCACTGATAACAAAAAGATCAGAAAGAGAAGTTAAAGAAATAATCTAATTTACCATCATATCAAAAAGAATAAAGCACTTAGGAATAAATCTACCTGAGGGCTTCCCAGTTGGCACTAATGATAAAGAATCTGCCTGCTAACACAGGAGACACGAGACATGGGTTTGATCTCTAGGTTAGGAAGATGCCCTGGAATAGGGTATGGCAACCAACTAAAGTAGTCTTGCCTGGAAAATTCCATGGACAGAAGAACCTGACAGGTTACAGCCCATGGGGTCCCAAAGAGTCAGATATGACTGAGCATGCACACACACATTAAGGAGACAAAAGACCTGTACTCCAAAAACTATAAGACACTGATGAAGAAGATCAAAGATACCACAAACAGATGGAAATCACAACATGTTCTTGGATTAAAAAATCAATATTCTTTCCATTTATTTTTATTAGTTTGAGGCTAATTACTTTACAGTATTATAGTGGTTTTTGCCGTACATTGACATGAATCAGCCATGGATTTACATGTATTCCACATCCTGATCCCCCCTCCCACCTCCCTCTCCACCTGATCCCTCTGGGTCTTCACAGTGCATCAGCCCCGAGCACTTGTCTCATACATCCAACCTGGACTGGTGATCTGCTTCACCCTTGATAATATACAGACTTGACTTCAGTACTAGTGTTCTTACTATATCGCTAAACTGCTTTGTGGGTGGTCTCACCACCTATATTTGAATCTGACTCTATTCATTTGAATTATATAAAATTCTAGCAGAATAAAAATTATTAACCATTTTGACTGTGAGTAAGTTTCCTCAGTAGGGGATGAAAGGAAATCTAACTTCATAGACATTTATCAAATTACTGAGGTTTTGGGGTATTTTTTTAAGAATTGAAGACATAATTTATTTAGTGTCTATTCTTTAGAGCCTCTGTTCAAACTTCTATCCACCCTCCAACTCACTTAAAAGCATATTTAGTCTTTAGCTAGGTACAGGCAAGAATATACAGGTATATCTAAACTGAGTGCATTTAAGGACTTGATCCTTTTATGCTTGAAATAATAACAAAATAACATTTTGAAATTTGACTTCAGAAGTATATAAGGTAAAACTAAGTGAATCACCACTATTTGCAAACGTCAAAATTAATTCCATTAAGGGGTTCTATTTCTCAAATCACAAAAACAATCTCTAATGTGAATATGATGGTAAAAAATAAATAAATAAATAATAAAAAATCAATATTGTGAACATGACTATAATACTGAAGGCAATCTATAGATTCAATGCACTCTCTATCAGATTATCAATGGCATTTTTCAAAGATCTAGAACAAATAAATCTTAAAATTTGTATTTAAACAAAAAAGACTGAATGCTGGGAGGTTTTTTATTACTGATTCCTTCTTCTCTACTGATCTATTCAGATTTTTCCACTCATGAGTCAGTCTTGGTAAGTTGTATGTTTCTAGGAATGTCTCCATTTTTCTTTGGTTATCCAATCTGTTGGTTTATAATTAGTCATAACAATTCTAACAATTTAGGTCAATTACTCTGTTGTGTCTGACTTTTTCCAACCCCATGGACTGTAGCTTGCCAGGCTTCTCTGTCCATCAGGAACACTTAGAGCTTGCTCAAACTCATGTCCATCGAGTTGGTGATGCAATTCAACCATTTTATCTTCTGTAGTCCCCTTCTCCTCCTGCCTTCAATCTTTCCCAACATCAGGGTCTTTTCCAGTGAGTCAGTTCTTCACATCAGGTGGCCATATAATTGGTCATAGTCATCACTATAATATTTTTTTTTTTATTTCTGTGGCACCAGTTGTCTCTTTCACTTCTGATTTTATTTGAGTCCTCTTTTTTTTTTTTAATTTGTGTAGCTAAAGGTTTGTTAATTTTATTGATCTTTTCAGAAAACCATCTCAGTTTTGTTGGTTTTTTTCTATTGCTTTTTCTATATATTTGTTTATTTCTGCTCTAATCTGTATATTTTTCTTATGTCTTCTAATTTTGAACTTAGTTTGTTCTTCTTTTAGTTCTATGTAATGTAAAGTTGTGTTAATTTGATATAATTTTTCCTTTTTAATGAAAGGGTTTAATGCTATAAACTTCCTTCACTATCACTTTTGCTGCATCCTATAAGTTTTAATATGTTGTGTTTTCATTTATTCCAGGATATTTTCCAAATTCTCCCTTGATTTCTTCTTTGACCCATTGTTTAAGAACACTTTATTTAATTTGCACACATTTATGGATTTTCTATTTTTTCTTCTGTTTGTTGATGTTTAGTTTTATTCCACTGTGAGTAGAAAAGATACCTGATATGATTTCACTCTTCTTAAACTTTTAAAGATTTGTTTTGTAACCTAACATGTAATCTCTTCTGGTTAATGTTTCACGTTCTCTTAAGGAAGTTGTATTTTCTGCTGCTGTCAAATTAAATATTTTTATGCTTGTTAGGTCTACTTGTTCTAGAGTGTTGTTTAAGTCCTCTAGTTTCTTATCGTTTTCTATTTGGATGTTCTATTATTTATTAAAACTGACTATTAAAATCTCATGAGTGAAAAAAATACTATTAATTTATTGCTATCCATTTCTCCCTTAGTTGTCAATGTTTCCTTGAGAAAAATATTTGTTTCTTCATTTTTAAAGGACAGTTTTCACAGATACAGGTTTCATATTTGGCAGCTTTTTATTTTGAGCAGTTTGAACATATAATTCCACTCCCTTCTGGCCTGTACAGTTTTTGATAAGAAATCCACGGAGAGTCTTATGGGATTCCCTTGTATGTGACAACTCACTTTTTTCTTTGTCCTTTCAAAATCCTGTATTATTTTGACATTTGACAAATTGACTACAGCATGTTCTGTTATGGACTTCTTTGTGATCTTCTTGATAGTCCTTTGGGCTTCTTGAATCCTGATGTCTATTTTCTCCCCTAGATTTGGGAAGTTTTCAGCCATTACATCATTAAATAAGCATTCTGCCTTTCTCTCTCTCTCCTCTGTCTGGGACTCCCATAGTTAGTTTATTTGATGGTGTTAGCATAAGAGACGCTGGTTCGATCTCTGTCAGGAAGATACCTTGGAGGAGGACAAGGCAACCCACTTCAGTATTCTTGCTTGGAGAATCCACATGGAAAATGAGTCTGGTGGGCTATAGTCCATGGGGTCTCAAAGAGCAGACACAACTGAAGTGACTGAGCACATAAGTCTTTCAGACTTCCTTCACTTTTATGCAATCTTTTTTTTTTTTTTTTTTTGCTCCTTTAACTGGATAATTTCAAATGATCTTTCTTTGAGTCTAGCAATTACTTTTTCTGCTTGATCAAGTCCCCAGTTAAACACTTCTGGTAAAGTTTCAGTTCAGTTTTGTATATTCAGCTCCAAATTTTCTGCTTGATTCTTTATTATATTTTCTATCTCTTTATTAACCTTCTCATTTCCTTTATTCTTCAGTTTCCTGAGTTTACTGAGCATCTATGACAGTAATTTATATATCTGTGGGTTGATTTTTGTAGACTTTTTTTTTTAGTTATGTTTTTCTCTTTCTCCTTGTGTCTTGTGACTTTGTGATGGGATCCACACATTTGAAGAGTCAGTTGTCTCTCCCAGCCATATGGACTTGCTTTGTATATGAAAGATCCTTCACTAATCAGCCCAGCTAGAGAGTCTGGGAATCTTTCAAAAGCTTTTCTGTGGATATGTCTTCTCTTGTCCTATATTTTAAATTCCCTATTATAGGAATTTGCCAGTTTCTTTTTTCAGTTGCTCTATCATACTTGCATATAACATATGCACAATCCTCCCATATACTTTCAACCATCGCTAGGTTAGTTATAATGCCTACTGCTAAGTCACTTCAGTAGTGTCCGACTCTGTGTGACCCCATAGACGGCAGCCCACCAGGCTCCCCCATCCCTGGGATTCTCCAGGCAAGAATACTGGAGTGGGTTGCCATTTCCCTCTCCAATGCATGAAAGTGAAAAATGAAAGTGAAGTCGCTTAGTCGTGTCTGACTCAGTGACCCCATGGACTGCCTAGTACAATGCAAATTGTCCTGTAAATAGTTGTAAATACAGTGCAAATGCTATGTAAATAATCACTGGCAAACAGCAAATTCTAGTTTTGTTTTGAACTTTCTGGAATTTTTTTCTGAATATTTTTGAAATGTATTTGATTGGATCTGCAAGTTCAAAGCCCAAGGACACAGAGGACTGAAGAGGGCTGACTGTATGCCAGGTATTGTCCATGATTTAAAACAAAGGAGACAGCAAACCCATTTTTCAGGCAGCCTCCCTTAAAAGTCATTATTTTGAATACACATTCCATTCATAGGGAAAAATCAGCAGTTGAAAGATTTACCCATTTTTTCCACTGAGCTGGTGTTGGGGAGCAGGGGTGCAATGTTTGTAGTGAGTGAATGTGTGTTAGTCCAAACCTTTGTTCTCAATGACTTTCAACCTTAAGCCCTTTCCTGTTGGCACTTAGATTTTGGCAAGACAGAAAGTAGTCTGCTGGGCAGCACCCTGAAGAGTCTGCAGATTAGATGTATATTTTAGTCTTCTATTTCCCTCCTCAGGGAGAAACTAAGAGCCAGAATTTTTCCACCCCATTGTGCCTCACTGAGTCAGGGGGAGAGCTATAGTGAATGGGCGTCAGATTATCCTACCAGCCTCTCAATGCAGCTGTTTTCACACTCTCATGGAGTACAAGTGCCTCTTAACTGAGCCTCTGAAGTCCTCACAAAGGGACTTGGTCTGTGTATCATTGTTGAATAAGTGTGTCCATGGAGGGAAAGAGTTTCTGGAGCTTCTTATTCTGCCATCTTGCTGATCTGCATGGTATGATTTTCTATTTAATTTATTTATGCTTACTTGCCATGATTATATTTCATTCCCTTATAAACAATAATTGTCAGGCGAGTGTATGGTCCTTGGTTCTTGTCTCGTCACACCAAAGATTTGGAGTGATGCACATTAAAGCCCTCAGCATGTCACAGCTCTCGGGTCTTGGACAGGCCGTGTTATAGCTCTCAGGTCTCAAACGGACCGTGTTATAGCTCTTAGACAAATCAGTGTTAAAGCTCAGTGTTACAGCTCTATTTTATTTAGATAATAGCAGGAAAATCCATCTTCAAGGCATGAGGGCATGCCGACCCAGAGACTCGAAAGAGACCCAGAGAGAAAGAAAGGGAGAGAGAGCCCTTTGGCTCCTCTTTTTATATGTTTTTTTTTTTTTTTTTTCCCTTCCCCCTGGGCCTGTCCTATACAAATTGGGCCTAGTCAGAAGTGCTAGTCTACCTGAAGTCCTCACTCCGGTTCTCGGACTTTCCTTTGACCTTCTCTTGTTCTATTTTCATGTGCTTTTCCCTTCCTTGTCTTTTAACCACTGCCATTTTGGACTCCTGTTTTCTATTCTAACTAACCTAACAGAATCATCCCACATCTTGCTTTTGTATTTCCACTTCCTTATGCCACTTGCTCACAGGGTAAAAACTCAGTTTATTGATTGCTTCACTGAAGTTCAGTTCTTCTTTCAAGAAATTGAAAGGATATTTTGAGAACATTCTCTGTCCTAGAAAGCTTAATAATCAAAGATTTAACCATGAAGTATGGGACAATGAGGATTTCACTGAGATTTATTAAATTAAATAAAAAGAAAAAAGAACTCTTCATGTGAGCTACTTCATATTAATCTTATAGGAAATTTAAGAACTTTATGTAAGTACTGCTCTGTTCTCTACATCATATATATTAAATAAAGAGAGCTATATTAGAATTCAAGCAATATTAATATTCCATCTTGGTTGGTAGCCAGTGAGACTACACATATGCTGAATCTAGAAAAATTTCAAGTTTCTAAGGTAATATAAAGTAGGAGAGGAGGCTTAAAATGTAGGAGGCTGGAGAAGGGCAGGATTAAGTTTCATGAATCAGGTCACTTTTAACAAACTTGAATTAAACCTCCTATTTGCAAAACACTGCTGTGAAATGTGAGAGAACCCTATGACAATCATGTCAGATGCCCTGCCCTAAAGTGGGATATAGAAAATACTCTACTCACAGATTATCAAGCTGGGAGGAGGGTGTCTTAACTGTAAAGGGATGGAGAATTTAGATAATACTGATTCTATGTTTAATCCCTTTTTGTTTAATGTCTCTAAACAGTTTTTAAAAATTTAAGACAAATCATATGTGAAAGTTATTTAAATAAATCCTTCTTCCAAACACTACCCATGATTTCTTATCCATCTTTATTGATTTGTTTTTCTCTGGTTTTGAATTTGTCTGCATACAATTCAGATAATATTAAAAACAAAAATCTGGTAACATCACAAATAAAACTCAGTTCATCCCAATGACAAGTCATCATATTCTTGGATAAAGATAAGTACACTCCAATAGTTAAGTAAAAAGTATATTTGACATTACCTTCCCATTAACATGAGTCATATACTTCAGGAAAATTTCAGACTGTAAAACAAAACCATACAAGGAATCAAGGAATCACTACAGAAATGTATGTACTACTCCAATACCTAAATTTAAATTAAAACAAAGCAAAAGGAAGATAAAGCAGTTCCTTATCTGCTTCCACCACTTCACAGCCTCCAGTTTTTAAAAATGTGTTGTCTTTTGCTTATCTTCTTATTTTACTCCTACCTATTATAAGACAGAAACTATGTTCTTCCTTTAAAGAGAAAGTCTGAAAGGAAAGGGGATGTTCATTTCACTCCTGTCAGATGTGAAACCTTTTCCCAACAGTCGCCATTCATATTTTTCATTATTCTGATGACCCCCTCTTTGATTTCCCATGTCTGTTCTCTGTGGTTTTATCTTGCAAGATCATATCTTGATGTCAGACTCTATTCTCCATAGTCTAATTCACAAGGAGTTATTAGAAAAGACTTATTTAACGATTTGTCTCCTTAGGAACGATTATACACACAAAAGGCAGCTCTTGGATAATTGACAACCAGAGACGGAGGAAGTCAACCATTGTAATGGTTATCTATGTGCAGTCAATGAGAGCTGCTCTTTAGACATTTCAGAACTCTAACTACATGTAGGCTTCAAATCAGAAGAAATACAAGTCTTCTACTTCCATTGTATGGGTGTTTTTAATGATCTAATAAATCTCAGATAGCTCTGTAGATTCTGCCTCAGATCTGTCTGTGACTGACAGAAGAGGAAGATATTTTCCCATTCCCTATCAGTTTCGGTCTAAAACAGCATACTTGCCAAAATAGCGAGGGGCTTGCTGTTTCAGGTGTGTTATCAGTACGCAAAAAAGTCAAAGGTCATTAGAGAGAGGAAGGTCGTGGTCTTGGATTCACTGAGTCTGTAAATTCATAATAGAGCCCAGATGCTAGCAGTGAATCACTTAGCTGATAAAAGAGCTTTGCTAATAGGTTGTTGGAATAACTTAAATATGAGGAAGCATGGGAAAACAAATAGACATACTCCTATCTGCATGAGGGCTCCATACACCATTGAAACCTTCATGCCACTGCACCCAACTATAGCTATCCTCTGGATGACTGTATATCTGAATCATATATGAAAATTCTCAAAGAAACACTTAAGGACCGCCCTTAGGAACAGGGCCTGAGTTATTTAAAAAAAGAACAAGAGCTCCAATAATAGGCTAATTTGGGTCATGGATATGTTTTGGTGTTCTTAGAATTAAACATGCATCTATTCTCTAAAAGCACATATAAGGACTTCCCTAAGGTCCACTTGACTTCACGTTCCAGGATGACTGGCTCTAGGTGAGTGATCACAACATACTGGTTACTGGGATCATGAAAATCTTTTTGTGTAATTCTTCTGGGTATTCTTGCCACATCTTCTTAATATCTTCTGCTTCTGTTAGTATCTTCTGCTTCTGGTTTTTCCAGTAGTCATGTATGGATGTGAGTGTTGGACCATAAAGAAAGCTGAGGGCTGAAGAATTGATGCTTTTGAACTGTGGTGCTGGAAAAAAATTCTTAATTAAGAGTCCCTTGGGCTCTAAGGAGATCCAACCAGTCCATCCTAAAGAAACGAGTCCTGAATAATCATTGGAAGGACTGATGCTGAAGCTGAAGCTCCAATACTTTGGCCACTTGATGTGAAGAATTGACTCATTGGAAAAGACCCTGATGTTAGGAAAGATTGAAGGCAGGAGGAGAAAGGGATGGCAGAGGATGAGATGGTTGGGTGGCATCACCAGCTCGATGGACATGAATTTGAGCAAGCTCTAAAAGTTGGTGATGGACAGGGAAGCCTGAAGGGCTGCAGTCCATGGGGTTGCAAAGAGTCAGACACAGCTGAGCCACTGAACTGAGCTAAGGGACTTTCCTGGTGATCCAGTGGTTAAGAATTCGACTGCAAATGCAGGCGACACCAGTTCAACCCCTGATTCAGGAGGATCTCACAAGCCACAGAGCAAGTGAGCCCTTGTACCACAGAACTGAACTCCCTGCCCTTTTGAGCCCATGCACCACATCTACTGAGCCCGAATGCTAGAACTACTGAAGCCCATGCACCCTACAGCCTGGATTCTGCAATGGCAGAAGCATACAGTGAGAAGCCTGCACACAACAATGAATAGTAGCCCCCACTCACTGCAGCTAGAGAGCCTGTTTAGCAATGAAGACAAAGCACCACTAATTAATTAATTTTCTTAAAAGCACTATACATCAAACCAACACATACTAGTATAAATATTACGTGATATTACTGGACATCTCCCATTCTCTCCTCCCCTTAGAGCTTTAATTTGGTTATTTGTCTCTGGCTTTTTAATTCTTACAATCATGCTTTTCCACATTAATGAATCTGCATTATCAATTTAAATACTTTTCACAGATCAGTCCAGAGTGTGTGAGTGTGTCTGGGGAATATGTCACACGTGTAAGTGCACAAGTCCTGCTACACCTTCGTCGTATACCCTGCAGTCCTGACTGCCAGGGGCTCATTACTAGTCCATCCTGACTCTAATTGCAGCTCATAAAGTCCTATTGAAGGGAGGTGAATTTTATATACATTTAAATGATGAGAGTTCAATTCATATATGTTGCTACATGGAGGGAAAGGACAGATCAAGTAGTGGTTTACATTGTGCAAGTGATTTTTGTGCCAATGGGGTATAAGCTCTGTTTTTAAATAAAGTCCCATTCTGGATAAAGAATATGTGGTACATATGCACTATGGAATACTTCTTAGCCATTAAAAATAATGAAATAATGTTATTTGCAGCAACATGGTGTACCTAGAGATTATTATACTAAGTAAAGTAAGTCAGAAAGGAAATGACAAATATCATATGAAATCATATGTATGGAATCTAAAGTATGACACAAATGAACATATCTATGAAACAGAAACAGATTCACAGAAATAGAGAACAGGCTTGTGGTTGCCAAGGGGGAAGCAGGTAGAGGAGGGATGGATTGGGAATTTGGAGATTAGCATATACAAACTATTATATATAAGATGGGTATATAGCAATGTCTTACTGCATAGCACAGGGAGCTATATTCAATATTCTGTGATAAAACATAATGGAAACAATATGAAAAAGACAGTTCTTTTGACAGACATTCAGTTCAGTTCAGTCGCTCAGTCGTGTCCAACTCTTTGCAACCCCATGAACCTCAGAGCGCCAGGCCTCCCTTTCCATCACCAACTCCCGGAGTCCACCCAAACCCATGTCCATTGAGTCAGTGATGCCATCCAACCATCTCATCCTCTGTCTTCCCCTTCTCCTCCTGCCTTCAATCTTTCCCAGCATCAGGGTCTTTTAAAATGAGTCAGCTCTTTGCATCATGTGGCCAAAGTATTGGAGTTTCAGCTTCAACATCAGTCCTTCCAATAAACACCCAGGACTGATCTCCTTTAAGATGGACTGGTTGGATCTCCTCGCAGTCCAAGGGACTTTCAAGAGTCTTCTCCAACACCAGAGTTCAAAAGAATCAATTCTTCTGCACTCAGCTTTCTTTATAGTCCAACTGTACATCCATACATGACCACTGGAAAAACCGTGGCCTTGACTAGATGGACCTTTGTTGGTAAAGTAATGTCTCTGTTTTTTAATATGCCGTTTAGGTTGGTCATAACTTTCCTTCCAAGGAGTAAGCGTCTTTTAACTGAATGGCTGCAATCACCACCTGCAGTGATTTTGGAGCCAAAAAATTAAAGTAAGCCACTGTTTCCCCATCTATTTGCCAGGAAGTGATGGGACTGGATGCCATGATCTTAGTTTTCTGAATGTTGAGCTTTAAGCCAGTTTTTTCACTCTCCTCTTTCACTTTCGTCAAGAGGCTCTTAGAGTATATAAAAATATTTGCTTCCAAATAACTGTGACTTGATTCACACATTTGTAAAATAATAACTTATCTCATACAGGAAAAGGATAACAGGTAAAATTTTAAAGGATTTTAAATGAGTGAATTTTACTTGGCCATGGTCACTTATGTGAAGGAAAAAATAATCAAGCCTTTACTTAATAAGAATTCTGTTTTATAAGGAACCCACTATAGTGATTATTTTTAAAATTATAACAAAGCAAAAATTTTCCAGCAAGATAGTCTTCAGACCGTGCAGAAAAATGTATTTTTTGTTTAGTTAAGTGAAATAGAAACAAGAACAAATCTTCTCTAACTGACTTTCTAATGCCTAAAACCAGTGACTTGCCTTTAACCAACAGAATAACCAATAAAATAGGGTGATGAGGTGTAACTTCTAGGATTTAGTCACACAGGATTTTGAGCAAGGAGACTCTCTCTCTTGCTCACTTTGTTAAATCATGAAGCAATTTGAGGATGGTCCATTTGACAAGGCAGTGAGGGCAGGTTCCTCCAGGCAGCAACCAGGATGGCCACTGACTGAAAGGCAGATGATCTGATTATTCACTTCTTTAACTGTAAGAAACTAAATTTTACCACAAATACATTAGCTTGGGAACAAGTCTTCCCCAGCTGAACCTTGAAATGTGACCTGAATCTGACCAACACCCTGACTGAGCTTGTGATAACTTACACAGAGAACCCAGTGAGGCTCTTCCAAACTTTTCACTCAGGGAAACAAGGAGATAATAAGTGTATATTGTTTTAATCTGCTGGTTGTGTGGTATTTTGTTATACAGCAAAGAAAATAAATGCCATCTAATTTTCTGTACAATATCTAACATCACCAACTTGGAGAAGTAGGGAGGGAAGTGTTAGTTTTACTTTAGAACATTTACTATCTCTGATATTGTAAACCAGGTACATGTTAAATAAAAGAAATCTCTTATTTTCATAAAAGAATCTCATATTGATTCTAATTTTGTTATTTAATATATACTTGAAAATAAAAGTAAAGATAATCATCCTAGAAGGGTAGTTATAAGCAATCCTAGGTTGAATCATACTTTGTAGGTTCATGCTCCAGCAAATATTGCCTGAGGACCAACTAAGACCCAAGGAATTTGTGAAGCAAAGATGTGTATTCAAGACATTGTCCTACACACAGGGAGTTTTCACTCAAGTGTAGAAGCATTATCAGCTCTTCAGATCTTAGGGTAACTCTTCCCACAGAAATGTATCTCTCTTCTATCACATATATTATTCAAACCCATCCATATCCATTTCTCAATCTTTCAAACTCTCAGTCTCTACTCTAGAGAAATCAACTGAAACATCAACAGGCCTTGGAAAACACTGTTTAAGGTCTTCTAGATCTGTACGTGCTTTCTTATGGCCAGTCAAATGGAGATTTGCCAACTGTGCAGCCAGCGAAGAAAACATTTTTTTCTATCCTATGAACCATGAGATTTCTATCTTGATTGCCAAAACTGAACCCCCATAACCCACACTTTGCATCACTACATCCAGGACAGACTGACCTATAGCAACTATGACTTCATTTCACCATCTCCCTATATATGTCAATAACATAGCACACTGGAGTTGTTCAGTTCTGAAACAATAGCAAAAAGAGATTCTCAGAAGGATTATAAGAACAGCCCCTAGGAAGTCAAAAGTCTAATACAAGGAGAGTGCAGATAGTGACAGGTACACAGGAAAGATCATCAGCATGAGAATGATGGTTTCGTTTTTCTCTGTTCTGTCTAAAACACTAACATGCAATCATAACAGAACAGTTCAGCAGCCTGTGAAGTAACTCAAAGGGAGAACCAGAATATGTACTGAAGGAGGTCTCTGTGAGGCTGTGAGCAGCTTCACTCCAATGAGAAGAATACAGACCAAAGAAGTAGGTCTCAAGAACCACTACCATGATTAATGCCCTGCCCTCAGTGGATGTCTGCCCACACTTGGAATGCAGCCAGTGGTGTAAAAGCTTTCCTACCAAAGAACCAAAAGAAACTGCTACTGAGCCCCATCCTGACTTAGAGAACGTGGATCTGAACTGGCTTAATGCCTTTGGAAATTCGCTTCTCATCTATCTTGTTGGACAAAGCCAGAGGTTCCTTTCCTTTCTTGCCACCATGTAGCACAATGCATCTCTCAAAGATGTTTCAAGCGCTCTTCCAACACATTTCACACTTTGGGTCTGTCCACACCATCTGACTTGATCCTGCTCCCAAGCCTGGCCAGACAGACTTCTAAACTGCTCTCTGCTTTTCTCCTATTTTCCCCAAAAGGGAATTTTATACTCAAGACAGTTTTCAAAACAGCAGAGCAATTTAAATAAGTTATATTAATATTAAACATTTCTGGATCCAAAAGGGATGGACAAAGTAACCTGATGGAATTCTTTTTATGTCTATGAGTTTTATTACTTTGTTTGCAAAGTAATCTATAAGGTCATCTATAAGGTATCTATAAGGTCATCTATATAAGGTATCTATAAGGTCATCTATATTCAAAATGAGTCATTATTACAAAGACAAGAAGAAAGGCCTTGTACTTTTCTGCTTTCTTGTCTTAAAGTATAAAGACATTAGTATTTTAAGACTATAGCATGCGTACATGGTGTTTTTACTAGAAAATGCAAATAATAATTTCTCATCACTGTTTAATTGTTCTAATCCAGTACCTATCATCTGAAGTTTAGGGAATGTCTCCTAATGAGGGAGAAATGTTTCAGTCTACACACACACATACACATGCATACCCCTGAACATTTCAGTGGGTATCTTCTTGGAATGCAAGCCCACTTTTCCAAACATGTTAAGAATAATAGTGTTTATCTCTATTGATAGTCATAATAATGGTTACTAATAACCATTAATTACTGTAATACTGTCAATTAATAAACATGATAATGATTATCTCATTAGCAAGAGATAGCCCTAAACGAAGAGTGCTCTAGACTAGAGTAGAATGATAATGGAACAGAGCTTCAGTGTCAGAGCTATACTTTAAGGTTCACACACACAAAAAAAAGTTATATAGCTATTTATAAACACAATCTTCATCATATTTTAGCAGCTTGGTTAATATAATTTGCTGATATAAAATGCTGCTTCCACTTTGCCTATGAAAGCAATCTGCTTAGAAGACAAATTTCATGTTGAAAATCTTAAGTGGAGTAACACTTCAGCAGCTTTACTAAGCAAATGTCATTCTGCCTTGAGTACCATCACATGTTTCTGGGCAGTATCCAGTCTTTTTTCATTTTGCTATAAATCCATGCTACAGCTTTCAAACCCCTGTGGTTGCTCATTTCAGAGAACTCTGAATTGTATGTAGCAAAATTCAGTTTAGAAAAATGATACAGAAGGGTTATTCTGAGTATTCAAATCTCTATGGACTCTGAACAAGCTGCTTCCAAAGGGCATGGAAAGATTAGCAAATTAAATAAATAACATTTAAATCACTTTCTCCTTTCTTTGCCAGTTTACCAGATGTTTTAAAATGGACTGGCTGGCATTAGTGGTAAAGAATCCAGAATCTGCCTGCCCATGCAGGAGACGTAAAAGATGCAGATTCAATCCTTCAGTGGGAAAGATTCCCTGAAGAAAGAAATGACAACCCACTCTAGTATTGTTGCCTGGAAAATCCCACGGCCAGAGGAGCCTGGCTGGCTACAGTCCGTAGGGTTGCAAAGAGTCGGAAGCAACTGAGCAAGCAAGCAGTATTATAAGGGAACGTTAGGTTTGGGAATATACCTTATACAACTGCAACAAGAATGTATGTCACTGACATAATACTGAGCAATTATTGAGACATGAGTTTTAGACTTAGTTTTAATTTTACCAGGAGCTGAGCAATGAGAAATGGATTTGACCATGCATAAAAAGTCAGTAATCCCTGGATGCAAATTAATGTGCTTTCTGTGCATCCTCTTGCTCTCTTAGTTTTCATTCACCACAGACCAGTGCAGTCCATCATGTGCTAAGGCAGGGGTCAGGAGCCCATTATACAGAGTGAAGTAAGCCAGAAAGATAAAGACCAATACAGTACACTAATGCATATTTATGGAATTTAAAAAGATGGTAACGATAACCCTATACACAAAACAGGAAAAGAGACACAGATGTACAGAACAGACTTGGGACTCTGTGGGAGAAGGTGAGGGTGGGATGTTCTGAAAGAATAGCATTGAAACAAGTATATTATCAAGTGTGAAACAGACCACCAGCCCAGGTTGGATGCATGAAACAAGTGCTCAGTCCTGGTGCACTGGGAAGACCCAGGGGGATGGGATGAGAAGGGAGGCGGGAGGGGGGATCGGGAGGGGGAACACATGCAAATCCATGGCTGATTCATGTCAATTTATGGCAAAAATCACTACAATATTGTAAAGTAATTAGCCTCCAACTAAAAAAAAAAAAAAAAAAAAGATCTGGCAAAATTTGTGCCAAAGACCATAGGCTGCAAATCACTACACTATGCCAACAGTTTTAGTCAATTGATTGACCAGGAAAGTCCAACTCAATTCAATTTTTCCATTTTAAGTAATGTCTGTATACATTATATATGTATGAAGTATTGTCTCATTGAATTATGTTGGCTAAGTCTCACTATATGCCACCTCAAGTTGGTTGTATGGATTCCAATTTGAGTCTGAAAACCCGAAACCCCTAATACTGATGACAGAAGGTCAAAGCCATAGCTAACAGTCAGGCAGAGACTACACTCAGCCTTAACCTCTTTTGTTGTGCTCAGACCCCCAGGGGATTGAGTAAGGCCCAATCCACTGCAAAGAGCCACATACTTAATTCAGTCTATCAATTCAAATACTAACACTGACTGTAAACAGACTCAGAGACACACCCAGAAATGATGTTTAGTCAGGCATCTTGTAACCAGTCAAATCCATACATAAAATTACAACACGAATCTCAGAACTGAACCTATGGACACCTTACCTTCCACAAAGGACGCAAGGATATACAATGGAAAAAAGACAAGCTCTTTAACAAGTGGTGTTGGGAAAACTGGTCAACCACTTGTAAAAGAATGAAACCAGGACACTTTCTAACACCATACACAAAAATAAACTCAAAATAGATTAAAGATCTAAATGTAAGACCAGAAACTATAAAACTCCTAGAGGAGAACATAGGCAAAACACTCTCCAACATAAATCACAGCAGGATCTTCTATGACCCACCTCCCAGAATATTGGAAATAAAAGCAAAAATAAACAAATGGGACCTAATGAAATTTAAAAGCTTTTGCACAATAAAGGAAACTACAAGCAAGGTGAAAAGACAGCCCTCAGATTGGGAGAAAATAATAGCAAACGAAGCAACAGACAAAGGATTAATCTCAAAAATATACAAGCAACTCCTACAGCTCAATTCCAGAAAAATAAATTACCCAATCAAGAAATGGGCCAAAGACCTAAACAGACATTTCTCCAAAGAAGACATACAGATCACTAATAAACACATGAAAAGATGCTCAACATCACTCAGTATCAGAGAAATGCAAATCAAAACCACAATGAGGTACCATTACACACCAGTCAGGATGGCTGCTATCCAAAAGTCTACAAGCAGTAAATGCTGGAGAGGGTGTGGAGAAAAGGGAACCCTCTTACACTGTTGGTGGGAATGCAAACTAGTACAGCCACTATGGAGAACAGTGTGGAGATTTCTTAAAAAACTGGAAATAGAACTGCCATATGACCCAGCAATCCCACTTCTGGGCATACACACCAAGGAAACCAGATCTGAAAGAGACATGTGCACCCCAATGTTCCTTGCAGCACTGTTTATAATAGCCAGGACATGGAGGCAACCTAGATGCCCATCAGCAGACGAATGGATGAGGAAGCTGTGGTACATATACACCATGGAATATTACTCAGTCATTAAAGAGAATTCATTTGAATCAGTTTTAATGAGATGGATGAAACTGGAGCCCATTATACAGAGTGAAGTAAGCCAGAAAGATAAAGACCATTACAGTATATTAACACATATATATGGAATTTAGAAAGATGGTAACGATAACCCTATATGCAAAACAGAAAAAGAGACACAGATGTACAGAACAGACTTTTAGACTCTGTGGGAGAAGGCGAGGGTGGGATGTTTCGAGAGAGCAACATCAAAACATATATATTATCTATGGTGAAACAGATCACCAGCCCAGGTTGGATGCATGAGACAAGTGCTCAGGCCTGGTGCACTGGGAAGACCCAGAGGGATCGGGTAGAGAGGGAGGTGGGAGGGGGAATCTGGATGGGGAATACATGTAAATCCATGGCTGATTCATGTCAATGTATGACAAAAACCACTACAATATTGTAAAGTAATTAGCCTCCAACTAATAAAAATAAATGAAAAGAAAAAAGGAAAAGAAACTCAGAAAATGTATATTTCTTAATATTAGGGAACTACTGTATCCAGTGTGAACAGAAATGAAAGCTGACTTCTTTCATTTTTTTCTTTCATTCATTTTTTCCCCATATTATTTCATAGATATCTTTTTTGACATTGTCAGGTGAAGAGAAGTTATTTTTCATAATTTCTGAGGTATTTAGTTTTCAAATCATTTAGCATTTCAAAATGAGGTAGGAGACATAAATTGAACTTGAAATTACAATAGTGACAGCTACTACAGAACACAAAAAGTTAGGGATTGTGTCCTAACTTATCCATCTGTTGGGTACTGAATGATAACACTCCCACACAAGTACACTCGTCTTCGCTGTATCTCACAGTGGAATGCATCTAGCCAACACTACTGAAATATTTTAGTTAATACTCAATTTCCTTCCAGATTACCCCTAATCCAGTCCAGTAATCACCCAAGTCCTCTAAATACCAATGGGGGAAATGTGCCTGTTTCATATAAATTTCTCACCATATATTCAGACTAATAACATCTATAAATTTTTAACCCTTCTTATCTGCTACTTCGTCTGCATTCACCATCATTGAAATTGTCCTCAGGATTTAAATTTCTCTTGTATTAGAGGAATTTTTATATTAGGTTACATTGTTCGTATCTATAAAAGTTTGCTGAGCCTCCAAATATCTCAGCTTTAGCGGGCTCCTAGTGTTCAAACTCCAGGTGTTTCTTGACTTCCTACTTTTGCATTCCATTCCCCTATAATGAAAAGGACATCTTTTTGGGTGTTAGTTCTAAAAGGTCTTGCAGGTCTGCATAGAACCATTCAACTTCAGCTACTTCAGTGTTACTAGTTGGGGCAGAGGCTTTGGTGATATTGGATGATTTGCCTTGGAAACGAACAGAGATCATTCTGTCATTTTTGAGATTGCATCCAAGTACTGCATTTCGGACTCTTTTGTTGACCATGATTGCTGGAGTATGGAATGAAGCAGGGCAAAGGCTAATAGAGTTTTGCCAAGAGAACACACTGGTCATAGCAAACACCCTCTTCCAACAACACAAGAAAAGACTCTACACATAGACATCACCAGATGGTCAACACCGAAATCAGATTGATTATATTCTTTGCAGTCAAAGATGGAGAAGCTCTATAAAGTCAGCAAAAACAAGACCAGAAGCTGACTGTGGCTCAGATCATGAACTTCCTATTGCCAAATTCAGACTTAAATTGAAGAAAGCAAGGAAAACCACTAGACCATTCAGGCATGACATAAATCAAATCCCTTATGACTATTCAGTGGAGGTGAGGAATAGATTTAAGGGACTAGATCTGATAGACAAGAGTGGCTGATGAACTATGGATGGAGGTTCATGACATTGTACAGGAGACAGGGATCAAGACAATCCCCATGGAAAAGAAATGCAAAAAGACAAAACGTTTGTCTGAGGAGGCCTTACAAATAGCTGTGAAAAGAAGAGAAGTGAAAAGAAAATGAGAAAAGGAAAGATATCCCCATTTGAAGGCAGATTTCCAAAGAATAGCAAGGAGAGATAAGAAAGCCTTGCTCAGCGGTCAATGCAAAGAAATAGAGGAAAATAACAGAATGAGAAAGACTAGAGATCTCTTCAAGAAAATGAGAGATACCAGGGAAACATTTCATTAAAAGATGGGTTTGATAAAGAACAGAAATGGCATGGACCTAACAGGAGATCTCTTCAAGAAAATTAGAGATACCAGGGGAACATTTCATTGAAAGATGGGTTTGATAAAGAACAGAAATGGCATGGACCTAACAGAAGCAGAAGATATTAAGAAGAGGTGGCAAGAATGCACAGAAGAACTGTGCAAAAAAGATCTTCACCACCCAGATAATCACGATGGTGTGATCACTCACCTAGCCAGACATCCTGGAAGGTGAAGTCAGGTGGGCCTTAGAAAGCAACACTACGAACAAAGGTAATGAAGGAATTCCAGTTGAGCTATTTCAAATCCTGAAAGATGATGCTGTGAAAGTGCTGCACTCAATATGCCAGCAAATTTGGAAAACTCAGCAGTGGCCACAGAACTGGAAAAGGTCAGTTTTCATCCCAATCCCAAAGAAAGACAATCCCAAAGAATGCTCAAACTACCGCACAATTGCACTCATCTCACACATTAGTAAAGTAATGCTCAAAATTCTCCAAGCCAGGCTTCATCAATACGTGAACTGTGAACTTCAGATGTTCAAGCTGGTTTTAGAAAAGGCAGAGTAACCAGAGATCAAATTGCCAATATCTGCTGGATCATCAAAAAAGCAAGAGAGTTCCAGAAAAACATCTATTTCTGCTTTATTGACTGTGCCAAATCTTTTTGACTGTGTGGATCACAATAAACTCTGGAAAATTCTGAAAGATATGGGAATACCAGGCCACCTGACCTATCTCTTGAGAAACCTATATGCAGGTTAGGAAGCAACAGTTAGAACTGGACATGGAACAATAGACTGGTTCCAAATAGGAAAAGGAGTACCTCAAGGCTGTATATTGTCACTCTGCTTATTTAACTTATATGCAGAGAATATCACGAGAAACTCTGGGCTGGAAGAAGCACAAGTTGGAATCAAGATTGCTGGGAGAAATATCAATAACCTCAGATATACAGATGAGAGCACCCTTGTGACACCCTTATGGCAGAAAGTGAAGAGGAACTAAAAAGCTTCTTGATGAAAGTGAAAGAGGAGAGTGAAAAAGTTGGCTTAAAACTCAACATTCAGAAAACTAAGATTGTGGCATCTGGCCCCATCACTTCATGGGAAATAGTTGGGGAAACAGTAGAAACTATCAGATTTTATATTTTTGGGCTCCAAAATCACTGCAGATGGTTATTGCAGCCATAAAATTAAGACGCTTACTCCTTGGAAGGAAAGTGATGACCAACCTAGATAGCATATTAAAAAGCAGAGGCATTACTTTGCCAACAAAGATCCATCTAGTCAAGTCTGTGGTTTTTCCAGTGGTCATGTATGGATGTTAGAGTTGCACAGAGAAGAAAACTGAGTGCCAAAGAACTGATGCTTTTGAACTGTGGTGTTGGAGAAGACTCTTCAGAATCCCTTGGACTGCAAGATCCAACCAATCCATCCTAAAGGAGATCAGTCCTGAGTGTTGATTGGAAAGACTGATGCTGAAGCTGAAACTCCAATGTGATGTCCCCATTTCTTTCATTTCTTCATTCTTTGTGTATTTAAAGCATTTATGGGCTTCACAGGTGGTAGAGTGCTAAAATATCTGCCTTCCAGTGCAGGAGATGCAAGAGACATAGGTTTGATCCCTGGGTTGGGAAGATCCCTTGGAGTAGGCAATGGCAACCCACTCCAATATTTTTGCCTGACAAGTCCCATGGACAGAGGAACCAGGCAGGTTATAGTCCATGGGGTTGAAATTTATCTATGCACTCCATTCATTTAAAGCAGTTTAACCTTCGTTGTTCAGTCACTAAATTATGTTCAACTCCTTGCAACCCCACGGACTGCAGAAAGCCAGGATTCCCTGTCTTTCACTGTATCCCAGAGATTGCTCAAATGCATGTCCATTGACTCAGTGATGCGTCCAACCATCTCATCCTCGGTTCTCCCCTTTACCTCTTGCCCTCACTCTTTCCCAGCATAAGGGTCTCTTCCAATGAGTCATCTCTTTGCATCAGGTAGCCAAAGTATTGGACCTTCATCAGCAGCATCAGTCCTTCCAATGGATACTCAGGGTTAATTTCCTTTCAGTCAGTTCAGTTCAGTTCAGTTCAGTCACTCAGTCATGTCCGACTCTTCGCAGCCCCATGGACTGCAGCACACCAGGCCTCCCTGTCCATCACCAATTCCTGGAGTTTACTCAAACTCATGTCTACTGACTCAGTGATGCCATCCAGCCATCTCATCCTCTGTTGTCCCCTTCTCCTGCCTTCAATCTTCCCCAGCATCAGGGTCTTTTCAAATGAGTCAGTTCTTCACATCAGGTGGCCAAAGTATTGGAGTTTCAGCTTCAGAATCAGCCATTCTAATAAATGTTCAAGGCTGATTTCCTTTAGGATGGACTGGTTGGATCTCCTTGCATCCAAGGGACTCTCAAGAGCCTTCGCCTACACCACAATTCAAAGGCATCAATTCTTTGGTTCTAGTTTTCTTTATCATCCAACTCTCACATCCATAGGACTGACTGATTTGATATCCATGCTATCCAAGGGAATCTCAAGAATCTTCTCCAGTACTACAATTTAAAAGAATTCTTCAGTGCTCAACATTATTTATGATCCAACTCTCAAATATGTCTACATGACTACTGGAAAAGCCATACCTTTGACTATATGGACATTTGTAGGCAAAGTGATGTCTCTGCTTTATAATAAGCTGTCTAGGTTTGCATAGCTTTTCTTGGACAGAGCAAATGCCTTTTAATTTCATGACTGCAGCGACAATCCACAGTGATTTTGGAGCCTAAGATAATAAAATGTGCCACTCTTTCCAATTTTCTCCATCTATTTGCCATGACATAATCTTAGTTTTTTAAATGTTTCTTCTAAGCCAGCTTTTTCCCTCCTCTTTCATATTTATCAAGAGACTCTTTAGTTCCTCTTCACTTTCTGCCATTAAAGTGGTATCATATACATATCTGAGGTTGTTGCTATTTCTCCTGGCAATCTTGATTCCAGCTTGTGAGTCATCCAGTCTGGTATTTCGCACAATGTACTCTGCATATATGTTGAATAAGCAAGGTGAGAGTGTACAGCATTGAGGTATTCTTTTCCCAATTCTGAGCCAGTCTATTGTTCCAGTTCCATTTCCAATCAATGTTTCTTGACCAGCATACAAGTTTCTCAGGAGATATGTAGGGTGGTTTGATATTCCCATCTCTTTAAGAATTTTCCACAGTTTGTTGTGGCCCACACAGTCAAAGGTTTCAGCGTACTCAATGTAGCAGTAGATGCTTTTTTGAAATTCCCTTTATTTGTCTATGGTCAAACAGATGCTGGCAATTTGAAGGATTTTGAACATTAATTTGCTAGTGTGTGAAATGAGTGCAACTGTATAGTAGTTTGAACATTTTGGGGCGTTGCTCTTCTTTGGGAATGGAATGAAAACGGACCTTTTCCAGTCCTGTGTCCACTGCTGAGTTGTCCAAATCTACTGGCATACTGAGTGCAGCACATTAACAGCATCATCTTTTAATATTGTAAATAGCTCAGCTATAATTGCACCACCTCCACTAGCTTTGTTGGTTGTAATCTTCCTAAGGCTCACTTGACTTCCCTCTCCAGGATGTCTGGCTATAGGTGAGTGACCACACAATCATGGTTATCTGGGTCATTAAGACCTTTTTCTTGTATAGTTCTTCTAGATCAGTTGGTAAAGAATCCATCTGCAATGCAGGAGACCTGGGTTCAATTCCTGGGTCAGGAAGATCTGCTGGAGAAGGGATAGGCTACCCACTCTAGTATTCTTGGGCTTCCCTTGTGGCTGAGCTGATAAAGAATCAGCCTGCAATGTGGGAGACCTGGGTTCAATCCCTGGGTTGGGAAGATCCCCTGGAGGAGGGAAAAGTCTCCCCACTCCAGTATTCTGGCCTGGAGGATTCCATGGGATCGCAAAGTGTAGGACATGACTGAACTACTTTCACTCTGTGTATTCTCAACCCCTTTTCATAATCTCTTCTGCTTCTGTTAGGTTCTTGCCATTTCTATACTCTATTATGCCCATCTTTGCATGAAATATCTCCTTGGTATCTCCAATTTTTTGAAGAGATGTCTAATCTTTCCATTTCTGTTGTTTCCTCTATTTCTTTGCATTGTTCTCTTTAAGAAGACTTTCTTATCGCTCCTTGCTATTCTCTGGAATTTGCATTCAGTTGGGCATCTTCCCCTCTCTCCTTTGCTTTTCACTTCTCTTCTTTTCTCAGCTATTTGTAAGTCCTTCCCAGACAACCACTTTGCCTTCTTGCATTCTTTTCTTGGGGACGCTTTTGGTCACCACCTCTTGTGTTGCAAACCTCCATCCATAGTTCTTCAGGCATTCTGTCTACCACATCTAATCCCTTGAATCTATTTGTCACCTGCACTGTACAATCATAGGAGATTTGATTTAGGTCATTCAGGTCATACCTGAATGGCCTAGTGGTTTTCCCTATTTTCTTCAATTTAAGTCAGAATTTGGCAGTAAGGAGTTCATGACCTGAGCCATAGTCTGTTCCTGGTCTTGTTTTTGCTGACACTATAGAGCATCTCTATGTTTGGCTGCAAAGAATATAATCAATCTGATTTCAGTGTTGACCATCTGGTGAAGTACATGTATTGAGTATTCTCTTGTGTTGTTATAAGAGGGTGTTTGCTATGACCAGTGCATTCTCCAGGCAAGAATAATGGAGTGGGTTGCTGTGTCCTCCTCCAGGGGATCTTCCTTACCCAGGGATTGAACCCACATCTCCTGCATTACAAGCAGATTGTTTACCACTGAACCACTGGGGAAACATTTGCATATATATAAATGTGTGTGTGTGTGCGTGTGTGTTAGTCTCTGTCGTGTCTGTCATTCCCTTCTCCATATATATATATATATATATATATATACACACACACACACGCATATGTAATGAGTTTTTTCAGACTCTTTTCTTTTATAGCCTATTGCAAAATACTGAGTATAGAGTATAGTTCCCTGTGTTATTTTATATATAATAGTGTGCATATTTAGTCCCAAACTCCAAATTTACATTTTTATTAACTATTTTATATATTACAGTTGTATATTTAGTCTCAAACCCCTAATTTATACCTCCACCCCTTTCCCCTTTGGTAACCATTAGTTTGTTTTTGACGTGAATGTGTCTATTTTTGTTTTAAATACAAGTTCATTTGTATCACATTTTTTAGATTCCACATATCATTGATATCATATGATATTTGCCTTTCTCTGTCTTCAATTAATATGATAATCTCTGAGTCTATCCATGTTGCTGTTATTAATAGCATAATTTCATTCCTTTTATGGCTGAGTATTATTTCATTGTATATATGTACTCCATATTCTGTATTTCTTCATCTGTCAATGGGCATTTAGGTTGCTTTCATGTCTTGAATATTGTAAATAATGCTACAGTGAACACTGAGACACATAAATCCATAGTTTTATGGATTTCTTCAGATATGTGCCCAGGTGTGGGATTGCAGTGTCATAGCTTTAGTTCTTTAAGGAACCTCCATACTGTTCTCTATAGTGGCTGTACCAATTTACATTCCCACCCACATCTTTTTTTCACACCCTCTCCAGTATCTATTATTTGTAGACTTTTTGAAAATGACCATTCTGACAAGTGTTAAATGATACCTCATTGTAGTTTTGATTTGTATTTCTCTAATAATGAGGGACGTTGACCACATTTTATATGCCTTTTGACCATCTATACGTCTTTTTGGAGAAAAGTTTATTTTGGTGTTCTGCCTTTTTTTTTTTTTTTTTAGCTATATGAGCTGTATATTTTGGAGATTAATCCCACTTGCAAATATTTTCTCCCATTCTATAGGCTGTCTTTCCATCTTGTTTATGATTTCCTTTAATGTGCAAAAGCTTTGAAGTTTAATTAGGTCTCATTGCTTGTTTTTTTTGTTTTTTTTTTTTTTATTTATTAGTGGAGGCTAATTACTTTACATTTCATTACTCCTCAAGGCAGATTCAGAAAGATTTTGCTGCAGTTTATGTCAAAGAGTTTTCTGCCTATGTTTTCCTCTTAAAGTTTTATATTAATAGTATGCAGTCTTACATTCAGGTCTTCAGTCTATTTTGAGTTTTTTCATGTATGGTGTTAGGGAATGTTTCTAATTTCATTCTTTTACATGCAGCTGTCCAATTTTCTCAGGATCTCTTATTGAAGAGATTAATTTTGTATGAAAACACAAAAGGCCTCTGAGTAGCCAAAGCAATCTTGAGAGAGGAAAATGGAGCTGAAGGAATCAGGCTCCCTGACTTCAGACTATACTACAAAGCTACAGTCAGCAAAAAAATATAGCACAAAAATTAAAATATAAATCAATGGAACACGATAGAAAGCCCAGAAATAAACCCATGAACTTATGGCCAATTAATATACAATAAAGGAAGCAGGAGTATACAAAGGTTTTTTTTATTAACTGTTGCCATTATGATTTTGTGTGTCCTCTCTGTGGCAAAAACTCATTTCTGGGTCTCTTGGCACACGTGTGTGTGAATATTCACCTAGCCCTGCGCAAGGGGCCACTCTCTGGCACAGTTGTCTGAGGGGCAAATGTTCTCTGATTCACTCCTTCTTGGTGGCTCAGCTGGTAAAGAATCTACCTGCAATGTGGGAGACCTGGGTTCAATCTCTGGGTTGGGAAGATCCCCTAGAGAAGGGAAAGGCTACCCACTCCAGTATTCTGGCCTAGAGAATTCCATGGACTGCTTAACCCAAGGTGTAGCAAAGAGTCGGACATGACTGAGCGACTTTCCTTCACTTCACTTCCTTCCGCCCAGCCTTATTCTTCACAGCTCCTTACCTACTGAGGCCCCCTCACCTAGTAGCAGGGCAGGTTTACTATGAAGCTAATGAAGCTCAGAGTTTCCCACCCTTGCACAAGTCCTGCTGAAACTGGAGAGTTATTAGGAATTGCAATCACTTGTTAATAGTTCTCTTTGAAGTGAAAAGCAAGCTGCAATCAGGAACCATTTCCATCTAAGTATTTCCTATGAAGAACCTAAGGAGATTTCAGAAAGAAAGCTGAATCTCTCATTTCCCTGTAAATCATTGTGATTTCTTTTGTCAGTGTAAATACATATTCACTTTCACACATAAGTTTATATATGTATTTTTGAATGGTTTTTGTTATAAAGGACCAAAAATTATATAAGTTGTGGGTCTCATGAAATCTAGACTCACATTTGACCCTCTTAGGCAGGATTCTGGCTAAGGGGGTAACTCAAGGCAAGTACCAAAGGTTAATTTTCAAAAAGTTATAAACCTGACTTCATACAAGCGTATAATGAATACATGCCAAAAATTTATTTGTCTCATTAATGACAGAACCAGCACATTGGTAAGACTGATTCAAAGAGAATTGGAGAGCATATATAGATATTGAATGAAAGCTGAAGTAAGATTTCTATGTTGGAGACAAAACTCATTAATATCCTACAAAAGAATAAAGTCTAAATTTGTGGTTTTCTTTTCTACCAAGTTGTACTCATTTTCATCTCCATCAGACAAAATTCTACAAGTTAGCATGTAACTTCCAAGAATCTGGGGTTAATCAATAGTAAGCAGTGAACCAAATAAAAATGCATTTTTTTCTGGAGATTTACATAATCCTTGAACAGGCCTGTTAGACAACACCCTAGTACAATATTAATAGAACATGAAGCTATCTTTTTACTTTATTTATGATTTTCTGAACATTTCCTGAACACCAGACACTTTTCACATCACCAAGAGATGGGAGTCCCAGGTGCTTCAGTGCTACCCTTCCACTTTCCTGAATGTTCAACAAGCTGTAGGTAACCATAAACAAAACAGTGCTAAGAAAAACAAACCCATTTAGTCTTTCATGACATGAAAAATAAGTAGGCCGATAAAATAATTAGGAAAAAAACAGGCTCTTTATTACTTAAAGAAATGTAATACATCACAACATAATATTTTGGGGTTTTTTCTTTCTGGTTTTTTTTTTTTTTTCTTGCAATATCCATGTTTAGAAGTTACTTCAGCTAGAGTCTATTATTTTAATCTGAGTCTATTTGATTAAAATAGGATCTGCGTCTCTTCCACACCACAAGCATGGCAGAACATCTTTCATGTGAAGTAGTGTGATGAGCATGGGATTTATAAAGATGGATAAGACATGGCATCACTGTTTACATACTCTTTTGCTTCTGCTAATCTCAAATTTGTAAAACACTAAGGGCTGTGAATAAAATGCATTTTTTCACTTATACATGTGAAGTACAGTCTTAGGTTAAAACAGCCCACATTTCACATCCAGTTTTTTATCTTTTGATCTCATAACTCTCCCCCATTCTACAAGTACCAGGCATGGTGAAAATTGATTGCTGTGGGGTCATTTATTTTTGCATGGAGAGTGTGACTGAAGTTGCAGTTTTTAGTTGCTTATACAAGTGGATCCCATCTTTGGAAAGAATAACCCTCACCAGTGTACCACAGTCAGCATCACAGTTTTCTTGGTAAAGTACAAATACAGTTTAAATTTATTTTCTAACTACTTTTATTACTGCCAGTCTTGAGTGTAACAACAAGGCATGGGCATTTGCTTTTATAGGGAAGGAATGATTTTAGTCATCTGAGGAGTTTCATTAAAGTCGTGATTGCAAATACAATTGTATTTAAATGAGAACAAATAGATTAAACATGAAAGAAATTATAACATTTACACCAAATTTGAAAAGTCTCAAACAGTTAAATGTTTCAAGATTTGACTAATGGGAAAAGACCACTATCAAATTCCACACAGAGTTTTTACATCGTATTTATGCAGCAAGGTCATTGCATTTATGCAGCAAGGGGGAAATTTTCATCTTCAATTTTCCCTACCCTTAGGTAATAACACATGGAAAATTCATTTACCCTGATTGATCTTTCTGGGCATAAGAGATCTCCCTGGCTTAAATCCCATCTGAAAACTATCTTTCTCACCTTGTCTTATAGAATGCTAACAGTTTTTTTTTACTCTACTTCAAAGAAAAAGCAAGTCAACATATAAGCTGCTAAGATACCATCCTTTACTGTTCTGCTTAAAAATCTTTTCGTTAATGGGTTTTTAGTACGGAATATGTGTTAAAAACCTGTTTGTTTTTTAACTAGATGCATTTGTTCTTGTTTTAAATCTACATGGTTTACACTCAAAGATTGAATTTGTGCATGCACTCACACACATACACAAAGATTTAGTAAACTGTGTTAATCACTATGATTTTTACATATAATTAGACAAACCACTGTTAAAAGTGTGTGGAATGCTTGACAAATAAAATAAAATCAGAGCAAAGGTAAAACTCAAACCAAATGTGAGAGCTCTGGACTCCCTTGGCTTAGGTTTGCAAACTGCTATAAATAATTAATTTAGGAATGAAACAAGCCAATCATTTTGGTTCAGCAGTAGACAAAGTTCTTTCACCTTACATTTTGTTCCTGGCCCATTTGCTAGCACATTAAGTACCTTATGAAAATTTCTCAACCTTTAATCTAAAAAAAATTAAGTAAAAATTAGTTTTCCTTACCTGCCTACTAATCAAATGATTCAGAGCCAAAAGTTAAAATTGCTAAAGACTAGATAAAAGAGCACTGGGGAATAAATTTGATTATTGTCTATTGACATTAAAATGCAATTGTGGCTTCAAGCAAGTACTGTCCACCTATTAACACTGCTAATTGAGAAACAAAAGCAAAAATAAACAAATGGGACCTAATGAAACTTAAAAGCTTTTGCACAACAAAGGAAACTATAAGCAAGGTGAAAAGACAGCCCTCAGATTAGGAGAAAATAATAGCAAATGAAGCAACACTCAAAGGATTAATCTCAAAAATATACAAGCAACTCCTCCAGCTCAACTCCAGAAAAATAAATGACCCAATCAAAAAATGGGCCAAAGAACTAAGCAGACATTTCTCCAAAGAAGACATACAGATCACTAACAAACACATGAAAAGATGTTCAATATCACTCATTATCAGAGAAATGCAAATCAAAACCACAGTGAGGTACCATTACACACCAGTCAGGATGGCTGCTATCCAAAAGTCTACAAGCAATAAATGCTGGAGAGGGTGTGGAGAAAAGGGAACCCTCTTACACTGTTGGTGGGAATGCAACCTAGTACATCCACTATGGAAAACAGTGTGGAGATTTCTTAAAAAACTGGAAATAGAACTGCCATATTACCCAGCAATCCTACTTCTGGGCATACACACCGAGGAAACCAGATCTGAAAGAGACACATGCACCTCAATGTTCATCGCAGCACTGTTTATAATAGCCAGGACATGGAAGCAACTTAGATGTCCATCATCAGATGAATGGATGAGGAAACTGTGGTACATATACACCATGGAATATTACTCAGCCATTAAAAAGAATTCATTTGAATCAGTTCTAATGAGATGGATGAAACCAGAGCCCATTATACAGAGTGAAGTAAGCCAGAAAGATAAAGACCATTACAGTATACTAACACATATATATGGAATTTAGAAAGATGGTAATGATAACCCTATATGCAAAACAGAAAAAGAGACACAGATGTATAAAACAGACTTTTGGACTCTGTGGGAGAAGGCAAGGGTGGGATGTTTCAAGAGAACAGCATCAAAACATGTATATTATCTAGGGTGAAACAGATCACCAGCCCAGGTTGGATGCATGAGACAAGTGCTTGGACCTGGTGCACTGGGAGGAGCCAAAGGGATCGGGTGGAGAGGGAGGTGGGAGGGGGGAATGGGATGGGGAATACATGTTAATCCGTGGCTAATTCATGTCAATGTATGACAAAAACCGCTACAATATTGTAAAGTAATTAGCCTCCAACTAAAAAAAAAAAAAAAAAACAAAACAAAACAAAAACAAAAACACTGCTAATTGCCATTAACCTAACTATCACCAAGTGTTTTTCTTTTGGAAAATTAAATAATGACATTGTTCTGATGTGGTTTTATTTTATTTTATTTTCTTGTGATTTTATTTTAAAATAATGTTAATTCTTAAAGTATCTTTGGAAGACAGGTTTATATTTCTGTTTCACAAATGGAAAACTGGAGTGTGAGTTCAGAGATGATTGTTCAAGTCAACACTGATAACAGAGAGAGGATAAACCACAGCCTTCCAGACTTTCAATGTTTCCTGTCCCAAGCTTTGCAATATAAATCATCTACCTGCTCCATCACACAAAGAAATTAGTTGTCCAAATTAAGTGATTTGGTAACCATTTTCAGGACTTCTCTGATTTGAGCATTACAATTATGGTCTTGGCTGTCTACAAAAATCACAGTTTTCTCCTTGCAGACCAGTCTAATGGGCAGGAGACTGTGTCTTGCCCCTGCTCTCAAGTACACCACCAACCATTTCTGGGTTCATTTTTTTTAAAGAGAGGATTAAGCTAGATGGGAATTTCTAAAACTATTTTTCAAGATATTTTAATGAGCATTCCTCAAGAAAAGAGATGGGAGACAGCATTTTTTTTTTCTTTAAGATACAGTCATATCTTCTATTCCCATCTCAGAGTTCCACAACATATTTAAACATGTTAAAGAAGTCCTACAGAGGATAGCCTCTTTAACCCTAATTTGTAGAAGTTTCTAAAGTTTTGCCCCATTTTTTTTTTCAGACATACCTTTTTCCATCAGACAGTACACTTTTCCAGAAGCAATGTGAGTATATTTTGATACAAAATGATGATACAAAAAGAATTTTTTTTTCTACTTTTAAAAGACTTCTCAAATTGTACAACTGAGGATGCACATGGGTTGTATGTTACAATATCAAGAATCCTTTATTCTTGACTACATTGCATTGCCATAGGCTTCAAGATATTCAGTTTTCTCTTTTCAGTCCTGTATTCACAGGTCTTATGACAAATACATTTTAAGTTCAATAGAACTGACAGAAAATCATGTCTAAGTATTGGAGTCTAGGATTGAGATAGGAAGTTATCTGGATGCTAGAACTCTCTGGTGAGGTCACACCTGAGCACTCACCTTACTCATTGCCTTCCCCTCTGCTCTCTCACAAATGCTTTGGGTTTTTTATTTCCTTTCCCTATGCAAGAGTCGGACATGCCTTAGCGACTAAAGAGAGAGAGAGAGAGAGAGAGAATCTACCTGTTCACACAGAAACAAAAACTAAATCCTCAAAATTGCTTTAGTCCTAAATGTGAGCCATAAACATTTATATCCATGAATACAAAGTGATGTTTTCTGCTCCCAAGATGGAGAGAGGATGGGGCTGGGAAGGGTGATTTGGAGGAAAGGGTCAGAAGAGCAGGAGTTTGCTGAAGTGGGAAGAGGAAGGGTCAGGATGGAATGGAGGAGACTCAGTGCCTCACTGTCTCTGGGGGTGGACCACCCACTATCACATTCAGCAGTCCTGAAAATTTGCTATTTTCCACTTGTACACCTGGATAGGGATGCAGATGTGAATGAACACTAGATGTCAGCTGAGGCAGGACTGCTCAGAGTCACTGGGGAGGCCCTGGGAGCCAGGAAAATGGTAGACACACGGGTGTGATTTCCTGTCTCCTCCCAAGTGTCTTTTCTCATCTGACTGGAGATCACCCAGACATTTGTCTGAAAGTCTACAGGCTCTTCCAAACATGTTGTTCATAGTCTAGAAGTATATTAACTAATTTACATATTGAGACTGATCTAAATGTCTGTTGATTTAAATACATTGAGAAATATTTTCTAATGTGTATGTTAAACATCTGTTTCTGAGAAAATCATTTAATATTATGATTGGATGAAGTTAAAATTCAGATAAGCCTAGGTTGATTTTGACAGATAAATCATTCTCAAAGTGGAACAGGTAGAAAAGATTATTTGTGTTTTCTGGGAGTTTGGTTTCCATTGCTGGCCTTGCTTTCTATTGTTTTGGTCTATTTTACAACTTTGTAGGGGCAGAGGTGAACTTGGAGAGTTTTGTCAGATGGAGATGAAAATAATTTTTCCAATGGAAAAGTACTCTAAATTTGCAGTTTATTGTCCTGTTGGATATTAACCAGCTCTATATCTAATCAAGCAATTTTACCTTAATATTACTTCTCAAATATTCTTGATAGTAATTTTGATACCTTACTGATTCCCTCATTAATTACTGAGTTAAGGAAAACCTTGACATGCATTCATATTATATTTGCATGAGAGCATTAACTTCACTTATATAAACTATTCTTTATTAGAATACTTATAATTTATTATACTTTCTTCTTGTTCATCATATTTATATAAAATAAAGTAGATTAAAATGTAGACCAAGGGAAGAAATAATTGCAAAAGACAAAGAGAAAGACAAAGTTGGTCCTCTCCCCACAGGACTTGGGAGAGGCATCACTGCTTCCCAATAGTCAGTTGTGCTCCTCAGCCCACACTTTTCCCTCCTAGAGCCCATCAACCAGTGACGTGTGTGAGGCAACCACATCTGCACAGTGAGCTTCATGTTGGAAAGGGTCTGCACCAAAGGCTTATGCTCTGATGCTGCTGTCTTGAAATGTTCCATATACTGTCTTTGATTTTTTTTTTTGTAAGTAAAGTAAGAATAAACAGGCACACATGCTAATGTCTTGGAATCCTGAATTCCCATACTCCCCAGGTCTTCAGGAAGAGTTCTCCAGCACCTGCCTCCCCCCCCCCCCACACTCAGTGGCTTAACAGGGGCCTGGGTGTGGGCACATGACACGTATGAGCTGGGTACACAAGAACATCAGACAAACACAAATAGAGATCATGGTAACAGGTAGAGAGAGAGACCACCAGAGAATGTGCAAAGCTTTTCTCTTCTTTTTTGAACTCTGCATTTTTATCTTGAACTGGACCTTACGATTACGTAGTTACCCTATTGGGATGCAGTGCAGAGTTCTCAAAGACACACAGGTTGATGTTCAATCCCTGTATATTCGGAATGACCCCTGTAAATATACTGAGCTGAGAACAGTGTGAAAGACAGAGTTTTCCATTTAACGTTGTTCCTCCACCTTTGTTTAGCTTCAGATCACCCATTATATCCTAGTCATTTTGCAAGGCATCAAAAAAAAATTGCACAACACAATAAATAAATAAAAAATCTTACATTCAAGTTTAAAGTGGGGTGGGGCATGCTCCATCTTGCAGCTTCAGGCTGGGAGACAAGGGCTGACCATGTCAGGTACCAGGATGCCAGGATGCCAAGGTTGGAGCAAGAGGTTCTACCTGAGACATCACTATCAAAATTTCAGGGCTTCTAGGAAAGCCAATTGCAGATCCTCCAAGAATGAATCTCCAGTACATCAAGACAGGAACAAAGTTGGGAATGCTGAGTTGAGAAAGTGGAAATGGGGAAAAAAGAAGTTTAAGGGGGATGAAGATGCCACAATATAAGTGCTGACATCAAGATACACTATGAAAGTGAAAGTGTTAGTTGTTCAGTCATGTTGGACTCTTTGTAATCCTATGAACTGTAGCTCACCAGGCTCCTCTGTCCATGGGATTCTCCAGGCCAGAATACTGGAGTGGGTTACCACGCACTTCTCCAAGGGATCTTCCCAACCCAGGGATTGAATCTGCATTGCAGGCAGATTCTTTACCCTCTGAGCCATGAGAGAAGCCCATTAATATACTGCACTCCTTCACAACAAGCTCAATTTTGATACATTGCACTTTTAGGTAAATATTTACATGTAACATGTATACAACTCAAAGCACATATCATGTAATACAGGCCTAGCTTTCACATATTCCTACCAAGTTCCTCTCTTCAGTTTGCATTACTGACTAAAACATCTAAAACTGCCACGTAAGTAAAAACTTCAGTGAAATTTCTCAACTGCCTGGCATGGCTGACTGGAGACTTAATAATATTGAACATCATCCCTTCTGAACCCATCTGGGGGAACTTTTTACTGAAAGGAAGACTGCAATTTATCAAGGGTCATCTGGCAAGAGAGATATGTATTAGAGTTTCTAGAAACCTCTGAAATATTCTGTCTTCACCTTTCTATCCTTATAGAACAGGGGACTGCAGATCACACAGCTAATATTCAAAGTGAAATTGGACCACATAGGTATGAGAAGTCAACTTGACATCAAAGGTTATCCGTTCTCCCACATTTGCTTTTCCTGTTCCCATCTCAATTTCATTGGTTCTTTCATTTTTTTCCCTTCACTTTTTAGAATAAGATTAAAAAAAAAAAAAAAAACCTGCTTTCATATATACCTATATGTTTTTCCCCTATTGGAGCATCTGCAAACCCAGCTGTGATTCTTTTGTTGTTTCTCAGATGTAGGCAAATAAGCCATAAGCAAGAGTACAAAAATAAAGGATTTTATTTGTCCTTGAAATTTTTATGGTGTGAGCTATCACATCTTTATTTTAAACTGAAGTTCTCTTCTAATCTCTGCATCCATAATATTTTTTTTATATCTCTGTCTTTTTTCAGAGAATATTCCTAGAAAAAAATAGAGAAATGGTCAACTTAAATAACCTCAGTAGCAGATGCAAATATAGAGGATATGTATAGAAGGCACACATGTATATTTATTAGAAAGGTTTCCTTATAATTAATGAAAGTAGATTTTTTTAAAATGTGGCAGTAATTCAATAGAACTTGTGGCAATATAGTCTTATATAACCTAAAACTAAGCTGCAAAATCATTGTTATCAAATGCAGCTGAGGAGTTTTTTAACTTACTCTGCAGCTTAAAAGCTATGTGATTTGGTGCAAATCATTTCACCTCCCTAATCCTCAGTTTCTTGTGCACAAGATGAAGAAGATCTTAGTGCTAGCTGGGCCAGTTTCCCAGAGCAGTAAGAGGCTGAAGCAAAACTGCACATATGAAAATTCTTTAAACTGCAAAGCATCATCCATATGCAGGGGCATTTTATTATACAGATGCAAGATGTTGAAAAAGACAGAATGTGAAAGCTCTTTTTGATTTGAACAAGCAGCTTCTGTACTTATAAGTAATGGGGATTAATTATAAGACTTCCCACTTTTTCAAATATTTGCAGATTTATTTAAATAGTGAGATTCAGAACCTACTGAAACACAATGAGTTGATCAGAAGTATGAAGCAATTCTTCAACCTTTCTTAATACCCACTATGCTGATTTCAAATCCATACTTTTGATGCAAATATTCAGAGGAAGGAAATGTCCTGTGATCCCTGTAAATCACCAGTGTCACAGAGTCATTGCCTCCCTTCCCTACAGAGAAAGTCCAGTGCGTGGCTACACTTGAGTTGTAGAGGACACATCCTTTGTCTTCTCCAACCACATGGGCTACCTCTATTCTATTTTCAAATGACCTTGGTGGTGAGAGGGAAGGAATAACAACAACAACAAGAACAACAAATGCTGCTGCTCTTGTTGTTATTCAGTCACTAAGTCATGTTTTCTCTTGGTGATCCCATGGACTGCAGCACACCACGGTTCCTTGCCCTTCACTATTTTCCAGAATTTGCTCAAATTTATCTCCAATAAGTCAGTGGTGCTATCTAACCATCTCATCCTCTACTGCTCCCTTCTCTTTTTGCATTCAATCATTTCTAGCATCTGAGTCTTTCCCCAAATGAGTCAGTTCTTCTCATCCGTTGGCCAAAGTGTTGAGCTTTAGCTTCAGCACCAGTCCTTCCAATAAATATTCAGGATAGATTTCATGTAGGATTGACTAGTTTGACCTCCTTGCAGTTCAAAGGACTCTCAAGAGTCTTCTCCAACACCACAATTTGAAAGCCTCAACTCTTCAGCACTCAGCCTTCTTTATGGTCCAACTCTCATACATGACTACTGGAAAAACCATAGCTTTGACTGTACTAACTTTAATCAGAAAGTGATGTCTCTGCTTTTTAATACACTGTCTAGGTTTGTCATAGCTTTCCTGTCAAGGAGCAAATGACTTTTAATTTTGTGGCTGCAGTCGCAATCCACAGTGATTTTGGAGCCCAAGAAAATAAAATCTGTAATTACTTTCACTTTGTCCCATTCTACTTGCCATGAAGTGATGGAATCAAGTGCCAATATCTTAGTGTTTTTAATGTTGAATTTTAAGCCAGCTTTATCACTCTCCTCTTTCACTTCCATCAAGAGACTCTTTAATTCCCCTTCACTTTCTGCCATTAAAGTGGTATCATCTGCATATCTGAGGTTGTTGGTATTTCTCCTGGCAATCTTAATTCATATTGTGATTCATTCTGGATTTCAGTTACGGTTTTTCCAGTAGTCATGTATGGATGTCAGAGTTGGACCATAAAGAAGGCTGAGCACCAAGGAAGTGATGCTTCTGAACTGTAGTGTTGGAGAAGACTCTTGAAAGTCCATTGGACTGCAAGAGATCAAACCAGACAATCCTAAAGGAAATCAGTGCTGAATATTCATTGGAATTACTGATCTGAAGCTGAAGCTCCAATACTTTTGCCACCTGGTGCAAAGAACTGACTCCTTAGAAAAGACCCTCAGGCTGGGAAAGATGGAAGGCAGGAGAAGAAGGGGATGACAGAGGACGAGATAGTTGGATGGCAACACTGACTCAATGGACAAGAATTTGAGTAAACTCTGGGAGTTGGTGATAGACAGGGAAGCCTGGTGTGCTGCAGTCCATGGGTTGCAAAGAATCGGACTGTGTGACTGGACTGAACTAAACTGAACTGAACTGTGATTCATCCAGCCTGGTATTTTTCATGATGTACTCTGTATATAAGTTAAGTAAACAGGGTGACAATATAAACCTTTGCCATCCTCCTTTCCCAATTTTGAACCAGTCAGTTGTTCCATGTCTGGTTCTAATTTCTGCTTCTTGACTCACATGCAGGTTTCTCAGAGAACAGGTAAGATGGTCTGGTATTCCCATCTTTTTAAGAACTTTCCACAGTTTGTTGTGATCCACATTGTCAAATGCTTTAGTGTAGTCAATGAAGCAGAAGTAGATGTTTTTCTGGAACTCTCTTGCTTTCTCAAAGATGCAACAAATGTTGGCAATCTGATCTCTGGTTCCCCTGCCATTTCTAAATCCAACTTGTACATCTGGAAGTTCTCAGTTCATGCATTGTTGAAGCTTAACTTGAAGGATTTTGAACATACCCTTACTAGCATGTGAGCTCAACTGTACAGTACATTGAACATTCTTTGGAATTGCCCTTCTTTGGGAATGGAATGAAAACTGACCTTTTCCAGTCCTGTAGTCACTGCTGAGTTTTCCAAATTTGCTAACATATTGAGTGCAATACTTTAACAGCATCACCTTTTGGGATTTTAAATAGCTCAGCTGGAATTTTATCACCTCCATTAGCTTTGTTCATAGTAATGCTTCTTAAGGCCCACTTGATCTCATGCTCCAGGATGTCTGACTCTAGGTGAGTGACCACACTGACCACCATGGTTATTTGAGTCATTTAGACCATTCTTGTATAGTTCTTCTGTTCTTCTGTATATTCTTGACACTTCTGCTTAATCTCTTCTGCTTCTGTTAGGTCCTTACGCTTTCTGTTCTTTATTGTGACCATTCTTGCATGAAATGCTCCCTTGATATCTCCAACTTTCCTAAAGAGACCGCTTGTCTTTCCCATTCTATTATTTTCCTCTATTTCATTCCATTGCTCACTTAAGAAAGCCTTTTTATCTCTCCTTGCTATTCTCTGTAACTGTACATTCAGTTGGGTATCTTTCCCTTTCTCCCTTGCCTTTTCCATCTCTTCTTTCCTCAGCTATTTGTAAAGCCTCCTCAGACAGCTACTTTGCCTTCTTTTATTTCTTTTCCTTTGGGGTGGTTTTGGTCACTGCCTCCTGTACAATGCTATGAACCTCCCTCTAAAGTCTTTGGGCTCTCTATCTACTGGATCTAATCCTGTGAATCTATTTATCACCTCCACTGTATCATTATAAGGGATTTGACTTAGGTCAAAGCTAAATGGCCTAGTGGTCTTCCCTACTTCCTTCAATTTAAGCCTGAATTTTGCAATAAGAAGCTCATGATCTGAGCCACAGTCAGCTACAGGTCTTATTTTTGCTGACTGTAAAGAACTTCTCCATCTTTGCCTGCAAAGAACATGATCAACCTGATTTCAGTATTGATCTTCTGCTGATGTCCATGTGTAGAGTCATTTCTTGTGTTAGAAAAGGGTGTTTTCTACAACCAATATGTTCTCTTGACAAAAATCTGTCAGCCTTTATCCTGCTTCACTTCGTAGTCCAAGTCCAAAGTTGCCTGTTTTTACGAAATCTCAACTCCCTGCTTTTGCATTCCAATCTCCTATGATGAAAAGGACATCTTTTATCAGTGTTAGTTCTAGAAGGTCTTGTAGGTCTTCATATAACCAGTCAATTTCAGCTTCTTCAGCATTATTAGTTGGGGCATAGACTTGTATTACTGTGATACTGAAAGATTTGCCTTGGAAACAAACCAAGATCATTCTGTCATCTTTGGGATTGCACCCAAGTACTGCATTTCAGACTCTTTTGTTGACTGTGATGCCTCCTCCATTTCTTCTAAGGGATTGTAGCCCACAGCAGTAGATATAATAGTCATCTGAATTAAATTCACCCATTCCCTTCCATTTCAGGTTCACTGATTCCTAACTTATTGATGTTCAATCTCCTTCTTGCCAAGATTCAATTTACCTTGACTCATGGACCTAACATTCCAGGTTTCTATACAATATTGCTCTTTACAATACCAGACTTTATTTTCACCACCAATAATGTTAATTATAGTAAAGGTAACATTATTTTTACTGATATTATTATATCATTATTATTGGCATTATTATTGACTTGTCATTGACATGACATTATTATTTTTACTGACATTATTAACTATTTTCACTATCTTAATTATTCTATATGCATTATCTCAACTAATATTTGCAATAATGCAATAAGTTTCCTGCTATGGTTATCTCCACAGTATACATGGCAAAAGCTAAGACAGAGAGAGAATAAGTGATCAGTAAGTCACACCGGTCGTGGTGGTCTGTTCATACATCAGGCAGGCTCCTTAGCCTCTGCCCCAGGCCAGCCCCTCCATGCATCCTATGGGCAGGTCTACTAAAACGACTGACTCTCTGCTCTTGCTGTTGTTTGGACACCTACCACTTGTGAAGTGCTTTACTATATTTTTGTGAATGGTATTGAGTACTCTGTCTAATTATACATTTTTAGAGTAGACACTGTAGCTCCTATTTTACAAAATAAGGTACTTGAAGCTCAAAGAAGTTAAATAGCTTGCTAAAGTTTGTAGAGTAGATATTACAACTGACTTATCTGGGATTTTAGACTGAATCTGTTTGATCCTAGGCCACTTGTTATTTCAATAATATTTTCTTAGGTTTCCTCATGATCCTTTTCACATGGTACACATGATGTCTTCTGTACAAGCTCTATGCTCTGGATCTAACTTACTCCTTCTTCCTAGCTCCCTGAAACAAGGAGAAGATTCTAGCTAATTCCCCAGATCATACAAGCACCATGGCAGAATCAAAAGCTACATTATGGAGTTATTAATGTTTTTACTGAAGTCAGGTCAGTCAGTCCAACTGACAAAGCCACCATGTTCCTCTCCACAGGAAAACAATTTATGCAGTAGTTGGAACTGGATGACTAGAGAGCCCACTTGTGAGCAGGTGGTTACACACTGTTCTGCAGGCCCATACTAGTCGACTCATAAAAGAAAGACCACTTGGTACTTGAGTGCTTGGTAAAAGATTAGACCTTCTCTGCTCATCAAAAATAAAATGCACTTTGAATGTTTGAAACATTCTGTTAAAGTATGAAACAAACTACTCAAAAATAAGAATTAAAGCATAAATGTTATCTGTTAGATTGGGAAAGCTAAGGCAGCAAAACCTACAATTTAACACATAGATATCATACTGTCGTGTCTTCTACCAGCTGCTTCAGTAAAAACTGGAAAACAATAGAATCCCTGTCTTGTGGACTCTCGTACAGGAACAAAGCAATGATAGTTGATACCCTGAACAAAATAAGAATCCCATGTTTACATACATGAATGGAAAAGTTATTTCAGACCAAAAGCATTCTTGCAGCATAGGCAAAGTGATGTTAAGCATTTATCCCCAAGCCATTAGAAAGAAAAAAATTACTTAATTTCTGTGGCCCCAGGTAAATGTTTTTAAAGGAATCCAAAAATAGATAATAATAGCAGAAAAAGCTGGCTGATGCCAGTATGAAGTGTCCATGAGGCTAGGCTAAGCAGAAATGCAATGTATTCATGGTGCTAGGAAGATTGTTTTCTTTTAGAAACCTGGCAGCCTCTGTTGACTTAACATGACAGCAATCGCTTTACTGAGTGGCTGTGTATTCCTTTTGCTGTGGTTTTGTCTGCTGTAGCCTGAAATTGTCACTTTATTTGGCTAACTGCTAAATCATGAGCTTTAAAGGAGCTGGCTATAGTTTTAATTGTATTAACAAGAGGAGAAGTATGAGAGGAAATTCATGTTTCACTCTATTTCCCTTATACTTGTGAATCTGGTGTTTCAGATTTATAGTGTGACTTATGCTACTTCAAGGCTCAGGGCTAAATTACAAAGTCAATTTGAGCTTTAACAAATACTCTACAGGACCTGCTGTGTCTCCCTGAATGGCAGGATTCATGGATTCCATCTGGGAGGAAGCAAGCTTTGCATGTGAAAAACCACAGGGCAGAGGACAAAGCAGGGAAGAACAGCAATTCAACCCTTTTGCTGTGTGTGGTGTTTCTTTTAAACACTTATGGTAGAAATCAGTGAGTGCCTTACAAAGAAATGATTTTATTGTGGAATTGGAAGAGTAATTATTTGATGTTCTATATGCATATGCTTGAAAGCAAAATGTCTTTGCTTAATGTAACAGCAGACTTTAAGAGCTGATATAATCTTGCTTCCACATATCACCTTAAGAAATGGGTTTCTTAAGCTGCTGAGCTTACTCTCTTGTTCTAGGTTTGTTTAACCTGATGTGAACATAAGTTCATCCCAGAGAAAGAGTCCACTGACAATACATAAATACTTCAGTTTTACTTCAAATTAAAAAGAGAGAGGGAAACAAACTTCCATTGAAAAAACCTGAGAGTTATTGCTTTATATATTGGCCAAAAGGTAGAACAATATTCTCTTTATATTCTGTTTCGCTAAACTGGATTTAATCTTCCACTGGGCAGAGTAGCAAAACCGGCAATAATTTACTGCCACCTACAGATGAGATATAAGTCTGCTGGTAGCAAAACAGATGAACCAGGGTTCACACTGAAGCTCCCCACCCTGCTCCCCCCGCCCCGCCCCCCAGCTCACAGATCTTCTAAGTTTGAGGTGCAGAAAATGAATACTCCTCCACCCTTGGTAATTGGATTGTGCTTGTAGTTTTGAGATATAAATGAAATTAGAGCTCACAAAGCAGACTCTTCAACAGTGTATTCAAGTCATTTTCTTCTCCTAAAGGTTTTTTTTTTTCCTAATAGCAGTGAGCTGTCAGTTACTGTAGGAGAGGAAATACTTATTACATTTTTCCAAGTCTAAATGTTAATTTGGGAAAGATAAACAATATATAGCGAAATACTTTTGAAGAAATGTTGGAGATCATCTAAGAAGTAAATGGTAATGACTCAAAACAGACTTATATCCATTTTGGACCACATTATTTAACTTCCTGGTTACATTTTTCTCTCTTATGAGATAGGAATGATAACACTACATGCCTCACAGAGCTGCTACCTGGATTAAAGGAGTTACTATATTTAAACTCAAATCCAAGCTATAACCTTTATTAGCTAATCATATTTTGTATAGCAAATACAAAAGGGCTTCCCTGGTAGCTCAGTTGGTAAAACTCTTGCAATGCAGAAGAGTGCAGTTCAATCCTGGGTTGGAAAGATCCCTTGGAGAAGGGAGAGGCTACCCACTGCAGTATTCATAGACTTCCATGATGGCTGAGATGGTAAGGAATCCACCTGTAACATAGGAAACCTGGGTTCCATCCATGGGTTGGGAAGTTACCCTGGAGGAGGTCATGGCAGCTCACTCCAGTATTCTTGCCTGGAATATCCCCATGGACCTAGGAGCCTGGTGGGCTACATTCCATGGGATGGCAAAGAGTCAGACATGACTGAGCGACTAAGCACAGCACAGTGCATAACTAATTCAAACTGGCAAAGTTGATGCCTATGTGAAATTCTTTGCTTTAAAATTTCAATCTATTCTCACAATACTAATTCGTGGACATTTGATAAATATCATTTTAGCAAAAATGTTTTAATTAAAAAATTTTAAATTTATTTATTAAGTCACTGTAACACCATTACTGTACACCTGCAATTTAAAATTAGGGAATATTCAAGAGGCACATGGAAAGAAGCTCAACATCACTAATCATCAGGCAAAAGCAAATCAAAACCACAGTGAGGTGTCATCTCACACCTGTCAAATGGTTATCATCAAAAAAACAACAGATAACAAGTGCTGGAAAGGATATGAAGAAAATCCTCATGCATTGTTGGTGCATGCTAAGTTGGTTCAGTCATGTCCTACTATTTGCAACCCCATGGACTATAGCCCATCAAGCTCCTCTCTCCATGGGATTCTCCAGGCTAGAATACTGGAATGGGTTGCCATTTCCACCTCCAGGGGATGTTCCCGACCCACGAATTGAAACCTTATCTCTTCTGTCTCCTGCATTGGCAGGTGAGTTCTTTACCACTAGTACCACTTGGGAAGCCACACACTGTTTGGTAGGAATGTAAATAGGTGTAGACATTGTGGAAACAGAATATAGGTTCCTAAAAAATTAAAAATATGACCACTATATTATCTTACTAAGAAGGAATTACACTTTTATATATTTATCTGGAGAAAATGAAAACACTAATTAGAAAAAATATGTGAACCCCTTTATTCATTGAAGCAGTATTTGCAATAGTGAAGATATGGAAGCAACCTAAGTGCCTGTGGCTAGATAAATGGATAAAGAAAATGTGGTACAAGGGAATATTACTCAGCCATCTAGAAAACTGTAATCTTGCTATTTGTGACCCAACATTAATGGACCTAGAGGGTATTATACTAAGTGAAATAAGTCAGACAGAGATAAACAAAAGCTGTATGATTTCATTTACATGTGGAATCTAGAAAACAAGACAAATGAGCAACAATAACAAAACATAAACAAAGTTATAGATACAAAGAACAAACAGCTGGTTACCAGAAAGGAGGAGGTGAATAGGTGAGAGAGACTAATATCATGGTTATGAAAGATACAATGTGGGGAATATAGTTAATAACTATGTAAATAATATCTTTGTATAGTGATTTACTGTAATCAGATTTATCATGGTGATCATTTTGACATGTACAGAAATGATGAATCATTATGTTGTATAATGGGAACTATAACTATATAACTACAACAGGAATTGGATGAAGGTGGCCTAAAGGTACAAACGTCCAGTTATAAGATGAATAAGTTCTAGGGATACAATGTACAATTTGATAAATATAGTAATATTGCTATATGTTATACACAAAAGTTATTTTTTTTTTAGTATAATAACTTTTTATTTGACATCTACAAGATTGTGGTATCTTGCAGCTTTTGACCAGGTTTATACAATCTCAGTTTCTCAATAGTGCAACCTGTGCAAGCAAAAAAAGTAAAGGGGGGAAAAAAAAGGAAACAAAAAGACCAATTGTCCCCTCACTTGTTTTTATAAACATCTATTATAGGCGAAACAAAACTTATCCACATTATAGATAAGTGTCTATTCACATTTGTACATTACCATTTTTAACAGCTTGAGATAAACTCTGCAATGTCTTACAACACGTTAAACAATATTCAAGTTACTGGGTAACAACAATAACAAGAAATAAACATACAGCAGAAGCCTCAAGTGTTTCCTCATTGTCTAGTTTACAACTCAAGTACAAAGTTTTCATTTTTAAGAGTGACAAAGCAAACTAAGGTAATGAAGTTAAAAAAAAAAAAGATTGTTTGCAAGACAGAAGCCAATCTGTACTCCTTTCTACAACTATCTTTAAGTTAAGAAAGATATAATTTTAAGAAAAGCAGGCTTGTAGCCTTTTTTGCAGCACACATTAGGAATGCTATTAATACATTAAAATTAACTTTTTAAGAATTTTATCACCAAAAAAATGTGTGTACTCATTACCTTGACAAGAAACCTGGGGCAGGGAGAATGGGAGGACAAGATTTTGCAGGGTTTGAAGCAATACCCAGGTATAAACACTATAAAAATGCAATAACCAATGCTGTACATCTACAAATGTTTCACTCTGTTACTTGACTTCTGTGTTAATCTTGTTTACGCATGCTTTCAAAGACATGCACTGTCAGAACAAAAACTAGAAAAGAACCTGAATGCATGATATGCAACCTTTCATTTCATGCTTTAATAAACCTATTGTTTTAATAAGTTGGAAAAAGAAACCAATATATATTTTCTCTATTTATAGACTCAAAACACATGCAAAAGTTATTAAGAGAGTAAATTTTGAGTTCTCATCACAAGGGAAAAAATTTTTCTGTTTCTTTAACTTTATGTCTATATGAGATGGTGAATGTTTACTGAACTGATTGTGAAAATCATTTCATGATGGATGAAATCAAACCATTATTTTACACCTCAAACTGATATGGTACTGTATGTCAGTAAAACTGGAAGAAAAAAAAAGTGAAGAAGGAAGAAAAATTTAGGGTGTATTAAGTACTAAACACCATAGTAAGAAATTTATCTTCATTGTATTTAACTTTACAACAATCCTACAAGTAAATCCATAGTTCAACATGTTAAGAAAGCTTGGAAATTCGCCTTCAGCCTGTAAATTCTAGCCTTGGGATTTAAACCTAGATTGTTGTTGTTCTTGTTTAGATGCTAAGTCGTGTCTGACTCTTTGCATCTCCATGGATTATAGCCCACCAGACTCCTCTGTCCATGGGATTTTCCAAGCAAGAATACTGGAATGGGTTGACATTTCCTTCTTCAGGGGAATCTTTCCCACCTGTGGATTGAACCTAAATCTTCTGCACTGGCATGCAGATTCTTTACTGCTGAACCACCAGAGAAACCCAAGCCTAGATTTAAATGACTCAAAAACAAAGAACTTATCTGGAACATATTGCTTCTCACTAGCTTATGGTAGAGATGAGATTAGAACTCAGTTTCAGCCCCCCAAGCAACTAAGGGCATCAGAAACCCCTCTCCTTATACCATACTGTTCTTATATCTCCGTTTAAGTTTTCCATGATTATTTGGAAGACTTCTTCTCTACTAAACATTGAACTTCTTTTGAACTACTTCAGATTCTCTTCCAATTATGCCTTACTTCCTCTCCAAAGACAATTCCATCCATTCCTACAAGTACAAGAGACACCTGTCTGCTCACAGTGCCCATTTTGATCATCCTTGTTATATAAACCAATTGCCAAATCAACTTGGATGTTTCAAAGGCAGACATGCCATCTTCCCTCTTTAGTGGATAGCAAAACCATCTTCCCAGTTCACCAAACAGAACCCTCTATCCCCTCTCCTCTCATATCCCACTGAAATCCAGCAGTAAGTCCTATTTATAATATATCAACATAATATAATATGGTGAAAGTCCACACACTCTTTTCCATGTGCACTGCCATGAACTGAGTCAAGACCACCATCTTCTATTTTATATACAGTAGGTGTATCTACTAATCCCAAACACCTAATTTATCCCTCCCCTACCCCTGTGGTAACTTCAGTTTGTTTTCTATGTTTGTGAGTCTGTTTCTGTTTTGTAAACAAGCTTATGCAACAGAATCCTACTGATAGCACAGGGAGCTATGTTAAATATCCTATAATAATCCATAATGGAAAAAATATGAAAATGAATGTATACACATGCATGCTAAGTTGCTTCAGTCATGTCTGACTCTGCAACCTAATGGACTACAGACCACCAGTCTCCTCTGTCCATGGGATTCTCCAGGCAAGAATACCTGAGTGAGTTGATATTCCCTTCTCCAGGGGATATTCCTGACCCAGGGATTGAACCCAGGTCTCCTGCAGCTCCTGCATTGCAGGCAGATTCTTCATCACTAGGCCAAGGAAGCCATTATATTTATACATATATGAATCACTTTGCTATACATCAGAAACTAACACAGTGTTCTAAATCAACTATGGTGGTGGTTTAGTCACTAAGTAGAGTCCAACTGTAATGACCCCGTGGACTGTAACTAGCCAGGCTCCTCTGCCCATGGGATTCTCCAGGCAAGAACACTGGAGTGGGTTGCCATTTCCTTCTCCTTCAATGAAACAAAAACAAAAACAAACAAACAAACAAAAAAAAAAAACCATCTTCTCTAACACAGGAAAAGATGCTCAGCATTGCTAATTATTAGAAAAACTCAAATAAAAATCCCAATGAGATATCACCTAACACGTCAGTCAAAAATAAATGTTAACGAAGGCATGGAGAAAAGGGAACTCTTGTACATTGTTGTACATTGTTGATGGGAATGTAAACTGATGCAGCCACTATGGAAAGCAGTAAGGAGGCTCCTCAGAAACTAAAAATAGACTACCAAATGACCCAGCAATCTCACTACTGGGTACATACTCCAAAAAAACAAAAACACTAATTAGAAAAGATGCATGCACCCCAATGCTTATAGCAGCATTATTTACAATAGCCAAAGTATGGAATTGGCTTAAGCATCCATCAACAGACAAATGGCTAAAGGATATATATACAATGAAATGTTCTTCAAGCATTAAAAAGAATGAAATTCTGCCATTTGCAGCAATGTGGATGGACCTAGAGAATATTATGCTTAGTGAAATATGAGAGGCAGACAAATACTACATGTTGTCACATATATGTAGAATTTAAAAAATAAAACAAATGAATGTACATAACAGAACAGTTATAGATACAGAGAGACAAACCAGTGGTTACCAATGGAGAGAGGAAAAGACAGAGGGGTGGGGTATCAAGATAGTAGTGTGGGATCAAGAGACATAAACTACTATGCATGAGATAAATATGCAAAAAGGTTATATTGACAGAACAGAGAAACATAGCCATTATCTTGTAAACACTTTATATGGAGTATAATACGTAAAAATATTGAATCGCTATGCTATGAAACTAAAACTAATAAATTTTATAAATCAACTATGCTACATTTTTTAATTTATTATTTTTTTATTGGAGGATAATTGCTTTCCCTAATTTTGCTGCTTTCTGTCAAACCTAAACATGAATCAACCATAGGTTGTTTATATATTCTGTTTATAAATCCTGTTTATAGTCCTGTTGTTTATATATCCCCTCCTTCTTGAAACTCCTCCCATTTGTCTCCCCACCCCACCCCTTTAGGTTGATACGGAGCCCCTGTTTGAGTTTCTTGTGCCTACCACCAAATTCCCTTGGCTATCTATTTTACATAGGGTAATGCAAGTTTCCATGTCACTCTTTCCATACATCTCACCCTCTCCTCCCCCCTCCCCATGTCTATAAGTCTATTCTCTATGTCTATTTCTCCATTAATGCTCTGTAAAAAGATTCTTCAGTATAATTTTTATAGATTCCATATATATGCATCAGAATATGATATTCATCTTTCTCTTTCTGACTTATTTCACTCTGAATCATAGGTTCTAGGTTGATCCACCTCATTAGAACTGACCTAAATTCATTCCTTTTTATGACTGAGTAATATTCCATTCTGCATATTTACCACTATTTCTTTATCCATTCATCTGTTGGTGGACATCTAGGTTGTTTCTATGTTCTAGCTATTGTAATTAGTGCTACAATGAACAATGGGATACATATGTCTCTTTCAAATTCGGTTTCCTCAAGGTATATGCCTAGGAGTGGGATCGCTGGGTCTTATGCTGGTCTTATTCTTAGCGTTTTTAAAGGAATCCCCATACCACCTTCCATAGTGGCTGTATCAATTTACATTCCCACCAACAGTGCAATAGTGTTCCCTTTTCTCCACACCCTCTCCAGCATTTATTGTTTGTAGACTTTCTGGTGAGGGCCATTCTGACTGGTGTGAGGTGATATCTTATTGTAGTTTTGATTTGCATTTCTCTAATAATGAGCAATGTTGAGCATCTTTTCTTGTGTTTGTTAGCCATCTTTATGTCTTCTTTGGAGAAATGTTTGTTTACATCTTTTTCCCACATTTTGATTGTGTCATTTGTTTTTCTGGTATTGAGTTGTATAAGCTGTTTGTATATTTTGGAAATTAATCCTTTGTCAGTTGTTTCATTTGCTATTATTTTCTCCCGTTCTGAGGGTTGTCTTTTCACCTTGCTTGTAGTTTCCTTTGCTGTGAAAAACCTTTCAAGTTTAATCAGGCCCCACTTGTTTACTTTTGTTTTTATTTCTATTGCTGTAGGAGTGAGTCATAGAGGATACTGTTTTGATTTATGTCATCGAGTTTTCTGCCTATGTTTTTCTCTAAGAGTTTTATAGTTTCTGGTCTTACATTTAGGTCTTTTTTTTTTTTTCATTTATTTTTATTGGTTGGAGGCTAATCATTGCAGTAGTTTTTGTCATACATACATTGAAATGAATTAGCCATGGATTTACATGTATTCCCCATCCCGGTCCCTCCTCCCACCTCCCTCTCCACCCGATCCCTCTGGGTCTTCCCAGTGCACCAGGCCCGAGCACTTGGCTCATGCACCCAACCTGGGCTGGTGATCTGTTTCACCCTAGATAATATACATATTTCAATGCTGTTCTCTTGAAACATCCCACCCTGGCCTTCTCCCAGAGTCCACAAGTCTGTTCTATACATCTGAGTCTCTTTTTCTGTTTTGCGTATAGGGTTATCATTACCATCTTTCTAAATTCCATATATATGTGTTAGTATACTGTAATGGTCTTTATCTTTCTGGCTTACTTTGCTCTGTATAATGGAAGCTGTGGTACATATACACCATGGAATATTACTCAGCCATTAAAAAGAATTCATTTGAATCAGTTCTAATGAGATGGATGAAACTGGAGCCCATTATGCATTTAGGTCTTTAACCTATTTTGAGTTTATCTTTGCATATGGTGTTAGGAAGTGTTCTAATTTCATTCTTTTATATGTAGCTGTCCAGTTTTTCCAGCACCATTTATTGAAGAGACTATCTTTGCCCTATTGTATATTATTTCCTCCTTTGCCAAATATAAGGTACCCATAGGTGCATGGGTTTATCTCTGGGCTTTCTCTCTTGTTCTATTGGTCTATATTTCTGTTTTTGTACCAGTACCATACTGTTTTGATGACTATAGCTTTATAGAATAGTCTGAAGTCAGGAAGGTTGATTCCTCCAGCTCCATTCTTCTTTCTCAAGACTGCTTTGGCTGTTTGGGATCTTTTGTGTTTCCACATGAGCTGTGAAAATTTTTGTCCTAGTTTTGTGGAAAATGCCATTGGCAATTTGATAGGGATCATATTGAATCTGTAGATTGTGTTTGGTAACAATAACTTTCACAATATTGATTCTTCTTGCCCAGGAACATAAAATATCTCTCCATCCGTTTATGTCATCTTTGATTTCTTTCATTAGTGTTTTATAATTTTCTGTGTACAGTTCTTTTGTCTCCTTAGCTAAGTTTCTTCCTAGATATTTAATTTTTTTGTTGTTGCAGTGGTGAACAGGATTGATTCCTTAATTTTTCTTTCTGACTTTTCATTGTTAGTATATAGAAATGCAAGTGATTTCTGTGTATTGATTTTGTATCCTGACATTTCAAATTGTTAATATGGTGTATCACATTGATTGATTTGCATATACTGAAGAATTTTTGCATCCCTAGAATAAATCCAACTTGCTCATGGTGTATGAGCTTTTTGATGTGCTGCTGAATTCTGTTTGTTAAAATTTTGTTGAGCATTTTTGCACCCGTGTTTATCACTGATATTGGCCTGTACTTTTCTTTTTTGTGTTGTCTTTGTCTGGCTTTGGTATTAGGGTGATGGTGGTCTCATAGAATGGGTTTGGAAGTGTTTCTTCCTCTGCAATTTTTTGAAAGAGTTTTAGAAGGATAGGCATTAGTTTTTCTCTAAATGTTTGATAGAATTCTCCTGTGAAGCCATCTGGCCCTGGGCTTTTGTTTTTTGTAAGATTTTTTATCACAGCTTGAATTTGAGTGCTTGTAATTGAGTTTTTCATAATTTTTATTTCTTCCTGGTTCAGTCTTGGAAGATGGAACTTTTCTAAGAATCTGTCCATTTCTTCCAGGTTATCTATTTTATTGCCATATAGTTGTTCACTGTAGTGTCTTTTGATCCTTTATATTTCTGCATGGTCTGTTGTAACCTCTAATTTTTCATTTCTAATTTTGTTGACTTGATTCTTCTTTCTTTTTTTCTTAATGAGTCTGGCTTAATGTTTGTCAGTTTTGTTTACCTTCTCAAAGAATCAGCTTTTAAGTTTATTAATCTTTATTATTTCTTCTTTCATTTACTTTTCATTTATTTCTGCTCAGATCTCTATGATTTCTTTCCTTTTACTAATTTTGGGTTTTTTTGGCTCCTCTTTTTCCAGCTATTTTAGGTGTAAAATTAGGTTGTCTATTCGATGCTTTTCTTATTTCCTGAGGTAAGGTGGTATTGCTATAAATTTCCCTCTTAGAACTGCTTTTACTGCATCCCATAGGTTTTGAGTTGTATTTTCATTGTCATTTGTTTCTATAAATTTTTTATTTCCCGGTTATTTCTTTATTTCCCTGTTGTTTGTTTATAAATGTGTTGTTTAATCTCCATGTGTTTGTGTCTCCTATACTTTTTTTCTTGTAATTGATATTTAGTCTCATCATTGTGGTCAGAAAAAATGCTTGACACAATTTCAATTTTCTTCAATTTACTGAGGTTTAATTTGTGACCCAGGATGTGGTCTATCCTAGAAAATGTTCCGTGTGCACTTAAGGTGTATTCTTCCATATTTGGATAGAATGTCTTGAAGATATCAATGAGACCCATCTCATCTAAAGTATCATTTAAGACTAGTGATTCCTTATTATTTTCTGTTTTGATGATCTGTCCATTGGTGTGAACGAGATGTTAAAGTCTCCTACTACTATTGTGTTACTGTCAAGTTCTCCTTTGATGTCTGTTAGTGTTTGTCTTATTATTGAGGTGCTCTTATGTTGGGTGCCTAGATATTTACAATTTTTATGTCTTCCTCTTGGATTGATCCCTTGATCATTATGTAGTGTCCTTCCTTATCTCTTGTAATATTCTTTATTTTAAGGTCTATTTTGTCTAATTTGAGTACTGTTACTACAGCTTTCTTTTGCTTCCCATTTGCATGAAACATATTTTTCCATCCTATCACTTTCAGTCTATATGTGTCTTGAGGTCTGAAGTGGGTTTCTTGTAGACAGCATACATATAGGTCTTGTTTTTGTATCCATTCTGCCAGTATGTGTCTTTTGGTTGGAACATTTAGTCCATTTATTTTTAACATAATTGTTTATATATATTCAATGTTCCTATTGCCATTTTTTTTTTAATTTTGGAGGGTTGATTTTGTAGATCTCTTTTCTTCTCTTATATTTCTTGACTATATAAGTCCCTTTAACATTTGTTGTAAAGCTGATATGGTGGTACTGATTTCTCTTAACTTTTCTTTGTCTGAATTTTGAATGAGATCCTTCCTGGTTACAGTAATCTTGACTGTAGATTTTTCCCTTTCAGTACTTTAAATATATTCTGCCATTCCCTTCTGGCCTGCAGAGTTTCTGCTGAAAGATCAACAGTTAAGCGTATGGGGTTTCCCTTACCTGTTGCTTCTCCCTTGCTGCTTTTAATATTCTTTCTTTGTGTTTAGTTTTTGTTAGTTTGATTAGTATGTGTCTTGGCATGTTTCTCCTGGTTTATCCTGTATAGGAGTCTTTGTGCCTCTTGGACTTGATTGACATTTTCCTTTTCCTTGTTGGGAAACTTTTCAATTATAATCTCTTCAAAAAGGTTCTCATACCCTTTATTTTTCTCTTCTTCTTCTGGGACCCTATAATTTGAATGTTAGTGCATTTGATATTGTCCCAGATGTCTCTGAGACTGTCCTCAGTACTTCTCATTCTTTTACTTTATTCTACTCTTCAAAAGTTATTTCCACCATTTTATCTTCCAACTCACTAATCCGTCCTTCTGCTTCAGATATTCTGCTACTGATTACATTTAGAGTATTTTTCGTTTCAGTAATTGTGTTGTCTCTGTATTTTTATTCTTTAATTCATATAGGTCTTTGTTCATTGATTCTTGCATTTTCTCCATTTGGTTTTCAAGGTATTTGATCATCTTTACTAACAGTTTTCTGAATTCTTTTCTCAGGTAGTTTGCCTATTTCCCCTTCATTTATTTGCACTTCTGTGTTTCTAGTTTGTTTCTTCATTTGTGTAACATTACTCTGCCTTATCATTATTTTTTTTTTTTAGCTTATGGTGTTTGAGGTCTCCTTTGCCCAGGCTTCAAGGAAAGTTGAATTTTTCTTCCTTCTAGTTTCTTCCCTCCTAAGGCTAGTGCAGTGGTTTGTGTAAGCTTCGTGTAGGGTGAGATTTGTGTTGAGTTTTGTTTGTTTGTTTGTTTTTCCTCTGATGGACAAGGCTGTTCAGTTCAGTTCAGTCATTCAGTCATGTATGACTCTTTGCGACCCCATGAATCACAGCACACCAGGCCTCCCTTTCCGTCACCAATTCCCGGAGTTTATGCAAATTCATGTGCATCAAGTTGGTGATGCCATCCAGCCATCTCATCCTCTGTCGTCCCCTTTTACTCCTGCCCCCAATCCCTCCTAGCATCAGGGTCATTTTCAATGAGTCAACTCTTCCCAAGGGGTGGCCAAAGTATTGGAGTTTCAGCTTCAGCATCAGTCTTTCCAATGAACACCCAGGACTGATCCCCTTTAGGTTGGACTGGTTGGATCTCCTTATAATCCAAGGGACTTTCAAGACTCTTCTCCAACACCACTGTTCAAAAGCATCAATTCTTCAGTGCTCAGCTTTCTTCACAGTCCAACTCTCACATCCATACATGACCACTGGAAAAGCCATAGCTTTGACCAGATGGACCTTTGTTGGCAAAATAATGTCTCTGTTTTCTAATATGCTATCTAGGTTGGTCATAACTTTCCTTCCAAGGAGTAAGCGTCTTTTAATTTCATGACTTCAGTCACCATCTGCAGTGATTTTGGAGCCCAAATAAATAAAATCTGACACTGTTTCTACTGTCTCCCCATCTATTTCCCATGAGGTGATGGGACCAGATGCCATGATCTTAGTTTTCTAAATGTTAAGTTTTAAGCCAACTTTTTCACTCTCCTCTTTCACTTTCATCAAGAGGCTTTTTAGTTCCTCTTCACTTTCTGCCATAAGGGTGGTGTCATCTGCATATCTGAGGTTATTGATATTTCTCCTGACAATCTTGATTCCAGCTTCTGCTTCTTTCAGCCCAGCATTTCTCATGATGTACTCTGCATATAAGTTAAATAAGCAGGGTGACAATATACAGCCTTGACATACTCCTTTTCCTATTTGGAACAAGTCTGTTGTTCCATGTCCAGTTCTAACTGTTGTTTCCTGACCTGCATACAGGTTTCTCAAGAGGCGGATCAGGTGGTCTGGTATTTCCATCTCTTTCAGAATTTTCCACACTTTATTGTGATCCACACAGTCGAAGGATTTGGCATAGTCAATAATGCAGAAATAGATTTTTTTCTGGAACTCTCTTGAGATGAGTGCAATTGTGCAGTAGTTTGAGCATTCTTTGGGATTGCCTTTCTTTGGGATTGGAATTAAAACTGACCTTTTCCAGTCCTGTGGCCACTGCTAAGTTTTCCAAATTTACTGGCATATTGAGTGCAGCACTTTCACAGCATCATCTTTCAGGAAGCTATTTGAAATAGCTCAACTGGAATTCCATCACCTCACTAGCTTTGTTCATAGTGATGCTTTCTAAGGCCCACTTCACTTCACATTCCAGGATGTCTGGCTCTAGGTGAGTGATCACACCATCGTGATTATCCAGGTCATGAAGATCTTTTTTGTACAGTTCTTCTGTGTATTCTTGCCATCTCTTCTTAATATCTTCGGCTTCTGCTAGGTCCATACCATTTTTGTCCTTTGTCAAGTCCATTTTTCAATGAAATGTTCCCTTGGTATCTCTAATTTTTTTTGAAGAGATCTCTAGTCTTTCCCATTCTGTTGTTTTCCTCTATTTCTTTGCATTGATCACTGAGGAAGGCTTTCTTTTCTCTCCTTGCTATTCTTTGGAACTCTGCATTCAAATGGAGATATCTTTCCTTTTCTCCTTTTCTTTTCACTTCCCTTCGTTTCACAGCTATTTGTAAGGCCTCCTCAGACAGCCATTTTCCTTTTTTTCATTTCTTTTCCATGGGGATGGTCTTAATCCCTGTCTCTTGTACAGTATCACGAACCTCCGACCATAGCTCATCAGACACTCTATCAGATCTAGTCCCTTAAATCTATTTCCCACTTCCACTGTATAAGGGATTTGTTTTAGGTCATACCTGAATAGTCTAATGGTTTTCCCTACTGAGTGAGGTGGTACGCCTGTCTGCTGATGATTGGATTTATTGTTTAGCTGTTTTGTTTGTTGTTTAGATGAGGGATCCTGCACAGGGTGCTACTGGTGGCTGGGTGATGCTGGGTCTTGCTTCAAGTGGTTTCATTCCTGTGCCTTCTCACTGTCTGACACTGTCTAGGGTTAGTTCTCTGGCAGTCCAGGGTCTTGGAGTCAGTGCTCCCACTCCAAAGGCTCCAGGCTTGATCTCTGGTCAGGAATGAAGATTCTACAAGTGGTTTGTTATGGCATTAAATGAGATTAAAACAAATATCCAAAATAAGAAACCAGAGACGAACCCCAGACAAATACCAGTTACAAAATCAGGCAAATAATAATTAAAGTAATGGAATACACGTATATACCTATACACCAATGAGCAAAGTCAAAAAAATACAACAAAAATAAAGTACAATAGACTGACAAGGCAAACAAAAGAAATCAAAAATTATATTTGCCAGTTAAGAACAAAACTAACTAAAATATAAACTGGAAAACAAAACTAAAGCAAGGTGACAATTGGGAAATAAAGCGATGAAAATAAACCTGACACATATGTTGAGAGGAAAAGAGAGAAAAAAAGAAAGAAAGAATAGATATGAAAAGTTAAAATAGAGGTAGATGAAGAAGATTTATATAATTAAAGAATAACTGCAGGGGAAAAGAACAGTAGGAAAGGCAAACAATGGAATAAATGTAGAAAAAATATAATCAGTTTTAAAAAATTAAAATTATTTTTTAAAAAAGAGAGAAAAGGAAAAAGAAGCAGAAAGAGAAAAAAGAGGGGGGTACTCCACAGAGCTACAAAAGCCCAACATACAGGCAGAGGTTTATAACAGCAATAAAAACTATTACTGAATATACACATATACATATATATATCCATAAGCAAAATCAAAACAATCCAACAAAAATAAAGTACAATAAACTAACACAGCAAACAAAGGAAACCAAAAAGTATATCTAGCAGAACAAAGCTAACTAAATCACAAATTGGAAAACAAAACTAATGCAAGGTGCTAACTGGGTAACAAAGCAATGAAAATAAAACTAACAAATATGTTGAGAGGAAAGTAGAGAAAGAAAAGTTAAAAAGGGGACGAGCTAAGATGGCAGAGAAATAGGATGGGGAGACCACTTTATCCCCTACAAATTCATTGAAAGAACATTTGAACTCTGAGCAAACTTCACAAAACAACTTCCGACTGCTAGCAGAAGACATCAGGCACCCAGAAAACTAGCCCATCATCTTCGAAAGGAGGTAGGACATAATATAAAAGATAAAAGGAGAGACAAAAGAGCTAGGGACGGAGACCCGTCCTGGGAAGGGAATTGTAATAGAGGAAGTTTCCAAACACCAGGAAAACCTCACATTGGCGGGTCTCGAGGAAGTTTTTGAATCTAGGAGGGTAACCTAACTGGGAGGAAAAATAAATAAAACCCACAGATAACATGCCTAAAAGCAACTCCCAGCAGAAAAGTACCCCAGACGCCCGCATCTGCCACCAGCAAGTGGGGGCAGAACGGAGAGGGGCGGGCGGCATTGCTTAGGGTAAGGACTGGGCCTGAATGCCCTGAGGGCAATCGGAGGGAGCTAACGTGAGAGAGCAACTTAAACTGTGGGATAGCAAGAGAGAGAGAGAAAATTAACTGGCCCAAACACACTGTTGGCCATTCACAGAACAAAGGGACTGAGCAATCCCAGATAAGAGCTAGCCAGCTGTGGACCGGCCCACCCACCACAGGAGGCAGGAGGCAGGGAGGAGGGGAAAGGGGCAAACTCGGCCCCAGAGATGGCATCCCCTACCAAACTGCAAAGAGGCTCCCAGTTTCTAACCAAAGATTTCCTGAGATTCTGGATGGTCGACATCTGCCGGGAGGGTCGGGGCTAGAGGCCAGCTCCCTAGAACAGACACAAGGTGCATGCACCTGACTGGCATGCGCGGAAACTGAGGCTGGGACCGCGGAGGGGCTAAGGTGCACCGCACCGGGGAGAGTGCACCCGTCAAGCTCCTGGCAGCCTGAGCTGCTTGGGCCAGGGAAGGCACAAAATGCAGGCCCAATCTAGGCTGCATTTTTGTGGAATACCCGAAAAATGGAACCACCCGCCACGCAGGGCCTGCTCCATATAGAGCAGCTGGGAGCCTGAGCAGTGTAGACGGAGAAAGCACACACCAATGAGCGGGGCAAACCCAGTGTGGCCGGAACACTGTGAGTGCTACCCACACAGGCCAGTGACATTTGTCTGCAGCGCCCCTCCCTCCCCACAGCACGACTGAACAAGTAAACCGAAGCAAGAGAACACCTCCGCCTGCATGTGTCAGGGTGGAAATTAGACACTGAAGAGACCGGCAAACAGAAGCAAAATAAACAAAGGGCAACCACTTCAGAAGTGACCGGTGCAACAGACTAAAATCCCCATAGGTAACATCGACTACACCAAAAGGAACCCATAGATATCGAGAAGTGTAAGCTGCAAAAAGGAGCTATCTGAAACTGAACTGAACCCACACTAACCGCAATAGCTCCAAAGAAATTCCTAGATATATTTTTACTTTTTTATTCTTTTTTAATTAAATTTTTTTTTCTTATATTTAATTTTTTCTTTTATTTTATTTTAAAATTCCCTATTACTCCTCCATTACTCCTTAACTTTCATTTTCATATATTTTACTATTTTTTTAATTAGAAAAAATTTTTTTAATTTTTAATTTTCTTATTTTCTTTTAAATTCCTCTATTACTCCTCTATTACTCTTTAATTTTCATTTTCATTTCACTATAACCTTGCCAAAAAAAAAAAAAGAAAAAGAAGAAGAAGAAGAAGAGGCCTTATTTTAAACTGAACTTCATATATCTCTAAAATTTTTTGTGTTTTTTTGTTTTTAACAATGTACTTTTAAGAGTCTAACCTCTACTCTAGATTTTTATCTTTGTTTTTCAGTATTTGATATCAAAATCAGACACTTAAGAATCCATTATTCAGTACCCATTTTTACTCGGGAGTGTGTTAATTACTCTCTCCCACTTTTGACTCTCCATTTTCTCCCTCAGGTCACCTCTATTTCCTCCCTCCCCCTTCTCTTCCCAATCCAATTCTGTGAATCTCTGTGGGTGTCTGGGCTATGGAAAACACTTTGGGAACAGACAACTGCATAGATCTGACTCTTTCCTCTTGAGTCCCCCTTTTTCTCCTCCTCCTCATCTCTATCTCCCTCCTCCTTCTCCTCTTCTTCATGTAACTCTGTGAACCTCTCTGGGTGTCCCTCACGGTGGAGAATCTTTTCACCATTAACCTAGAAGTTTTATTATCAGTGCTGTATAGTTGGAGAAGTCTTGGGGCTACTCTAAGAATAAGACTGAAATCCAGAGGCAGGAGACTTAAGCCCAAAACCTGAGAACACCAGAAAACTACAGGGAACATTAAGTAATAAGAGACCATCCAAAAGCCTACATACCTACACTGAAACCAAGCACCACCCAAGAGCCAATAAGTTCCAGAGCAAGACATACCACACAAATTCTCCAGCAAACACAGAAAGAACATAGCCCTGAACGTCAATATACAGGATGCCCAAAGTCACACCTAACACATAGACCCATCTCAAAACTTACTACTGGACACTCCATTGCACTCCAGAGAGAAGAAATCCAGTTCCATGCACCAGAACACCGAGGCAAGCTTCGCTAACCAGAAAACCTTAAGAAGCCGATCATCCAACCCCACCCAATGGGTGAAACGTCCACAATAAAAAGGAACCACAGACCACCAGAATACAGAAAACCCACTCCAGAAACAGCAATCTAAACAAGACAAAAAGGCAGAGAAATACTCAACAGGTAATGGAACAAGAAAAATGCCCACCAAGTCAAACAAAAGATGAGAATATAGGAAATCTACCTGAAAAAGAATTTAGAATAATGATGATAAAAATGATCCAAAACCTTGAAAACAAAATGGAGTTACAGATAAATCACCTGGAGACAAAGATTGAGAAGATGAAAGAAATGTTTAATGAAGACCTAGAAGAAATAAAAAAGAGTCAATTAAAAATGAATAATGCAATAAATGAGATCAAAAACACTCTGGAGGGAACCAACAGTAGATTAACAGAGACAGAAGATAGGATAAGTGAGGTAGGATAAAATGGAAGAAATAAATGAAGCAGAGAGGAAAAAAGGAGAAAGAATCAAAAGAAATGAGGACAATCTCGGGGACCTCTGGGACAAAATGAAACACCCCAACATTCGAATCATAGGAGTCCCAAAAGAAGAAGACAAAAAGAAAGGTGATGAGAAAATACTTAAGGAGATAATATCTGAAAACTTGCCCAAAATGGTGAAGGAAATAGCCACCCAAGTCCAAGAAGCCCAGAGAGAAGAAACCCAAGGCAAAACACCCCAAGACACATATTAACCAAATTAAAAAAGATCAAACACAAAGAACAAATACAAAGAAGAAATATTAAAAGCAGCAAGGGAGAAACAACAAATAACACACAAACGGATTCCCATAAGGATAACAGCGGATCTATCAATAGAAACCCTCCAGGCCAGAAGGGAACGGCAGGACATACTTAGAGTAATGAAAGATAATAACCTACAACCTACGTTACTGTACCCAGCAAGGATCTCATTCAGATATGAAGGAAAATTCAAAAGCTTTACAGACAAGCAAAAGCTGAGAGAATTCAGTACCACCAAACCAGCTCTTCAACAAATGCTAAAGGATTTTCTCTAGACAGGAAATGCAGAAAGGTTGTATAAACGTGAATCCAAAACAACAAAGTAAATGGCAACGGGACCCTACCTATCAATAATTACCTTAAATGTAAATGGATTGAATGCCCCGACCAAAAGACAAAGACTGGCTGAATGGATACAAAAACAAAACCCCTATATATGCTGTCTACAAGAGACCCACTTCAAAACAAGAGACACATACAGACTAAAAGTGAAGGGCTGGAAAAAAATATTTCACACAAATGGATATCAAAAGAAAGCAGGAGTCACAATACTCATATCAGATAAAATAGACTTTAAGATACAGGCTGTGAAAAGAGTTAAAGAAGGACACTACATAATGATCAAAGGATCAATCCAAGAAGAAGATATAGCAATTATAAATATGTATGCACTCAACATAGGAGGACCACAATATGTAAGGCAAAGGCTAACGAGTATGAAAGATGAAACTAATAGTAACACAATAATTGTGGGAGACTTTAATACCCCACTCACACCTATGGATAGATCAATTAAACAGAAAATTAACAGGGAAACACAAACTTTAAATGACACAATGGACGAGCTAGACCTAATTTATATCTATAGGACATTTCACCCCAAAATAATCAACTTCACCTTTTTCTCAAGTGCACACGGAAACTTCTTCAGAATAGATCACATCCTGGGACATAAATCTAGTCTTGGTAAATTCAAAAAAAAATTGAAATCATTCCAGTTATCTTTTCTGACCACAGTGCAGTAAGATTAGATCTCAATCATAGGAAAAAAATATTAAAAATTCAAACATATGGAGGTTAAAAAACACACTTCTGAGTAACAAACGAATCATAGGAGAAATAAAAAAAGAAATTAAAAAATGCATAGAAATGAATGAAAATGAAAACACAACAACCCAAAACCTATGGGACACTGTAAAAGCAGTGCTAAGGGGAAGGTTCATAGCATTACAGGCTTACCTCAAGAAACAAGAAAAATGTCAAATAAACAACCTAACTCTACACCTAAAGCAACTAGAGAAGGAACAAATGAAGAACTCCAGGGTTAGTAGAAGGAAAGAAATATTAAAAATTAGGGCAGAAATAAATGCAAAAGAAACTAAAGAGACCATAGCAAAAATCAACAAAGCTAAAAGCTGGTTTTTTGAAAAAATAAACAAAATTGACAAACCGTTAGCAAGACTCATCAAGAGACAAAGGGAGAAGAACCAAATTAACAAAATTAAAAATGAAAATGGAGAGATCATAACAGACAACTCTGAAATACAAAGGATCATAAGAGACTACTACCAGAAGCTCTATGCCAAAAAAAACAGACAACTTCGAAGAAATGGACAAATTCTTAGAAAAGTATAACTTTCCAAAACTGAACCAGAAAGAAATAGAAGATCTTAACAGACCCATTACAAGCAAGGAAATCAAAACTGTAATCAGAAATCTTCCAGCAAACAAAAGCCCAGGACCAGATGGCTTCACAGCTGAATTCTACCAAAAATTTAGAGAAGAGCTAACACCTATCTTACTCAAACTCTTCCAGAAAATTGCAGAAGAAGGTAAACTTCCAAACTCATTCTATGAGGCCACCACCACCCTAATTCCAAAACCAGAAAAAGATGCCACAAAAAAGAAATCTACAGGCCAATATCACTGATGAACATAGATGCAAAAGTCCTTGACAAAATTCTAAACAGATTCCAAACAGAATCCAACAACATATTTAAAAAATCATGCATCACGACCAAGTGGGCCTTATCCCAGGAGTGCAAGGATTCTTTAATATCCACAAATCAGTCAATGTAATACACCACATTAACAAATTGAAAGATAAAAACCATATGATTATCTCAATAGATGCAGAAAAAGTCGTTGACAAAATTAAACATCCATTTATGATTAAAACTCTCCAGAAAGCAGGAATAGAAGGAACATACCTCAACATAATAAAAGCTATGTATGACAAACCCACAGCAAGCATTACTCTCAATGGTGAAAATTTGAAAGCATTTCCCCTAAAATCAGGAACAAGACAAGGGTGCCCACTCTCTCCACTACTATTCAACATAGTTTTGGAAGTTTTGGCCACAGCAATCAGAGCAGAAAAAGAAGTAAAACGAATCCAGATGGGAAAAGAAGAAGTGAAACTCTCTCTATTTGCAGATGACATGATCCTCTACATAGAAAACCCAAAAGACTCTACCAGAAAATTACTACAGCTAATCAACGAATATAGTAAAGTTGCAAGATATAAAATTAACACACAGAAATCCCTTGCATTCCTATAAACTTACAATGAGAAAACAGAAAGAGAAATGAAGGAAACAATAGCATTCACCATTGCAACAAAAAGAATAAAATACTTAGGAGCATATCTACCTAAAGAAACAAAAGACCTATACATAGAAAACTATAAAACACTGGTGAAAGAAATCAAAGAGGACACAAATAGATGGAGAAATATACTGTGTTCATGGATTGGAAGAATCAATATTGTCAAAATGACTACACTACCCAAAGCAATCTATAGATTCATGCAATCCCTATCAAGCTACCAACGGTATTTTTCACAGAACTAGAACAAATAATTTCACAATTTGTATGGAAATACAAAAAACCTCAAATAGCCAACGTAATCTTGAGAAAGAAGAATGGAACTGGAGGAATCAACCTGCCTGACTTCAGACTATACTACAAAGCCACAGTCATCAAGACAGTATGGTACTGGCACAAAGACAGAAATATAGATCAATGGAACAGAATAGAAAGCCCAGAGATAAATCCTCGAACCTATGGACACCTTATCTTCAACAAAGGAGGCAAGGATATACAATGGAAAAAAGACAACCTCTTAAAAAAGTGGTGCTGAGAAAACTGGTCAACCACTTGAAAAAGAATGAAACTAGAACACTGTCTAACACCATACACAAAAATAAACTCAAAATGGATTAAAGATCTAAATGTAAGACCAGAAACTATAAAACTCCTAGAGGAGAACATAGGCAAAACACTCTCTGACATAAATCACAGCAAGATCCCCTATGACCCACCTCCCAGAATATTGGAAATAAAAGCAAAAATAAACAAATGGGACCTAATGAAACTTAAAAGCTTTTACACAACAAAAGAAACTATAAGCAAGGTGAAAAGACAGCCCTCAGATTGGGAGAAAACAATAGCAAATGAAGCAACCAAAGATTAATCTCAAAAATATACAAGCAACTCCTGAAGCTCATTTCCAGAAAAATAAATGACCCAATCAAGAAATGGGCCAAAGAACTAAACAGACATTTCTCCAAAGAAGACATACAGATGGTTAACAAACACATGAAAAGATGCTCAAATCACTCATTATCAGAGAAATGCAAATCAAAACCACAATGAGGTACCATTACATGCCAGTCAGGATGGCTCCTATCCAAAATTCCACAAGCAATAAATGCTGGAGAGGGTGTGGAGAAAAGGGAACCCTCTTACACTGTTGGTGGGAATGCAAACTAGTACAGCCACTATGGAGAAGAGTGTGGAGATTCCTTAAAATAACTGGAAATAGAACTGCCATATAACCCAGCAATCCCACTTCTGGGCATACACACCAAGGAAACCAGATGTGAAAGAGACACGTGCACCCCAATGTTCATCGCAGCACTGTTTATAATAGCCAGGACATGGAAGCAACCTAGATGCCCATCAGCAGACGAATGGATGACGAAGCTGTGGTACATGTACACCATGGAATATTACTCAGCCATTAAAAAGAATTCATTTGAATCAGTTCTAATGAGATGGTTGGAACTGGAGCCCATTATACAGAGTGAAGTAAGCCAGAAAGATAAAGACCAATACAGTATTCTAATACACGTGTATGGAATTTAGAAAGGTGGTAATGATAACCCTATATGCAAAACAGAAAAAGAGAAACAGATGTACAGAACAGACTTTAGGCCTCTGCAGGAGAAGGCAAGGGTGGGATGTTTAGAAAGAACAGCATCAAAACATGTATATTATTAAGGATGAAGAAGATCACCAGCCCAGGTTGAATGCATGAGACAAGTGCTTGGGCCTGGTGCACTGGGAAGACCCAGAAGGATCGGGTGGAGAGGGGGGTGAGAGGGGGGATTAGGATGGGGAATACATGTAAATCCATGGCTGATACATGTCAATGTATGACAAAAACCACTACAATATTGTAAAGTAATTAGCCTACAACTAATAAAAATAAATGGAAAAAATAATTTAGAAAAGAAAAAAAAGGATAGATATATAAAGTTAATTAGAGGTAGATAAAATTATATGTGTGTGTGTGTGTGTGTGTGTGTATGTTAAAGATTAACTGCAAGGCATAAATAACAGTAGGGAAAACAGAAAAAGGAAAACATGTAGAAAAAATAATAATGTGTTTAAAAAATTAAGATTAAGAAAAGAGAAAAGAAAAAAGAATGGGGTGGAGGAAACTCCACAGAACTGCAAAAGCCCAATGTAGAGGCAGAGGTTTATAACAACAGTACAAATGAGACTGAGAAAAAAAAAATAATGCTTAAAAGCTTAATTGGATTTCTTAGTGCCAATAAAATTGACAACCACAACAGTGAAAGTGTAAGTGACTCAGTTGTGTCTGACTCTTTGTGACCCCATGAACTGTATACCCTGTGGAATTCTATAGACCAGAATCCTGGAGTGGGTAGCCTTTCCCTTCTGCAGAGGGTCTTCCCAACCCAGTGATTGAACCCATGTCTCCTGCATTGCAGGTAGATTCTTTACTAGCGAGCCACAAGGGAAGCCCAAGAATACTGGAGTGGGTAGCCTACCCCTTGTCCAGCATATCTTCCTGACCCAGGAATCAAACCAGGGTCTCCTGCATTGCAGGCAGATTCTTTACCATCTGATCTATGATGGAAGCCCAACTACAACGAGGGGGAAATAAATGAAAAGAAAAAATATGCAAAAGAATCTACAGAATCAATCAAAAAATAAGAACAATAAATGTTTTTCTTGAGTCACTGCTGTCAGAGTCCTTTCTCTCGCTGGGAGTCACAGTACACCTCACCTCCCTAGGATGCCCTCCAACACTGTGCTGATCTCTGGACCTGCTATGGGGGCAGCTCAGATTCTAATCTGGTCCTACTCCTGTGTGTTCTTGCCTCCAATGTCCACAGCTATCAGGACTAGTGCATTTTCTCTTGTGGGAGCTATCAGTGTCATTTTACATATTCCACTGACATAGAGTCTGCCTAGTTGATTAGGTGGATTTTTTCTGAAGTTTGTACAGTGGGTGGGAAGGTTTTGGATCTTCTTTCTTAGATACAATGTCCCTGGGTTTCAATTGTGGTTTTATTTCCACAATGTGGGTTTTCCAGTGGGGTGTGCTCCTGAGGCTGCCCTGGAGGACTTGGGTTTTCCCCTGTGAGGGCCAGGTGTAGAGGTGGCGCAGCTTCTTGAGTTGCAGGGGATGGGACAGCACCAGGTACTCAGGGAGGTTGGCAGTTAGGGCAGCAGGAAATATAGTGCTCTAGAAGGATATGGCAACCAGTACTGGCCAATACTCTCTAGCTCCAGTACCCTTGCCTGGAGAACCTTCCCCTCCCTAACAGAGAATTCTAGCAGGCCACAGCCTACCGGGTCGTGAAAAGTTGGACATGAGAAGCTACCATGTGCACATAGACACAAGACTTTTTGCCTGTGGCAGCTCTGCCCCCATGAGAGTTGATGGTGAATGTGGCACAGCTGCTTGGCCTGTGGGCCCCTGGTGGCAGCAAGTGTCCAGGGACACTGACTTCCTCCACTGCAGGAGTTATGGCCCTATCAGAATCTTTTTTCAAGCCTCTTGTAGCTGGTTGTCAGAAGGCCTCTTTGGCCAGTCTTTCTTCATAGCTCCACCCACTCAGGCACTTAGAGGGCTCCTTGCCTGGGGTCCTTTTCTGTTGTTTGGTGCACCGGGCACAGAGAGGGGCCCCTGGGTGGGGTCCTACTCTATAGTTCAGCGTGCCTGGCATTTGATGGGCCAGCCTCTCTACTGTTCAGCTGCTGATGCTGGCGTGTGGGGGGAGAGAGGCTATGGTGATGACTCCACTCCCTATGTGTGACTCAGCAGTATCACCTTCCTCCCATGGATGCCTGGCTTTCCTCCACCAGCATTTCCCACCACGATCTCCTCCCTCACATCCCCTTGATCCATCTCTCCACAGTCAACAGCAGCCCTCACCCTGAGATTGCTTCACAATGCCTTAACTCCAGCTCCCAGCCACTGCACCTTCCAGGGGACCTGTGTCCCTCTCTGAGGTATGTATGACTGTGGCAAGGACTGTCAGATTATCATTCCATTTAGGCTCCCACAGATCAGCTATTTTACTCTCAGCCTTAAATGTTTTTCTTCTGACTCAGACAATTTCCCTGATGTGGGGATAAGACCCCTACTTCAGTTCCCCAACCCACTGAGGGCAAGTCCATTCCTACTAACACTCCTGCTTTTCCCCCCTAGTTCCTTTGTCCTACCGAGTTTTGCGTGGTTCTGTATATTCTTTTCCATTGGTCAGGTACTCCTGTGCACCTCAGCTGGTGTTATGCATGCACTTCTGTGTCTGAAGGTGTATTCCTGATGTATCTGTGGACAGAGATGCTCTCCATGTCCACCTATTCCTCCACCATCTTGTTCTCCCTACAATTTTTTAAAAAACTCTTTTGGTGATAATCAAGAAAAAATCACCATGTTCTGCTATTTAAACTACTGCAAAAGCTCCTAACTGGTACCCCGGTCTCAACTTACACCCTACCTCAAATTGTCCAGCCAGCAACACAATATTTTTAAAATATAGTTCACATAATGATCCCTCTCCTTTTTAACACTCTTCAAAAGCTTACAAGTATACTTAGAATCTACTTCAAAGTTCTTAGCCTGTTCTGCAAAGCCCTGTGTTGTCTATCAATGGACAAATCTCCAGTAGTACTTTGTGTCATCTCCCCTTGCTCACGATGGCTACTTGACAGTTGCTAAACCAAGGCAAGTTCAAAGCAACCTCACAACCTTCCCAATCACTATTCCCTGGGCCTGAAATAGTTTCCTACAGCTTTTACTATAGGAGGATTTTTTTCTTTGTTAACATCCATTCAAAAATCCCCTTCTTAAGAAAGATCTTAATGAAATCCATCTAACTTCTAACAGTATTTTCTCCTTTCACTAGACTTAATTTCTCTATGGTACCCTTTACAGTAGTACTTACATTATTATTTTTCTTTTTGCTAGTTAAGTGTATACCTCTGGTAGACTCTGTAGGGAAGGAACCATACCTATGAAATTGTGGAATTACTCACAATTTATTCCTGGTACTTAGTGCAGGTCTATAATGTGTTCAGGGCTTCCCTGGTGGCCCAGTGGTAAAGAATCTACCTGCAATGCAGGAGACCCAGTTCTATCCCTAGGTCTGGAAAAGTCCCTGGAGGAGGAAATGGCAACCCACTCCATTATTCTTTCCTGGAGTATCCCACAGACAGAGGAGCGTGGAGGACTACAGTCCATAGGGTCGCAGAGAGTCTGACATGACTGAAATGACTAAGCAAGCAAGAATGTGTTCAATGAATATTTTTCAGAACTCCATGAATATTTGTTGACTAAATAAATTATTTCCAAGTGGCCTCACATCCAGAATGGCGGGGTTCACTCTGGTGACATCCTCTGTATGAGATGTTCCTTTCCCTTTTTCTCTTTTGCTTAAGCAAAGGAAGCTTCTGGAGGAGAGTCTGAGCCCTTGATCCTCCATAACTGCTCACTTATAAGTAAGTGAGGGTTTCCCTGGTGGCTCAGTCAGTAAAGAATCTGCCTGCAACAGGAGATCTGGGTTCAATCCCTGGTTTGGGAAGATCCCCTGGAGAAGGGAACAGATATCCACTCCAGTATTCTGGCCTGGAGAACTCCATGGAGTGTATAGTCCATGGGGTTGCAAATAGTCAGACACAACTGAGCAACTTTCAAATAAAGTATATCAGTTGCTGATGACAATAGATTTGAGTTCACACATTGGCACATTAGCAGTCATGTTTCTAGACCACATCTCTAGATCTACAAACATTCGAAATGTTTTGTCCTTAACACAAAAAGAACCAAGTAAGAGGGTAAGTGAGCATCCATTCACAGTCCCTGCTAATTGAAAGTAACCTAAAGTGTATGTGGGTCAGGAGATTACACTGACTTCTGTGTAAAGTATCATTCATGAAGAACTACTTCTCTGTATGTACTAATTTTATTTTTACTGCAAATGTCCCGGTGGCACAGTGGTAAAGAATCCTCCTGCCAGTGGAGGAGACACAAGAGAAGTGGGTTCAATCCCTAGGTTAGGAGGATTCCCCTGGAGTAGGAAGTGGCAACCCACTCCAGTACTCTTGCCTGGAAAAGTCCATGACAGAGGAGACTAGTAGGCTCCATGTAGTCACAAAGAGTTAGACACGACTGAGCAACCGAGCACAAGCACACACATATGATGGAAATGGTGACCTTCAAATGTCTTTGTTTCTTCATTAAAAACAGGACCTTTTGGTAGTTTGCACCAGAGAGAGCTGATGTTGCTAGTTTGTTTTTCTCTCAGAGGTGATCACCACTTACAGACATATCCTATAGCTTTACACACACACAAATCCTTTGCTATCATATTGAATAAAGACTGGTTAGGCTATTCTCTGAAGAAAGCACTTGCAAAATGCGTGAGAGCTGAAATAGCTCAGTTGGGAGGGCATTCAGTTCAGTTAAGTTCAGGCGCTCAGTCGTGTCCAACTCTTTGCGATCCCATGGACTGAAGTACTCCAGGCTTTTCTGTCCATCACGAAACCCCAGAGCTTTCTCAAACTCATGTCCATTGAGTCAATGATGCCATCCAACCATCTCATCCTCTGGCGCCCCCTTCTCCTCCCGTCTTCCATCTTTCCCAGCATCAGGATCTTTTCAAATGAGTCACTTCTTCGAATCAGGTAGTCAAAGTATTAGAGTTTCAGCTTCAGCATCAGTCCTTCCAATGAACATTCGGGACTGATTTCCTTTAGGATGGACTGGTTGGGTCTCCTTACAATCTAAGGGACTCTCAAGAGTCGTCTCCAACACCACAGTTCAAAAGCATCAATTCTTCAGCGCTCAGCTTTCCTTATAGTCCAGCTCTCACATCCATATATGACTACTGGAAAAACCACAGCTTTGACTAGATGGACCTTTGTCAGCAAAGTAATGTCTCTGCTTTTTAATATGCTGTCTAGGTTGGTCATAACTTTTCTTGCAAGGAGCAAGTGTCTTAATTTCAAGGCTGCAGTCATCATCTGCAGTGATTTTGGAGCCCCAAAAAATAAAGTCTGTCCTGTTTCCACTGTTTCCCAATCTATTTACTATGAAGTGATGGGACCAGGTGCCATGATAAGCATTAGACTGAAGAAATGTGTGAGAGCATTGTTATATAAACATAGTATGCACACAAGAGTTTTCTTTAAATTTTAGGCTGCTTGGCTTAAAATTTTGTCAAATCTATAGTTTCTAATAAGTAGTTTCAATTCATTGAACCTTGAGAATAGCTTCACACACAGCACACACTCTTCATCCTATCAGTAAACATTTATTGAGCTCCCATTATTTAGTACAAGAAAAATAGCATTGATCCTCATTATTCATGAATTCCATATTTGGAAATTCATCTATTCCATAAAATTAATTTTTAATCCCAATATAAATGCTGGTGGCATTTTCATAGACATCAATCAACATGTGCAGAGTGGTGAAAAGTGTGAGTCACCTGATGTATGTGTACACTTCAGCTGAAGGCTGACAAGGTTACCCTCTGCCTTCTTGTTTCAGTTCTCATGATATAAAAACAAGTGTGTTTGGGGGGTCTCTTTAGTGCCACATTTTTTGCATTTTTGGCTTTTTGTTTTTGATTTCACTGGTTAAATTGGTCCACAAACATAGCGTGAACATGTTGTCAAATGTCCCTAAGTGCGAGCAGGTCATTTGTTGGATAAGCTTTGTTTAGATGTGAATTAGAGCATTGATGGTCATGGGTTAATTGTTAATGTATCAACACGTCCAGAAAAAGGACAGAGGAAATTCACTGATCTGTACATAAGGCCACTCCAGAAAGTACTAAAGTAACAGCCATATTTTGTGATGAAGCTATCGAAAAGATGGAAAATTGACTAAAGTTGTTGATTCATAGGATAGTGACCACTAAAAAAGTGCAATGAACAGCATTGTTTGTTACAAAGTTGAAAGCCAAAAAATTAGTCATTTTATCTAGGGTCAGAAAATGTTAAGCCCTTTCCTATCCATGCTGGCTGACTTGTACATGTGACCTTTGGTGTGTGTATTACCTTTGAAACATACGGAAAATGTTAAACTTGCAGGCAAGATCAATTTTACAGATTAGGAGGCTATGAAACAATTATTTAAATAACCATGAAGTGTTAGAAAAAGTTTTATATGGAAGAGCAAGTATCTGACACTGATAAGACTGGATTGTTTTACCAGGATATTAACAAATGAATCTATATAAGGCCAATGGTATTCTGGTTGAGGGAAATATGACCAGAGCCTTGCAGGACCCTAACCTTGTAATTTCCCTAGGGGCAATATGTCAGCATTTGCTAATTTGGTGTTCACAATAACTTCCTAGAATATGAGAACCAGAAAGAACAAGAATCAACTGCATGTCTCTTACGTTTGAGAAGTCACAGTCTAATGGATGAGAGGCATGTCAGCAGATGATTATATACATGGCATCTATGAAGTACAGAATATATATGTGCTGAATGAATGAGCAAGTCAATAAAAAGGCAAAGAAAGAAACATGTGAAAGATATGAGCAGTAGGAGGCACATAACCTAGCCTGAGAACTAAACAGATAATATCCTCCTAAAGAGTTTTTTGGGGGGAGCTCCAAAATCACCGCAGATGGTGACTGCAGCCATGAAATTAAAAGCCACTTACTCCTTAGAAGAAAATTTATGACCAACTTAGACAGCATAATAAAATGCAGAGAAATTATTTTGCCAACAAAGGTCTGTCTAGTCAAAGCTATGGTTTTTCCAGTAGTCATATATGGACGACAGAGTTGGACTATAAAGAAAGCTGAGCACCAAAGAATGATGAATTTATGCTTTTGAACTGTGGTGTTGCAGAACATTCTTGAGAGTCCCTTGGAATGCAAGGAGATCCAACCAATCCATCCTAAAGGAAATCAGTCCTGAATATTCATTGGAAGGACTGATGCTGAAGCTGAAACTCCAATTCTTTGGTCACCTGATGTGAATAATTGACTCATTTAAAAAGACCCTGATGCTGGGCAAGATTGAAGGTGGGAGTAGAAGGGGATGCCAGAGGATGAGATGGTTGGATGGCATCACTGACTAGACGGACATTAGTTTGAGTAAACTCTGGGAGTTGGTGATGGACAGTGGGCTCTGGAGTGCTGCAGTCTATGGAGTCACAAAGAGTCAGACACGACTGAATGACTGAACTGAACTGAAAGAGTTACAGACCCAAAACAAGTTGCCTAAGAAAAAGAGCTGCATGTACAAAGGCATGGAAATAACATAACTAGAGAGTTTGAGGAATTCAAAAGCAGCCAGTATAGCTAGAAAATAGGATAGCTACAGGAGAACAATAAGGGTGGAGGTAAATGAGGAACCAGGGGCCACACAAAGGAATTTAAATTGTGTACTGAAGGCAACATACAAATCAACATTTTCTTCTCTTTTCTAGTAGAACAGCATCTACTTCTATGTGGTTTTAAAAGAATCATTGATGAGCCCTTAATTTTTCATGTTGATTTGTATGTTTATATACATATACATATGGAAATTTCACTAGGAGTATAATTTAAAATACTTCAATTTAGTATTTTCTTAAATCTCAAATTGTTGTTGGCACCATATTCTTCTCTTTGGATAATTTAGAAAATAAAGTACCAATAAAAGGACAGGGATGATAGATACAACATAAAAAGTAGAAGAGAAAAATGTGTAAATAGCTGTGCATGTATGTCAGGAATTACAGAACACTACTACAGATGCAGAAAGATCTCTTTAAGCAGCAAAGAGCTTAACCCTGGTCCCTTGAATAATGTGCAATTTTGTCACTGTTTGAAACTAAGTTAATAGAATGGTCTTAATTGAAAACTTGGTTCAGGAGACAAGGTGGAAAGAGGGGAAAGAGAAGGGAAGGAATTGAAACTAAGTTAATAGAATGGTCTTCATTGAAAACTTGGTTCAGGAGACAAGATGGAGAGAGGGGAAAGAGAAGGGAAGGAAGGTGGAAATTTGAAGGAGAGAAACAGAAAGAGAGAGAGTGTGTGTGCAGGGGTGCAGCATCTTATTGGGAGCTTTTTGTCTGTGGTGTCACTAGCTTGCTCCTGGAGGCAGATGTCAGTGTGGCTGACATTGCAATGAGAAACTTTACAATGTTAGACAGAGAGAAAAGGCTCTTGTCTCACATTTCTGAGAGACAAAGAAATGGAGAAGCATGTTCTCCTCCAGTGCACAAAAGGCAAAGATATGTGCACACGCTATAAGGAAGTGATTGAGACTGAGAATTTGTCTTTTGGGAGAAGAGGGAGGAAAATGGCATATCCATCTTCACATGATGACAGTTCCTACAAGGAAATGAAAGAGCACAAACAGATGCAGCCAAGTATGATTAATAATGAAAGGAAAAGCCTGGAAGCTCTGAACCAATGTAAAAGCAAGACCTTTGGCATTTTATTTTAGTCTTTGGGTTGCGCATATGTATTTAATGTTGTTTTAATCAAATGCCTAATGCATTTCTTGCACCATTTAGTTCAAAGCATTTTTACGCCTGAGGCATTAGTATAGTATTTAATACTCCATTTTGGTGAAACCACAGAAGGATGCAAAGTGAGCAAGGAAGGCACTTTTGAATGAGCTTTCTATATAAGGCTCATTACTGAAAACCTTGCCATATTGTCCTAAATAACTAATAACATATATCACAACCCTCACTTTGAAACATATCTGTTTTTCTCCAGTAATTCTATAGAAAATAACCATTTAATCAATTCCACAAAACAGAAGAGCTTAATAAAAAATATACTCAAAGTGTGCTTTCTGTCAGGGCCTTTTTTTCCTGATTAATTGCTCATTATGTTGTTATAACAATATTCCTGAATGTTTTACAACTTTGGGGGCTTCCCTGGTGGCTCAGCTAGTAAAGAAGCCACCCGTCAATGAAGGAGATGCAAGAGATCAGGTTTGGTCCCTGGGTTAGGAAGATCACCTGGAGAAGGAACTAGCAACCAGTATTCTTGTATGGAAAATTCTGTGGACAGAAGAACCTGGCAGGCCACAGCCCATTGGGTAGCAAAGAGTCAGACACTACTGAGCACTTGCACACACACATACTATCATACTACCTTTTAACATCTTTGCTGGTATCCAGGAAAGAGTTGATTACAAAAATAGAAAACGTCAAGAGATTAGAGCTTTGAATCACATTGAGCAAATCTCAAAAAATATTAAGGCAGGATTTGCAGACCCGTCACACAAGTGCATGCACAGCCCTGATAAATCTCAGTCCTTTTTTCTTCAAGAAAAATCATTTGTTCTATAAAGAGCATCACTTCTCTTTCAAACAAATCAGTAGAAACACAACGAAATGAAGCTCGCTGTACTTATTTATCAATTTTAAAGAGCAATATCAAGTAATTTTCTTCATACAATAGCAAATATTTATTGTGCATTTTTAGTGCTTTTCATACATTAGATTAATTTTCCCAACAATTATTTGAGATAAGAGCTGTTTATTACCTCTTTTTTAGATGAGAAACCTGAAACACAAAGAGGTTAAATTTTTGCCAAGATCAAACAATATAGAAAATTTGGGCACTGATATTTAAACACATTTAGTTCCATTAGCAAGTTCTAAGCTGCTAAAATACATTATTTTTTTTAATATTTTGGTCAGACTCAATACATTTTCCTCAAAAATTATGTTGCACAGTACCATCATCATCATCTTTAAAAAAAAGATTTTTTTAAACTATAAACTTCTATTTCATAGTTTTAACACTTGATATTACATTATAAGCATTTTTATTCAGAAAGCTTTGAAGTCTCTTGCTTTATAGTATTTACAAAAGTATTTAATTATGGAAAACAGAAGATTTTCTTCTAACTCTTTCATGAAGCCAAACAGAGTAGTGACACATAAACTAGGCTATATTAAGGATTTTACACAAAATTCCTTATTCTATTTAACATATTTTACTATGTCTACTATCTTACTTGTGTTAATTCAAAAAGACACAAGCAAACACACAAAATTGGCACAATACCTTCTAGATGAAAGGAACTTAATGAAAATTAAATGAGATCACCAGGAAGAATGATTAGTATGATTTCATACTAAAGAATCTAAAATTGTTAGTATATTTTATAGTACTTAATGGAAATTAAACTCAATAAAGAATCATTATTCTCCAATAATATGAATTTTTTTTAATATGAATTTTTTTAATTAATTAGTATAACAATCTATTGACGTTTATGATACTATGATGAAACATAAAATTAAACATAAAACCAAATCAATACAATGAAAAATGTCAGGCTGTTTGCAGAGTATTTGAAAAATGGCTTTCCAATGGAAGGCCAGTAAGATCTGTGTCCAGGCCTGATTCTGCCACTTGAGTCCTTGGACAGGCACGTCAGAGCTCTGAACATGAGATTTCAATTCATTGGTAGGTGATGTAGGTGTTTTATGGTCCCTACCAACTGTGAAATTCTACATTCCTTGGATTTGTTTATGGGTAAAGTTTGGATTATAAAGAGAACACAGAAGAGTTACTGAACAGTTAGAGCAACAGACCCAAAGAGAGCTTCAGAATCTGTTCCCAGATTCAGCCTAAAGAACAGCGGCTGCAAACACTTACAAAGCCATTAAAGGAGGATCTAACAGATATGGTGTTATGAGTATTGAGGTGGTATTTACTTGTACAAGCTGGTTCACCTCACTTGATTTCTCCATTCAAAAGGTTAGTTCAGGCAAATACCCTGATGGAATTGAGCTAGAATTCTTCAATTCAGTTAGAAGAGTCAAATCTGTCTAGTACAGAGACACAGCCTGAGATCCGAGGATTTCTTACAACAGGTGTCCAGTTGTGTCCAAACACATTCATACAATTTAGTTTTCTTGGTTTATCGACTATAAACTTGTACTTAATCCAATAATTATATTATTTGTAATGTGCAGTAAGTAAGTGTATTTCCATGCATCTTGTGTAGGTAGTGAAGAGGTGGGGATGGTTTAGGGTTAAATAAATTACTCTGAATATTTTGCCCTTAATCTTCCTCAACTTCTGATCTTTACCTACCACTGCCCATCAACGTGGCCAGATGATACTGTCATTAAATAATTTAGCCAAATTAGCAAAAATAGGAGTCATTAACAATATAGTTTTTACTAAAGTGATCACGCCTTTGATCCATAACTATACCTCTTTCATCACCGTTATAAATTTATTAGCAGACTAAAGCATGTGATCTACCAACACATTTTGTAAAATATACTAACAGTCTCTGAGTTCGAGATACATTACAGTGAAAATTTGTTATTTTTCCCTCTGTATATACATAAGGACACATAGAAAGCCAATTTTTGCCATTTGTGGATAAGCACAAAAAGCACTGTCTTAGAATTTGATGTAAATTATTTCCCTTCTAGCTTTTTCTATTGCTTATCTGTTGGATTAACTAGATTATTTGGGCTGCAAGGGACAGAAACCCAATACAAACTAGGTTACAACAAAAAGGGAGTCATTGTTTGTGTCTTATTAGAAAGTCCAAGGCTTCCAGGCAAGGCTGAGTCCTGTCTCTGTACCCCTTTCCATCTTTACTCTGTTTTTTTCTCTGGTTTCATTCTGCTGCTTCTTACCAGGAAGCTAGAAAACAAACTGTTGGCATTCCAGCTGGAGGGTCTTCACAGCATGTAGTTCAGGATAAAGATATACTCTTTCCTCCAACGTTTCATCATATGCTAGGAAAAATTCTCATTGAAGTATTATTATGGCCAGGTAGATTGGATTGGCTGGCCTGGGTTGGTACTCATGAAGGAAGAGAACTAGGCGGCAAAGCAGCACATATTGTCCATCCACAGACAAAACACAAAATACTGCAAAGAAATAAGAACAATGGCCCCTGAGAATTAGTAGGAACACCCATCTTCCAAAATAGGAACAGTACAAGCTTGAAACACTTTAGCTCTTCAAAGCAAAATACCATTCTGGTCTAATTCATAGTTTTAATTAAATTTGAACTTTGAAACAATTATTCAAAATCACATCATTTGTTTGTCTATATTCTTACCAAGGGGAAAAAGTACTTAGTTCACATAACATTCTGGTTCACATATACATACGAATACATGTCTTCACAGGTCCATGCAGAATCAAGTGGGACTAAATGTTCTCTGATTTTGACTCATTGGTGTAAGCTACCTCACTTGGCATTTTTGCCTGTGATGAAAATCAAACCAACCAAACCTACAATTAGGATGATTGTCTCACTGGGATGTGTGGATAAGCTCATCGGTGGTTATCTAAGTAAATTAACACTGACTGTGATTTCATTTCCCCAGAAAGTATTTTTATTTGGAGATAATTTTTGACATTCACTATGATTAATTATGGAAAACTGTAATGTTATTCCAAAAACAAAGCTCATTAAAAATATTTCTCATAGAAACTCTTCTTTAAAACTTTTAAATCAAGAAAAAATTAAAGCAAGTTTTGAAATACTTACCCAGTCCTGATAATATTATCATGCTTTCCAAACAGTACATTTTTGTTTTACCTAAAACACTAAAGAAATTAATGAAGGGAGGAGGTTTGTGTGTGTCTTCATGATGCAGATGAACATTTCACAAGCTTGGTTCTTCTCTTAATCTCACTATTCTGTGGCCCCTTAAAGTGTAACTTTGAAGAAGTAATTTTAGACATGTTGAGCATGAAAAGGCTTTTGAAATATTTCATTTCTGAACTGAGTCAAAAATAGGCATGTTTGTTTAAAAAAAAAAAAGTCTCACAAAGAACCTTGTCTAGGAAAAGTATTCTTCAAAACTGCAGACATTTCTTTCAGAAAGCCTCTGTTCCAATTCACGGAGCTTATTGTTCTGATCTCAGAACTCAGTCCCTACAGCTTGAATTTCTTTTCAAAATTGTTTAATGACTTTTAAGGAAGTGTTTCTTGCTAACTCTTGTGAGCTTCTGGTGTCAATGTTTGTCTTTTAATTTCTGTTATTTAGTTCACTTTTGTGCTCCTGACCTTTGATAAAACAAGAGCCAGAACTATCTGGGTCTTTGTAAAATATGTGCTTATACTACACAGGACTCCTTGGTTCATGTGTGTGCCTTAGGCATTAGGTTTTTCCTAACTGAAGCTACTTGTTTTCCTTACTGAAGCTACCTACACATTCTGCTATGGTATTTGGATGAAATCAATATGTTAATTCACAAAGGTTATAAATTAAACCAATAAATTATATCAGACACACTAGAGAGAAATTAAGGGAAACAAAGTCAGTAATTTATGTTGCAGTCACTTACAGACCACTTGCATTTCCACTTTTAACCAAGAGAATTAAATCACATTTCAGTATTTCTATCAATTACAAGCTATTTTAGAAAACATATTGAAGAAAATAACTTGCAGTGGGTCTGCCTGAACAGTTGATGATGTTGACCAATGTCATCTTTAAAAATCACAACATTTGGTACCATCTAGAACTTAGTGATAACTTTACAGGAGCCTGCTTTTCTTAGTACATGGATGACACGACTGTTTTAGCATAGGATAGGACAAGTTATTTTAAAAGTATTTCACAGACAGTGGATGATGCCATTCCCAGCCTTGTGACCAGATTGCAGTTGGGACATCATGGCCACTAAAGGAAAGCAATTCTGAATACATAAACTCCCACAGAGGGGGTGATGTGCCAGCTGAATGGAGTCTCATGCTTGTCTTCTACTTGACTTATCTTCAGAGTAGAGTTCAGTTAACTAATTTTATTGGTTTGCTCTGAGACAAACGATTTAGAAATCTAAATAAAGGTGATTGATTTGTCAATGAGATTTCCACCTCATTATTTGTAGTGAGAAATGTAATTCCACTTATATAGTAATAATTTTGTAATAAGGAATTCAAGATCTGAGCCACAGTCAGCTCCTGGTTTTATTTTTGCTGACTGTATAGAGCGTCTCCATCTTTGTCTGCAAAGAATATAATCAGTCGTACTTCAGTATTGACCATCTGCTGATGTCCATGTGTAGAATTATCTCTTGTGTTGTTGGAAGAGGGTGTTTGCTATAACAAGTGTGTTCTTTTGGCAGAACTCAGTTAGCCTTTGCCCTGCTTCATTTTGTACTCCAAGGTCAAACTTGCCTGTTACTCCAGGTATTTCTTGACTTCCTACTTTTGCATTCCACTCCCCTACAATGAAAGGGACATCATTTCTGGTGGTAGTTCTAGAAGGTCTTGTAGGTCATCATAGACCTGTTCAAGTTCAGCTTCTTTGGCATTAGTGGATGCAGCATAGACTTGGATTACTGTGATATTGAATGTTTTGCCTTGGAAATGAACAGAGATCATCCTGTCATCTTTGAGATTGCACCCAAGTACTGCATTTCAGACTCTTGTTGACTATGAGGCCTACTCCATTTTTTCTAAGGGATTTTTGCCCAAAGATATAGATTTAACGATCACCTAAATTAAGTTCACCCATTCCAGTCTGTTTTAGTTCACTGATTCCTAAAATGTCAGTATTCATTCATCATCTCCTGTTTGACCACTTCCAATTCACCTTGATTCATGGACCTAACATTCCAGGTCCCTATGGAGTATTTTTCTTTACAGCATCGGACTTTACTTCCATCACCAGTCACATCCATACCTGAGCATTGTTTTCACTTTGGCTCCATCCCTTCATTCTTTCTGGAGTTATTTCTCCACTCTTCTCTAGTAGCATTTTGGGAACCTATTGACCTGGGGAGTTCATCTTTCAGTGTCATGTCTTTTTGCCTTTTCATTCTGTTCGTGGGTTCTCAAATCAAGAATACTGAAGTGGCTTGCCATTCCCTTCTCCAGTGGACTACGTGTTGTCAGAACTCTCCAGAACTTTCTCCTAGATTGTTAGAAATAGGGAAAACCACTAGACCATTCAGGTATGACTTAAATCCCTCACAATTACACAATGGAAGTAACAAATAGATTCAAGGGATTAGATCTGATAGACATAGTGCCTGAATAACTAGGGCTGGAGGTTCATGACATTGCACAGGTGGCAGTGATCAAGACCATCCCCAAGAAAAAGAAATGCAAAAAGGCAAAATGCTTGTCTGAGGAGCCCTTACAAATAGCTGAGAAAAAAAGAGAAGCTAAAGGCAAAGTAGAAAAGGAAAGATATACCCATCTGAATGCAGAGTTCCAAAAAATAGCAAGGAGAGATAAGAAAGCCTTCCTCAGTGATCAATGCAAAGAAATAGAGGCAAACAATAGAATGGGGAAGACTAAAGATATCTTCAAGAAAATTAGAGACACCAAGGGAATATTTCATGCAAAGATGGGTACAATAAAGGACAGAAACAGTATGGACCTAAACAGTAGCAGAAGATATTAAGAAAAGGTGGCAAGAATACTCAGAAGAACTATACAAAAAGGATCTTAATGGCCTGGATAACAACAGTGGTATGATCCCTCACTTAGAGCCAGACATACTGGAGCGCAAAGTCAAGTGGGACTTAGGAAGCACCACTCTGAACAAAACTAGTGGAGGTGATGGAATTCCAGTTGAGCTATTTTAAGTTTCATGTCCTAAAAGATGGTGCTATGAAAGTGCTGCACTCAATATACCAGCAAATTTGCAAAACTCAGCAGTGGCCAGAGGACTGGAAAAGATCAGTTTTCTTTCCAATCCTAAAGAAAGGCAATGGAAAAGAATGTTCAAATTACCACACCATTGCACTCATCTCACACTCTAGCAAAGTAATGCTCAAAATTCTCAAGCAAGGTTACATGGACTGAGAAGTTCCAGATATTCAAGCTGGATTTAGAAAAGTTAGAGGAACAAGAGATCAAATTGCCAGCATCCATTGAATCATAGAAAAGGCAGGAGAGTTCCAAAAAAACATATACTTATGCTTTATTGACTATGCCAAAACCTTTGACTTTGTGAATCACAAAAAAAAAAAAAAAAAAAAAAAACCTGTGGAAAATTTTTAAAGAGATTAGAATACCAGACCATCTTACCTGCCTCCTGAGAAATCTGTTTGCAGGTCAAGAAACAACAGTTAGAACCAGACATGGAAGAGAGCACTTGTTCTAAATTGGGAAAGGAGCACATCAAGGCTGTATATTGTCACCCTGCTTATTTAACTTACGGAGTGCATCACACAAAATGCTGGGCTGGATGAAGCACAAGCTGGAATCAAGATTGCTGGGATAAACATCAACAACCTCAGATATGCAGATGATACCACCCTTACAGCAGAAAGTGAAGAGGAGCTAAAGCACCTGATGATGAAGGTGAATGAGGAGAGTTAAAAAGCTGGATTAAAATTGAACATTCAAAAAACAAAGATCACGGCATCTAGGCCCATCTCTTCATGCCAAATAGATGGGGAAAGAATGGAATCAGTGACAGACTTCATTTTCTTCGGCCCCAAAATCACTGTAGATGGTGACTGCAGCCATGAAATTAAAAGATATGTGCTCCTTGAGGAAAAAAAAAAAAAACTATGACCAACCTAGACAGTATATTAAAAAGCAGAGGCATTGCTTTGCTGACAAAGGTCCATCTAGTCGAAGTCATGGTTTTTCCAGTAGCCATGCATGGATGTGAGAATTGGACCATAAAGAAAGCTGAGCACTGAAGAACTGATGCTTTTGAACTGTGGTGTTGGAGAAGACTCTTAAGAGTTCTTTGAACTGCAAAAGATTAAAGCAGTTAATCCTAAAGGAAAGAAGTCCTCAATATTCTGTGGAAGGACCGATGCTGAAGCTCCAATGCTTTGGCCACCTGATGCGAAGAACTGATTCATTGGAAAAGACTCTGATATTGGGGAAAATCAAAATCAGGAGGAGAAAAGGGCGACAGAGGATGATTGTTGGAGGCATCATCAACTGGAAGGACGTGAATTAGAGCAATCTCTGGGAGTTGTGATGGACAGGGAAGCCTGTCATGCTGCAGTCCTGGGGGTCGCAAAGAGTTGAACACAACTGAAACGAACTGAAAATATTACACACACTATGTGTCAGGCTCTCTACTCAAGGTGGGAAATACAGAAGAGCACAGGCAGCTAAGTCCCCATTCCAGCACCTTCCATTCCAGCTGAGGAGTTTGGAGGGAAAAGCTAGATAAACTACTGAAAAATTATTTCTGTTGTACATGTGTATGTGTATGCTCACTCATATCCAACTTTTTGTGGCCCTGGAGGAGACTGCCAGGTTCCTCTGCCCATGGAATTTTCCAGGCAAGAATACTGGAGTAGGTTGCCATTTCCTTCTCCAGGAAATCTTGCAGACCCAGGGACTGAATCCTTGTCTCTTGCATCTCATGCAGTGGCAGGTAGATTCTTTACCACTAGTGCCACCTGGGATAAACACTGATCTAGGAGTTTGGTTTTATTAAGCAGATTATAAAGGAAATACATATGTCTGACTAAGGAAAGATGTAGACCTATGCTTCCAAAGAGCTCAGTGAAAGAGCATGTATGTGGTTAATGAAATGATTAAGATGAGAAAGCTCAGTACATCACAGCATAATGATGTGTGTTTCTCTCAAGACTGCATACATGGCACTGTACCCTTTATCCTAGAATTTTTCCTAGAATCAGAACTAAGAAAGCAAAGCAGCAGTTGGCAGAGAGAAGAGGAGAAAGAACATCAAACATTATGCGCCAGAAAGAATAGTACTGAAAAATTCACTGATAAATAGGGAACAAGGGAAGGTGTAAATGATGATTACTGAGTTTTGAACCAGATCATCAGAAGTCCAGAATCACTGCAGAAGGAGGAGGGAAAAGGATGAGTTCAGTTTGGGTCATTGTGTCCTCAGGAGTCAAAACACATCCAAATGTGGATGTTCAGAAACAGCTGCAAATATTGACAATGATTAGAGCTAATTCACAGATTTGGGGTCAGTTGTGTAGAGCTTAAGTTTGAACCATGTAATCACTGAAAGGAAGCAAAACAGAGAAGCACGTAGAGCAAATGGGCATTTTATAGAAAAATTGTGTCAGCTGCTGTGGGAAGAGGGCAGAGGGAGGGAGCCATGGAGCAATCTAGAAGGAGCAGAAGAGGATGAGGCCACTGAGGGGGTGTGTGAACTGAGCGTGCTCCCCGAGCCCTAAGCCCAGTGTGACGGCTCTTGGAGGCGGGATGGGGGGCACTGCTTTGGGGGATAATCAGGTCATGAGGGTGGAGTTGTCAGGAGCGGTATTTCATAGTGTGGTATAGTGAGAGGTGACCTTGCTTGCCAGCTCCAGAAGACATGGCAAGAACGCAGCCGTCTACAAACCAGGACACTGACTGCCGGCACCTTCACCGTGGGCTTGCCAGTCTGAAACCACGAGAAATGAACCTCGGTTGTTTCAGTAGCCTGGTGTGTGGTGTTGTGGGCTAGCAGCCTGAGCTATCACCAAGAGCGAAGCACCAGAAACAAAGGGAAGGAAGATGAGGAAGAAGCTGCCGAGCAGTGAGCGGGGACCAGAGACAGATAGGGCTGTCATCCCTGGGTCGCAAGAACCTGTTTCGAGAGATCTGTTGGGGAGACCACAGAAAGCAAACGGATGAGGCGGCACAGGGACGGGCGGTCAGGAAGCAGACTCCTTCAAAGAAGGAGCAGGTGGAGCACCAGCTTCACAGGGCAGTGAGGGCTCCTCAAGGAGGCTGCTCCTGAGTGGCCCGCTTATACCTGATCCTTCCGGTGAATGACCTAACACGTCACCTTCTCACTCCTCAAATATAACGAGTTAGCAGAATGCCTTTGGGAATGCCTGGCACAGTGAAAGATGAGCACTCATTTTCTAAGACAGCAAGAAAGGGGAAGAAATTTGATGACAACACAGGAAATGTTGATATGAACAACAGTGTTTAGGGACTTAGTCAAACACTTTTTATCTTTCCAATAGCATACAGAATTGGACAAAGTGGCAGTTGTAGACTTTGGGAAAGTAGCCTCTGTAAGGTACACTTATAACAACAAAGAAAACGCCCCAGAGAGCACCCCAAGGACCCCACTTCCTTGCTGAGTTCTGAAGCTAGATTGAATTGACCAGTGTGATTCATCCATCTGACGTTTCAGTGGAGAAAAAAAATTAATAGCCCATGTTAAGATTCCTATATACCTTTATTCAGAAAACTAAGATCATGGCATCTGGTCCCATCACTTCATGGGAAATAGATGGGGAAACAGTGGAAACAGTGTCAGACTTTATTTTGCGGGGCTCCAAAATCACTGCAGATGGTGATTGCAGCCATGAAATTAAAAGACACTTACTCCTTGGAAGGAAAGTGATGACCAACCTAGATAGCATATTAAAAAGCAGAGACATTACTTTGCCAACAAAGGTCCGTCTGGTCAAGGCTATGGTTTTTCATGTATGGATGTGAGAGTTGGACTATAAAGAAAGCTGAGTACCGAACAATTGATGCTTTTGAACTGTGGTGTTGGAGAAGACTCTTGAGAGTCCCTTGGACTGCAAGGAGAACCAACCAGTCCATCCTAAAGGAGATCAGTCCTGGGTGTTCACTGGAACGACTGATGCTGAAGCTGAAACTCCAATATTTTGGCCACCTCATGCAAAGAGTTGACACATTGGAAAAGACCCTGATGCTGGGAGGGATTGGGGTCAGGAGGAGAAGGGGACGACAGAGGATGAGATGGCAGGATGGCATCACTGACTTGATGGACATGAGTTTGAGTAAACTCCAGAAGTTGGTGATGGACAGGGAGGCCTGGCATGCTGCGATTCATGGGGTCACAAAGAGTCAGACACGACTGAGTGACTGAACTGAACTGAACTGATGGAATGGAATTTTTTTAATTTTTCTTTACATTTTTATTTTTCACATTTTTGTCTAAATGAGCATGACTTTGATAATCAGATGAAAAGGAATTGTTTAGGAAAGAACCTGTCTGTAGCTTTGGGTTCTGAAGACCCCTTTGATATGTTAGTATGAAAAGAAATTGTGAGACACTGACCTCTATTAATATCTCTAATCCCAGCATGCTACTCATCTGTATAGGTAACACATTTAATAATAGTGATGTAATGTGGGCCTCTTGGAATCCAATTTTTAGAGTTTGCACTCAGGAAACTGTATAAAACTGAAACATGTTTACAAGACAGATTGTAATAGGATCAACCTTCACACTCTTAAAGTTCAGGTGGAACTAACTAGAGACATGAGCTGGCCATGAGGACCGAGGAATGCAACTGGGGCAGGGCGCTAATATTTCAATCCAACAGAGCAGGAAGGCAAGGAATACTGAGTACATTTGATATGGAAAGAAACACAGATGTGGGTGTATAATATAATGGTGCAATAGTAACATAGGATAAGCTAATCACAAGTCACAAATATTGGAAGAAAGTAGTTTAAATTAACTAAACTCCAATTCTCTGCAGGGAATTAACAGGTAATGTTAATGTGACTAACCAAGGAAAAGCATTGCAATCATCCAATGGGAGTAAAAGACTAGAAGAACTGTAAAGAGCAAAACAAGGTGCTTTCTGTGAGACATGGGCCAAAGGGTGGGGAAGGATGGGTGAGGGACTGCTATCTTTTATTTTAAGTCCCTCTAATCTACTTAAACTTTTATCCTATGCCCATGCTACTTTGATAAAATATTAAACAGAGAAAAAATTAATAGCACTAGCAGATGACAGAGCTCTCTTCCTCGCCAAGAGGTTCAGAAAGCTGAGAAAGTCACACTGGCACAGTCTGTGATTTTAGGATTCCAAGTCATGCATGCTAAAATCACCCTGAATTTATTTATACAAAATGTAGGGTTCCATAACCCAAAGAAGTAGATGATTCTAAGAGATTAGATGGATATGCATCCCTTTTGATGACAAGTGCAGTACTGAGATCTACTTCCTGATTTAAGGGGAAAAAACTCCAACTGACTTGTTTTTTCTCTGGGGGACAGATGTGCTGAGTGTTGCAGCTATAAAAACTGAGGGCTTTAGTACAATTAGCAGCTGACACAGACCTGCAGACTGCAATTCCCCACAGTCTCCAGTCACCACCTATTTACTTTTCGTTAGATTCCCTGGGCTTTAGTTTATTAGAGCAGGGTTAGCTTGATGCAGTGAAATCAGATTAGAAGCAGTTCACTTCATGTGACTTTATTTTCATTAAAATTCCTTAAATAACAGATCAGTAAACAGCATTGATGACCAAGCTCCTGGATCCTGTTTGGCCTGCCCTGCTTGCTAGTAAATCCAGCTAACATCTTTCCAAGACTCAATAAGAATTGGACACAATGTTTCAGCCAGACTCCAGCATCTGCTGAAGTACTTATGAATTTAGCTCTGATGTAAGAAACTATTATTTAAAGACTGATTTTATTGTTAACAGTCCCTGTTGAATCTCATTAGTGAATTCTTGAATGCACTGGCTTCCTCTTTTGTGTTTGCATGATGCTGTTTCTCTGTAAGACCCTCAGGGCTTGATGAGGTTTCATTAAGCTGAGGGCACTAACAGATTGATCCAAAAGCAATCAGAACCAGTGGGATTTGAATTGTGACTTGAGTTGGAATGTCAGGAGGAAATGTATCCTTAAGTAGATACCATTTGACCCCAAACTGAGAATTAGGAGATTAATGTTTACTATTGAAGATGAAGTGGAATATACATTATATATATTACATATTTTATATATTATATATATATATTTATATGCATTTAATATAATATATATGGTATATAATATTTATATAATATATATATATAAAATAGGGGCATCTCTGATGGCTCAGTGGTAAAGAATCTGCCTGCAATGTAGGAGACACAAAAGATATGGGTTCAATTCCTCAGTCAGGAAGTTCCCCTGGAGAAGGAAATGGCAACCCATTCCAGTATTTTTGCCAGAGAAACCTCAGGGACAGAGGAGCATACAGTCCACGGGGTCACAAAAGAGTCAGACACAAGTTAGCGATTAAACGACAACACATATGCAATACTTACTACCAAGCTTTCCCCAGTTCCACACACACACACTTAGCTGAAAGGTGAGCAAAAGCAGATATCTATGCCTGCCTGCTTTACATCAGTCAGTCTTCTAACAAACAATTGCACTGGTTGTCTGCCTGATACTATCATAGGCATTTTGGAAACCTCTTTGAATCAATCATACATAAATGCCTGCTCTCATGGAGCTTACTTTCTAATGTGCTCTTCTTAGACACTCAGTCATGTCCAACTCTTTGTGACCCTATGGACTGTAGCTTTCCAGCTTACCTCCTCTGTCCAGGTAAGAATACTGGAGTGGGTTGCCATCCCCTCCTCCAGGGGATTTTCCTAACCCAGGAATTGAACCCAGGTCTCCCACATTGCAGGTGAATTCTTTACTCCCCAAGCCACAGGGAAGCCCTACTTTCTAATGTAGTGCTGAGCAATATGGAAAGCTGGGGGTATGATATGGGTGTGAAGCTCATGCTGTGGGTAGTTGACACTGAGATCCAGGCACAGGGCCCATCAACCAAGCCATCAGTGTGTTCCTCCCCTTTCTGCTAGTAATGAAATTCATTTTACACACCAGCATTTGTTGTCACTCTAAATTTTTAAAGCATTTCATACACATCAATACAAATTTATCTTCTCAACCTCTGTATTCTTATTCTCCCCAGTATACAGTGGAGAAAAAAGACAGAGGAGGTGTAGGTAATCATCAACTTATGCTTTATCCTTTATGCCATGCTGTTTTCATAAATTAGCAGCAAAAGCATGAGACTTCAATCCAGAATAGAGAAACCAATCTAAGCATCAAAAGAACAAAAGTCCAGGCAGTTTATTGTAACTGCCGCAATTCATGTTTTCATTTAAATTCATGAATGGAGGTGACCTTGAATAACCACAACTAGAAAAAAATGATCTCTTCATTCTTACCTGCATGTGACCTAACACAGAAATGACCTAACCCAGTCAATGGTTCACAGTGGCTCCCACATGGCATCTATCCTGGAACCTAGCTTCTAGGTTTGCTTAATGATCTCTTGTGCCAGAGATTCTGCCCCAGCTGGTTTCCATTGTAAGGCTTTGATAATATGTCAGAATTAAAGTTAAGCAGCTACTGGGCATTTCTGGTCACAGGAGGGATATAGAATATTGGGTTGAAGTGGTATCTAAGAAATGTCATCTCAGAAAACAGCTGACCACACTCATCCTGCAAGAAAAAAATTAAAAGGAAAATCCATCTCAATTCAAGTGACATTATTTCCAGATCAGCAGAATCACTAATTGTTTTATGATCATGACTTTTTAAGCTATCATAAAGCAAAGTAATAATAAAATATCCAAACCCTTTGGTCAGGTACTTTGGACATGACTCACGATACAATGACTGGTAAATGGCTGTCTTAAGTCTGACTGACTGCAAGGAGCGTATGACCCAAAGTCAGGAGCCCTGAGCTCTCATCTCATTTCTGTCTCTCAATAAGTGCAGGACGTGGATCAATAACATTGGCCTAGATGCACAGCATACGTAAGTTCATTTATTCCTTACAATAACTCTTTGTTTTTTGTTACTACCCCTACTCCTCTGTTAAGAAAACTGAGGCTCACAGAGTTTAGATAATCTTTGCAGCATCCCACAGCTAGTAAGAGCAGAACCAAGCTAAGAACCCAAATCACCTGACTCCACAATTCCTCATTGTTTTATTGGTCTTTATCTGTTTCACAACAAAACTGGCATGACACCCACCCAATCTTTCCCAGAAAGCTTCTATGAAATGAAGTGAGCTAATATTTATTTTAAAAGATGTTTTAATATGCAAATATTTATTGAAATTTTACTTCTGTTTAGTACTAAGCTAAGTATTAATATAACAGGTATTAAGAAGTATAAGGTACAGCCTCTATCCAATTGTAGGCTGTTATTGTCACTGTCAGTTTCTACATATTGATAATGTCATCACTCAGTAACTTCCTTATGTGTTAATTATCCAAAGCTTCCAGATTCATCCTGCACCGCAAGGAATTCATGACACCCGTGATATTACTAGGAAGTTATCACTGTCTTGGACATCAACCCTAACCCAGAAGGCTGTGGTTCAGTTTCTGGACTGTCAAAATGTGATCCACATTCTCATTCTAGTTCCTGTCATGTTAATTCTCTACAAACCTCTTCCACTGTCCATCCCTTCACCTTCTGTCTTCATATCTTGGAAAAAGAGTAACTTGCCTTGAAGTGTGTGCTCAGAGATGCTGCAGCTCTCAGAGAGGAGGTGTAAAACATGCTGAGCCCGACAGAGGCCCTGAGAAAGTTCCAGGTGGTGTTAATGTTGAACTTTTATAATCAGCATGTCAACTTCACAGAAAATAAAACTGCAAAAGGCCTTTCCAGCAAGGCTATTACAGTCTAAAAAGAAGAAGCCAATTATTCCCTTTATACAGGTTGTCATAGCATGTGGTGAGGAGTCTTTCATTCTGTGGCATTTTTCTGGAGTTATTGAAAGCTAAAGATATGACTGACTAGATTAATTCTCAATTAACACAGAATTTAAATATAAATATCTTAAAAGGTGATGGTTAAGGGGAACTTTGATATAATTATGTACCTGTTAACATGGCCATTCTGATGGGATGATCCATGTAGATAAAGTACAGTGACAAAGATACTAGAAATAAGTGAAAGTAATTTATACCAAATGAAAAGAATTACAACTCCTATTTTATCCAGGCGACTAAAATTATTCTAATTTTTTCATGGAAGAATTCTCCAATTTATCTGCTGCCCAGAGTGGATAAAATGTGCTCACTTTCTTGTGTCTGATATTATATTTTCCTTCTTTTTCTGTTACTATTCTTGCTGATGAACAGGATGGGTGACATTTTACACCTGGAGAACATGAATAAATTGCAGAGCTGCAATTTTTCTCTAGAAACATAGTTTTCCTTCAGAGGCATTTGATAACCCTGGCCAGATATTCACCCTTTTACACCCAGGGCATGTGAGTGAACATTTGCATTTTTGTTTAATCCTCCACCCTGCTTTCTTAAGTTATTGACACCTTCATTATGCAGATGTGGGGTGGTACATGTTTACATCCCCATCACCTGATGCTTCTGTCACTTCAAGTACACATTTGGGTCATCGTGGTCTATGCCCTTAAGTCCTGCATCAACATAGATGAGAGTATGGATGACAAAAGGAAACCACACTTCATAATTCTGTCAAAAGTGACAGGATTAACCAAAAACATAGAGAGGGCCCAAACCTTTGCATATGTGTCACTTATGTCCTTTGCGTATGTGTCACTTATGTCCTTTGCATATGTGTCATTTATGTCCTGTTCTTACTTGTTTGGGCCAAAGAGGAAAATAAACAAAGCTAAGAACAGAAATTCTAATGCAGGAGGTCTAATTCATTTCCTTGGCCTTAGTGCAACGAGTCATAGACTTTTCTGAAGTGACAACTGCAGCATTCAGATCATTTGAGCTTGCCTTCATAGTTTACACGTTAGAAATCTGCTCCCCAGTGAAGGCTAATGATTGCCTCTAAGGTTATATAAAGGTTATACAGGGCTGCTTTTACTGATGGCAAGCCCAAAAGAGTTCTTTCAAAGTCAAAGTCTAAGCTACAGCTGTACCACTGTTCCATGCACCTTGAATTTACCATTAGATATTTCTCAACCCCTGGTGTCAACTTTGACTTAACAGTGTATCTTATCTAAAACATTGTATAGCAATGGTCATTGCACAGAGTGTACCCCTCATGATTCAACCTACACTAACAACTTCATGATGTTTTTTGAGAATAAAAAAGCTTTTCCTTCTTGTAGAGCATTTCAACAATCACTCTAAGTAATTCACATGAAATCGATGACAATAAACTGAGTTGTGACTTCGTACAAGCCTAGACATGGAAATCACATCATTTCACATTTGAGAACTGAATTATAAGGCCAAATTAATTTTTTTTGAAAAATAGTTAATTTACAATGCTGTGTTCATTTCAAGTATACAACAGGGATTGAGATACATGTATAGTCTCTTTAAGATTCCTTTCTATTATAGGTTGTTAAAAGATACTGAGACTAGCTTCCTGTTCTACACAGTAGGTCCTTCTTGTTTATCTATTATATATAGTAGTATGTTTATGTTAATCCCTAATTATGTTAACTCCTAATTTATCTCCTCCTATGATGCTTTTTTCTTTGGTTTCCATAGTTTGTTTCCTGCATCTGTGAAAGACCCAATTAATTTTGAAAGGAAGGAAAAAAAAATGTTTTTTGAACAAGTGAATTACATTATATTGTAATATAAAACTATATACAATAATATAAACTCTCCATCACTGAGCTCAACATTATCTGCTTTAAACATTTTTTCAATTTATCATTTTTTATCACTGTAAGCTTAAAAAAATGACCTATGAATAACATCACTTACTTGATTATTGTAGTATGCAAATTTATTGATCAGATCTCAGAAACTGAGAGTAATAATTCAGTATTTGATTTCTTTTATTTTTTCATTTATTTTTATTAGTTGGAGGTTAATTACTTTACAATACTGTAGTAGTTCTTGCCATACATTGACATGAATCAGCCATGGATTTAAATGTATTCCCCATCCCGATTCCCCCTCCCACCTCCCTCTCTACTCAATCCCTCTGGGTCTTCCCAGTACACCAGGCCCGAGCACTTGTCTCATGCATCCAACCTGGGCTGGTGATCCGTTTCATCCTTAATAATATACATGTTTCAATGCTGTTCTCTCGAAACATCCCACCCTCACCTTCTCCCACAGAGTCCAAAAGTCTGTTCTGTACATCTGTGTCTCTTTTTCTGTTTTGCATATAGGATTATCATTATCATCTTTCTAAATTCCATATATATATGCATTAGTATACTGTAATGGTCTTTATCTTTCTGGCTTACTTCACTCTGTATAATGGGCTCCAGTTTCATCCATCTCATTAGAACTGATTCAAATGAATTCTTTTTAATGGCTGAGTAATAATCCATGGTGTATATGTACCACAGCTTCCTCATCCATTCGTCTGCTGATGGGCATCTAGGTTGCTTCCATGTCCTGGCTATTATAAACAATGCTGCAATGAACATTGGGGTGCACGTGTCTCTTTCAGATCTGGTTTCCTTGGTGTGTATGCCCAGCAGTGGGATTGCTGGGTCATATGGCAGTTCTATTTCCAGTTTTTTAAGAAATCTCCACACTGTTCTCCATAGTGGCTGTACTAGTTTGCATTCCCACCAACAGTGTAAGAGGGTTCCGTTTTCTCCATACCCTCTCCAGCATTTATTGCTTGTAGACTTTTGGATAGCTGCCATCCTGGCTGGCGTGTAATGGTACCTCATTGTGGTTTTAATTTACATTTCTCTGATAATGAGTGATGTTGAGCATCTTTTCATGTGTTTGTTAGCGATCTGTATGTCTTCTTTGGAGAAATATCTGTTTAGTTCTTTGGCCCATTTTTGGATTGGGTCATTTATTTTTCTGGAATTGAGCTGGAGGAGTTGCTTGTATATTTTTGAGATTAATCCTTTGTCTATTGCTTCGTTTGCTATTATTTTCTCCCAATCTGAGGGCTGTCTTTTCACCTTGCCTATAGTTTCCTTTGTTGTGCAAAAGCTTTTAAGTTTCATTAGGTCCCATTTGTTTATTTTTGTTTTTATTCCCAATATTCTGGGAGGTGGGTCATAGAGAATCCTGCTGTGATTTATGCCAGAGAGTGTTTTGCCTATGTTCTTCTCTAGGAGTTTTATAGTTTCTGGTGTTACATTTAGATCTTTAATCCATTTTGAGTTTATTTTTTATGTATGGTGATCGAAAGTGTTCTAGTTTCATTCTTTTACAAGTGGTTGACCAGTTTTCCCAGCACCACTTGTTAAAGAGGTTATCTTTCTTCCATTGTATATCCTTGCCTCCTTTGTCGAAGATAAGGTGTCCATAGGTTCATGGATTTATCTCTGGACTTTGTATTCTGTTCCATTGATCTATATTTCTGTCTTTGTGCCAGTACCATACTGTCTTGATGACTGTGGCTTTGTAGTAGAGCCTGAAGTCAGGCAGGTCCATTCCTCCGGTTCCATTCTTCTTTCTCAAGATTACTTTGGCTATTCGAGGTTTTTTGTATTTCCATAGAAATTGTGAAATTATTTTTTCTAGTTCTGTGAAAAATACCGTTGGTAGCTTGATAGGGATTGCATTGAATCTATAGATTGCTTTGGGTAGAATAGCCATTTTGACAATATTGATTCTTCCAATCCATGAACACGGTATATTTCTCCATCTGTTTGTGTCCTCTTTGATTTCTTTCACTAGTGTTTTATAGTTTTCTATGTATAGGTCTTTTGTTTCTTTAGGTAGATATACTCCTAAGTAGTTTATTCTTTTTGTTGCAATGGTGAATGGTATTGTTTCCTTAATTTCTCTTTCTGTTTTCTCATTCTTAGTGTATAGGAATGCAAGGGATTTCTGAGTGTTAATTTTGTACCCTGCAACTTTACTATATTCATTGATTAGCTCTAGTAATTTTCTGGTAGAGTCTTTTGGGTTTTCTATGTAAAGGATCATGTCATCTGAAAACAGAGAGAGTTTCATTTCTTCTTTTCCCATCTGGATTCCTTTTACTTCATTTTCTGCTCTGATTGTTGTGGCCCAAACTTTCAAAACTATGTTGGATAGTAAAGGTGAGAGTGGGTACCCTTGTCTTGTTCCTGATTTTAGGAGAAATGCTTTCAAATTTTCACCATTGAGAGTAATGCTTCCTGTGGGTTTGTCATATATTGCTTTTATTATGTTGAGGTATGTTCCTTCTATTCCTGCTTTCTGGAGAGTTTTAATCATAAATAGGTGTTGAATTTCATCAAAGGCTTTTTCTGCATCTATTGAGATAATCATATAGTTTTTATCTTTCAAATTGCTAATGTGGTATATTCCATTGATTGATTTGTGGATATTAAACAATCCTGCATTCCTGGGATAAAGCCCACTTGATCATGGTGTATGATTTTTTTAACATGTTGCTGGATTCTGTTTGCTAGAATTTTGTCGAGGATTTTTGCATCTATGTTCATCAGTGATATTGGCCTGTAGTTTTCTTTTTTTGTGGCATCTTTGTCTGGTTTTGGAATTAGGGTGATGGTGGCCTCATAGGATGAGTTTGGAAGTTTACCTTCTTCTGCAATTTTCTGGAAGAGTTTGATTAAGATAGGTGTTAGCTTTTCTCTAAATTTTTGGTAGAATTCAGCTGTGAAGCCATCTGGTCCTGAGCTTTTGTTTGCTGTAAGATATCTGATTACAGTTTAGATTTCCTTGCTTGTGATGGGTCTGTTAAGATCTTCTATTTCTTTCTGGTTCAGTTTTGGAAAGTTATACTTCTCTAAGAACTTGTCCATTTCTTGAAGTTGTCCATTTTATTGGCATAGAGCTGCTGGTAGTAGTCTCTTATGATCCTTTGTATTTCAGTGTTGTCTGTTGTGATCTCTCCATTTTCACTTCTAATTTTGTTAATTTGGTTCTTCTCCCTTTGTTTCTTAATGAGTCTTGCTAATGGTTTGCAATTTTGTTTATTTTTTAAAAAAAAAAAGCTTTTAGCTTTGTTGATTTTTGCTATGGTCTCTTTAGTTTCTTTTGCATTTATTTCTGCCCTAATTTTTAAGATTTCTTTCCTTCTACTAACCCTGGGGTTCTTCATTTCTTTCTTCTCTAGTTGCTTTAGGTGTAGACTTAGGTTATTTATTTGACTTTTTTCTTGTTTCTTGAGGTAAGCCTGTAATGCTATGAACCTTCCCCTTAGCACTTCTTTTACAGTGCCCCATAGGTTTTGGGTTGTTATGTTTCCATTTTCATTCATTTCTATGCATATTTTGATTTCTTTTTTTATTTCTTCTATGATTTGTTGGTTATTCAGAAGCATGTTATTTAGCCTCCATATATTTGAATTTTTAATAATTTTTTTTCCTGTAATTGAGATCTAATCTTACTGCACTGTGGTCAGAAAAGATGACTTGAATGATTTCAATTCTTTTTGAATTTGCCAAGACTAGATTTATGGCCCAGGATGTGATCAATTCTGGAGAAGGTTCCGTGTGCACTTGAGAAAAAGTGAAATTGATTATTTTGGGGTGAAATGTCCTATAGATATCAATTAGGTCTAGCTGGTAATTGTGTCATTTAAAGTTTGTGTTTCCTTGTTAATTTTCTGTTTAGTTGATCTATCCATAGTTGTGAGTAGGGTGTTAAAGTCTCCCATTATTACTGTGTTACTATTAATTTCCTCTTTCATACTCATTAACATTTGCCTTATGTATTGCGGTGCTCTTATGTTGGGAGCATATATATTTATAATTGTTATAACTTCTTCTTGGATTGATCCTTTGATCATTATGTAGTGTCCATCTTTCTCTCTTTTCACAGCCTTTATTTTAACGTCTATTTTATCTGATATGAGTATTGCGACTCCTGCTTTCTTTTGATATCCGTTTGTATGAAATATTTTTTTTTCCAGCCCTTTACTTTTAGTCTGTGTGTGTCCCTTGTTTTGAAGTGGGTCCTTGTAGACAGCATATATGGGGGTCTTGTTTTTGTATCCATTCAGCCAGTCTTTGTCTTTTGGTTGGGGCATTAACCCATTTACATTTAGGGTAATTATTGATAGGTATGGTCCCGTTGCCAGTTACTTTGTTGTTTTCTGTTCATGTTTATACAACCTTTCTTTGTTTCCTGTCTAGAGAAGATCCTTTAGCATTTGTTGAAGAGCTGGTTTGGTGGTGCTGAATTCTCTCAGCTTTTGCTTGTCTGTAAAGCTTTTGAATTCTCCTTCATATCTGAATGAGATCCTTGCTGGGTACAGTAATGTAGGTTGTAGGTTATTCTCTTTCATTACTCTAAGTATGTCCTGCCATTCCCTTCTGGCCTGAAGGGTTTCTATTGATAGATCTGCTGTTATCCTTATGGGAATCCCTTTGTGTGTTATTTGTTGTTTCTCCCTTGCTGCTTTTAATATTTGTTCTTTGTGTTTGATCTTTGTTAATTTGATTAATATGTGTCTTGGGGTATTTTGCCTTGGGTTTATCCTGTTTGGGACTCTCTGAGTTTCTTGGACTTGGGTGGCTGTTTCCTTCCCCATTTTAGGGAAGTTTTCAGCTATTCTCTCCTCGAGTATCTTCTCATGGCCTTTCTTTTTGTCTTCTTCTTCTGGGATACCTATGATTCGAATGTTGGGGTGTTTCACTTTGTCCCAGAGGTCCCTGAGGTTGTCCTCATTTCTTTTGATTCTTTTTTCTTTTTTCCTCTCTGCTTCATTTATTTCCACCATTTTATCTTCTACCTCACTTATCCTATCTTCTGTCTCTGTTATTCTACTCTTGGCTCCCTCCAGAGTGTTTTTTATCTCATTTATTGCATTATTCATTTTTAATTGACTCTTTTTTATTTCTTCTAGGTTGTTATTAAACATTTCTTGCATCTTCTCAATCTTTGTCTCCAGGCAATTTATCTGTAACTCATTTTGTTTTCAAGATTTTGGATAATTTTTATTATAATTATTCTAAATTCTTTTTCAGGTAGATTCCCTATCTCCTCCTCTTTTGTTTGACTTGGTGGGCATTTTTCATGATACTTTACCTGCTGCGTATTTCTTCTGCCTTTTCATCTTGTTTAGATTGCTGTGTCTGGAGTGGGCTTTCTGTATTCTGGAGATCTGTGGTTCCTTTTTATTGTGGAGGTTTCACCCAGTGGGTGGGGTTGGATGATTGGTTTGTCACGGTTTCCTGGTTAGGGAAGGTTGCATCGGTGTTTCGGTGCGTTTAACTGGATTTCTTCTCTCTGGAGTGCAATGAAGTGTCCAGTAATGAGTTTTGAGATGGGCCTATATGTTAGGTGTGACTTTCGGCAGCCTGTATGTTAACGCTCAGGGCTATGTTCCTGCGTTGCTGGAGAATTTGCATGGTATGTCTTGCTCTGGAACTTATTGGCTCTTGGGTGGTGCTTGGTTTCAGTGTAGGTATGGAGGCTTTTCAATGGTATCTTATTACTTAATGTTCCATGTAGTCAGGAGGTTTCTGGTGTTCTCAGGTTTTGGGCTTAAGTCTCCTGCCTCTGGATTTCAGTTTTATTCTTCCAGTAGTCTCAAGACTTCTCCAACTATACAGCACTGATAATAAAACTTCTAGATTAATGGTGAAAAGATTCTCCACCGTAAGGGACACCCAGAGAGGTTCACAGAGTTACATGAAGGAGAGGAGAGGGAGGAGGGAGATAGAGGTGAGCAGGAGTAGAAAAAGGGGGACTCAAGAGGAGACAGACAGATCTACGCAGTTGTCTATTCCCAAAGTGTTCTCCATAGCCCAGACACCCACAAAGATTCACAGAATTGGATTGGGAAGAGAAGGGGAGAGGAGGAAATAGAGGTGTTCTGAGGTAGAAAACGGAGAGTCAAAAGTGGGAGAGAGTAATCAACACACTCCTGAGTAAAAATGGGAACTGAATATTGAATTCTTAAATGTCCAAAATTTATATCACATACTGAAAAACAAAGATTAAAAATCTAGAGTAGAGGTTAGACTCTTAAAAATATAATATTAAAAACAAAAACAAAAACACAAAAAATTTTAGAAATATATATGAATTTCAGTTTAAAAATAGGGCTTTTCTTTTTCTTTTTGCAAGGTTATAGTGAAATGAAAATGAAAATTAAGGAGTAGTAGAGGAGTAATAGAGTACTTTAAAAGAAAATAAGAGGAAAAAAAAACAAGAAAAAAAAATTTTTTTTCCTAATTAAAAAAAACGTTAAAATATATGAAAATGAAAGTTAAGGAGTAATGGGGGAGTAATAGGGAATTTTAAAAGAAAATAAAAGAGGAAAAAAATAAAAAAGAAAAGAAGAGGAGAAAAAAAATTTTAATTAAAGAAAAAAGGTAAAAATATATCTAGGAATTTCTCTGGAGCTGTCGTGGTCAGTGTGGGTTCGGTTCAGTTTCAGATAGCTCCTCATTCCAGCTTACACTTCTCAATATCTATAAGCCCCTTCTGGTGTATTCGGTATTACCTACAGGGATTTTTATCTGTTGCACCGGTCCCTTCTGAAGCAGTTCCCTTTGTTTATTTGGCTTCTGTTTGCCGGTCTCTTCAGTGTCTAATTTCCGTCCTGACACAGGAGGGTGGAGGTGGTCTATTGTTCAGGTTCGCTAGTTCAGTCCTGCTGCGGGGAGGGAGGGGTGCTGAAGGCAGATATTGCTGGGTGTGGGTAGCACTCACAGTGTTCTGGCCACACTGGGTTTGCCCCCGCTCACGGGTGTGTGTGCTTTCCCCATCTACACTGCTCAGGCTCTTGGCTGCTCTATATGGAGCGTGCCCTGCATTGAGTGCGATTCCAGTTTTCGGGTATTCCACAAGAGCGCGGACTCAGTTGCTCCCGCGTTTTGTGCCTTCCCCGGCCTGAGCAGCTCAGGCAGCCAGGAGCTTGACGGGTGCACTCTCCTCCAGTGTGGTGTGCCTTCTCCCCTCTGCGGCCCCAGCCTCAGTTTCTGCCCGCACCAGTTGGGTGCGTGTGTCTTGTGTTTAGCCGCGACCCTCCTGGCGGATGTCGACCATCCAGAATCTCAGGAAGTCTTTGGTTAGAAACTGGAGGCCTGTTTGCAGTGTGGTAGGGGATGCCATCTCTGGGGCCGAGTTTGCCCCTTTCCCCTCCCCGCTGCCTCCTGCCTCCAGCGGGGATGGGCCGGTCCGCAGCCAGCTAGCTCTTCTCTGGACTTGCTCAGTCCCTTTGTTCTGCGAACGGCCGGCAGTGTGTTCGGGCCATTTAATTTTCTCTCTCTCTTTTGCTATCCCACAGTTTAAGTTGCTATCTCACAAAAGCTCCTTCTGATTGCCCTCAGGGCATTCAGGCCTGGTCCTTACCCTAAGCAATGCCGCCCTCTCCTCTCAGTTCTGCCCCCACTTGCTTGTGGCGGATGCGGGTGTCTGGGGTACTTGTCTGCTGGGAGTTGCTTTTAGGCATGTAATCTGTGGGTTTTATTTATTTCCGCCCCCCGCCCCCCAGTTAGGTTGCCCTCCAAGATTCAAAAACTTCCCCCAGAACCGCCAGTGTGAGGTTTTCCTGGTGTTTGGAAACTTCCTCTATCAAGACTCCCTTCCTAGGATGGGTCTCTATCTCTAGCTCTTTTGTCTCTCTTTTTATCTTTTATATTTTGTCCTACCTCCTTTCGAAGACAATGGGATGCTTTTCTGGGCGCCCGATGTCCTCAGCTAGTGATCAGAAGTTGTTTTGTGAAGTTTGCTTAGCATTCAATTGTTCTTTCAATGAATTTGTAGGGGAGAAAGTGGTCCCCCTGTCCTATTCCTCTGCCCTCTTGGCTCCGCCCCCAGTATTTGATTTCTTATGATACCAGCCAAAGTCTATAAGGAGGGTAAAGATTATATTTAAACTGTGGTCCACTTAAGTTTCATTTCAGAGGCTTTAATAGGCAGTGTTATTTTCTTTTCTTCTAATTAACATCTTTTAAAAAGTAATGTAACCTATACTCAGCCATTAAAAAGAATTCATTTGAATCAGTTCTAATGTAACCTATAATTTCAATGACCAAAGTTTCCAAAAGTCTGGTTCATTCACCACAGGAAATACCATTGTCCAACTTTTAATCTTAGCTTACTCTTTGCTTCCACCTAGTGTACTTTCACTAGTATAACAAGTTTTAAAATGGCATATATATTTACATAAAAGGTTTTGAAAGAGAAACTTGGTTTATATAGCATACAGATTTTGTTCATTTTGCTTTTCTTGTTATTTAAAAATAACAGTATCTTATTTTCTATATGGGCAAAATGAAAAGAATACACTAAAAATGTTGAGTATAATGAGCATATTTGCCTATCTTTAAAAGAATTAATAGCAATGTTTTAACACTATTCTCTTTTCATACGAATAAATGAAAATTTAGCAAACTTACAACACATCAGCAAGCACATTTATAAATTATAAGATTTCAAAAGAATCACAGACATCATTCTAGCACTGTTCCCTCTTTTTAAAAACAGATGAGGACACTGAGAGGTAAAATGACTTGTTCAAAGTCACAAAGTCAGCTGCTTGTCAATGCAGGACTAGAAATGAGGTCATCCAACTCCCTATAGAAACTTAGTGGTACCAAGGGAACATTTCATGCAAAGATGGGCACAATAAAGAAGATCAAACCAGTCAATCCTAAAGGAAATCAACCCTGAATATTCATTAGAAAGACTGAAGCTTCAATGCTTTGACCACCTGATGCGAAGAGCCGAGTCATTGGAAAAGACCCTGATGTGAGAAAGATTGAGGGCAGGAGGAGAAGGGGATGACAGAGGATGGGATGGTTGATGGCATCACTGATTCAATGGACATGAGTTTGAGCAAACTCCAGGAGACCGTGAAGGAGAGGGAAGCCGAGTGTGCAGCAGTCCATGGAGTCATAAAGCGTTGGACAGGACTGAGCAACTGAACAACAACAGCAGGCTCCCATAGAGGGTGCCGTGGGTCACACATCCTGCTTTCTGACTCGATGTCAGAGTTAGTGTTGTAAAGTTACCCACACTAGATAAAAAGAATGGTTGTCTTTAGTTTACTTAATGGAGTTGTGTTCTCAGTCACTCGGTAGTGTCCAACTCTTTGTGACCCTATAGACTGTAGCCACAAGGCTTCCCTGTCCATGGAATTTTCCAGGCAAGAATACTAGAGTCGGTTGCCATTTCCTCCTCCAGGGGATCTTCCCAGTGACCTAGGGATTGAACACTCATCTCCTGCACTGGCAGGCGAATTTTTTAACCTAGGAAGCCCAAATGCCAGGTGGGCCGACCTTCTCTAGTAATCTCGACCACCCATTCTGCCTGATGATTACAGGCATGACTCCAGGGCCACCATATCAGAGTGAAGACAACACTTGTATCTGAGGAAGAAGTTACCGAGCCACTCACTCAATACACCTCTGAACCTGCCACAGACCTTGTTACCTTCTTTTTTTAGAGAGTTACTATCTCAAAATTCTACCTGATCACAAAATTTAATAGATTTTTCCACAGTAAGCACAGTCAATGATGCTTCTTATAAAGGACAATTTAAGTGAGGTATGAATAGTTATATTTTCATTTAAACTCACTAAAGCATAGCGTTTTATCTTTTCTGGCCATGCCCAATTGTCTTCCTTTCTTAGACCTAAAGAATTTAAAGAGTTGTTGATAATCTGTGATACTAACATGGGTGAGTGGGTGCATGTGCTCAGTTGTATCCAACACTGAGCACCCAGGGACTGTAGCAAGCCAGGCTCTTATGCCCATAGAATTTTCCAGGCAAGAATACTGGAGTGGGCTGCCATTTCCTTCTCTAGGGTATCTTCCCTATCCAGAGATCAAATCCATGTCTCTGGCATCTCCTGCATTGTCAGGCAGCTTCTTTACCACTGAGCTACCTAGGAAGCCCATGATACTAACAAGTAAAGCTAACTCATGTGTCTGAGTCTGTTTGGACTACCAGAACAAAATACCATAGACAGGGTGGCTGAAACAATAGAAATTTATTTTCCCACAGCTCTGAAGGCTGGAGGTCCAAGATCATGGAGCCAGCAAGGTCAGGTTCTGGTGAGAGTGCTCTATATGACTCACAGACAGCCACCTGCTTGCTGTTTTTCACATGGCTTTTCCTCAATGTCATTGCATGGAAAGAGTGATGGCTTAGAAGGACACAGCCTTCCAATGGTCTAGAACTCCATTCCAGTGACTTCTTGCAGCCTTACTTACCTGTTAGGTGATCTCCATACACATTACCTCAGGGGTTAGAACTTCAATATATGTTTGGGGAGTACACAATTTAGTCCATTACATCAAGTATTTGATACACTAAAATGAAAAGCTACTCTTTAATTGATTCAAAACACTGCTATTCTATATATGATTTTGAGAGATTTGTCCAAATTAGATAACTTAGAAATCTTATGAACCCTACAAACTCACATGAGAGGGAAAATAACAATACAAAGATTTTTATTTATAGCTAGTAGTTGTTTCGCATCTTCTTCAAGACCTACTTCCTCAATGCATTGCCAGTACGAGTGTTAAAGCAAAGTTGTCTCCAAAATGTAGACACAGATCTCCATTTTTCATTTGGTTTTAACACCATGTATGGATTCTTAGAGACAAAAAGAGTTTTTTTTTTTTTTTCATTTATTTTTATTAGTTGGAGGCTAATGACTTTACATCATTGCAGTGGTTTTTGTCATACATTGAAATGAATTAGCCATGGATTTACATATATTCCCCATCCCGGTCCCCCCTCCCACCTCCCTCTCTACCACAAAAAGAGTTTTGAAGTTTGAATTAACCTCTAAACTTCCAGTCCCACTATAGTATTTCCTATTTTATAGAAGAGGAAACTGAACCTCACAGAAGTTCATAATAATAATATTGTTCCTATTAATTTAAAAAGTACTCCAATGTTTTTTCACTGTATCTTTACACTAACCCATTGAAAAAAACTTAGTGGATGTCACTTTATGATTTCATCCACAAGAAAATGAAACATGCAGAGGCCATGCAGTTTCCTCCACAGCCCAAGTCCCAGAGTCAAGATATGAATATGTGAACAGAGCCTGAACCAACAGAAATATCCACCAGATACATCCAAACTCAGCCATCCAACCACAGACACACTGCCAGGATGTTCATAGTTAATTTGAAAAATAGAAATCTAAACATCAATTAATGACAAATGGAAACACAAAATCATAAAGAGCAGCAGGTAGAAGGTGTTGGAAGAGAAAGAGGAACAACAGCGTGATGGGCCAGCACCCTGAAGGCAAGACATTAGAGTCACAGCTGGAAGCTTCACGGTTTTCAAGAGGGCTGCCACGCAGCAGTGCCTCCCATGCTTCAGTCACTGGGGAAGCCCCCAGAGGTCATAAATGGACCCTCCCATGCCCTTTCCAGCACTCCTCACCCTGGGTCCATGGTCTGTCCAGCCTTCACCAGGTGGAAATCAGCACCCGTGCAGTTAAAAGCACGATAAGTGATTCTCTTCTGAAAGCTCAGAAAGTATGTTTTTGGAAAACACTCTCCTTAATATTAGCCATGATCCTGGTAGGAGACAGAATCCAAATCAGCTGATTCAAGAGACTAACAGATTTTATTTTTGGAGGTGCTGAGGCACTGAGGGAAACAAAAAGTGATGTGAAAGCACCTGGAGGCCATCACAAGGGAAGCTTCTGCTTCCTGGGGACTGGAGGGGCAGGTAGTGTCTTCAGAAGCCCAGTAAGAATGGGGGCTGAAAAGGAGGCAGTGTTGGGAGGGTCAGCACCCTCCAGAAAGCATGGCTAGAGCAGGAGATGATGCCTGCCTCCTTTTTCCTCTATCCTCTAATTTCCTAGCTGTACTTCGCATTAACTGAGACTAGACAGAAGCCACCCAGCAGTGGGTCCCAGAGGTGGAGCCAGTGGGGTCAGTGTCCAGGACACAGAGCAGAAGGGAGAAGGAAAAGTGTGTGGTGGGAGGCAGTGAGCATGCCCTCCCCTCATCTTTGGCATCTAAGAGTACTTTCTATACAAAATGGACTACTTTGAAAAATTATAGATCAAGCCTTTAGTGGTTCTGTAATTTTGCTAAAAGTAGAAGTGATTTTCTATACACATACCCCAAATATAGATAAACAGAGGGCAAAAGAAAGATAAGGATAAAGATCAGTAGACTTTTCTTTAGGTGGTAACAGGTAAAGAATAAAACTGATGCAATTTGCCAAAGGATTCAGCAAACAAACAGCAAATTGATTCACCTAACTTATTTAGCAGCAACTATCCACATGGATGCACATTTCACTGGAATGTGAAGTCAAACCAACCACACAGCCAGAGTCTTGCTAAGCAAAGAGGACAAGCCACTGCCCCATGCCACACACCACCAGCCCCCCTACACACACACACACACACACACACACACACACGGGAAACTGTGGGAAGTGAAAGGCGTGGGATGTATGCAAGGCAGACAGTCCTGGTGGCCAGTGCCAGCAGCAAAAATGGTCCACATGCTCACTTCGCTTCAGGGACTCATCCCAGGGCACAGGGTCTGACCAGACCAAGATGACCAAGATGAAGATGCTCAAACCTTCCACCAGTCCCTCCCAGGACAGAGATTAGACTAAGTCTGTGTCACAGTTTGGGCTTCCCTTGTAGCTCAGTTGGTAAAGACTCTGACTGCAATACAGAAGACCCAGGCTCAATCCCTGTGTCAGGAAGATCCCCTGGAGAAGGAAATGGCAACCCACTCCAGTATTCTGGCCTGGAGAATCCCATGGACAGAGGAGCTTGGCAGGCTACAGTCCATGGGATCCCAAGAGTCAGACAAGACTTAGCGACTAAACCTCCACAATGTCACAGTTTATAAAATATTTTTTTTCAAACCCTCTTGTCTGAAACTTGACATTAAGGAGTGAGATCACTGCTCCCTCTCCTTTTCCTGCCCCCACTTCTGAGCCCCTCTCTCACACCTACTTCTTGCCACCACTTCTGATCACCACCCTGCTGTGGTCTCCCCCACCAACCTCATAGCCACCTTCCACTGGGACCATGGTTGCTGACCCGCTCTGCTCATTTCTCCCACAAATTTACTTTTCCCTCCCCTAGTTTGCTTGGACAAGACAAGTGGTCCCAAAGCACAGCTGCAAAGAAAGTAGCCACTGAGAACAAGCGTAGTTACAGCCCTAGAAACCCAAAGCAAAACTCACAGGAAGTTTCTCAATAAATATTGGGAAATGGACTGGAACAGTCACTTCTGAGAGCTTCTATATGATTTAATAAAGAGAATAATAAATACCTGCTTTTCTTCTTTCTTCTAAAAGTATTACTCAGTTAAAAGTTACATGTAGCACTTATAATAGCTGAAGTGACTTCTCTGGCCTTGAAGGCCCCTCCTGATTCCTGGTCAGTTCCTCCTTAGGTCATAAGGCTGGGCTCCACTTGGCCCCTCAAAGCCATTACTGATGCTGTACCCCACTTTCCTGAGCAAAGCGTCCCTCTCTGAACTCCCACATAGATTGGAAAATACTCCCAGGATATTACTCATTTCATGACTTAGCAATTAACACAATATCTGTGTTCCCTGGCAGAGATGATTTTCAACTGTTTAACTGAACTAGCAGTCAAAGAAGCAAGAATAATTACCATATTAAATAGGCACATCATACAGTATCCAAACTTAGAATCAATGAATTCATGTATTAATTGGCCATCCTAGATTTTAGGATACCATTTCCCTTTTACATAGCAACCGACTATAAAATATTTCAGTAAACTGCTCATTCAGGTAAATAACAAACTCTCATGGCACCCTATAGGACCAGGTTGCAAAGGATGGTATGAAGCCTATAAATGTTACCTGGTAATTCTCATTATCAGTATTATTCAGCCAACAGTATTTAAAACTTATTTGTGATTAGTTGCTAAAATCATCTGCATTACAGATAAGGTATTTCTTAAGCATGCACACAGAGAGTAAAGACACTCATAAAGAGAATAACTATTTATCTGGATCTCCTGAGTAAAGACTGGGCAGAATTTCAAATACTTTCTTAGCCAGGTATCTTTTATCTGAATAGTACTCAAAACTAATGCATGTTATGTGCTTTGTGAAGGTCTCTGGAGCCAGGACAGGAAAGAGAGGTGGAGAATCCCTCTTCCCCTTTTCCCACTGGCAGGGCTCACTGAAGTCAGTAGAGCGAGATGAGTACACTGAGGAGGAATCCATCCGCAGAGTTCATTTCCTCTCTACCTTAAAAACTCGACTCATCCTAAAAGCTATGTGACTCAGTTTTTCTGTGAAATCAACTTTGATTTTACCTTTATCACCTCTTTCATGTCTAATTTAATTTCACTCCCTGCCATCTGGCATTTAGTACCAGCAATAATTTTAAGAAAGTGTTACCTACCACTTTGCTTAGTATTCATGATAAGCTACACACTTACCTAAACAGACTTTAATATACTAAAGGAAAGGTAAGAATTGGGCTTGGTCAAATGCAAAAACTGAAGTTTAAAGTGTTGTTCTTTATCCTATTGTCATTTCTGTTTTGTGTAGACAAAGAAAATCTGCAAAGCCTTCAAGAAAATGCTGAATACAGTGTATTTTTCTGAATATAGAGGTTGTTTGTAATTGGCTTTGGGATGAATATTAAGGACTTAACCACAGTGCAAGGTGATTAGGAAGCTTTCTCTTTATGTGACTTTATCTACATAGAATAGATGTGTAGAAGCCTCTATTACCCAGCACTTCTACACTTCGCTGTTCTTTGCTGTCTAGTCCCTAAGTCTTGTCTGACTCTGCAACCCCATGGACTGCAGCATGCCAGGCTTACTTGTCCTTCACTATCTCCAGGAATTTACTCAGACTCATGCCCATTGAATCAGAGCTGCCATACAACCATCTGTTACTCTGTTACCCGCTTCTCCCCCTGCTCTCACTCTTTCCCAGAATCAGGGTCTTTTCCAATGATTCTGCTCTTTGCATTAGATGGCCAAAGAACTGTAGCTTCAACTTTAGCATCAGTTCTTCCAATAAATATTCAGGGTTGATTCCTCCAGATTGACTGGTTGGATCTTCTTGCAGTCCAAGGGACTCTTAAGAGTCTTCTCCAGCACCACAGTTCAAAAGCATCAATCCTTCGGTACTCAGCTTTCTTCATGGTCCAACTCATATCCATACGTGACTACTGGAAAAACCTATATGGGCCTTTGTCAGCAAAGTGATGTCTCTGCTTTTTAATACCCTGTCTAGGCTTGTCACTCTTTCCTTTCAAGGAGCAAGCATCTTTTAATATCATATCTGCAGTCACCATGCACAGTGATTTTGGAGCCCAAAAAAATAAAATCTGTCACTATTTCCACTTTGTTCCTTGCTATTTGCCATGATCTGATGGGACCTGATCCCATGATCTTAGCTTTTTGGCTGTTGAGGTTTAAGCCAGCTGTTTCACTCTCTTCTTTCACCCCCATGAAGAGGCTCTTTGGTTCATCTTCACTTTCAGCCTAAGGATGATGTCATCTGCATATCTGAGGTTATGGATATTTCTCCCGGCAATCTTGTTTCCAGTTTATGATTCATCCAGCCCAGCATTTCACATGATATACTTTGTATACAAGTTAAATAAACAGAGTGACAATATATAAACTTGACATATATTCTGGGGCATACTATTCTTTCCCAATTTTGAAGCAGTCCATTATTCCATGTCCAGTTCTAACTGTTGCTTCTTGACTTACATACTGGTTTCTCAGGAGACAGTAAGGTGGTCTGTTATTTCCATCTCTTTAAGAATTTCCCACAGTTTGTTGTGATCCACAGTCAAAGGCTTTTGCATAGTCAATGAAGCAGAAGTAGATGTTTTTCTGGAATAGCTTTGCTTTCTCTATGCTTCAGTGAACTTTAGAAATGTGATTTCTGATTCCTCTGCCTTTTCTAAATCCAGTTTGTACAGCTGAAAGTTTTCAATTCACATACTGCTGAAGCCTAACTTGAAGAATTTTTTTTAGCCTAATCTTGCTAGCATGTAAAATGACCAAAGCTGTAGAGTAGCTTAAATGTTTCTGGCATTGCCCTTCTTTGGGATTGGAATGAAAGCTGGCCTTTTCCAGTCCTGCGGCCACTGCTGAGTTTTCCAAATTTGCTGACATATTTAGCGAAGTCTCTCAGGATTTGCAATAGCTCTGCTGAAATTCCATCACCTCCACTAGCTTTGTTCATAGTGATGCTTCTTAAGGCCCATTTGATTTTATACTCCAGGATGTCTGGCTCTAGGTGAGTTATTGCATCCTCATGATTATCTGGGTCATTGAGACCTTTTTTGATAGTTCTTCTGTGCATTCTTGACACCTCTTCTTAATCTTTTCTGCTTCTGATAGGTCCTTACCTTTTCTGTCCTTTATCATGACCTTCTTTGCATGAAATATCACCTTGATATCTCCAATTTTCTTGAAGATATTTCTAGTCTTTCCCATGCTAATGTTTTCCTCTATTTCTTTGCATTGTTCACTTAAGAAAGCCCTCTTGTCTCTCCTTGCTACTCTCTGGAACTCTGTATTCTGTCAGATATGGCTTTCCCTTTCTCCCTTGCCTGTCACTTCTCTTTACTCAGCTATTGGTAAAGTCTCCTCAGACAACCACTTTCTCTTTCTCATTTCCCCCACTTTGGTAAGGTTTTAGTCACAGACTCCTGTATAATGTTACAAACCTCTGTCCATATTCTTCAGCAGCCTACCAAATCTAATCTCTTGAATATATTCACCACCTCCACTGTATAATCATAAAGGATTTTATTTAGGTCATGCCTGAATGGCCCAGTGGTTTGAGCTACTTTCTTCAATTTAAGCCTGAATTTTGCAATAAGGAGCTCGTGACTTGAGCCACAGTCAGCGTCATGTCTTGTTTAAGCTGACTGCATAGAACCTCATCTTTGACTGCAAAGAACACAATCAATCAGGTTTTGGTATTGACCCTCTGGTGATACCCATGTATAGGATCACCTCTTGTGTTGTTGGAAAAGGATGTTTGCTATAACCAATGTGTTCTCTTGACAAAACTCTATTAGCCTTTGCCCTGTTTCCTTTTGTACTCCAAGGTCAAACTTGCTCCAGGTATCTCTTGACTTGCTACTTTTGCATTCCAGTCCCCTGTGATGAAAAGAACATCTTTTTGGTGTTTGTTAGTTCTACAAGATCTTATAGGTCCTCACAGAATCATTCAACTTCAACTTCTTTGGCATTAGCCTTTGGGTAGACTTGGATTACTGGGATAGCGAATGATTTCCCTGGAAAATGAGCTGAGGTCTTTCTGCCATTTTTGAGATTGCATTTTGGCCTCTTGCTGACTATGAGGGCTACTCCATTTCTTCTAAGGGATTCTTGCCCACTAGTAAATATAATGGTCATCTGATTTAAATTCTCTTATTCCCATCCATTTTATTCAATGATCCCTAAGATTTTGGTGTTCAATCTTGCCATCTCCTGCTTGACCATGACTAGTTTACCTTGATTCATGGACCTGACTTCCCAGGTTCCTAGGCAATTATTGTTTTTTACAGCATTGGACTTTACTTTCACCATGAGACACATCCACTACTGAGCATCATTTTTGCTTTGGTACAGGTTCTTCATTTTTTATGTAGCCATCTCTCTACTCTTTCCCAGTAGCATATTGAACATGTTCTGACCTGGGGGGCTCGTCTTCTGTGATCGTATCTTTTCACCTTTTCACATTGTTTGTAAAGTTCTCAAGGCAAGAGTACTGGAGTGGTTTGTCATTCCCTTCTCCAGGGAATATTATTTGGTCAGAACACTGTCTGTCTTGGGTGGCACTGCCTAGCATGGCTTGTTGCTTCATCAAGTTATGCAAGCCCCTTCACTGTGATAATTAGCCAAGTAATAACTGACCTCCAGAAAGATGGCCTAAGGTAGGCTGCAGGATCCTAAACTATGTGCTCTGTAAACACACACATATACATGTTACATGACCCTCAGCCTTGTGTCATAAATCTGAGATTCATCATATTCAAAGTATTTTCAAAATTAAATCCATGAACAGTAAACATGACTGGATTCTTTCTTCTCTTGGGTGTTAAGTAATATTTCTTGACCTCTTGATTTCTACATTGTTCCCTCTAAAACCTTCTCTGGCTTCTTACCAGATTCCTCCATGAAAATAGAGGCAATGTCTAGTTTTATTCAATGACAAAGGTGTTGAAAAGGCAATGCATCCTACCACACCAAAAGCAAAAATAACAAGAGAAAATATGAAATGCATTTCATAATACTTAAAACTTTTTTTGCTTCTAAGGACTTCATCAAGAAGATGAAAAGATAATCCATAAAATGGAAAAAAAATGTACAAATCAGATATCTGATAAGGAATTTATGCAGACTTGTGTAATGAACCCTTATAACTCAATAATTACAAAATTAGTAACTTAACTTAACTTTACCCAATTAAAAATTGGCAAAGAATTTAAACAGGCACTTCTCCAAAGAAGATACAACAATGTCCAATAGGCACATGAAAACTGTTCAACATTATTAGCATTTAGAAAATGCAGACCAAAATCACAATGAGATACCACTTCACACCCACTAGGACGGCTGTCATCAAAACGACAAGAAATCACAAGTGTTGGTGAAGATGTAGAAAAAATGAAACCCTCATACATTGCTAGGGGGGATATAAAGTGAGCAGTCACTTTGGAGAATAGTGTCCACTACTAGATTTATATCCAAAAGAAATTAAAACATATGTGTGTACAAAAACTTGTACATGAATATTCATAGCAGCATTATTCAAAGAAGCCAAAAAGTGCAAACCCCCCCAGAGGTTTATCAACTGATGAATAGGTAAACAAAATATTATACATCCATGCAATGAAATATTATTTTTCCATAAAAAGTAGTAGAATACTGATACATACTACAACCATGGATGGATTAAAACCAATACAGAATGAAGGATGCCAGTCACAAACAAACACATATTGCATGATTCCATTTATTTGAAATATCATGATTAAGCAAATCTATAGAGATATAAACTAGACCAGTTGTTGCTTAGATCTGGGAAATTGGGAAAGAATGGATAGTGAATGTTAATAGGAGTGGAGTTTCCGTTCAGGGAAATGAAAATATCCTATAGGTTTTATGCATAGTATTTAAGATATGGAAACAGCTTCAATGTTCATTGATGGATAAATAAAGAAATCATGGTACACATATGAGAATATTATTCAGCCATAAAAAATATATGTTGTTGCACATCCTACCATGTGCAACAACATGGATGGACCTAGAGAGAATCATGCTAAGTGAAATAAGTCAGAAATAAGTCAGACAGAGAAAGATAAATAGCATATGATCTCTCTTATGTGTGGAGTCTAATATAGATACATGAAACTCAAGCTCATAGACACAGAGAACAGATTGATGGTTGCAAGAGGGATAGGAGAAATAGGTGTTTTTTTGTTTAATAAATCCAAAAAAAAAGCATTTTTAAAGAGTAGATGTTGAGAAGAGGATGAGTCCCTCCAATGTAGAGCACACTGGAAGGTCCTGAAATCAGGACATTCTGCTCTATGGGTCATGGAAGGCAGGCTCCACCCCTCAGGTCACCAGCTCTACATCACAAGCAGCTGAGCCCCAAGATGATTCAGAAGCCCCCCTCAGAATTCTCTTGCCTTTGTATCATGGGTTTCATCTCAGATCAGTATCCATGTTCAGGAAACTCCCAGAACTGACTGCCTAGAAAAATATCTAATTGAGCTTCCTCCAATGCTTATGTGTGTGCTAATTTGCTTCAGTAATGTCTGACTCTTCGTGACACTAAGGCCTATAGCCTTCTAGGTCCTTCTGTCCATGGATTTTCCAAGCAAGAATACTGGACTGGGTTGCCCTTCTCCAGGGGATGGTCTCAACCCAGGTATTAAACCCATGTACCCTGCAACTCCTGTGTTGCAGGTGGATTCTTGACTGCTGAGCCACCAAGGAAGCCTGGTTTCTCCTATAGTGCTTATTTTAAGAATATAGAAAAGTATAACTAAACCATATTGAAACATGTAGTCATAGATTATCTGTCCCAGTTTTGGGGGAAGTTGCAAATACTAAATATTGCTAAGAACTAGATGGTTTTAATGTTACTTTTAACAAGAAATTAAATAAATTAAAAACAAAAATGTATTATGGTGATGGTTGCACAGCTCTGTGAATATACTAAAAATCACCGAATTTTACACCTCAAATGAGTGAAATTTATTGTATATAAATTACATCTCAATAAAGCTGTTTATATACATACATTATTTACTTGACAAATGAGTCACATGTCAGTCTTCTTCCTTCCTTCACACTCAGTCCCTGGAGCATCTCACAGTTGGAAAATAAAATATGAAAATCCCCAGTGTTTGCGAGAATTTAGAGCTAAAGTAGCTTAGCCAACTACAGCTCCCACAGAGCTACTTTCTGGTTGCCCTGAGGGGATAATAAAAAGTGACTTACTCTGGTTCACCCTGAAAAAAGGCATCTGTTAAGTTGTCAAGATTCTTATTCATGCAGGAGTGAGTGGATAAAGGGGAGCCCTATACAGTGAGCTGTCTGGAAGCGCTCTTCTGCCAACACCACCAGCAGCAACTGGCGACCTGACGTGCTGCTAGACTGGAGTTGTGCTTTATGGTGCAAAATACACCTGGACTTCCTTAAAAAGTAAAATGCCTCATGAACAAGTTTTTCTATATAGATTATATTTATTTTTACAAATAAATAGTACCATATTTATGAAAGGGTTACCTAGCTTACTTTCAATATACCAACATTAAAAGAAAAGAGAAATATAAACAGCAAAACCCATCATCAAATTGGGTTTTGACCAACATCCGGACTTAAGTAGTGCTGGTAAGTCCCAAAACACAAAACATCTGGAGTCCCAGTTGGGAAAAGGTCCCAGGCAGTGGGTCCATGGGTGAAACTTCAAAGATTTCAGTGCGGGTTCTGCTTATAATCCCTGGACCTAAACTGATATCATCAGTTCAGTTCAGTTCAGTTACTCAGTCGTGTCCATCTCTTTGCAAGCCCATGGTCTGCAGCACGCCAGGCTTCCCTGTCCATCATCAACTCCCAGAGTTCACCCAAACCCATGTCCATTGAGTCGGTGATGCCATCCAACCATCTCATCCTCTGTCTTCCCCTTCTCTTCCCACCTTTGATCTTTCCCAGCATTAGGGTCTTTTCCAAGGAGTCAGTTCTTCGCGTCAGGTGGCCAAAATATTGGATTTTCAGCTTCAATATCAGTCCTTCCAATGAACACTCAGGACTGATCTCCTTTAGGATGGATTGGTTGGATGTCCTTGCAGTCCAAGGAACTCTCAAGAGTCTTCTCCAATATCACAGTTCAAAAACATCAATTCTTTGTCACTCAGCTTTCTTTATAGTCCAACTCTCATCCATACATGACTACTGGAAAAACCATAGCTTTGAATAGACAGACATTTGCTGGCAAAGTAATGTCTCTGCATTTTAATATGCCATCTAGGTTGGTAGTAACTTTTCTTCCAAGGAGCAAGCATGTTTTAATTTCATGACTGCAGTCCCCATCTGCAGTGATTTTGAAGTGCAAGGAAATAAAGTCTGTCACTGTTTCCATTGTTTCCCCATTTATTTGCCATGAAATGATAGGACCAGATGCCATGATCTTAGTTTCTGAATGTTGAGCTGTAAGCCAACATTTTCACTCTCCTCTTTCACTTTCATCAAGAGGCTCTTTAGTTATTCATTTTCTGCCATAGGGGTGGTATCATCTGCATATCTGGGGTTATTGATATTTCTGCCAGCAATCTTGATTCCAGCTTGTGCTTGATATCATCAATCTGTGAGCAAATTGCAGCTCTGGTTTCATATTAATGCTGTTTATTTTGTCTTCTAAAACTTAGAATGCTGTTAAGCCTGAGGCTTGGTTGGTCAGACCCCCTCCAAGGGCTCAACAATTTCAGGATTCATCCCCTATCTTATCTGTGCTGCCATGAGCCTTGCACTCACAACAAGCTGCCAGGGTACTCACAGTCAGGGCAGTGTCCAGGCAGGTTAGAAGTAAGGTCAGAAGCCTGCTCTGTTTTATCTCTGAAGTCTGAATAAGATCATTTATTTAATTTCCCTAGCAGTCGGCCCCAGGATTGTTTAGGCTGTAGAGCAGAGGAATATGGTAAAATAACATGAACAATCTTAATTATTCTGTAACAATGTAGAACATATTGTAGGTTTTAGGGAAAACAGTCTATTCACAGTAATTGGTGGAATGTTCCAATACATAGATTATATTTTGAAGGGATAATGGTTTGGATATATTGGATAAAATAGAACATAGTATTAAAATTGGTTTCAACTATTGGTTCCTATGTTTTATAATGTGGCTTCTAGAAACTGTTGAATTTCATATGTGGCTCAGATGATATATGTAGTGGGAAATTCTGACCCAGAACCTTGAATACTAAATGATGCAATATGACTTGTCAATTAAAAAACCTAGCAGCTTGGATAGAATCCAATATGGAGATAAAGATACAGACAGACAGGAAGTCAAATCTTTAGCTGGTGCTCTTACTCTTCTCTTCCCCACTTCCCTCTTCCTTCATCTGGAAAATCCTCAGAGACAAACCTTGCTCTAGGACTTCTTGGACATGCATTAATAAGTACATTAATTAAACCTTGACCTTGTGGGCTTCTCTGATAACTCAGTGATAAAGTTCTCCTGCAATACAGGAGATGCCTGAGATGTGGTTTCCATCCCTGGGTCAGGAGGATTTCCTGGAGGAGATCTTCAACCCACTCTAGTATTCCTGCCTGGAAAATCTCATGGACAAAGGAGCCTGCTGGGCTATAGTTCATGAGGTGGCAGAGAGTCAGACTCAACTGAGTGACTGAGCATGCACACAATTAAATCTCAAAATCTCTGAATGTCTTTATAATTGTGCTGGTTGGAATTATTAGTTTATGTTAACCATCTCCATTAAACTATTAGCTCTTTAAGGACAGCATATATGTTTTATTCATCTTTGCACACATTCAGCATATAGCAGATTCTTACTAAATACTTGCTAAATTTCAGATAAATAGAAAAGAATATAGTTGTCTAAGCACACACTGTTCACTTTGTGTTTCCTCATCAGCTGCTATGTTACTTATTTCCAAATCTAGAGTCATAAAACCCCATGTAATCTCCAATTGTTATTGTTCTTCACTTGCTAAATCATGTCTACTCTTTGGGACCCCATGAACTGCAGCACAGCAGGGTTCCCTGTCCTTCACTGTCTCTGGGTTTTCTCAAATTCATGTCCATTGAGTTAGTAAGTAAGTAAGAAAGTAAGTGTTAGTCGCTCAGTCATGCCCAACTCTGTGCGACCCCATGGACTGCAACCCACCAGGCTCCTCTGTGCATGAGATTTTCCAGGTGAGGATACTGGAGTGGGTTGCCATTTCCTTCTCCAGGGGAACTTCCCAACCCAGAGATCGAACCTGGGTCTCCTGCATTGCAGGCAGATTCTTTACCGACTGAGCCACAAGGGAACCCCTTGAGTTAGTGATGCTGTCTAAATATCTTATCCTCTGCAGCCCTCTTCTTTTGCCCTCAGTCTTTCCCAGCATCAAGATGTTTCCCAATAAGTCAGCTCTTCATATCAGGGGTTCAAAGTATTGGAGCTTCAGCTTTAGCATCAGTTCTTCCAATGAATATTCAGGGTTGATTTCCTTTAGGATTGACTAGTTTGATCTCCTTGCAGTCCAAGGGACTGTCAAGAGTCTTCTCCAAAACCACAGTTTGAAATTATCAGTTCTTCAATGCTCAGCCTTCTTTATTGTCCAAATCTAACATGTGTACAAGACTACTGGAAAAGCCATTGACTATATGGACCTTTGTCTGTAAAGGGATGGTTCTGCTTTTTAATACACTGTCTAGGTTTGACATAGCTTTTCTTCCAAGGAGCAAACGTCTTTTATTTTCATGGCTGCAGTCACCATCCACAGTGATTTTGGAGCCCTAGAAAATAAAATCTATCATTATCTCCACTTTTTCCCCTTCTATTTACCATGAAATGATGGGACCAGATGCCATGATCTCAGTTTTTGGAATACTGAGTTTCAAGCCACCTTTTTCACTCTCCTCTTCACCTTCATCAAGAAGGTCCCTCTTTAATTCCTCTTTGGTTTCTGCCATTAGAATGGAAGTATCTACATATCCAAGGTTGTTTATATTTTTCCTGGCAATCTGATTCCAGCTTGTGTGATTCATTCACTCCAGCATTTCACATGATGTACTCTGCCTACAAGTTAAATAAACAGAGGGACAGTGTACAGCCTTGACATACTTCTTTCCCAGTTTTGAACTAGTCCATTATTCCAGTCCAGTTCTGACTGTTGCATCTTGACCTGCATACAGGTTTTGCAGGAGGCAGGTAAGGTGGTCTGGTATTCCCATCTCTTTAGGAATTTTCCAGTTTGTTGTGACCCACATAGTCAAGGGCTTTAATGTGGTCAATAAAGTAGAAGCAGATGTTTTTCTGAAATTCTCTTCCTTTTTCTATGGTCCAACAGATGGCAATTTTATTTCTGGCTCCTCTGACTTTTCTAATTCCAACTTGTACATCTGAAAGTTCTCAGTTCACAAACTGCTGAAACCTAGCTTGAAAGATTTTGAGCATAACCTTGCTGGCATGTGAAATGAGCACAATTATACAGCAGTTTGAAGATTCTTTGGCATTGCCCTTTTTTGGGAATAGAATGAAAACTGACTTTTCCAATCCTGTGGCCACTGCTGAGTTTTCCAAATTTGCTGGCATATTGTGTGCAGTACTTTAACAGCATCATTTTCCAGGATTTTAAATAGCTGAGCTGGAATTCCATCACTTCCACTATCTTTGTTCATAGTAATGCTTCCTAAGGGCCACTTGACTTCACACTCCAGGGTGTCTGACTTTAGGTGAGTAACTGCACCATTGCGGTCACACAGGTCATTAATACTTTTTTGTATAGCTCTTCTGTGTATTCTTGTCACCTCTTCTTAATCTTTTCTGCTTCTGTTAGGTCCTTACTGTTTCTGTTTAATCAAGCCCATGCTTGCATGAAATATTCCCTTGATATCTCCAAGTATCTTGAAGAGATTGAAAGAAACTGAGAAAAAAAAAATTCTTGAAAGACTCTAGTCTTTTCTATTCTATTGTTTTCTTCTGTTTCTTTCCATTGTTCACTTAAGAAGGCCTTCTTATCTCTCCTTGCTATTCTCTGGAACTCTGCATTCAGTTGGGTATACTTTTCCCTTTGTCCCTTTTGTTTCACTTCTCTTCTTTTCTCAGCTGTGTGGAAAGCCTCCTCAGACAACCACTTTGCCTTCTTACATTTCTTTTTCTTGGGGATGGTTTTGGTCACTGCCTCCTGTATAAAGTCAGAATCATCTTGTCCAATGTTTTGATAATTTTTGATCTTACTGTTCATGGGTTATCAATTTTGATATAAAAAAAACAAATAAACAAAGGAATGAATGGAAAATATTATGAATACTAGCCAGGCCATGTTTGATATCAGTGGGAGTTCTGGGTACATAGTGAGTTTCTTGTTGGTAATTTGCCTGTGTCAAGCTGATCACTTTTTAGTTTGTTTTTACACAATTTCCTATTTTTTAAAGCAATTTTTAATGAGTGTAAGGACAGATGTTTAGCTTGGAAAACAAGTTATAACAGTGTCAGGAGTAACAGACATGTGTGCCTCCTGGACATTTGTAACACAGAATACATTATTTCTGACACTTAAGAGACTAAGCAGCAGGAAGTCAGCTTTGGACTTTTATCTGCTTCAAGTGCTAATGCGGCTGATAAGTCTGATTTGTGGGGAAACTGCTGTAGTTGAAAAGTGTTGAGATGCATTTACAGTAGGGTTTGTTTTAACAAGTGTCATCAACCAAGATTGCAGAATGTTTTGCTTTGCTAGGCAATATCATAATCTGTGAGAGTCAAGGTCAAACAAAGTGTGTTTGCACTCCTCTCTCACTGCTATAGAATATTATTTTGGGGAAATCAGAATCAAGCAACCTGCCATGAGCAGCAAAAATCATGCTGGGAAACACCTTTGACTTATTTTTTCACTTCAATTAATGCACTGTAATAAATAATTGTAATTTTAAATAATTTTGCCAAAATTTTAAGCCACAACATTTAATCAACAAATGTAGAAAACAGTAGCAGAACAATTCTTTAAAATTTCTAAACATATAATATTTTAACTATCAATATGTTTTGAAGGTGTTTTAGTCCTGATATTGATGTGAAGCTTCTTCTGTATGATGTATGATGTATGATGTATAAGAACAACGATAGTAAAACAAATCATAGTATACAGAAGCTATAAAAACTAGTGTTAACTACACTGACTCAAAGGAAAGGGTGTACTTGGTGGCCAATTGGAGAGAAGTATTTATTTATAAAGAGCCAGAGCATGCAATCCCAAAGATCTGAATGTTTATTCCTTTTTCCATTTTTTTTTTCCAGCAAGATTATTTTGAACATGGAATTCTGTCATAAATTAAATCAGAATCTCATGGCTCAATCTATCCAATCTCTGGATAGTCATTAAATTCTAGCATCCTTCTTTTCTAAAGATGTTTTTGTTGTCCCAATTTCCCCTCCAATGATGGATTCTTTTAACAATAGCAATGACGTTTAGTCACACAACTCTTAGGTTTCCCCTGAAAGTGGCCTATTGATTTGATAAAGTTTTAACAGCAGAACTAAATATTCCTGCCATGCTCTAATTCTACCTCATGGAGCTGGAAACCCTAGTTCACTGATTTTTGTACACTCTTTGCTTCCATTTCTGCCGTTTGTCAGGCTTGGTAGCATACTCTTCCTCCTTGAGCTTCACCTTAGACGGTGGTTTTCCCTAAGTTCCTTTCTAGGGATACTTTTAACAGTCAGCACTCAGATGACATCCTCTAGTAATTTAAATGAAATTTCTGGAAGAGGTGCCCAGGTACTCAAATTTTCTACATATCCCCAGATAAACTCTAAAGTTCCCTAAAATTTGAAAACTGGTAGTGGTGTGCTAGAAAGCATTTTAAAACAAGCTCTCTGCAGGAAAGCAGGTGGGCCAGAGAGTCTGATTTGTAGCATTTTCTGATTTCACTGGTTTAATTCCCTAACAATGAATTGGAGCTTCAATTTCAAGTTACCATGCTGATACCAACAAGCTCCACAAATTCCTAAAATTCAACAAGAATTTTTGAAATTCAACTAGCAAGATGGTCTGAGCCAACTCCAGCACACACTGAAACTGGGTGCTATTGTATTTAGTCTCCTCCTGATACATTAACCAGACGGTCCTGCTGGGTATATGTGTCAGTATATTTCCTCTTCAAAGATAGTATTACATAGATGCCCAGGTGATTGAAGATAAATATATGATAGATAATGTGAATGTGTGCTAAGTCACTTTATTTATGTTCTGCTCTCTGCAACCCTATGGACTATAGCCTGTCAGGGTTCTCTGTCCATGGGACTCTCCAGACAAGCATACTGGACTAGGTTGCCATGCCCTCCTCCAGGGGATCTTCCCAGTCCAGGGATTAAATCCACATCTCATGCAGCTGTTGCATTGCAGGTGGATTCTTTACCACTGAGCCACCGGGTATGCATGATAGATAATAGATAGATGGGGTTGGGGGAAGAACAAAACAGACACAAGCTGAATGCCTCTTATAAAATGAGCTAGAGAGTTGCATCTACTTGGCTATCCTTGCCCTCATGGGACTGCCTTCTAAAGGGCTTCCATGGAAACCAAAAGGCTATAAAGAGGGCATAATCAAAATCATTGACCACAGACAAAACCCATATTTCTTGTCTCTCTCTGTGCATCCTCCCCATGACCTGACCTCATGAATCCTTTTGGTCTCCATCTTCCACCTCACATTTCCCATAAAAAGCACAGATAATAATATGTTCACATCTTAAATTCTCCTTCCTCTTCCAAGAAAAGGTAGGGCTCCACTAGTCATCTAGAAGAGAAACTGCTCCAAAGAGGCAGTGGGGAAAGGTCAGTGTATAGGTTATTTTGGTGAAGGGGGAATATATGCTTTCAAGCATATATTTTTCCAGAAGATTTCTACTAGTCTTGTGAAGCTTTGTTAGTCATAAGGAACAGTCATCACCATGAAGGATTTTAGTGCTTTTTAGATATGGAGAGATACAAGAATTAGGCTCATAAAATCAGCTCTTGAAAATATCTAACTATCTGAAGATAAGTCCTGCCAGTTTTCCCCTGCCTCATTTCTGTTCTCTACCCTGAATTCCTTTCAGGAGGTATTGAAGGTCAACAGATACAGCAGCATGAAATTTAATCCTTGTAGAGATAGATAGCAAGTGCCCATGACAACTACCAATTTGTAGTTAACAGAAGAGTTAACGGAAGTCACAGATAATTTGGAGCATGATAAAGATTAACAGAGAAAGACTGGTATCTATGGATTCTTAGAACACATATTACTAAAATCAGAAGTGGACAATAGATCTTGAGGGTGAGAAAAATGAAAAGCAGACAGAAATTGGGTACCTCAAAACCTTAGGAACCCTTGATCCTCTAGATCTAGAGTGACTTGGATCACAGGGATGGGAAAACAATCCTTCTCCCAAATCTGATTCTACGTCTTTCTTTTCCAAGGGCCATGTAAATCTAAGGTCTTAAGACAGGGGAAATAACTACAATATTGTAAAGTAATTAGCCTTCAATTAAAAAAAGACAAGGGATAAGTATACACAGGAAGAAAGAAATTATGAATAAATTTATGTTTGGGAACAGGCATTCTGCCAATCATAAAAGAACAGGTAACAAGGCTTATTTCTTCCTTACAAGAGACCACCAAGCCTCAGTCCACGTGAACATGCCCTAGTTAGGACAGAACAGAAGTGAGGAGGGGACACAGCTACCAGGAAGTGGTCTGACACAAACGTGCTATGCAACTTTGACCTTCTTCCAGATGGCATAGTGAGTGTTAATACACTATCAGTTTTAGTTTGATACTAAACCATTAAACTTTGAAAACGTTGCTTATTTTTTAATCGAAGGATAGTTCGTTTACAGAATTTTGTTGTTTTCTATCAAACGTCAACATGAATCAACCGTAGGTACATATATACCCCCGTCTTCTCAAACCTCCCTCCCATCTCTCTCCCCATCCCACTCCTCTAGGTTGATATAGAGCCCCTGTTTGAGTTTCCTGAGACATACAGCATATTCCCGTTGGCTATCTATTTTACATATGGTAATGTAAGTTTCCCTGTTACTCTCTCCATACATCTCACCCTCTCCTCCACTGTCTCCATGTCCATAAGTCTGTTTAATATATCTCTTTCTCCATTGCTGACCTGCAAATAATTTCTTTGGTAATATCTTTTGAGATTTCATATATATGCATTTGTATATGATATTTATCATTCTTTTTCTAATGTACTTTATTCTTAATAATGGGCTCTAGGTTCATGCACCTCATTGGAACTGACCAAATGCATTCACTTTTATGGCTGAGTAATATTCCATTGTGTATATGTACCACAGCTTCTTTATTCATTCATCTGTCAAAGGACATCTGGTTACTTCCATGTTCTTGTTATCATAAATAGGCTGCAATGAACAATGGGATATATGTGTCATTTTCAATTTTGGTTTCTCAGGGTATTTACCTAGGAGTGGGTTTGCTGGGTCATATGGTGGTTTTATTCCTAGATTTGTTTGTTTGTTTGTTTCAAGGAATCTCAATACTGTCTTCCGTAGTGCCTGTGTCAATTTGCATTCCACACCATCTCTAGCATTCTTTTTTTTTTTTTTTTTTTTTGGTAGACTTTTTGATGATGGCCATTCTGACTGGTGAGAGGTGATGTCTCATTGTAGCTTTTATTTTCATTTCTCTAATAATAAGCAATGTTGAGCATCTTTTCATGTGCTTGTTAGCCATCTGTATGTCTTCTTCTTTTTTTTTTTTATTAGTTGGAATCTAATGCTTTACAATATTGTAGTGGGTTTTGTCATACATTGACATGAATCAGCCATGGATTTACATGTATTCCCCATCCCGATCCCCCCTCCCACCTCCCTCTCTGCCCGATCCCTCTGGGTCTTCCCAGTGCACCAGGTCCGAGCACTTGTCTCATGCATCCAACCTGGGCTGGTGATCTGTTTCACCCTAGATAATATACATGTTTCGTTGCTGTTCTCTTGAAACATCCCACCCTCGCCTTCTCCCACAGAGTCCAAAAGTCTGTATGTCTTCTTTGGAGAAATGTCTGTTTAGGTCTTTTCCCCACTTTTTGATTGGGTTGTTTGTTTTTCTGGTATTGAGTTGTATGAGCTGCTTATATATTTTGGAAATTAATCTTTTGTCAGTTGTTTCATTTGTTATAATTTTCTCCCATTCTGAGGGTTATCTTTTCACCTTGCTTGTAGTTTCCTTTCCTTTGCAAATGCTTTCAAGTTTAATCAGGTCTCACTTGTTTATTTTTGTTTTTATTTCTGTTACTCTAGGAGGTGGGTCATAGAGGATCTTGCTTTGATTTATATCATCGAGTGTTCTGCCTATGCTTTCCTCTGAGAGTTTTATAGTTTCTGGTCTTTCATTTAGGTCTTTAACCCATTTTGAGGTTATCTTTGTGTATGGTATTGAGAAGTGTTCTAATATGCTTTTACATGTAACTGTCCAATTTTCCCAGCCCCACTTATTGAAGAACCTGTCTTTGCACCATTGTATATTCTTGCCTCCTTTGTCAAAGATAAGGTACCCATCAGTGCATGGGTTTATCTCTGGGCTTTCTCTCTTGTTACATTGGTCTACATTTCTGTTTTTGTGTCAGTACCATACTGTCTGGATGACTGTAGCTTTGTAATATAATCTGAAGTCAGTATGGTTGATTCCTTCAGCTTCATTTTTCTTTCTCAAAATTGCTTTGGCTATTTGGAGTCTTTTGTGTTTCCATATGGAGAAGGAAATGGTAACCCATTCCAGTACTCTTGCCTGGAAAATCCCATGGACAGAGGAGCCTGGTAGGCTATAGTCCATGGGATCTCAAAGAGTCAGACACGACTGAGTGACTTCACTTCACTCACTTCATACTTTATCACTGGAGAAGGAAATGTCAACCCACCGTATTCTTGCCTGGAGAATCCCATGGACGTGGGAGCCTGGCAGGCCATGGTCCATGGGGCCACAAAGAGTCAAACATGACTGAAGCGACTGAGCAAGCAAGCAAGTGCTTCCATATGAATTGCGAAAAATTTTGCCCTAGTTCTGTGAAAAATGCCATTGGTAATTTGATAGGAATCACATTGAATCTGTAGATTGCTTTTGGTGGCAATAATTTTCACAATGTTGATTCTTCTTACTCAGGAACGTGGAATATCTCTCCATTTGTTTATGTCATCTTTGATTTCTTTCATTAGCGTCTTATAATTTTCTGTGTGTACAATTCTTTTCTGTATACAATTATCTCCTTAGGTAAGTTTATTCCTAATATTTAATTATTTGTGTTGCAATACTGAATGGGACTGATTCCTTAAATTCTCTTTCTGATTTTTCATTGTTAGTATGTAGAAATGCAAATGATTTCTGTGTATTGATTTTGTATCCTGTGACTTTGCTAAATTCACTGATTAGCACTAGTAATTTCATGATCTAGTAAGATCTAGTAAGTATCTTTAGGTTTTTCTGTGTATAGTGTCATGTCATCTGCAAACATTGACAGCTATACTTCTTTTGTGATATGGATTTATTTTATCTCTTTTTCTTCTCTGATTGCTATAGCTAGGGCTTCCAAAACTGTTGGATAATGGTGGTGAGCGTTAACACATTTGTCTTGTCCCTGATCTTAGAGGGAATGCTTTCAGTTTCTCATCATTGAGAATAATGTTTACTGTAGGCTTATCATATATGGCCTTTACTATGTGGAGATAGGTTCCTTCTATTCCCATTTTTTTGGAAAGGTTTTAATCATAAATGGGTGCTGAATTTTGTCAAAGGCCTTTTCTGCATCTATTGAGATTATCATATGGTTTTTATCCTTCAGTTTGTTAGTATGGTATATCACATTGATTGATTTTCATATATTAAAGAATCCTTGCATCCCTGGAATAAACCCAACTTCATCACAGTGTATGAGCTTTTTAATGTGTTGGTGGATTATGTATGCTAAAATTTTGTCAAGGATTTTTGCATCTATGTTCATCAATGATATTGGCCTGCAGTTTTCTTTTTTGTGTGTTATCTTTGTCTGGTTTTAGTAACAGGGTACTGGTGGCCATGTGGAATGAGTTTGGAAGTGTTCTTTCCTCTGCAATTTTTGAAAGTTTTAGAAATATAGGCATTAGTTCTTCTCTAAACGCTTGCTTAAATTCACCTATGAAGCCTTCGGGTCCTAGGCTTTTGTTTTTTGGGAGATTTTTTATCACAGCTTCAATTTCTGTGCTTGTAATTGGGTTGTTCATAAGTTCTATTTCTTCCTGATTCAGTCTTGGAAGATTGAACTTTTCTAAGTATATGCCCATTTCATACAGGTAATCCATTTTATTGCCATATAGTTGTATATAATAGTCACTTATAATCCTTTGTATTTGTGCACTGTCTGTTATAACGTTTCCTTTTTTTATTTCTAATTTTGTTGATTTGATTCTTCTCTCTTTTTTTCTTGAGGAGTCTGGCTAAAGGTTTGTCAATTTTGTTAACCTTGTCAAAGAATCAGCTTTTAGTTTTATTAATCTTTACTATTGTTTCTTTCATTTCTTTCTCATTTATTTCTGCTCAGATCTTTATGATTTCTTTCCTTCTGCTAATTTGGCGGGGGGGGGGGGGTGGGGGGCGAGGGGCGGTAGGGCTTTTCTTCTTTTTTCCAGTTGTTTTAGGTATAAAGTTAGGTTATCTATTTGATGTTTTTCTTGTTTCTTGAGGTAGTACTGTATTGCTATAAACTTCCCTCTTAGAACTGATTTTGCTGCATCCCATAGGCTTTGAGTTGTCATGTTTTCATTGTCATTTGTTTCTAGGAACTTTTTAATTTTCCTTTTGATTTTTTTCAGTAATCTGTTCATTATTTAGAAATGTACTGTTTAATCGCCATGTGTTTGTGTTTCTTATTGTTGTCTTTTTTTTCCCTTGTAATTGATATCTAGTCTCATAGCTCTGTGGCTGGAAAAGATGCTTGACATGATTTCTTAAATTTACTGAGGTTTGACTTGTGACCCAAGATGTGGTCTATCCTAGAGAATGTTCCATGTGCACTTGAGAATAAGGCGTACTCTTCTGCATTTGGATGGAATGTCCTGAAGATATTAATGAGATCCATCTCATCTAATATGTCATTTAAGACTTGGAGTGTTAAAGTCTCCTACTATTATTGTGTTACTGCTAATTTCTCCTCTTATGTCTGTTTTCTTATGTATTTATGTATATATATCTCTTACATATTTATCTTATGATATCTTAAATTTATCTTATGTATTGAGATGCTGCTATGTGAGTGAATAGATATTTACAATTGCTATGTCTTCCTCCTGGATTGATCCCTTGATCATTATGTAGTGTCCTTCTTTATCTCTTGTAATATTCTTTATTTTAAGGTATACTTTGTATGATATGAGGATTGCTAGTCCAGCTTTCTTTTGCTTTCCATCTGCATGGAATATATTTTTCCATCCTCTCACTTTCAGTCTAGATGTGCCCTGAGGTCTGAAGTGGGTTTCTTATTGGCAACATATATATGTGTCTTGTTTTTTATCCATTCAGCCATATGTGTCTTTTGTTCAGAGCATTTAATCCTTTACATTTAAAGCAATTATTCATAAATATGTTCTTATTGCCATTTTCTTAATTGCTTGGGATTTGTTTTTGTAGATCTTTTTCTCTATTCTATTTCCTGACTATATAAGTCTCTTCAACATTTGTTGTAATGTTGGTTTGTTTGTATGGAATTCTCTTAACTTTTGCTCGTGTGAAAAGCTTTTGATTTCTCCATCAATTTTGATTGAGATCCTTGTAGGGTAGATTAATCTTGGTTGTAGATTTTTCCCTTTCAGTATTTTAAATATATCCTGCCATTCCTTTCTGGCCTGCAGAGTTTCTGCTGAAATATCATTAAATATATGGGGTTTCCCTTGTATTTTAGTAGTTGCTTTTCCCTTGCTACTTTTAGTATGCTTTCTTTGTGTTTAATCTTTGTTAGTTTGATTAGTAACGTGTCTCAGCATGTTTCTCCTTGGGTCTTGTGTGGGACTCTTTGCACCTATTGCACTTGATTGACTATTTCCTTTTCCATGTTCAGGAAATTTTCAAATATAATCTCTTCAAAAATTTTCTCATATCATTTCTTTTTATCTTCTTCTTTGGGACCCCTATAATTCGAATGTTGGTGCATTTAATATTTCCCAGAGGTCTCTGAGACTATACTCAGTTCTTTTCATTCTTTTTACTTTATTCTGCTTTTCAGCAGTTATTTCCACCATTTTATCTTCCAGTTCAATGATCCATTCTGCTTCAGATATTCCGCTATTGTTTCATGCTAGAATCAATAGAATCAATAGAATAGAATCATATTTTTAATTTCAGTAACTGTGTTATTAGTCTCTATATGTTTATTCTTTCATTCTTTTAGGTCTTTGTTAATTGATTCTTGCATTTTCTCCATTCTGTTTTCAAGGTTTTTGATCATCTTTACTATCATTATTCTGGATTATTTTTCAGGTACTTTGCCTGAAAGTTTCCTTTCTTATTTATTTATTTCCTTATTTATAAGTTTCCTCCTTATTTATTTGGACGTCTGTGTTTCTAGTTTGCCCCTTTATTTTGTGCAGTATTTCTCTGCCTTTTCATTTTTATTCTTAACTTATTGTGTTTGAGGTCTCTTTTTCCCACACTTCAAGGTTGAATTCTATCTTCCTCTTGGTTTCTGCCCTCCTAAGTTTGGTCCAGTGGTTTGTGTAAACTTCATATAGGGTGAGATTTGTGCTCAGGTTTTTGTTTGTTTGTTTTTCCCTTGGATGGGCAAGGTTGAGTGAGGTGCTAATCCTGTCTGCTGATGATTGGGTTTGTATTTTTGTCTTATTTTTTGTTTGGATGAGGTATCCTGCACTGGGTGTTACTGGTGGTTGGGTGATGCCATGACTTGTATTCAGGTGGTTTCCTTTGTGTGAGCTCTCACTATTTGATACTTCCTAGTGTTAGTTCTCTGGTATTAGTCAGTGTTCTACTCCAAAGGCTCAAGACTTGATCTTTGGATTATGTTGATAGCCTTCTGACTTGTCTTTCTGCTTATGCCTTGGCGAACTTCAGTTACTTCTCCATCACATTATGCATGATTCATTCTAGAGGTCGGGGAGTCCAAGATAAACCTGCTAGCTAGGCAAGTTTCCTTCAGAGACCTTATCTCTTGGCTTGTGAGTTTAAACTATTAAATTTTTAATATCATGGATACATTTCTGTATATTTCTATATCTAATGTATATATGCAGGTCAGGAAGCAACAGTTAGAATTGGACATGGAACAACAGACTGGCACCAAATAGGGAAAGGAGTATATCAAGGATGCATATTGTCACTCTGCTTATTTAACTTGTATGCAGAGTACATCATGAGAAATGCTGGGCTGGAGGATGCACAAGCTTGAATCAAGATTGCTAGGAGAAATATCAATAAACTCAGATGTGCAGATGACACCACCCTTATGGCAGAAAGCAAAGAAGAACAAAAGAGTCTCTTGATGAAAGTGAAAGAGGAGAGTGAGAGAGGTGGCTTAAAACTCAACATTCAGAAAACTAAGATCACAGCATCTGGTCCCATCACTTCATGGCAAATAGATGGGGAAACAGCGGAAACAGTGACTGACTTTATTTGGTGGGGGGCGGGGTGGGGGGAGACTCCAGAAATCACTGCAGATGGTGATTGCAGCCATGAAATTAAAAGACGCTTGCTCCTTGGAAGAAAAGTTATGACCAACCTAGACAGCATACTAAAAAGCAGAGACATTACTTTGCCATCAAAGGTCCATCTAGTCAAAGCTATGGTTATTCCAGTGGTCTTGTATTATTATCAGAGTTGGACTACAAAGAAAACTGAGCTCTGAAGAATTGATTCTTTTGAACTGTTGTGTTGCAGAAGACTCTTAAGAGTCCCTTGGACTGCAAGAAGATCAAACCAGTTCATCCTAAAGAAAATACATCCAGAGTATTCATTGGAAGGACTGATGCTGAAGCTGAAACTCCAATACTTTGACCACCTGATGTGAAGAACTGACTCCTTGGAAAAGACCCTGATGCTGGGAAAGATTGAAGGCAGGAGAAGTGGATGACAGAATGAGATGGTTGCATGGCATCACCGACTCAATGGACATTATTTTGAGTAAACTCTAGGAGTTGGTGATGGACAGGGAGGCCTGGCGTCCTGCAGTACATAGGGTCGCAAGGAGTTGGACACAACTGTCCGACTGAACTGAACTGAAGTGAGTGTATGTATATCTATGATTTATACACTACAAAGAGTAAGATTTTTTTTTTTTTCTGCCACATCTGAGAAACAGTATTCACCTCTTGGGAACAATATTTCCCTGTTAAGAATGCATGAACCAGGGAGAAAAGAGCTGATTTTATTATCACACCTCCATTTCCCAAGCAGGATGGGAAATTTTCAAAGTCAGGCACAAGTGAAATGTGGTGAAATTAAATATGTTTAACTATAATTTTTGAACTAAAAGCTTTTCAAAAGCATTCAGTAAGATTCAAATACAAGAAACTAAAATTTTACAACAGAAGAATAAATAAGACCACCACTTATACCCAAAAGATATGTATTTAGGGACTTCTTGTTTCAGTGAACATGAAGATCGTACTAACCTCTATGAAAATGGACATACTTATGAGCAGATATAAGAAGCAAAATGTAAGAACATAAGACCGAGTGCTGATAGCCTACTTAAGTATAAAAGCAGCAGATTTCTTTTGCAGGTGTTATGATGATTTGCATAAAAATTGAAGTTATTTGTGCATAGTACCTCTGTGCTGAGGACTCTGCACTGTAGACTAAAAATAAGTCAACAAAATGCTAAATAAGCTACTAAAAACTGCATGGTATTTTATGGTTATTTAAAGTAATTATGCTTCATAACAGGAAAAAGTGGATATGCCTTTGTTTATGTAGACTCGTTTGTTCAAAATGTTTCTGTTTTTGTGCCAGTACCATACTGTCTTGGTGACTGTAGCTTTAGAGTATAGTCTGAAGTCAGGAAAGTTGATTTCTCCAGCTCCATTCTTTTTTCTCAAGACTGCTTTGGCTATTCCGGGTCTTTGGTGTTTCCATATGAATTGTGAAATTTTTGTTCTAGTTCTGTGAAAAATGCCATTTGATAGGAATTGCATTAAATTATAGATTGCATTTGGTAGTATAGTCATTTTCACAATATTGATCCTTCCTAGCAAGGAACATGTACTATTTCTCCATCTATTTATAGTGTCTTTGATTTCTTTCATCAGTGTATGATCTGTATACAGTTCTTTTTTCTCCTTAGGTAAGTTTATTCCTAGATATTTTATTCTATTTGTTTCAATGGTGAATGGGATTGATAGCTTAATTTATTTTTCTGATTTTTCATTGTTAGTACATAGAAATGCAAGTGATTTCTGTGTATTGATTTTGTATTCTATGACTTTGCTAAATTCGCTGATTAGCTTTAGTAATTTTCTGATAGTATCTTTAGGGTTTTTTTAAATATATTTACATTTCCTCTAGTTTGTCCATTTTATTAGCATATAGCTGCTCATAATATTCTCTCATGAGATTTTGTATTTCTGTGCTGTTTGTTGTAACCTCTCCTTTTTCATTTCTAATTTTATTGATTTGATTTTTCCCCCTTTTTTCTTGATGACACTGCTAGTGGTTTGTCAGTTTTGTTTATATTTTCAAAGAACCAGCTTTTGGTTTTATCAATCTTTGTTATTGTTTCCTTCCTTTCTTTTTCATTTATTTCTGAGAGAAATATTGCCTTGTATATTTTATTTCACCTTGAAAATGAACAGAATTTCCTTTTTAAAGTCCTTCAACACACATTTATTGGGTAACCACTATGTGCCAGCCATTTTTCTAAGCTCTAGGAGCACAACAACTTCATAGAGTAGTAGGCTTCTGCTCACCTGGAACTTGCATTCTAGGTGGTAGAAAGTGAGTAATCAACTAAATTAATAAGAAAATAAACAGAAGCATTTAAAAAGTGGTCAGTTGTAATAAACATATTAAGAATAATGCAATGAACAGAGATGAGCAGTGTGGGGGTAACATGAGATTAAAGACTCCTCTCAGAATGTAACATTTCAGCTGAAATTTAATGATGAAATGGCACCAACCATGTAAAGATATCCAAAGAGGAGAGTTCCAGGAAGAACATAATGATCCTTACTGAAAAATAAACACAGAATGCTTGCAAAGTCAGGACCACAGTTTGGGTTCTCCCCAAAAGCAGAGGTTGTATCACAAGCGTAGTTGTAAGCAACTTCTTAGAGGTGATGACAAGGAGACAGTGAAGCACAGGGGTCCAGGAGGCAGATCAAAGCACAGTCAAAGGAAGAGAAAGTCATCGGACCTCTGCTCTGGGTGACAAGGGCTCAGTTCTACTTGGACCTCCTGAGAATTACAGAGTCTCCAAAAAGTGGGAAGCTATAGGACAAAAGGAAGAAGAACTTTTCCACTCACTTACAACTACTATTGTTTGAAGGTTGTCCCAGGAGCATTAACTCTGCTCTTTCAGTCTATGTCTGCCCAGGGGAAGAAGGAGTCTGTGTAAAATTCTGAGACCAAGGCAAAAATAATTTGCACTCTTGTGCTAGGAAATTGGCAAAGTGCAGTGAGCCTGGGCTCCCAGGGAACTGCCCTGGGGAACTGCTCTGGTTGGCAGGCTAAGGGGACTTGATATGCCACCTCCAGGGTGGCTGAACCAGGAGCACAGTGAATCAGAGGGAAGCAAGAGCCAGATGGTGCCCAGCTCTTTGGGCTCTGGATTTTTTTTTAAGTTGAATTTTTTCCATATATACTAGGATGCCATTGTTTTAAAAGTTGGGGAGGGTTGTGACTGATTAATAGCTGAAGGAATTTGTTGAAGAAAGAAAGATGAATACTATGTTATGATGGATAGTAGGACTTCTCTACAGAATATCACCTTGCTTAACTGATGAGGAAAAAAGTCTAATTATGTTGAAGTCAAATGTTGGGTATAATTTGATATAAAATCAGAGACATTCTTGCAGGATATAGCCTCCGCTTGGTTCTTCAAACTTTTCCCCTTCACCCAACTTAAGGCAAAAATGGCTGCCGTAGAGTTCTGGGATATGTCAGGCTCTGCTCATATCCTGGCCTTTATATGTGTTGTACACTGTTTGAAACACTCCCCACTCTTCACCTAGGCCAATTACTTATTTTTTAGGTTTTTGTTTAATTGTTCATTAATTATTAATTATACCAAAAATTTTGTCACTCATCTTAAAAGAAGCATCTGTTTTCCTCTCCCAAAGCATCTGTGATCATCTTTCTTACACTTTACATTATTTGTAATTTTAGATTTAACTTCTTAATTCCTGCCTCCTCATTCAGATTATAAATTCAATACAATTTCACCACAGTGAGTAGCAGTGTCTGGCATAGAGAAGTTGGTATATGTTGGTTGACTGAGTGAGCAAATGAATGATTCAAAATGAAAGCAAACTGGCTCAGGCTGTAGCAGGTGGTGGATGAAAGATCTGCCTTTTTGCACCTCTAGGAGGCTTATGGAATGTCTTCAAGGAACTTCAGAGCAAAACCAAGCACAGTGTGACAGCCTTGCTTTTGGAAGATGAGATATCTTTGAAAAATATTTGTATGAACCTATTTATTGGAGATTTGAGTGGCACCTTTTGTAATAAAATATCCCTTAAGTATCCTGTCTTATATATTATGATACATCTTCATAGTTAGAGGTTTCCTGAAGGAATTGTTCAGTTCAGTTCAGTTGCTCAGTCTTGTCTGACTCTTTGCAATCCCAAGGGCTGCAGCACACCAGGCTTCCGTGTCAATCACCAACTGCCAGAAATCATGTTTATCAATTCGATGATGCCATTCAACCTTCTCATTCTCTGTCCTCTCCTTCTCCTCCCACCTTCAATTTTTCCCAGCACCGGGGTCTTTTCCAATAAGTTAGTTCTTTGCATCAGATGGCCAAAGTACTGGAGTTTCAGCTTCAGCATCAGTCTTTCCAATAAATACTCTGGACTGATTTCCTTTAGAATGGACTGGTTGGATCTCCTTACAGTTCAAGGGACTCTCAAGAGTCTTCTCCAACACCACAGTTCAAAAGCATCAATCCTTCAGCTTTCCTTATAGTCCAATTCTTACATCCATACATGACTCCTGGAAAAACCATAGCTTTGACTAGATGGACCTTTTATGGTACAGTATTGTCTCTGCTTTATAATATGCTCTCTAGGTTGGTCATAGCTTTTCTTCCAAGAAGCAAGAGTCTTAATTTCATGGCTGGAGTCAACATCTACAGTGATTTTGAGGTCTAAATAAATAAATAAATAAATAAATAAATAAAGTCAGCCACTGTTTCCACTGTTTCCCCATTTTTTGCTATGATGTGATGGGACCAGATGCCATGATCTTAGTTTTCTGAATGTTGAGTTTTAAGTCAACTTTTTCACTCTCTTATTTCACCCAAATGAAAAGACTCTTTAATTCTTCACTTTCTGCCATAAGGGTGGTGTCATCTCCATATCTAAGGTTATTGATATTTCTCCTGGCAATCTTGATTCCAGCTTGTGCTTCATCCAGCCCAGAATTTCTCATGATGTACTCTGCTTATAAGTTAAATAATCAGGGTGACAATATACATCCTTGATGTACTCCTTTCCTGATTTGGAACCAGTCTGTTATTCATATCCATTTCTAACTCTTGCATAGTGACCTGCATACAGATTTTTAAGGAGGCAGGTAAAGGGGTCTGGTATTTCCATCTCTTTCAGAATATTCCACAGTTTGTTGTGATCCACAGAGTGAAAGGCTTTGGCGTAGTCAATAAAGCAGAAGTAGATGTTTTTCTGGAACTCTGTTGCTTTTTCAATGATTCGACGGATGTTGGCAATTTGATCTCTGGTTCCCCTTCCTTTTCTAAATCCAGCTTGAACATCTGAAAGTTTTTGGTTCACATACTGTTGAAGCCTGACTTGGAGAATTTTGAACATTACTTTGCTAGTGTATGAGATGGATGCAATTGTACGGTAATTTGAACATTCTTTGTCATTGCCTTTCTTTTGAATTGGACCTTTTCCAATTATGTGTCCCTGCTGAGTTTTCCAAATTTGCTGGCATATTGAGTGCATCACTTTAGCATAATCTTTTAGGATTTGAAATATCTCAACTGGAATTCCATCACCTCTACTAGCTTTGCTTGTAGTGATTCTTCCTAAGGCCCACTTGACTTCACATTCCAGGATGTCTGGCTCTAGGTGAGTGATCACACCATCGTGGTTATCTGGAAGGAATTGAGTTAGTCACTAATGATACTTTTGAGAATAAAAGACTTAAACAGCTTATAAATTAGCTAGTTTCATTTTCTTTAAAAAAAAAAAAAGAAAACTTGATTTTAGATATTAGAGTTTAATACAGAGATTTTCAATTAAAAATTCTAGTGTGTCTCTTCTTTCTTGTGTGAAAGGCTAACTCAGTTTCAGGGGGAATGCAAACTAGTACAGCCACTATGGAGAACAGTGTGGAGATTCATTAGAAAACTGGAAACAGAACTGCCATATGACCCAGCAATCCCACTCCTGGGCATACACACAAAGGAAACCAGATCTGAAAGAGCACGTGCACCCCAATGTTCATCACAGCACTGTTTATAATTGCCAGGATATGGAAGCAACCTAGATGTCCATCAGCAGACGAATGGATAAGGAAGCTGTGGTACATATGCACAATAGAATACTACTCAGTCATTAAAAAGAATTCATTTGAATCAATTTTAATGAGATGGATGAAACTGGAGCCCATTATACAGAGTGAAGTAAGCCAGAAAGATAAAGACCAATACAATATACTAATGCATATATATGGAATTTAAAAAGGTGGTAACGATAACCCTATATGCAAAACAGAAGAAGAGACACAGATGTACAGAACAGATTTTGGCCTCTGTGGGAGAAGGCGAGGGTGGGATGTTCTGACAGAATAGCATTGAAACAAGTATACTATCAAGGGTGAAACAGATCACCAGCCCAGGTTGGGTGCATGAGACAAGTGCTCAGGGCTGGTGCACTGGAAAGACCCAGAGGGATGGGATGGGGAGGGAGGTGGGAGAGGGGATCGGGATGGGGAATACATGCAAATCCATGGCTGATTCATGTCAATGTATGGCAAAAACCACTACAATATTGTAAAGTAATTAGCCTCCAACTAGTAAAAATAAATGAAAAAGAAAATTGTGCCTTGACTTTTAAGATTCTGTAGAATAAGCAACCTCCTAAAGAGAACAGTCGTTCCTACATCTAATTAAACTAGCAAAAAAGTCTTTGTCCCTTGATCTGCTTTTTTTGGTTTCTGTTTTACTTTAATTAGACTTAAAACACTGAAGATAAATGAAGATTTTTTAACCCATTTTACACTTTACTGTAAATGAAACCTATGCCAAAAATTCCACCTTATTATGTGAGTAGTAGAAAGAGCTTCTCTGTACTGAAGACTAATAATTTACATATTTGTGCTGTGGAAGGTGGTAGGGCAGGATTAACTTGAAATGAAACAAATGCAGAACTGAATTCAAGATTTATAAATTCTGAGAAAAAGATATTTACATATGTCTATTCAAATTCTATTTTAAATTGCACAGAAAATTTTAATTCGGTTTTTACTGATTGGAAAGTTTACACCATCTAAATAACTCACAGATTTGGTCACCAGGAAATATAACTTCTTACCAGGAAATATTTCAAAGCAATGAAGCAAAACTTCAAGCAATTTACAATAAAAAAATATAAAAGTAACTTCTAACATTCAGAGATTTGCTCCATGTCATAACCTGTCTTAAAAGAAGGTTTTCTGAACCCAAGAGGTAATCCCTTTCCAAATCAGTCCTATTTCTGTGCTATATTGAACCAAGCAATTTTGAATTTGTTGAGTGAAGCAATTTAAGAATTGCTTCCTGCAGATGGAGATGCATTTTATGGTGAATCTTTGAAGGTTTAAAAATAATAAACTGATGGAAAAGACACTAAAAATTATCCCCCCAAATAGCAAAATCTTATTGAGCCAACCTGATAGAGTAATTGATGGGAAACAAACTAATTGAATCTATTGAAACCTGACTATTCTTTTTTTTTAATCCATTCAACGTGAAAGAAAATTGTTACATCTGAGTGTCCAAAAAAGTGTTAACTAGATATCAATGCCTTTTAAAACCATCTTTTATGTCCATAAGGTCACTGAACTCAGAAGCTTGCCTCCAGGCAAAGCATCTTTTGATGAATGCTAGCCCATTGTACAGGGTTTTCAAAGAAATAGTTCATTTAACACCATGTCAACCAATTTCAAGAAGAGATTTAGTCTTTTCCAGGGCAAAGAACTTGAAAACTGAAACTTCTAATTGAAAAGATCTGAAACCACTTTCAACCTCTTGTATTTAAAACTCAAATTATCCCTTTCAGGATTAAAGGAAAAAGAAAAAGGAAAAATAGCACACTTAGATCAAAGGTAGCAAAGCAGTGATTTATTATCAGCAGTTCTTTCTTCAGGAAAGCTGTTTTCCATTCTCCGAGCTTCGTATCTCAGTTTTATCAACTTAATACAAAATAATACTCCAATATTATGCCCTAAATTATGTAAATTTGAACCTTAATAGAATAAGTTTCCAGATAGTACAGCAATTAAAATTAAACAATAGCCTTTCTATTTCAGAGTTACTTTGAAGAGGGAACTCTATATTTATTCAGTACATTCAATATAATAATAAGATAAGGGAAAATATTATCACCCCAAACAAAGGACAACTATGCACCCACTTTGCTAGGGATGGTCCTTGTTTAGTCCTGTTTCCCTGACATCCTCTCAGCTTAGTACTCCTCCCTGATAGTTCATCTGTTAATGAATTACCATCATCATCATCATCATCATCATCATCCACAGAAACCGTTGTGTTAAAAGGAGCTGGGATGCTTTCTATCTAATCACCTTTCTCCCAAGGACATAACTTTCACTTTCACAGCTCTCCCTGAGAAACTAATCAAATTGTCCCCAGAAGAACAGCTATTTCATGTACGGTAACTTTTTATCCAAGAAAGAGCATAGATTCATTTAAGCTCAAAAAGAAGTTTCTTATGCCATGTTCCCCCACACACACCTTTCCATGCAGAGAAAACAAAAGTATAATGAATAAATAATCTTTTTTTCACATATTTTTTTTTCGTCTTTTTTTTTCCATTTATTTTTATTAGTTGGAGGCTAATTACTTCACAACATTACAGTGGTTTTTGTCATACATTGAAATGAATTAGCCATGGATTTACGTGTATTTCCCATCCCGGTCCCCCCTCCCACCTCCCTCTAATGAATAAATAATTTTTAATGCAATTTTCCCCACTTCATTGACATGGTAAATTTGCTGATCCAGTACTTTAAATTCTTTAGCTATTTGAGTCAAAGTTTATTTTCCTTCAGTTGCTTCTCCCTCAACACTAATTAGCATTGTAATTCATAAGTTCTCTTAATTCTAATCAAAGCCAGAATATTTTTACATTCATGCAGCTTATTGTGACACTACCTCAAATACCCACTAGGATATTCATGGATGATTCAAATAATGGATGTGTAAAAGTCAGCTCATTATATATATTTCCTCTATATTCCAAATCTGTACACTTCAATTCCAAGAATGGCATCAAAATCTATGCAGCAGCCCAAACCAGAGACAAATCAGCAGGTTAGCTAAGTATGTTTCGTCTAAATAAATATAAATAAAATGGTGTTCAGTCATGTCTGACTCTTTGTGACCCCGTGAACTGTAGCATCCTAGGCTCCTCTGTCCATTGAATTCTCCAGGCAAAAATACTGGAGTGGGTTGCCTTGCCTTTCTTCAGGGATCTTCCCAACCCAGGGATCGAACCCGGGTGTTCTACATTCCCTCTCCTCTCTTTACACACATTGGCGGGTATTTAGACCACTTTGCATAGAGTGTGGCCACTGGATGTATAAAAGTTCATGGATGTGCCAAAGGCCAGAACTGAGAGAGGAAGCTCCCCACCAGGGTGCTAAAGAGGCTCCCAGGAAGCCACAGGCAGGAGCACTGCTGACACCCGTCCTCTAGGATATGAGGATCTCCTTGAGAAGCTACCAAAAGGACTGCTACTGAGTTACTAGTACTCTTCCCACAATGAAAGAGAGCCAGCAGAAATCACTGAAAAGCCCTACATGGAGGTGGTATTGAAAACTGCTGGTTTTGATCTGTCCACAGGGACACTTGAGCCCGGCAGGGCAGCCAGTTGGAGCAAAGGCTGGATATCCCCAGTGGGAATCCACCTGCAGAGATGTCACTGCAACTTGCTGGAGGTGAGCACTACTGGATGACCCTAGCAGGAGTAAGAAGAAGAAAGCACAGCAGAACTAGGAAAGAAGCACTCACTTGTCTCATTGCCCTCCCCAGTACGTATTCCACAGTGTGGCCCTGAAATGGATCCAGATTGGAGGCCTTCCCAGGGAGAGATCTCCAGGTTTCCCACCTTTTGTTTGTAGAAAAACCTTTAGCCTCCTAGGCCTTCCACCAGTTCCAAAGAGAAATTTTAATCAGAGAAATGAAACAAGGCAGAATCAAGGAAAACAGTCAAACAGACAAAATTATAATAGTTTAATCATAAAACACAGTCAGTGACCAACAGTTTCTCTTCAAGGGCCATAGATCATATCCTGAGCTGTATCCTTGAGTTGTTTTGCAAATATTAAAACTCCTACTACTTGGAGATACTAATGTACCCTCAGTGTATTAAAAAGCAGAGACATACTTTGCTGACAAAGGTCTGTATAGTCAAAGCTATGGTTTTTCCAGTAGTCATGGACAGATGTGAGAGTTGGACCATAAAGAAGGCTGAGCTGCAAAGAATTGATGCTTCTAAATTGCAGTTCTGGAGCAGACTCTTGAGAGTTCCTTGGACAGCAAGGTGATCAAACCAGTCAATCCTAAAGAAAATCAACCCTGAATAGTCATTGGAAGGACTGATGCTGAAGGTGAAGCTCCAATACTTTGGCCACCTGATGTGAAGAGCTGACTTCTTGGAAAAGATCCTGATTCTGGAAAAGATAGAAGGCAGCATGAGAAGAAGGAGGTTACAGAGGATGAGATGACTGGATGGCCTCACCAACTCAACAGATATGAGTTTGAACAAACTCTGGGAGATACTGCAGGACAGGGAAGCCTGACATGCTGCAGTCCATGGGGTCGCAATGAGTTTGCCATGATTTAGAGACTAAATAACAACAAAATTCCCACCAGGTGGAAGAAATTAACTGCAACAAGCCAATCAGAAGGATGTACAGAGCTCATACACCATTATCAAGTTGGGTTTATTGCAGGGATTCAAGGATTCTTCAATATATGAAAATCAATCAATGTGATACACCATATTAACAAATTGAAAGACAAGGGCCACATGATCATCTCAATAGATGCAGAAAAAGCTTTTGACAAAATTCAGTACCTATCTATGATCAAAACTTTTCAAAAAATGGGCATAGAAGGAATCTACCTCAACATAGTAAAGGCCACATATGATGAGCCTACAGCAAACATTATTCTCAGTGCTGAAAACCTGAAAGCATTCCTCCTAAGATCAGGAACAACCAAAGGATGTCCATTTTTGCTACTATTATTCAACATAGTTCTGGAAGTCCTAGCTACAGCAATCAGAGAAGAAATAGAAATAAAAGGAATCCAGATGGGAAAAAAAGAAGTAAAGCTCTCACTGTTTGCAGATGACATGATACTGTACATAGAAAACTGTAAAGATAGTATCAGAAAATTACTAGAGCTAATCAGTGAATTTAGCAAAGTTGCAGGATACAAAAGCAATACACAGAAATCACTTGTGTTTCTATATACTAACAATGAAAAATAAGAAAGAGAAATTAAGGAATCAATCCCATTCACCATTACAAAAAAAAAAAATTAAATATATATGAATAAATTTACATAAGAAGATGAAAGAACTGTACACAGACAATTATAAGACACTAATGAACAAAATCAAAGATGGCATAAACAGAAGAAGATAGATTCCATGCTTCTGGGTAAGGAGAATCAATATTGTGAAAATGACTATACTACCAAAAGCAATCTACATATTTAATGAAATCCCTATCAAATTACCAATGCCATTTTCCACATAACCTAGAACAAAAAATTTCACAATTCATATGGAAACACAAAAGACCCTGAATAGCCAAAGCAGTCTTGAGAAAGAAGAATGGAGCTGGAGGAATCAACTTTCCTGACTTCAGGTTAAACTACTACAAAGTTACAGCCATCAAGACAGTACTGTACTGGCACAAAAACAGAAATGTAGACCAATGGAGCAAGAAAGAAAGCCCAGAAATAAACCTATGCACTTATGGGTACCTTATTTTTCACAAAGGAGACAAGAATATACAATGGGGCAAAGACAGCCTCTTCAATAAATGGTGCTGGGAAAACTGGACAGCTACATGTAAAAGAATGAAATTAGAACACTTGCTAACACCATACACAAAGATAAACTCAAAATGGATTAAAAACCTAAATGTAAGACCAGAAACTATATAGCTCATAGGGGAAAACATAGGCAGAACACTTGATGACATAAATCAAAGCAAGATACTCTATGACCCACCTCCTAGATTAACAGAGATAAAAACAAAAGTAAACAAGTGGGACCTGATTAAACGTGAAAGCTTTTTCACAGCAAAGGAAACTACAGGCAAGGTGAAAAAACAACCTTCAGAGTGGGAGAAAATAATAGCAAATGAAACAACTAACAAAAGATTAATTTCCAAAATATACAAGCAACTAATACAACTCAATACCATAAAAACAAACAACCCAATCAAAAAGTGGGTAAAAGACCTAAACGGACATTTCTCCAAAGAAGACACACAGATGGCTAACAAACACGTGAAAAGATGCACAACATCACTTCTTATTAGAGAAATGCAAATCAAACTACAATGAGATATCATCTCACACCAGTCAGAATGGCCCTCAAAATGTCTACAAACAATAAATGCTGGGAAGGGTGTGGAGAAAAGGGAGCACTCCTGCACTGTTGGTGGGAATGTAAATTGATACAGTCACTGAGGAAGATGGCATGGAGATTCCTTAATAAACTAGGAATAAAACCACCATATGACCCAGCAATCCCACTCCTAGGCATATACCCTGAGGAAACCAAAATTGAAAGAGACACAGGCATCGAACTGCTCATTGTGGCACTATTTACAAAAACTAGGACATGGAGGCAACCTAGATGTCCATTGGCAGATGAATGGATAAAGAAGCTGTAGTACATATATACAATGGGGTATTACTCACCATAAAAAGGAATGCATTTGTCAGTTCTAATGAGATGGATGAACCTAGAACCTATTATGCAGAGTGAAGTGAGTCAGAAAGAGAAAGATAAATACCGTATTCTAACACATATATATGTAGTCTAGAAAAATGATACTGAAGAATTTGCTTACAGGGCAACAATGGAGAAACAGACATAGAGAATAGACTTATGGACATGGGAGAGGGAAGGAGAGGGTGAGATGTATGGAAAGAGCAACACAGAAATTCACATTACCACATGTAAAATAGATAACCAAGGGGAATTTACTATATGGCCCAGGAAACTCAAACAGTGGCTCTCTATCAACCTAGAGGAGTGGGATGGGGAGGGAGATGGGAGGGAACTTCAAGGGTGAATATATACCTATGGCTGATTCATGTTGAGGTTTGACAGAAAATAGCAAAATTCTGTAAAGCAATTATCCTTCAATAAAAAATAAATATTTTTTTAAAAAAAAAAAGGATGTACAAGAGCTGATCACACATATCCCCAATCCTTTTTCTTGCCTTGCCTTTTTTTGTTGTTATTACATTATTATACTTAGCATATGAATAAGAAAAACTCCAAATGTTTCAAGCTAACCAAGATTGAGTTAAAACCAAATTATAGTGGGAAGAAAATTATTTCATTTTAGTTTGATTCCTTCTATAAAGGATATTACATGGGATCTCAGATGTGTAACTAATTCCAAGATATTTCTCTCCAGAGAAGAGAGCTAAGAGAGAGTTTTACAAACAGCATGCTAGATGTTGGCTATTAAATCTAAGGCACTATGTTACAACTTCAAACCAAGCTGCTCACTTTGCAAGAAGTGTTGTCTTTCAAGACCTTGAGAATGTTCAGTTAAGCTCTTTGCAGGCAATCTTAGAAGCTTTAACACAGCACAACTTGACAAAAACACTTGAGACTTACAAACAAAAGTTACTATATCCACAGAGTCTCCCCAGTGTAAAAAAAAAAAATAAAAAGTTTAATGCCTCCACATTATCCAAGTATAAATTCTGAGTTTCTTAGATTGGCATCCATGTTCCTTCACAATCTGCCTCAGTCTTATAGTTTTCCTTGACACGGATCCCACACTCATTCAAGCTATGATACTCGCTGTTCTCCAAAACATCTTGCATTTGTGTTATTCTGGCCCTGGATTCATGTCTTCCACTGAAATAACAACTACTTCCATTTCTACTTAACTAGTTGGGCAACTAGTTTTTAGCCATCCATCAAAGGCTAGCTCAGAGTCGGTCTTCTCCATGACTTAATCATTGTTCTTTTTTTTTCCCCATTTATTTTTACTAGTTGGAGGCTAATTACTTTACAATATTGTAGTGGTTTTTGCCATACATTGACATGAATCAGCCATGGATTTACATGTGTTCCCCATCCTGATTCCCCTTCCCACCCTCTCAATCCTATCCCTCTGGGTCTTACCAGTGTGCACCAGCCCCGAGCACTTGTCTCATGCATTCAACCTGGGCTGGTGATCTGTTTCACCCTTGATAATATACATCTTTCGATGCTTTTCTCTCAAAACTTCCCATGCTCGCCTTCTCCCACGGAGTCCAAAAGTCTGTTCTGTACATGGGTGTCTCTTTTTCTCTTTTGTATATAGGGTTATTGTTACCATCTTTCTAAATTCCATATATATGCATTAGTATACTGTATTGGTCTTTATCTTTCTGGCTTACTTCACTCTGTATAATGGGCTCCAGTTTCATCCACCTCATTAGAACTGATTCAACTGAATTTTTTTTAATGACTGAGTCATATTCCATGGTGTATATGTACCACAGCTTCCTTATCCATTCGTCTACTGATGGGCATTTAGGCTATTATAAACAGTGCTGTGATGAACATTGGGGTGCACGTGCTCTTTTAGATCTGGTTTCCTCGGTGTGTATGCCCAGAAGTGGGGTTGCTGGGTCATATGGCAGTTCTATTTCCAGTTTTTTAAGAAATCTGCACACTGTTCTCCATAGTGGCTGTACTAGTTTGCATTCCCACCAACAATGTAAGAGGGTTCCCTTTTCTCCACACCCTCTCCAGCATTTATTGCTTGTAGGCTTTTGGATACCAGCCATCCTGGCTGGAGTGTAATGGTACTTCATTGTGGTTTTGATTTGCATTTCTCTGATAATGAGTGATGTTGAGCATCTTTTCATGTGTTTGTTATCCATCTGTATGTCTTCTTTGAAGAAATGTCTGTTTACTTAGGAGTATATCTACCTAAAGAAACAAAAGACCTATACATAGAAAACTATAAAACACTGATGAAAGAAATCAAAGAGGAAACACAAAGATGGAGAAATATACCGTGTTCATGGATTGGAAGAATCAATATTGTTAAAATGACTATACTACCCAAAGCAATCTATAGATTCAATGCAATCCCTATCAAGCTACCTATGGTATTTTTCACAGAACTAGAACAAATAATTTCACAATTTCTATGGAAATACAAAAAACCTCGAATAGCCAAAATAATCTTGAGAAAGAAGAATGGAACTGGAGGAATCAACCTGCCTGACTTCAGGCTCTACTACAAAGCCACAGTCATCAAGACAGTATGGTACTGTCACAAAGACAGAAATATAGATCAATGGAACAAAATAGAAAGCCCAGAGATAAATCCATGTACCTATGGACACCTTATCTTCGACAAAGGAGGCAAGGATATACAGTGGAGAAAAGGCAATCTCTTTAACAAGTGTTGCTGGGAAAACTGATCAACCACTTGTAAAAGAATGAAACTAGAACACTTTCTAACACCATACACAAAAATAAACTCAAAATGGATTAAAGATCTAAATGTAAGACCAGAAGCTATAAAACTCCTAGAGGAGAACATAGGCAAAAGACTCTCTGACATAAATCACAGCAGGATCCTCTATGACCCACCTCCCAGAATATTTGAAATAAAAGCAAGAATAAACAAATGGGGCCTAATGAAACTTAAAAGCTTTTGCACAACAAAGGAAACTATAAGCAAAGTGAAAAGACAGCCTTCAGAATGGGAGAAAATAATACCAAGTGAAGCAATAGACAAAGGATTAATCTAAAAAATATACAAACTCCTGCAGCCCAATTCCAGAAAAATAAATGACCCAATCAAAAAATGGGCCAAAGAATCATTCTTCTTTAATGAGGAAATTTCTCATCATTCACAATATTCAGTTGGTACTTAACCTATGTTACCTGGCATTGTTTTTCCCCATTTTATAACTTTGATGTCTTTTTATTATTATTCTTTTTTTTTCTCAAATCCTTTCCCCAATTTGAGCAGAGTTTCCTGGGCTATACAGTAGGTCCTTGTTGGTTATCCATTTCAAACATAGTAGTGTGTACATTGGGTGGCCCCATATGGCATGGCTTAGTTTCATTGAATTAGACAAGCTGTGGTCTGGGTGATCAAATTGGCCTGCTGTCTGTAATTGTGGTTTCAGCTTGTCTGCCTCTGATGCCCTCTCTCAGTGCCTACCATCTTACTTAGGTTTCTTTTACGTGGGACGTGGGGTACCTCTTCACGGTTGCTCCAGCAAAGTGCAGCCGCCACTCCTTGCCTTGGCTGTGGGGTAGCTCCTGTGCAGTCAAGCAGCTGCCACTCCTGTGCTATCGTGCAGCTCTCATGGTGGAAAGGTCTGACAGAATGTGGCCCACTGGAGAAAGGATTTGCAAACAACTTCAGTATTCTTACCTTGAGAACCGCATGAACAGTATGAAAAGGCAGAAAGATAGAACACTGAAAGATGTACTCCCCAGGTCGGTAGGTGCCCAATTCACTACTGGAGATCAGTGGAGAAATAACTCCAGAAAGAATGAAGGGATGGAGCCAAAATGAAAACAACACCCAGCTGTGGATGTGACTGGTGATAGAAGCAAGGTCCGATGCTGTAAAGAGCAACATTGCATAATGTTAGGCCCATGAATCAAGGCAAATTGGAAGTGGTCAAACAGGTGATGGCAAGAGTGAACATTGTCAGTCTAGGAATCAGCAAACTAAGATGGACTAGAATGGGTGAATTTAACTCAGATCACAATTACATCTACTACTGTGGGCAGGAATCCCTTAGAATAAATGCAGTAGCCATCATGGTCAACAAAAGAGTCCGAAATGCAGTACTTGGATGCAATCTCAAAAACAACCGAGTGAACTCTGTTCATTTCCAATGCAAACCATTCAGTATCACGGTAATCCAAGTCTATGCCCCAACAAGTTATGCTGAAGATGTCGAAGTTGAATGGTTCTATGAAGACCTACAAGACCTCTTAGAACTAATTCGCAAAAAAAGATATCCTTTTCATTATAAAGGACTGGAATGCAAAGTAGGAAGTCAAGAAACATCTGGAGTAGCAGGCAAATTTGGCCTTAGGAGTACAGAATGAAGCAGGGCAAAGGCTAATAGAGATTTGCCAAGAGAACGCACTGGTCATAGCAAATACCTTCTTCCGAAAACAGAAGAGAAGACTACACATGGACATCACCAGATGGTCAATACTAAAATCAGACTGATTATAGTCTTTGCAGCCAAAGATGGAGAAGATCTATACAGTCAGCAAAAACATGACTGGAAGTGAACTGTGGCTCAGATCCTGAACTCCTTATTGCCAAATTCAGACATAAATTGCAGAAAGTGGGGGAAAACACAAGACCATTCAGCCATGACCTAAATCAAATCCCTTATGATTATACAGTGGAAGTGAGTAATAGATTTAAGGGACTAGATCTGATAGACAGAGTGCCTGATGAACTACGGATGGAGGTTCATGACATTGTACAGGAGATAGGCATTGAGACCATCCCCAAGAAAAAGAAATGCAAAAAAGCAAAATGGCTGTTTGAGGAGACCTTACAAATAGCTGTGAAAGAAGAGAAGTGAAAAGCAGAGGAGAAAAGGAAAGATATGCCCATTAGAATGCAGAGCTCCAAAGAATAGCAAGGAGAGACAAGAAAGCCTTCCTCGGTGATCAATGCAAAGAAATAGAGGAAAACAATAGAATAGGAAAAACTAGAGATCTCTTCAAGAAAATTAGATGGGGAATACATGTAAATCCATGGCTAATTCATTTCAATGTATGACAAAAACCACTGCAATGTTGTAAAGTAATTAGCCTCCAACAAATAAAAATTTAAAAAAAAAAAAAAAAGAAAAGAAAATTAGAGATACCAAGGGGACATTTCATACAAAGATGGGCTCAATAAAGGACAGAAATGGTATAGACCTAACAGAAACAGAAGATGTTAAGAGGTGGCAAGAATATACAGAAGAACTATACAAAAAAGATCTTCATGACACAGATAATCACGATGGTGTGATAAATCACCTAGAGCCAGATATCCTGGAATGTGAAGTCAAGTGGGCCTTAGGAAGTATCACTATGAACAGAGTTAGTGAAGGTGATGGAATTTCAGTTGAGCCATTTCAAATTCTAAACGATGATGCTGTGAAAGTGCTGCACTCAATATGCCAGCAGATTTGGAAAACTCAGCTGTGGCCACAGGACTGGAAAAGGTCATTCCAATCCCAAAGAAAGGCAATGCCAAAGAAGGATTAAACTATTACACAATTGCACTCATCTTACACGCTAGTAAAGTAGTGTTCAAAATTATCCAAGCCAGGCTTCAGCAATACATGAACCGTGAACTTCCATATATTCAAGCTGGCTTTAGAAAAGGCAAAGGAACCAGAGATCAAATTGCCAATATTCACTAGATCATTGAAAAAGCAAGAGAGTTCCATAAAAACATCTATTTCTGCTTTATTGACTATGCCAAAACCTTTGACTGTGTGGATCACAATAAACTGGAATATTTTTCAAGAGAAGGGAATACCAGACCACCTGACCTGCCTCTTGAGAAACCTGTATGCAGGTCAGGAAGCAACAGTTAGAACTGGACATGGAACAACAGACTGGTTCCAAATAGGAAAAAGAGTACATCAAGGCTGTATATTGTCACCCTGCTTATTTAACTTATATGCAGAGTACACCATGAGAAATGCTGGGCTGGATGAAGCACAAGCTGGAATCAAGATTGCCAGGAGAAATATCCATAACCTCAGATATGCAGATGACACCACCCTTATGGCAGAAAGTGAGGAGGAACTAAAAAGCCTCTTGATGAAAGTGAAAGAGGAGAGTGAAAAAGTTGGCTTAAAGCTTAATGTTCAGAAAACTAAGATCATGGCATCTGGTCCCATCACTTCATGGCAAATAGATGGGGAAGCAGTGGAAACAGTGGCTGACTTAATTTTCTTGGGGGCTCCAAAATCACTGCAGATAGTGACTGCAGTCACGAAATTTAAAGATACTTATTCCTTGGAAGGAAAGTTATGACCACACTAGACAGTGTATTAAAAACCAGAGACATTATTTTGCCATCAAAGGTCCGTCTAGTCAAGGCTATGTTTTTTTCAGTAGTCTTGTATGGATGTGAGAGTTGGACTATAAAGATAGCTAAGCACTGAAGAATTGATGCTTTTGAACTGTGGTGTTGTAGAAGACTCTTGAGAGTCCCTTGGACTGCAAGGAGATCCAACCAGTCCATCCTAAAGGAGATCAGTCCTGGGTGTTCATTGGAAGGACTGATACTGAAGCTGAAACTGCAATACTGTGGCCACCTGATGTGAATATCTGACTCATTTGAAAAGACCCTGATGCTGGGAAGGATTGAAGACAGGAGGAGAAGAGGATGGCAGAGGATGAGATGGTTGGATGACATCACCGACTCGATGGACATGAGTTTGTGTAAGCTCCGGGAGTTTGTGATGGACTGGGAGGCCTGGTGTGCTGTGGTCCATGGGGTCACAAAAAGTCAGACACAACTGTGTGACTGAACTGAATTGACCCAAAGAGGGAAATTTCTGGCAATGCAATGGTATCTTAGGAAGCAAGATAAATCTAAAAACAAAACAAACAAACAAACAGCCTAAACTTTCAACTAAAGCAACTAGAAAAAGAACAGACAAAATCTAAAGCTAGTAGAAGGAAATAAATCATAAAGATCACAGCAGAAATAAATAACATGGAGATGAAGAAAGCAATAGCAAAGATCCGGGAAACTAAAAGCTGGTGCTTTTAAAAGATAACAAAAATTAATAAGCCTTTAGCCTGACTCTTCAAGAAAAAAATAGAAGAGGACTTAAATCAATAAAATTAGAAATGAAAAAAAAAATTACAATGGACACCATAGAAATACAAAGTATCATAACAGATTGTTTGCCAATTGTTTGCCAATAAAATGAACAACCTGGAAGAAATGGACAAATTCATAGAAAGGCACAATCCCCTAAGAATGAACCAGGAAGAAACAGAAAATATGAACAGACCAATCACAAATAAAAAATAAAACTATGATAAAAAAAACCTCCCCCTACACAAAAGTCCAGAACCATATGGCTTCACTGGTGAATTCTATCAAACATTTAGAGATGAGTTAACAGTTATTCTTCTCAAACTCTTCCAAAATTTTGTAAAGGAAGGAACACTCCCATGCTTATTCTATGAGGCCACCATCTTCCAGATACCAAAATCAGACAAAAAATACCAAGAAAAAAAATTGAAGGCCAATATCACTGATGAACATAGACCCAAACATTCTCAACAAACAACTAGCAACCTCAACCCAACAAATTAAAAGGATCATGCTCTGTGATCAAGTAGGGTTTATCTCAGAGATGCAAAGATTTTTCAATATCCAAATCAAACAGTATGATACACCACATCAGCCAATTAAAAGATAAAAACCCTGTCATCATCTCAATACATGCAGAAAAAGCTTTTGACAAAATTCAACACCCATTTATGATAAAAACTCTCCAGAAAGTGGACAAAGAGGGAATGGATCTCAACTTGACCAGATAACATCATATTCAACAGTGAAAAGCTAAAAGCGTTTCCTCTAAGATCAGGAACAAGACAAGGATGTCCTCTCTTGCCACTTTTATTCAATATGATTTTGGAATTCCAAGCTATGGCAATCAGAGAAGAAAATAAAATAAAAGGAATCCCAATTGGAAAAGAAGAAGTTAAGTATCACTGTTTGCATATGACATGAAAATCCTAAAGACACTACCAGAAAACTACTAGAACTCATAAATTAATTTGGCAAAGTTGTAGTTTTCAAATTAATAAACAGAAATATGTTATCATTTCTATACTCTAACAACAACAACAACAAAAGATTGGAAAAAGAAATTAAGAAAATAATCTACTTCTCATCAAAAATAATAAAATGCCTAGGAATAAATCTACCTACGGAAGCAAAAGACCTGTACTCTGAAAACTATAAGATGCTGATGAAAGAAATCAAAGATGACACAAACAAATGAAAAGAAATATGTTCTTGGATAGGCACAGTCAGTATTGTCAAAATGACTTTACTACCCTTGGTAGATTCAATGCAATCCGTCTCAAGTTAACAATGGTATTTTTCACAGAATTAGAAGAAAAACTTAAAATTTGCATGGAGACACAAAAGGCTCCAAATAGCCAAAGAAACCTTGAGAAAGAAGGATGGAGCTGGAGGAATCATGCTCCCTTACTTCAGACTATACTACAAAGCTACAGTCCTCAAAACAGTATGGTGTGTGTGTGTGTGTGTGTGTGTGTGTGTGTGTGTGTGTGTGTGTGTGAAATCACTTCAATCATGTCCAACTCTTTGTGACCCCATGGACTGTAGCCTGCCAGGCTCCTCTGTCCATGGGGTTCTCCAAGCAAGAATACTGGAGTGGGTTATCATGCCCTCCTCAAGGGGATCTTCTTGACCCAGGGATTGAATCTGGGTCTCCCACATTGCAGGAAGTTTCTTTATATCTGAGCCACCAAGGAAGCCCTAAACAGTATGATACCAGCACGAAAATAGAAATATAGATCAATGGAACAGGACAGAAAGCCCAGAAATAAACCCACACACCTATGTCAATTACTCTATGACAAAGGAGTCAAGACTATACAATGGAGGAAAGACAGTCTCTTCAATAAATGGCTCTGAGAAAACTGGACAGCTACATGTGAAAACAAAAGTAGAAAATTCTCTACCACCTTACACAAAAGTAAACTCAAAATGGATTAAAGACCTACATGTGAGAGACACTATAAAACTCTTAGAGGAAAACAGCAGAACACTCTCTGGCATAAATTACAGCAGTATCTTTTTCAATCCATGTCCCAGAGTAATGGAAATAAAAATAAAAATAAACAAACATGAACTAATTAAACTAAAAAATGTTTCACAACAAGGAAAACCATAATCAAAATGAAGACAATCCACAGAATGGGAGTGCATATTTGCAAATGATTAATCCCCCAAATTTACAAACAACTCATGCAGCTCAATATTATCAAATCAAACAACCAAATCAATTTAGTGGGCAGAAGACCTAAATAGACAATTCTCAAAAGAAGACATGAAGACGGCCAAGAGGCACATGAAAAGATGTTTAACACTGATAATTAGAGAAGTGCAAATCAAAACTACAAGGAGATATCACCTAACATCAGTCAGAATGGCTATCATAAAAACATACACAAAGAATAAATGCTGGAGAGGATGTGGAGAGAAGGGAACCCTCCTACACTGTTGGTAAGAATGTAAATCGGTGCAGCCACTATGGAGAACCATATGGAGGTTCCTTAAGAAACTAAAAATAGAGCTACCATATAATACTGCAATTTCACTCCTGGACTTGTACTCAGAGGAAAACATAGTCTGAAAGCATATCTGCACTACAGTGTTCATCTCAGTGATATTTATAATAGAAAAGACAAGGAAGCAACCTAAATGCCCATCAACAGAAGAGTAAAATTGATGTGGTCATAGACACAATGGGATATTACTCAGCCATCACAAAGAATGAGATAATAGCTAATTTGCAGCAACATGGATGGTCCTAGAGACTGTCTTACCGAGTGAAGTACATCAGACAGAGAAAGAGAAATACTGTATGATATACCTTATTAGCAAAAATCTAAAAAAAAAAAAAAAAAGATGAAAATGAATGAGTTCAGACTTAGAGAATGAACTTTTGGTTACCAGTGCAGAAGGGTGACGGGAGAGATAGTTAAGGAGTTGGGACTGACAATGTACACACTCAGTTCAGGTCAGTCCCTCAGTCGTGTCCAACTCTTTGTAAACCCATGAACTGCAGCACACCAGGCCTCCCTGTCCATCACCAACTCCCAGAGTTTACGCAAACTCATGTACATTGAGTTGGTGATCCTATATAACAATTTCACCTCTGTCGTCCCCTACTCTTCCTGCCTTCAATCTTTCCTAACATAAGGGTCTTTCCAAATGAGTCAGATCTTCGCATCAGGTGGCCAAAATATTGGAGTTTCAGCTTCAACATCAGTCCTTCCAATAAACACTCAAGACTGATCTCCTTTAGGATGGACTGGTTGGATCTCCTTGCAGTCCAAGGGACTCTCAAGAGTCTTCTCCAACACCACAGTTCAAAAGCATCAATTCTTCAGTGCTTGGCTTTCTTTATAGTCCAACTCTCACATCCATACAAGACTACTGAAAAAAAACATAGCCTTGACTAGACGGACCTTTGATGGCAAAATAATGTCTCTGGTTTTTAATACACTGTCTAGTGTGGTCATAACTTTCCTTCCAAGGAGTAAGCATCTTTTAATTTCGTGACTGCAGTCACTATCTGCAGTGATTTTGGAGCCCCCAAGAAAATAAAGTCAGCCACTGTTTCCACTGCTTCCCCATCTATTTGCCATGAAGTGATGGGACCAGATGCCATGATCTTAGTTTTCTGAATATTGAGCTTTAAGCCAACTTTTTCACTCTCCTCTTTCACTTTCATCAAGAGGCTTTTTAGTTCCTCTTCACTTTCTGCCATAAGGGTGGTGTCATCTGCATATCTGAGGTTATTTATATTTCTCCTGGCAATCTTGATTCCAACTTGTGCTTCATCCAGCCCAGCATTTCTCATGGTGTACTCTGCATATAAGTTAAATAAGCAGGGTGACAATATACAGCCTTGATGTACTCCTTTTCCTATTTGGAACCAGTCTGTTGTTCCCAGTGTTTCCCTCTTAGACTGCTTTTGCTAACTCCCATAGGTTTTGAATCATTGTACTTTATTTTCATTTGTCTCTAGGTATGTTTTGATTTCCTCTTTGATTTCTTCAGTGATTCTTTAATTTCTAGTTTATTTCTAATCCCTTTTGATGGAATGCTCTATAAATATCATTTTATCCCCATCTGATCTAATCTGTCATTTAAGGTCTGTCTCTTTATTAATTTTCTGTCTGGACGAACTGTCCATTGATGATAGTGGAGTGTTAATGTCCCCTACCACTATTGGATTACTCTTGATTTCTGCCATTATGGCTGTTATTATTTGCTTTATAGATTGATTTTCTCCTATGTTGGGTTCATATGTATTTATAATTGTTACGTCTTCTTCTTGGATTAATTCCTTAATCATAATATAGTGTCTTTCTTTTTCTCTTATAATAATATTTATATTTTAAAGTTTATTTTGCCTGATATGAATATTGCTGTTAGCCTTTCATTTGATTTCCATTTTCATGGAATACCTTTTTCCGTTCCTTCACTTTTAGTCTGTACGTGTCCCTAAGTTTGAAATCAGTCTCTTCTAGAATCTCTGTATATAAACATATAGATATTGTCTCTGTATCCATTCAGCCAGTCTATGTCTTTTGGTTAGAGCATTTAATCTATTTGCATTTAAGGTAGCTACTGATTTGCAAATTTCTATTGTTGTTTTTCCTTATTGCAGTTTATTTTTGTTTGCTATATTAAAATTTTATGGGAATAGCAAATCCAAAACTACAATAGATACACATATACACACACACACAAAAGCAACTCAAACACAACTCAAACCACAGGAGAGAGAACAAAAGAGGAAGAGAAGAAAAAAGACCTGCAAAAGCAAACCCAGAACAATTAAGAAAATGGCAATAGAAGCTTACCTTGCCTTTAAATCCATCCCCTGAAAGCTGTCAAGGAGTTCAGTCTTTTGAGCATGAGCTGTCCATTTTCCTTACTTGACCCTATGTTGGACACCTTACAAAATATGCTGCAATTTCCTTCAGCACAGCCTAGGTTCAGTAGGCTTTTGTGTTGAATCAATAACAGATCCAGAGTGATAATTCTAAAACACAATATGATTATTTTCCTGCAAAAAATCCTTCAATAGGGTAAAAGGAGAGAAGGATGAAGAAGTATGTGCAGGAAGAGATAATGTGGAAAGTCAAGTGTTAATGTTTATGACTATAGTTTTAACTATTGATTCAGAAATGCAGTCATCTCACGCCAATGTGGGTCACAGGACTTAGAGACTGGAAAATGTCTGAACAATCACTTTCATAGAAGGAGGAAAGGAGTCAGATAAATAAAGAACACTATCTGGGCTAATATAAACATATAAGATATGCTATAGGGATGAAACTGCACAAAATGAAGGCCTAAACTTGGCTTGGGATTGAGGTCATCCCTTGTACAGAGAGTCAATATGAGTGGCAAACTTCACATTCTTTCTTATAGTTGTGTGCCAAAGCTTGTGTCTGACCATCAGAATTATAAGCTAAATATACCGTGTGGTTCAAGGGATAGGTAATAAACATCTTGCCAGTTAGTAATCTTTGGTCTGTATCTCTCAGGACACTGAAACTCTATATAAGCAGATTTGGGACAGTTCCAGATGTGACTTTCTTATTAATGGCAGATGCAAAGTGTAGTGTAACAGCAAGCTTGTATAAGTAAAAATTTCCTGGTGGTTAAGATGGTAAAGTTTCTGCCTGCAATGAGGGAGACCCGAGTTTGATCCCTGGGTGGGGAAGATCGCCTGGAGAAGGAAATGGCAACCCAGTCCAGTACTCTTGCCTGTAAAATCCCATGAATGGAGGAGCCTGGTAGGCTACAGTACATGGGTCAAAAAGAGTCAGACATGACTGAGCGACTTCGCTTTCACTTTCATAAGTACAGAAGTATAAAAAGCAAGAAATCCTCTAAATTTCTTGTTTATTCATAACCCAAAATTAGAACATAAATGTCTGAGGAAAAGGAGAACCTGAAACAGGTGAGAACTTGAAAAAAAAATCAATTTCTTACTGCAAATTCAACAATGTAGCAATGCTCATAAAAATGTTTCAGTGTTCATAAATGTGTATCATTCTAGAGAGTCATTATTTACTATTCCTTATAGTTGTGAGGAATAAATTCTACCCTCCACATCAGTTTTGTAAATAGTTCTTGACTTTAGAAAAGAGCAATCATCAACACTGCGGGCCATGTTTCCACCTTCTGACAACAGTTGAACTCACTATGAAAACAGTTGAGTAAAACATGTCTAAGGTCAAGGGAATGCATGAAACAACACTTTCTTGGCATAAATATTTTAAGAAAAAGTTTTGTTTCTTTTTAGTTGGTGTTAAAACAGCATTTTAAAAGCTTATACCAACTCTCCTAGCCTGAAAATGACTCCAAATAGGCACATTATCTTTACAGGAAATTATATGAGAACTCCAGAGCTTCATAAGCATCATGCTCACTGACTCTGTTATATTAGGTCCTGCTCCAAATGATCTTATGGTGCGGGGAACTGGAAACTGCCTAATCTTGCAATGAACACAGAAATAATTTTGGAGTGGATACAAAGTGTAATGTCAAGATCCTGAAATTTTTTTCATTGAAGGATGTATGATTTGATGTATTCATTCAGTAATATTAATGCAACATTTTATTTTCTCACCCATCAATATCCTCTAGCTCATCCTTCTTTCCCAGCCCACTTTCTTTTATTGTTTGCTTCCTACTTCTTTAAATTTATACATATATGCTCATTTTCATTTTTTTATATTTGCTTTTCATTGTATATCAGTTCAGTTTGTCACTCAGTCATATCTATGCAAACCCATGGACTGTAGCCTGCCAGGCCTCCCTGTCCATCACCAACTCCCAGAATTTACTCAAACTCATTATATATGCTAACAGTTTTATTAAGATACAATTTACATATAAAATTTGCCCACTTAAATATCAATAATATTTAGTATATTCATAGAACTGTGTAACTATCACTGCAATCAATTCTAGAACATAAAAATTACCCTACAAATAAAACCTGTACTGTTATTACCCTCAAGTCCCTCCACTCCCCAACTCAGCACTAGGCAATCCCTAATCTATTCTTTCTATAGATTTCCCTATTCTGCAAATTTCATATAAATTGTTTTCTGTCAGTTAATGGATATTTGGGTTATTTTTTATCTTTTGGTTAACATGAGTATTCTATGAACATTCCTTATGAGTTTTGTGCAGGCATATGTTTTCATTTTTATTGGCTATATTTCTAAGGGTCAAATTGATGGGTCAAATGAGTCTACTTCTCTTTGTATCTGGTTCCATTCTATAGCTCTTATGCCATCATTAACTGATTTCAGGCTCAGTTAATTGTGCTTTACTTATGCCCTTTCTTTTCTCTAAATAAAAATGAATAGCTGACCAGTGTCACATACTGTCCTGGGGAACATCTTCATGAGTATCTCATTTAATTTATTTAGACTGTGGCTATTTTTTCCATGTTAGCTCTACATTTGAGGTTTGATATTTTCTGAGGCTCCTCATTTGGAAGCAAAGTTTAGTTCCATTTTATAAGGCTAAAAACTAAAGAAATGGAAAAGACATCCATGCTGGAAAGGAATTTATGATAATCTTTCTTTTACCAGTGAAGACCTTTTATAAAATGAACCATGAGAGAGAATGAGGGAAAGAGGAAGAAAGAGAGAGAGAGATTACAACATAAATTCATATTTTCTTCACAAAATACCCATGAGATAGAGTTGGATAGATCCCAGAACAGAAAGAAACAAAAAAAATTTATACCTTTTTTGAATCATTCCTAAAAGACCACGGTGGAGTAGAAGGACGTGCACTCATCTCCTGTGAGAACACCAAATCACAACCAGCTGATACCAACCATCAGCAGGAGAATGCTGAAACCCAACAAAATAAGATACCCCACCTCCAAGGGCAAAGGAGAAGCTGCAACAAGACAGTAGGAGGGGCACAAGCACATTTAAAATCAAACTTCATACCCGCCAAAGACGTTCAGAGGGCACAAACAAAACCTTCGCACCAGATTCCAGGGGACAGAGCAGCGACCTCCACAAGAGACCGAGCCAGACCTGCCTTTGAGTGTTAGTGTCTCCTGCAGAGGGACAGGTCAGCAGTGGCCTGCGGTGGGAGCAGGGGCCCTGGTGCCAGCAGTCCCGAGAATCTCAGTGTGTGGCATAAGTCCTCTTGAAGGAGGTTGCCACTATCTCCACTACACAGCTACCGCGCAGGCGACCCACAAACGGGAGAACAACCACACCAAAGAAATTCTCTCACTGTTACAAAACTTCTAGGTCCCAAAACAGATTTCCCAACCTGAGGATCTGGCAAAAGGACTGAGAACCCCTAGGGAATTTGACTTTGAAGGCCGGTGGGTTTCCATTGTAAAACCGGGAGAACAGACTCGGAGGGGACCACAAAACCTTGTGCACACCAGGGCCCAGGAGAAAAGAGCAGTGATCCCACAGGAGGCTGAGCCAGACTTGCAGTGTTTGACAGTGGCCTAGTGCAGAGTCAGGGGCGCTGACTGCAGCAGTCCTGGCAGGCACGGCAAAAGGCCTTCTGGAGGAGGTCACCGTTACCCCTACCTGGCTTGGCTTCGGGCCAAACTGCAAGGAGGAAACAGAGCCCCACCCGTTAAGAGAAAATTGGATTAAGGATTTACTGAGCATGGCTTTGCCCACCAGCTGCTGCTGCTGCTGCTGCTGCTAAGTCACTTCAGTCGTGTCCTACTCTGTGCGACCCCATAGAAGGCAGCCCACCAGGCTCCCCCGTCCCTGGGATTCTCCAGGCAAGAACACTGGAGTGGGTTGCCATTTCCTTCTCCAATTCATGAAAGTGAAAGTGAAGTCTCTCAGTCGTGTCCGACTCTTAGCGACCGCATGGACTGCAGCCTACCAGGCTCCTCTGACCATGGGATTTTCCAGGCAAGAGGACTGGAGTGGGGTGCCATTGTCTCCTCCGTTTGCCCACCAGAGCAACACTCGATTTTCCCACATCCAGGCCCTCCCATGAGGAAGCTTCCACAAGCCTCTTATTCTCATCCATCGGAGGGCAGACAGCATGAAAACCACAATTACAGAAAAATAACAAAATTGTTCACATGGATCACAGCCTTGTCTAACTCAATGAAACTATGAGCCATGCCATATAGGGCCAAACAAGATGGACAGGTCATGGTGGAGAGTTCTGACAAAACGTGGTCCACTAGAAAAAGGAATAGCAAACCACTTCAGTATTCTTGCCTTGAGAACACCATGAACAGTATGAAAAGCAAAAAAGATATGACAATGAAAGATGAACTTCTCAGGTTGGTAGGTGCATAATATGCTAATGGAGAAGACCAGAGAAGTAGTTCCAGAAGGATCGGAGAGGTTGAGCCAAAGCAGAGGCAATGCCCAGGTAAGGATGAGTTTGGGGGTGAAAGTAAAGTCTGCTGCTTGTAAAAAAACAATATTTCATAGAAACCTGGAATGGTAGGTCCATGAATCAAGGTAAATTGGAAATGGTCAAACAGGAGATGGCAAGAGTGAACACTGACATTTTAAAAATCAGAACTATGTACCACAGCTTCCTCATCCATTCGTCTGCTGATGGGCATCTAGGTTGCTACATATACACCATGGAATATTACTCAGCCATTAAAAAGAATTCATTTGAATCAGTTCTAATGAGATGGATGACACTGGAGCCCATTATACAGAGCGAAGTAAGCCAGAAAGATAAAGACCATTACAGTATACTAACACATACATATGGAATTTAGAAAGATGGTAACGACAACCCTATATGCAAAACAGAAAAAGAGACTCAGATGTATAGAACAGACTTGTGGACTCTGGGAGAAGGTGAGGGTGGGATGTTTCAAGAGAACAGCATCGAAACATGTATCTTATCTAGGGTGAAACAGATCACCAGCCCAGGTTGGGTGCAAGAGACAAGTGCTCGGGCCTGGTGCACTGGGAAGACCCAGAGGGATGGGGTGGAGAGGGAGGTGGGAGGGGGGACCGGGATGGGGAATACATGTAAATCCATGGCTAATTCATTTCAATGTATGACAAAAACCACTGCAATGATGTAAAGTAATTAGCCTCCAACTAATAAAAATAAATGGAAAAGAAAGAAAAATAAAAATAAAAATCAGAAGTATAATGGACAGAAATGGGCAAATTTAATTCAGATTACCATTATATCTACTACTGTGGTCAAAAATCTTTTAGAATAAAAAAGTGGCCATCATAGTCAACAAGAGTCTGAAATGCAGTACTCAGGTGCAATCTCAAAAATGACAGAATGATCTCAGTTCATTTCCAAGGCAAACCATTAAAAATCACATTAATCCAAGTCTATACCCCATCCATTAATGCCAAAGAAACTGAAATTAAACTCCAGGAGTTGGTGATGGACAGGGAGGCCTGGCGTGCTGCGATTCATGGGGTTGCAAATAGTAGGACATACATATATATGTCCTTTTCTTCATGGGAGACTGGAATGCAAAAGATGGAAGCCAAGACATGCCTGCAGTAACAGACGACAAAATGAACTGCCTGGACTACAAAATGAAGCAGTTATTATTGTTGTTCAGTCACTCACTCATGTCTGACTCATTGCAACTCAATGGACTGCATATGCCAGGCTTCCCTGTCTTTCACCATCTCCCAGAGTTTCCTCAAACTCATGTCCATTGAGTTGGTGATGCCATCCAACCATCTTGTCCTCTGTCTTCCTTCTTCTCTTGCCTTCAGTCTTTTCCAGCAATAATGTCTTTTCCAATGGGTCAGCTATTCATATCAATTGGTCAAAGTATTGGAGCTTCAGCTTCAGCATCAGTCTTCAGAGAATATTTAGGATTGATTTCCTTTAGTATTGACTGGTTTGATCTCCTTGCAATCCAAGGGACTTTGAAGAGTCTTCTCCAACATCACAGTTCAAAATGAAGCAGAGCAAAGGTTAACAGGGTTTTGCCAGCAGAACGCACTGGTCACAGCAAACACCCTCTTCCAACAACACAAGAGACAACTCTACACAAGGACATCACTAGATGGTCAATACTGAATTAGACTGATTATATTTTTGCAGCCAAAAATGGAGAAGCTCTATACTGTCACAGAAAGAAGACCAGGAGATGACTGTGGTTCAGTTGCTGAGTTCCTTGTTGCAAAATTCAGACTTAAATTCAAGAAAGTAGGGGAAACCACTAGACCATTCAGATATGATCTAAATCAAATCCCTTACGATTATACAGTGGAAGTGATAAATAGATTCAGGGGATTAGATTTAATAAACAGAGTGCCTGCAGAACTATGGATGAAGGTTCACAACATTGTATAGGAGATGTGATCAAAAGCATCCCCAAGAAGAAAAAATGCAAAAAGGCAAATGGTTGTCTGAGGAGTCCTTTCAAATAGCTGAAAAAAGAAGAGAAGCTAAAGGCAAAGGAGAAAAGGAAAGAAATACCCATTTGAATGCAGAGTTCCAAACAGTAGCAAGGAGAGATAAGAAAAATTTCCTCAGTGATCAATGCAAAGAAACAGAAGAAAACAATAGAATCGGAAAGACAAGAGATCTCTTCGAGAAAATTAGAGACACCAAGGGAACATTTCATGCAAAGAAGTGCACAATAAAGGACAGAAATGATATGGACCTAACAGAAACAGAAGATATGAAGAAGAGGTGGCAATAATACACAGAAGAGCTTTACAAAAAAAAAAAATTGATCTTAATGACCCATATGACCACGATGGTGGGATCACTCACCTAGAGCCAGACATCTTAGAGTGTAAAGTCAAGTGGACCTTAGGAAGTATCACTACAAACAAACCTAGTGGAGGTGATGGAATTCCAGTTGAGATATTTCAAATTCTAAAAGATGATGCTGTTACAGTGTTGCACACAACATGCCAACAAATTTTGAAAACTCAGCAGTGGCCACAGGACTGGAAAAGGTCAGTTTTCATTCCAACCTCCAAGAAGGGCAATGCCAAACAGTGTTCAAAGTGCCACACAATTGCACTCATCTCACACACTAGCAGAGTAATGCTCAAAATTCTCCAAGCTAGGCTTCAATAGTACATGAAGGGAGAACTTCCAGAGGTTCAAGCTGGATTTATAAAAGGCAGAGGAACCAGAGATCAAATTACCAACATCCATTAGATCATAGAAAAATCAAGTGAATTCCAGGAAAACACATATTTCTGCTTCATTGACTATGATAAAGCATTTGACTGTGTGGATCACAGCCAACTGTGGAAAATTCTGAACAAGATGGGAATACCAGGCCACTTTACCTGCCTCCTGAAAAATCTGTATGCAGGTCAAGAAGGAAGAGTTAGAACCAGACATGGAACAATGGACTGGTTCAGAATTGGGAAAGAAGTGAAGCCTGTATATTCTCACCCTGCTGATTTAACTTATATGCAGAGAACATCATGCAAAATGCCAGACTGGATGAAGCACAAATTGTAATCAAGGTAGCAGGGAGAAATATCAATAAACTCAGATATGCAGATGACACCACCATTATGGCAGAAAGCAAAAAGGAACTAAAGAGCCTCTTGGTGAAAGTGAAAGAGGGGAGTGAAAAAGCTGGCTTAAAATTCAACATCTGAAACACTAAGATCATGGCACCCAGTCCCATAACTTCATACAAATAGATGGGTATCAATGGAAACAGTGACAGACTTTATTTTCTTGGGTTCAAAAATCACTGCAGATGGTGACTGCAGACATGATATTAAAAGATGCTTGCTCCTTGGAAGAAAATCTACAACCAACCTAGACAGGATATTAAAAAGCAGAGACATTACTTTGCCAACAAAGGTCCATCTAGTCAAAGCTATGGTTTTTCCAGTAGTCATGTAAGGATGTGAGAGTTGGACCATAAAGAAAGCTGAGCACTGAAGAACTGATACTTTTGAACTGTGGTGTTAGAGAAGACTCTTGAGAGTTCCTTGGACAGCAAGGAGACCAAACCAGTCAATCCTAAAGGAAATCAATCCTGAATATTCATTGGAGGAACTGATGCTGAAGCTTCAATACTTTGGTCAACTGATGCAAAAGATTGATTCATTGGAAAAAACCTCTGATCCTGGGAAGGATTGAGGGCAGCAGGAGAAAGGGACTACAGAGGATGAGATGGTTGTATGAGATGGTTGTCCATCGACTTGATGGACATGAGTTTGAGCAAACTCTGGGAGTTGGTGATGGACAGCAGAGCCTGGCATGCTTCAGTCCATGGGGTCATGAAGAGTCAGACACAACTTAATGACTGTACTAAGCTGAACTGAGTCAAAGAAGATATTTTTCCCCTTTCATGGAGTGTTTTCCATAGGATCACTGTTCCTCTCTCTGCTCTAACTGTATACTGATGTACAGTGCACATCATTGCCATCATCCCATGAATTTATACAGGCAAATTCTCCCAACACCTGTTGAAAATAAAAAAGAAATGAGGATTGATTTATCAGTGGTACATGGTTAAAATTAGCTTTATTTTTTTATTATTATTTTTGTTTAACATAGCATCTTATGTTAGGTCTTTATGATTCGAGTCCATCAGTATTTAGACTCGTTTGACCTTTACATATGTGCTGTTCTCCTTTATTATCAAAAGATAAATTTGATTTTTTTCTAGTATGCAGCTTTCAAGAGTGTTATACACCTGGACTTTGTCCTAGAAAATATACTCTTGTTGCTGAACTTTCAACTCCAAGTTAGGTGAGTGAAGGTGAAATTACATTAGATTCATCCATGGCCCCAGACAACACCATGCTAAATAGTGGCTCAGATGGTAATGTATCTGCTTGCAATGCAGGAGATACAGGTTTGATCCCTGGGTCGGGATGATCCCCTGGAAAAGGGAATGGCAACCCACTCCAGTCTTATTGCTAGAGAATTCCATGGACAGAAGAGCGTGGTGGCCAATATTCCATGGGGTCGCAAAGAATCAGACAAAACTCAGCGACTAACACTTTTATTTTCCAAACACCATTAAGCTGCTAACCAACCTTTTATTAAATTAATTTTCATTGGAGCATAGTTGCTCTACAAAGCTGTGTCAGTTTCTGCTGTACAATAGATTAATCAGTCATGCATGCATGTACACCCTCTCTCTGCTGGATCTCCTTCCCATTCAAATCACCACAGTGCATTCAGCAGAGTGCCTTGTGCTACCCAGTACATTCTCATTAGTTGCCTATTTTATACACAGTATCAGTACTGTATAGGTGTCAAATCCAATCTCCCAATTCCTCCCACTCTTGCTTTCCCCCTGGGTACTCACATTATTTGTTATTCATGTCTGTGTATTTCTGCTTTGCAAATAAGATTATCTATATCATTTTTCTAGATTCCACACACATGCATTGTGTGCTGTACTAAGTCACTTCGGTTGTGTCCGACTCTTTGTGACCCTACAGACTGACAATCAGGCTCCTCCGTACATGGGATTTTCCAGGCAAGAATACTGGGGTGGTTTGCCATTTCCTCCTCCAGGGTATCTGCCCAACCCAGGCTTTGAACTCATGTCTCTTATGTCTCCTGCATTAGCAGGGGAGTTCTTTACCACTAGCGCCACCTGCTAAGCAGTTTTATAAGCATTAAAATGTGATACTTGTTTTTCTCTTTCTGACTTACTTTACTCTGTATGATACTCTCTAGGGATGTGGATGGACCTGGAGAGTGTCTAACTAACCTTTAAGTCACACCAGAAGGCATCTCTGTAACCACCAAGTGGTTTGGCTATTCTTTCACCACTATTTTCAAGCAAGAAGGAACAACATAGGCTCAAGAGTCCTTAAGACTGTTCTCTTGTCCCAAAACAGAAGAGTTTGCCTAGGGTGCTTTATAACCACCTAACTGACACTGATCTTTGATTTTTTTTTCCCAACTCTAAAAACCTATGTGATTTTCTATCTACTATGTGTAAACCACCATTCAAGTTGCCATGACAGTTATAAAATGAGTAAATTCTTAATCACTTACAAGACCACTTTATGTGTTGGCAAAATCTGAGGGTCTCAAATCCTTACCCCACCAAAGCTAGCTTTACTTGCTCCCTGGTTCATACTTTCTCTACAGTGCTCTCCCATCACTGTAGGGAAATTTTATATAGACGTTTTTAGAAAGGGAAACTTCACCATATTTCCTAATACGGTATTCATTAGCTTGAGAGAATCTGATACGCTCCTGTGAGCAAATTTATCTTGGACTAAGGGGATTAAAAGGCATAAGGGAGATATCAAGAAATCAGAAAGATGAGAAGGACAAATGGAAAATTCCATAGTGTTGGTTAGGTCTGCTATTATCAGTAGACTGGGAGGCTGAGTCGTGGAGACAAAAGATGCTAGCTTCCTAATTTTCAGGGCAGTCCTGACATCCACCCTTGAGAATTAACATTGATATTTAGAAGACAAGATAAAAGCAGAAAAGATAAAAACCTAGATCCATACATGACAAGGTATATGGTGGACCAAGGTAATAAGGAGAAAGAAACAATGGAAGGGAAGAGCATCAATATTAAATGGACCTTTACTGCAAGTGACAAAACCCCAACTCAAACTGGCTTAAAAATTAAAAGGGGGTAAAAATATTTAGTTTATATAACGGTTGTGTAATGATTGGATCTAACACCCAAACAAAATCAATAACCTTTCTACCTCCCCTAGTCTCTTATATTTTTGTTGCTATGCATTAGTATCTATTCTCATAGTATCTATTCTATTCTATCTACATAGGTAGATGTTACCAGCCCTTGGCCCTGGGATTCACTTTACAACAGTCACTGTGATTGAAACCAGGATCGTGCCTGTCCCCCAAGTCGGGGGCGGGGGGTCGGGGCTGAGATTGGTGGAGGGATGGCTCTGCAAGGGAAAACGAAAAGTCATGCTACTTTAATAGTGGAACAGATGCAGTGAGGACAGACACCACAGACTCAAGTCACTCTCCCTCTGGAGAGTGTTTCCCCAGCAGATGAGAGGAGCTTTTTCCCAAGCTTTTGCTTTCACAGATGATTCTGGGCCTAGGGTCACTAACACAAAGCCTGCCCTGGAAAGCTGTGTGGTCATTACAGCTCCCCACTGAGCTTTCTTTCCAAACACACACACAGGGATATGTCTCGGAGGACGGTCCGGAGAGGACCATCTCCCGGAGCTTGCCCCAACTCATGTCAATGAGTCAGTGATGTCATCTAGCCATCTCATCCTCTGTCGTCCCCTTCTCCTCCTGTCTTCATTCCTTCCCAGCATCAGGGTCTTCTCCAATGAGTTGGCTCTTCCCATCAGGTAGTCAAAGTATGTGAGCTTCAGCTTCGGTATTTCCAATGAATATTCAGGGTTGATTTTCTTTAGGTTTGGCTGATTTGATCTCCTTGTGGATCAAGGGACTCTCACAGTGCCAAAGCATCAATTCTTTGACACTCAGCCTTCTTTATGGTCTAACTCTCACACCCATACATGACTCTAGAAAAGCCATAGCTTTGACTACACGGACCTTTGTCAGCAAAGTAATGTCTCTGTTTTTAATAAGCTGTCTAGGTTTATCATAGCTTTTCTTCCAAGGAGCAAGTGTCTTTTAAATTTCATGGCTGTAGTCACCATCTGAAGTGATTTTGGAGTTCCCCAAAATAAAGTCTCTCACTGTTTCCATTGTTTCCCCATCTATTTGCCATGAAGTGATGGGACTGTATGTCATGAACTTAGTTTTCTGAATGCTGAGTTTTAAGGCAGCTTTTTCACTCTCCTCTTTCACTTTCATCAAGAGACTCTTCCTCTTTGCTTTCTGCCAAACGGTTGTGTCATCTGTATATCTGAGGTTATAGGTATTTCTCCCAGCAAACTTGATTCCAGCTTAAGCTTCCTCCAGACTGGCATTTCTCATGATGTACTCTGCATGTAAGTTAAATGAGCAGGGTGACAATATACAGTCTTGATGTACTCCTTTCCCAATTCTGAATCAGTCCGTTGTTCCATGTAAGGTTCTAACTGCTGTTTATTGACCTGCATACAGATTTCCCAGGAGGCAGGTAAGGTGGTCTGGTACTCCCACCTTTTTAAGAATTTTCCATAGTTGACTGTGATCCACATGGTCAAAGGCTTTAGTGTAGTCAATGAAGCAGAAATAGATGTTTTTCTGGCATCTTAGGTGAAATAAAAGATAAAATAAATTAAAAAATAGTTTAAAATAGAGTACATGGCTCTGCTTTCAATGTAAAGTACACAGCTACAAATACTTAAAAGTTTAAAAACACAGAAAAAGAAAGAGAGAAGAAAAACTCCACATACAGACCTTATTGTTATTTTCGTGTGTGTGTGTGTGTGTGTGTGTGTGTGTGTGTGTGTGTGTGTGTGTAAAAGATCAAATGTTTGTTCTCTGATTGATTTTATACTTGCTTTTCCCTTCTCAGTGATCACGAGACTTGGTTTTCTGAAGTGCCCAAAGCTGACTTGGGGAAACTGTGCCAGTTTGCAGCTTGTGAAAACAAGCCATGTAGAAATGGTGCCACATGTGTTCTGAAATCCAGGACAGACATTGTCTGCCTCTGTCCATGTGGAAGGTCTGGACTCCTCTTCAGTGCAGGTAAGAGTTTTCATTGCTGAGCACGGGTCCAGGTAGAAGGGGGTGAAGAGGAGAGAGCTACTTAGAAAAATCAGAACAGCACCTCACTGAGCAAATTCACCAAATGCTTCTCTTCATTCTTTTCAAGTCAGTCAAGACAAGACCCATTAATGAGATGGATCACTGAACATGTATTTCTCATACCCACTGAGTAATTACAAAGGAGATAATAAGCTTTCCCTGAAGTTAGACTACAGAGAATCTCTGTATTATTATATTTCAAGGGTATTCTAATATTCAGAATAACAAAGAAAATCAGAACAATACATAAAATCAAATCATTTTACATAATTTTGTTAAACTAAGGCTATATTAACAAATATCTATGTATTATAAAGCTGTTTTTATTTAAAGATAACAAAATCCATGACATAATTATTATATCTCAAGAAACTAAATCAGAAATAAGAGTCATGTTCTTCTCCTTAGGAAAATTCACAATGTAGAAATCCTGTGTTACAAAACTGTAAAGAAACTATAATATAAAATACTTTAAGAAAGAAATTGCCTGAGAATGAAATATTGCCTTTGATATACAGAAATAAGTATGTCTGTAAACATTTTCAGAAATAATTAAAAGTATTAATATTGAATCAACTCAGGACTGAACTTACTTCATCTTTATTTTCACCATGAAGATTAAATAAAACAGTTTATCCCTTTGTAACTAGTGGTATTCATTACCAAATTTTAGAACAAGTCCCCCAAAGTAAGCACAGACCCTGTGTCCCAGGACATAACACAGTGACACAAATACATCCAGATGGCTATGACTCATCAAAAATCAGGGGCCCCCACACCTGATGCTACAGTCGTGAAAATTGAAACTAGAATAAAGAATCTGTCACCAGAAAGTACTGATGTTTTTGATGCATACATCTTTGCAGGGAACTGACAACAGATTTGATGCATCACTGAGAGAGGAACTCCTTCTGCGGCTGTGACAGGGCCATGTTTGAAGTGACCTTTATCTTTGCAAGGAGCACTGTAGACAAATGGAACTAATGGTGTCTTGTTCTTTCCTTGTAAAAGTCCCATGCTTCATAATCATTCCACTTAAATAAAAGCTAACAGAAAATTAATTGATGGCAATGCATTTGATTACTGTAGGATATATCATCAATTTTGCTTCCTACCTGAAAATAAGACTGACTATATGAAATAAGAAATGAAGATATTTATGAACATCTGCACATATTTACAAAAATGCTTGTTTGTGCCCCTCTCTTTGTCTCACTGGGCTTCCAAAGATTCAAAGATTTATGGATTATTTAAACAGAAAAGATCAGACAAAGTTTATTAGGCTCTTTGCCTCAGTGTTAGTAAGAAGAAATTCCTACATATGCCCATGCAGGGGAATGTCTTAGGATATTTAACCTACCCATTAAAATGTCCACAAATATGCCAGATCCACTGGAAAATCCTTCCATTGTGGAACTCAGGTTCTAACTGAGAAGATAAAAAAGAGAATAGAAATGGCTAAAGACACAAACTAAATGAAGAGAATTATGAAGGAAATCAGGATGAAAGAGTGGCTGGGGGTGGGGTGCAATGTTCACAGCTAGGTTGACCTCAGGAGATGGAAGGTCTGTGCTGAGGCTAAAGAATAAGGAGGAAAAACAAGCCTCCAGGCAGAAGATTCAGGAAATAGAAGACCCTGGAGAGACAGCCTGAGCCTTCTGAAGAATGAGAGGTGCTTCCACTGCTGGAACACAGGGAGCAAGGCATAGGCTGGTTCTAGAGGCCTTAAACAGCCATGGGGAGCGGGGAGAGGGTCAAACAGGCAAGGGGTTTAATACATACTTGTTTAAACCATTTTCATTTTGGAGGTTGATTTTAGAAAGCTTCTGTTCTTGAATCCTGACAGAAGATAGCTTTGCCTTTGTTTTAGTTGCTAGGTTGTGTCCAACTTTTGCAACCCCATGTACTATAGCCCACCAGGCTCCTCTGTCCACTGGATTTCCCAGACAAGAATACTGGAGTGGTCTGCCCTTTCCTTCTCCAAGAGATCTTCCCCACCCCAGAATCAAACCCAAGTCTCCTGCATTGGCAAGTGAGTCCTTTTTTTTTTTTTTAATTAGTTGGAAGCTAATTACTTTACAGTATTGAAGTGGGTTTTGTCATACATTGACATGAATCAGCCATGGATTTACATGTATTCCCCATCCCGATCCCCCCTCCCATGCTCGGGGCTGGTGCACTGGGAAGACCCAGAGGCAAGTGAGTTCTTTACCACCGAGTTACCAGAGAAGTTTTACCTTAGACAAGGATAATGGCAGTGGAGACTGAAGTGAGTGAACTTGAAATCAGTTCTGGAGACAGAGGTGGCAGAACTTGATGAAAAACATGTGAGAACATGAATCAAGAACAACTGTGGAATTTTTGTTTGTTAGTTCGTTTAAACTGTAGGTAGATGGTGGTGCCCAAATCATTGGTTGAACCAATCTGACCTCCAGGGAGTCATCCAGAACACGCTGAATGTATGTTTACTCAGTGGACAGAAGTGCAGAGCAAGTCAATGAATATAATTGTTGCCTGGTGACAACTGAATGTGAGAACAGGCACAGAATAAAACCAAGACTCCCTTGCTTATCTTGGCCTTCTTGTTAATACTAGACGATGGAAAAATCAGCTTGTTTTATTTTATCAGCACTTGCGTTTGCTGTGTAGCACTCTCCTTTCAAATTATAGCTATGTCTGCCAGGGTAATATATTCTTTGGGAGATGGTAGAAATACAATTCTGATGTTTCCTACCTTGCTGATATTTCACTGAGGGATTCATTCCTGGGTGATCATGGCAGAGCTGAGGGAGACTAACTCCAGCTGCCTTCTTTGTAAAGTGCTTAGACACTTCCTGCTGTCTGCTCCTACCAGGAGCAACCTCTTTTTTACTTTCTTAACTACCTCATTCCAAAGACAAAGGGGAGAGGCTGTTTTTTGTATCTTGCCCTCTGGTGTTCCCTCCATAAGTACTTCCTAGTTTACATTCCCCCAACCTAGATCACTCAATGGACACAGGATTTGAAGAAAGTGACCTCTATTGTCTAGTCAGCAGGCACAAAGGGATTTGAACCAAAGACACTGATTGCAGGACCTGGCTCTCAGTCAAGGCAGTGCTGCTTTCTTCAAGTCTTGATGCAAGACCCTGTATCAAGTCAGGGTCTCTCAGAACTCCAGCTTCAATTAGTCTAATAACAGGACTTGCCTTAGAGATTTAATGTGAAATTCTTCATGTAGAGTACCTAACATGTTACTAATGATATATAAAATGCTTTTGGAATAAAATAATGCCATTTGCAGCAACATGGATGAACCTAGAGATTATGATGCTAACTGAAATAAGTCAGACAGGAAAAGATAAATACCACTTACATGTGGAATCTAAAATATGATACAAATGAACTTATCTACAAAACAGATTCAAGACATAGAAAACAAACTTGCAGTTGTCTGGAGGTGAACAGGAAGGGATGGATTGGGAGTTTGAGGTTAACAGATGCAAACTATTATAGAAAGGTTAGATAAACAACAGTGTCTTACTATATTACACATGGAACTATGCAATATCCTGAGACAAACCATAATGGAAAAGAATATATATATATATATATATATATATATATATATATATGTTTGTATAACTAAATCAGTTTGCTGTACAGTAGAAATTAACACAACACTGTAAAAATTGCCTACACTTCAATTTTTTAAATGCTTTTGTTTCTTAAGCATGTCAAGCCAGGATTCTCAAATGCACAGCAAACTGCCACATCTTAATGTGAGAGATAAGGCCAGATCTCCATCCTAGCTAAAAAGAAAGCTCTCTAGGATGTCAAAGGAAATCAAAATTAATTTCCTTTTAAGAATTTTTCTAAGTTGGTGACACTCTTTGCTGTGATTGGAGATAAGCCAGGGCATCATAAAATTAGGGTGGAGAATAGACCCCAGGGACACAGATAATCAGCAGGCTGTTAAAGGACATGATGCCTCTATAAAGCAGCTTAATGTCAGACTGGCATTTTGTGACTGCATATTTCAAATATGTATAATTTTCTGTCATGTAAACTTGTGACTCTTTTGACAGCATCCAGTCTTATGTGATCCAGCTCTTTCTCTCCAACGCAGCAGCTGCTTGATTGCCTGGCTGTTCACCTGACCTCAACATCCCCCTTTTCCCACCATGTCCAAACCCAGTGTTTTCTAGCGCCTGGTAACAAAGAAGTGTTAAAAAAAGATCAGCCTAATCCCAGAGGGGATTATGACCACAGGAAGAAGCACTTGGGAAAGTGGTTGCATTCACTCTGAGTTGAAGGCAACCCTTGAGAAGTCTGCTTTTTCTCCTTTTTAATAACTGAGGGAATTGTCTTTCCTTTTGCTCTGTGGGAAGGTGCAGATCTCCTGCTTTTCACTTTTTCTTTTCCATTTATTTTTATTAATTGGAGGCTAATTACTTTACAATATTGCAAAGGATCTCATTCAGATATGAAGGAGAATTCAAAAGCTTTACAGATAAGCAAAAGCTGAGAGAATTCAGCACCACCAAACCAGCTCTTCAACAAATGCTAAAGGATCTTCTCTAGACAGGAAACACAGAAAGGTTGTATAAACATGGACTCAAAACAACAAAGTAAATGGCAACGGGACCATACCTATCAATATCTATCAACGGGACCATACCTATCAACCCTTAAATGTAAATGGGTTGAATGCCCCAACCAAAAGACAAAGACTGGCTGAATGGATACAAAAACAAGACCCCTATATATGCTGTCTACAAGAGACCCGCTTAAAAACAAGGGACACATACAGACTGAAAGTGAAGGGCTGGAAAAAAATATATTTTTTTATCTCTAAAGAAAAAAGTTAGATTGACACATATGAAATATCAGCAATTAAAATAAGTATATATCTTAATATACACCAAAATGCTCATGACAGGTGACCTTGATGGATATCTGCCAATGAACCCATTAGCACATGAATTGGTACTTTTCCTCTGTTCATGTCAGAGGCAGTTCCAGCAAAGTTATAGTTTATTTTTCCAATAATAACTATAAGTACTTTGTGTTTATAAGCAAATGAGTCTCTTAAAATATATACATTAGTATCTGGGAAATATTTTCTGGTCAAAGTCATTAGGTTTATAAATTGTTAATATATCTATAGTTAATGCTATAATCTTTCTCTAAAGACATTATACTTCCTACCAATGGTTGAATTTGGATTTCATTTTATACATATATATATTTATACATATGTGTGTGTGTGTGTGTGTGTGTGTGTGTACACACATATCTATTAAGAAAATGAGATAATAAATATTTTGACTTAGGGAATTATACCAGTTCTGGCACTCAGAGTTGTTTCACCAATATATTTTCTCCTTTTTTAATAATATACCCATGATCTTATCTGAGGCAGTCATGTGCCCAGCTGAAATGCCCTAGCCTCCTTTAAAGCTGAATGCAGCCATGGGGCTAAATTATGAACGACATCAGATGTAAGTGAAAGGATTAGAGGATTGTGTTGACCTCCAGAAATACTCCTTAAAAGTGGAATGACTACCCCCCCCACCACCACCACCACCAACTCTCCATTTTCCTTAAGCCTGGAATGTGGATGAGATGTTTCAAATTCCAGAAAACATCATGGCTCATAGGGCAACCTTGAAAATGGAAGACACGTGCTAGGATGGTAAAGTGAAAAGATGAAAAAGCTAAATCCCTGGTAACTATAAAACTATCAAAACAGTCAGGGCTTGCCACCATCAGATTTTTGTTATTGAAGGAGAAATAATCTATTTTATTTAAACCTCTGCTGCTTTGCTACATATTATTAGCTGTACTTAAGCCTAATCCTTACTAATACAATCAGTGTCAACATTTCTCTGAACTTTATATCCTGATATATTTTTTCAAATATTTATGATTTTGTTCATAAGTCCTTAAACTCCTTCTCAAAAAGAGAATAATTATGGAATTTCTTGGATTATTTATCTTATTTTAGTCTATAAGATTTAATAAACTGTAAGTCTATAAAATATATTTTGCAACTCAGTAGAAGCATGGAATGAACATTATTCCAATGTTATAAAAGAAATATCTAGGCAAACAGCAAAAAGAAAAAGCTTTATCTTTCCAAATTAGAAACATAATTTAGAAATCACACTTTAGACCTTACTTATGAAGCATTGTTGTTGTTTATCCACTAAGTTGTGTCCAACTCTTTTTCAACCCCAAGAATTGTAGCCTGCCAGGTTCCTCTGTCCAAGGGATTTCCCAGGCAAGAATATTGGATTGGGCTGCAATTTCCTTCTCCAAGGGATCTTGCAGACCCAGGGATCAAACCCTCATCTTCTGCATTGGCAGGGTTCTTTACCACAGAGCCACCAGGGAAGCCCTATGAAACATTACCCCTCTCTTAAAACTACTCCCAAGGCAATTTCTAACAGTCATGCTAAATTTAAAAAATCAAATTCTGTAGATTTTCACATTTCAAATCCTAGGGAAGCATGCATCTGTTACGGTCTGCTTTTAAATGGAGAACAAAGACTATTCATTATCAAACGCTCCCTGTTTGCCTCTGGAATTCTGTCAGTAAAGCATTAATCTCTAATGGCCATTCATTACAGGGCTTTGTCATTGTCTACCAACCTCCCAGAATGCTCCCTTTCAACACAAGCATTTTCTGCTTGTTAAAAATGTCTTTAAAATGGATAGACTATGGACAGGGGCAAAATATATTCTCCTGAATCTATTCATGGCAATTAACTTCATCACCCACACATGAAAATGGAAAGCTCTGCAGTTTGTTCTCAGCTCACCAGAGATTTTAACTTCACAAGTCTGTCAGTACAGAGTCGATTTTGTCTATAAAATGAAGGCTGTCAGATCCCACCACACCCATTAAGTTATGCTCGACTTGGGTTGCAAGCTGCACTGCTGTGATGACCCCACCAGCGACAAGCAGTCAAGCGCGAACATATCAAAAATTCTTCATAGAAAGGGAAAGCTTCTTATAGTATGCTGCATGCAAGACTGCAAAGTCAACATTTTGCAAAAAGGCAATGGCATTTATTGATTGAAGTAAACAAGGGACAAAGGTTCTACTGTGTCCTGTAAACTGCCTCTCACTCTATATGCTGGCAGCAGCTCTCTAGTTTGCCGTTTGTGTTTGTTCATAATCACTGACATGCTCATATGTGTCTTTTCTAATATTTTGTCATCTCATGACTTTGAGCTTGAAAATGACTTCCTGTGTTCCTGTGTTTTTAGAAGGCCTGGTGCACTGGGAAGACCCAGAGGGATCGGGTAGAGAGGGAGGTGGGAGTGGGGATCGGGATGGGGAATACATGTAAACCATGCCTGATTCATGTCAATGTACGACAAAAATCACTACAATATTGTAAAGTAATTAGCCTTCAACTAATAAAAATAAATGGAAAAAAAAAACACCTACTCAAAATGATGTATAAACCTATGGACAGACCTTCACTTATCCTCAGCCCCCATTCATTTTGTGTTTCTCATTTAATGCTGGCTACACACCACATCCCTCTCTCAGAATGCTATGTGAACACATACATTACCCAGTTTGAGCCATCACCACAGTGGAGAAGGGGCCAACAGTGCCTGCACTTGGCAGCCTTTCAGTTCTTTGCTGAATTGGAAATTACTTAACAGTTCTTCAGAATATTAATCTAAGCTGGTACCCTGAGGCTACCACTGTGCCTATCCCTTAGACAAAAGTCAGTAAGCATTTGTCAAATTGAGAAGGCAAACCAATAAAATTATCAATGAATGAAGAGGCTAATATGGAGCTTTCCAAAACTGCATCCATGGCAAACCAGAGCAACAGGAAGGATTGAGATGAACTCACATCTATTGAGAGCTTTTGGTATGTCAGGCCCTCAGCTAAGTGTTTACTTTACTCTTCCTGCATCATCCACACAATAACCTAGGGAGGCAAAAGTCACTATTCATCATGCAGATAGGAAAACTGAGGTTGCAAGAATTTAAATAACTAGTCAAAAGTGATATAGCTCATGAGTCGTGGATAGGTCTGAGTCCACAGTTCTCTGACTTCAGCCTTTCTTTGAAACATTGTGTAGTTTTTACACATCCCCTTTCAGGAGCTCCTAGTGTGTAGTCACCCAGCAAAGGCTCCAAGAAGTTGTATACTAGCACAGCACTAATCCACGGCACTCTCCTTTCTCATGGAATGAGAACAAGTCTTTCACAGAATACACTGGAGGAGTTCCCAAAGTGGTGTCTGTACACACCACTGTGGTATTGAAAGAAAATATTACTTTTCTTTTTTAAATGTTAGTCTTTTAATTTCTTGGGATTTTGTGTGTTTTGTGATTCCCATGCTATTTTAGTATATATATATATAATTTTAAATAAATAACATATATAAGCTGTGATCACAAAAGTTGAAACTACAAATTTAGCAATTATCTTTCAAACATGACCTGAAACTTTTATTCATTCTACTGCTTTCATGAAACTAATTTGGAAAGGTTGATTTCAAATTATGCTTGAAATGCTTGGGATATATAATCTTTAAATGTATGATTCCAGTTGATTGATATTGTTAGAAGAAACAGTATCAGAAGCTGCTTATTCTTGTTCTTAATGTCTTTTAAAATCATCCACTCCTCCCAATATGATTAACTGACTTAAATTTGCATCCTCTGAGTTCACACTTCTTGAGCTATGGGAAAGATAAAGGCAAGCGTTTGGTAAGGCAGAGTGACTGCATCTTCAGCTGATACCAACAGTAGCCTCACTGTAGAAAGCCAAGGTTAAGTGGACATTTCATGGAAATGTGTCCTTCTGGGAAGGCTTTCCCCAGTATGAAGAAACAGGTAAGGCCACTTAGGCCTAAACTGAACAGCATAAGTTTAAGTGGAAGCTACTCTTCCTTCTCTGCATCACAATTCAATAAAAATTAAAAGTGCTTAAAATTACTTTATGCATTTATCCCTTAGCATTCTGTTTTGTTTCAGTTTTCCTCAGTGAGTCAATGACTTCATCCTTGCTTTCCTCTTGGCCCTTTTACCAAATGATGACTCTTTGATAAAGAACCACACGATCATTTAATATGAATTTTCACTCATAAAATCGGGTAAATTTGAGTTGCAATTCATGTACTTGATATGACCAACTAAACCTGAAAAGATTGACTTTCAAAGGGATGATTTTTTTCAACTGAAATAAATAAACAATTTCTTAGAAAAAAGAAACATTACTCCAGCAATGAAGTATTTTTGAAAGTGTAGCATTTATTTATAGTAAAACAGATCACCAGCCCAGGTTGGATGCATGAGGCAAGTGCTCAGGCCTGGTGCACTGGGAAGACCCAGAGGGATAGGGTAGAGAGGGAGGTGGGAGGGGGGATCAGGATGGTGAATACATGTAAATCCATGGCTGATTCATGTTAATGTATGACAAAACCCACTACAGTATTGTAGAGTAATTAACCTCCAACTAATAAAAATAAATGAAAAAAAAAAGTGTAGCATTTACTGTAGAATTTATTAATCAAAATAATTAAACTGATCACTGCAGTAAACTCATGACCTAAATGTGAAGGAGGAAGTGAGGAAGTGTTAGTCGCTCAGTTGTGTCTGACTCTTTTCAACCCTATGGACTGTAGCTCGCCAGGCTCCTCTGTCCCCGAAATTCTCCAGGCAAGAATACTGGAGTGGGTAGCTACTCCTTTCTCTAGGGGATCTTCCAGACCCAAGGATCAAACTCAGGTCTCCTGCATTGCAGGCAGATTCTTTACCATCTTGAGCCACCAGGGAAGCACCATGACCTAATAACAGAGATTGAATAACTTGACCAGTGGGGTCTGTGATTCCTATCGTTATGCATTTTTAAAGACAAAGATTAAACAGGGGGATAGCGACAAAAGAAAAAATAGAGAAGGAGAAAGAGAATGCTTCTTAAAGTTAATTACAGCTCATAATCAAGGCCTGACATCATATATCCCTATGTTGATTAAGATTATTCGATGTATCTGGCAGTACATAATTTTCACAATTATGAGTGTTCTATATGCCTTCCCTTGCCTTATCCTACCCCTATTCTTCAGAAATTAAGGATAAATCCAAAGGTGAGACTAAGGCAAGGTTAAGTGATCCCAATTTGGTTGCAATGATGTTTTCATAAACCCTGAATCTGAATGTGAACTGCAAATGGGAATTATAAACAGTCACTGTCAGAACCATGGCTCATGTCTCAAAATGTATGAATTACTTAATATGAACAATGGTTCCTGAAACAGTATTTGAGTCCTTATTTTGCTAAGGAGAGCATGATATAAGGATCGCTAAGAAGTGGACTTCCTATTCATTTCTGAAATTAACAATCTGAAGAGCAAACAGGAATAATTCATAGAAGTTCATCTATTTATATATTTTAAACTGTTTTTTCTATGGACTAAACAATAAACTAATATAGGTATATTTTTTATCCCTTTGTTCTACTGATAGCATCTTGGTCCTGAATAAGAGATTTTCTTGGAGTGAATTAACACTTTCTTGCCTCTAATACCTCTTGGTCATTAGAGTGTAACTGGAGTGCCAATGGCTTGTAAAGTTCCTTGAAAGTTAGCATTTTACTGCCCATTTTGATTTGCATCATAACTTAACACCTGGCATGGAACATCCAATCATTTCCAGAAGTCTAAAAACTGAATCTAATGATTTAGTTCCTAAAATGACATTTTGTAATACTTTTTGCCATTCTAAAGGAGCCAAGAATATTTTTGAATCACATCTTTTTTGTTCTTGTGTATTAAATCAACTTGAAATTGTTAAACTGAGACTGTTTCTGCCTTAAATCTTGAAGCCCTAGGGAAACAAAAGCTGTCATCAGGTGGGTGGCTGATAATTCTGCTCATTGGAGTGTATCCCTGTCAGTCTCCAGGTAGATGGCTTAACACACACCTTGTTGACAGCAAACACCAAATGGGGCTTTCCTGCAGGAACATCAATGTGACTGCCTTGTCCAGTGAGTCCCCAAGTCCTTGTCAGTCTTGCTATCACAACCATGATAAGGATTGCTATATCCACTGCATCTTAGGTTGACTGGTTGTGTAAGCTTTAAAAATAGAATGTTTAAGAAATGTGTATTTCAGAGGCTTTTTTGTTGGTGGCTGTAAAATGCCTTCACAGTGCTGTTGCATCACACCTTCCTCCTCTATGACTTTTGATAAAAATAAGCACTTTTGAGAGTCTTCAGGGTCCTGGATCTTTAGGACTGAGATGCTCTTATAGTTGCTATTATAGTTGCTAGCAATCCATATAGCAAAATGAGGATGGAAAGCCTCAACAGCCAAATCTTCTATGGGTTGTGATAATTAAGGAATTACTTGATTTTCCTTCCTGAAAATCAAAAGACTCAACATGCCTCTCTAACAACAATAACCCTATATGCAAAACAGAAAAAGAGACACAGATGTACAGAACAGAGTTTTGGACTCTATGGGAGAAGGTAAGGGTGGGATGTTCTGAGAGAATAGCATTGAAACAAGTATACTATCAAGGGTGAAACAGATCACCAGCCCAGGTTGGATGCATGAGACAAGTGCTCAGGGCTGGTGCACTGGGAAGACCCAGAGGGATTGGATGGGGAGGGAGGTGGGAGGGGGGATTGGGATAGGGAACACATGTAAATCCATGGCTGATTCATGTCAATGTGTGGCAAAAACCACTACAATATTGTAAAGTTATTGGCCTCCAACTAATAAAAATAAATGGAAAAATAAATAAATAACAACATCTAAAAACTTTTTTGCTTATTCAATGCTCGTTCTGTTGGAGTAGGAGAATATCAGAGCATCTGTGAAGTACACAAAGGGCTGCAAATTTATGTGTGTATTAAGTGAACTCTAATTATAATTTGATTTTTTTAAAAATCCCTTTGACAAAAGTCTATTTGCAGAGAAGCAACTCTTGTAAGGACAAACTTAGAAATGATTGTTTCCTAAATGTGCTACTTGGTAAAACTGAAAAGTGTTGTTCAAAGTCTTCTTAGGAACAGAAAACAAAAGAATGACATCCATTTTTTTTCACCCTCCATTCTCTAGGGCACTGAATTTTAGTCAGCACTTTATTCTTTTAACATCTGCATGCTGTTAAATAACAACCTTCACCATTTAAGCAAATTTGGGTATTATTTTATTAACTGAAAAATCCTCATCTCACTTTATAGCTATTATATTGAAGTCAACAGTGTTGGACTCATGTGATGAGAAGGACCTATTCTTGGATAAGAGAGCCAAATCTAAGTCCAGGGTAGGGGAGAGCCAGCTCTGTCATTTTCTTCAATTTTTGAATTTTATATTTTTCAATATAATTTATTCTGACTCTGCCCATACTTGTACTGTTCTCTTATTCTGCAAGCCTCAGTCTGCTTTCTAAATAAAACTCACTCAAATCTGAAATATATTTGTATGATGAATACTTTGAATATGACTGTGTCTAAACATACAGCATGAAATCAGCTCCTGATTAATCATTCCTTATAATAAATCACTGGGCTAAGATAACCAATACATGACTTCATTTTCCTTTATGCTTCAATATATTTGAACTTAAGTGTTAAAATTATTGGTTGAGAAAATGATCAAGAAGATAATGGGGTTTAGTAAATGTCTTCCAAAGTTTACACACTAGTTGATGGAGGCTGAAGTTGAGAGGATAAAACATATGATGATTAAATATATTAGAGGAATGTTGTACACATTTGTATATAGGCAAAAAGCCATGAGAAGTCCAGCACCAAATAGACCTATATGATTTTCTTTGATGTAAAAAGAATTTTTTTAACTCCAATCAGAATCCTAGAGTGACAATAGGGAAAATGAATTGTGAGTTATTTTACTTATTCAAATGCAGCTTTATTTTGTGTCTCCTTTGTTACAAGTCCAAGGTGTTGGAGAAGACTCTTGAGAGTCCCTTGGACTGCAAGGAGATCCAACCAGTCCATCCTAAAGGAGATCAGTCCTGAGTGTTCATTGGAAGGACAGATGCTGAAGCTGAAACTCCAATACTTTGGCCACCTGATGTGAAGAATCGACTCATTGGAAAAGACCCTGATGCTGGGAAAGATTGAAGGTGGGACAAGAAGGGATGACAGAGGATGAGATGGTTGGAGGCATCACCAACTCAATGGACACAAGTTTGGGTAAACTCTGGGAGTTGGTGATGACAGGGAACCCTGGCATGCTGCAGTCCATGGGGTCACAAAGAGTCAGACACAACTGAGCGATTGAACTGAACTGTTACAAGTCATGACAGTTCATGGAATGGCTAAGAAGAGTGGGCAAGGATTGAGTGCTTGCAACTGACAGCTTTGTATAGGATATCTCATTTTATCCTCAATAGAGCACATAGAACAGCTATTACTATTCCCCCCATTTTATAGATGAGAACATGAAAGGAGGCAAGAACTCCTGAGGAATGGATAAACAGTGGCAGGGCTGTAATCAGAACACTTAACTGAACACAGCCTCTGTTCTTTCCTCTTATGTTACTTATCTTACTCTGAATCCCATGAAGATGCCTCAAACACACTAATCCAGTTACATAGTGTTTAAAGCAAAATCTACTTATGGAAGTGACCCATTATTTTAACAGAAACTGAAATAAGAACTGCCTTGAATTAGCCATGGATTTAAAATACCTCAAGTATAAAATTGTGAACCATTGATCAAGTCTCACCATGTAATTAAGATGTTATCTGAACAAGCCTAGGTATTTGAGATGTACTCATTATCAATGATAGTTCATTCCATTGGCACAGAAATGTATTAAATTTGGCATTAATATGCTTTACATTTTTAGCATTAGAAATTATCTGGCAAGCTATGAGATAATAAATATGGTTTAACTATGTTATTTTAATTGTAAGAAAACTCTGTTATTCATTTAACAAATGCTAATTGAGAACTTATTATGTATCAAGGGTGAAACAGATCACCAGCCCAGGTTGGATGCATGAGACAAGTGCTCAGGGCTGGTGCACTGGGAAGACCCAGAGGGATTGAATGGGGAGGGAGGTGGGAGGGGGGATTGGGATAGGGAACACATGTAAATCCATAGCTGATTCATGTCAATGTATGGCAAAAATCACTACAATATTGTAAAGTAATTAACCTCCAACTAATAAAAATAAATGAAAAACTAAAAATAAAAAATAAAAATTTATATCAAATTATAGTTTAAAAAAGAACTTATTATGTGCCAGGCTTAGTATCAATAAAACTTGGTAAATAAACAAATATAATCTTCTTTCTTCCATGAGGTATAACATCTAAAAAGGAGACTGGCAAAAACAAATAAGTAAATAAATGTCAGATTCCAAACTGGGATCAGTGCTATGTTGGAAATAAACAGATGACATAGCAATAAATCACAGGGTGTGACCTACTCAGACAGGGATTGGTGAGGGAAGTGATGAAGTTATAGTCTAAAAGCCAAGGCAAGGGCAGCATATGTGGCTTTAGAGAAGTAAGCAGAGGCCATATCATTCAGGCCTTTGTGGGTCATGATGATGAGTGGATTTTCTTCAGTGTCCATGTTTGGAGAATATCACGTGGGTTTCTCTGTTGGAGAGGGAGTAACAGAAGGGAGACACAGGACGTGGAGGCAGTCCATAGAAGCAGCGATGTTGTCTGATGGCAGTGGGGAAAATTTGGCCAAGGTCAAGTCTTATTTAACAATAGATTCTATGACTCACCAACAGCCTATGTCAGAGATGAGGAGGATAAGGGATAAAATCTGGCTCTCAGATGTTTGGGCAACTTAGATAATAAAATGGTTTACTGAAATGTGAGACAAAAAAAGAAAACACTTGATTTGAAAATCTGTAGTTTTGCTTCCAATGCCTGTAGAATGTGTGAGTGGAGATTTCAAGGATGCAGTTGGACATTTCATTTTACCTTCAAATGAAACAAAAATGAAGTTAGGGGTTGTTAGTACATAGTTTTAAATTCATGAAAATACATAAATCACTTATGAAGACAGTGCAGAGAAAGGTACATCCTGGGAACTATAGCATTTGAAATTTAGGTAGAGAAGAAAAAGGAGCAAAGGAATGGAGAAGATGTGGTCAGAGAGGAAACAGAGAGGCACTATGGAGAGCAAAGTGTCACAGAGACCACCACAGTCTGCTTTCCAGAGCACAAGGCTTCTCCAGGGCCTTATCTCACCTCAGAGGTGGCATGTTTCCCACTTCACCCTCGCCAGCCTTCCTGTTTTATCTGAGGAGGAAAATGAACCTTAGAAATATTACTCCTGAAACAGCCTCCCCCTGAAAGACTTGGAGGTAATCATGAGACCACAAGACTCTTCCATCCACACTCATCACCACATACCTGAGCTCCAGGGTAGAATCAGTGGGTCACCACTAAGATGTGCTCTCCTTGGGGAGAATCACAGTCAACAGAAGAAGACAAAATCACAGGCATTAGAGAAATTGGAAGCCTCTGGCAGCTACAACTTCAGCAAACATTAAATAAAGCCCACCTCCAAGTCAGATTAGTACAAAACTTTATATCCTATTATGTGACACATAGTGTCCAGCTTTCAACAAAAAATGACAAGGCATGTTAAAAGAATTCATTTAAAAAAAAAAAAGAAGATGAAGGGTGAAGAAAGAAAACAGTCTGAAACAAGCATCAGAACTAGACACAGATATTGCACAGATACTTAAATGATCATACAGAGATTTTTTTTTTTTAATCAGCAAGACATAGATATCACTTCGAATCATCCAGATACTTACTAAGAGAATATAATGAACCACTTCATGTCAATACAGTTGAAAAAGTATATAAATGCATATAATTTTAGTAAAACACAATTAAAACTAGAAAAGTAACAAACATGAATTGCCTTGTAATAAATTCCTAATTAAAAATCTTCCCACTGAGAAAATGCAAACCTCATGTGCCTTCACTGACAAACTCACTACTTAAGGGAAAAACTAGCACCAGTCTTGCATGGACTCTTCACATGAATAAAGCAAGAGGGAAAACTCTCCAGGAGGCAAGTGCAATTTAGACATTAAACTTGACAAGAGAAATAAGTGAAGGGCAGACCTGAATGTTGAAGCAAAATCCTAAACCAAACAGTAATAAACATAATCTAGCAGTTCTTAATTGAATGATGATTACACAGAAACAATGAGCTCACTAGGTGAGCTGTACAATTTTGATTTGTAAGCTTGTCTGAGTTACAGTTAAACAGAAAGTTAAATACAAGAAAAACTAGCTTTCTAAAGTTTCAATCTTTGCCTATTCTGAAGGTAGAGTGCCGTTTGCAAATCCCTTACATTTTATTGTAATAATTTTATGGGCTTCCCCGGGTGCTCAGGTGGTAAAAAAGAATCTGCCTGCAGTGGAGGAGACCAGGGTTTGATCCCTGTATTGGGAAGATCCCCTCGAGAAGGGAATGGCAACCCATTTCAATATTCTTGCCTGGGAGAATCCCCATAGACAGAGGAGCCTGGCAGGCTACAGTCCATGGGGTTGCAAAGACTCTGACACGACTGAGCGACTAAGCATAGCATGATTTTTACATATTCTCCCTTTCTTGCATCTTGTTCAGAACAGGTAACCTGCATCATTTCAGATCAACTATTGAAGATTTGCCCATATAGCAAATCTTCTGTACCTCTGCAAATCTTTATGACTGAACAACTGTACTGGAACGAAATAACTTGATGGATTGCCATAGAATCAGATGCCATAGGAAATACAAAATAAATTCAGCCCTTACTCTCAAATTTACTTTGACAAAATTTACTGTTTGGAAAAATAAGGGTTGAGTGGAAAGAGCAAGACTCTGTGGGAGAAGGCGAGGGTGGGATGTTTCACGAGAACAGCATGTATATTATCTATAGTGAAACAGATCACCAGCCCAGGTTGGATGCATGAGACAAGTGCTCGGGCCTAGTGTACTGGGAAGACCCAGAGGAATCGAGTGGAGAGGGAGGTGGGAGGGGGGACCAGGATGAGGAATACATGTAACTCCATGGCTGATTCATATCAATGTATGACAAAACCCACTACAATATTGTAAAGTAATTAGCCTCCAACTAATAAAAATAAATGGGGAAAAAAAAAAAAAGAAAGAGAGAACCAAGTTGAGTTACAACAAAGGACTACATCTTCCTCATCTCTGTGTCCCTCGGAGTTATTAGGTGCTATGATTTTCCTGTACTGTGTTAGTAGACTATCAGATATTTGCTGAATGAATGCATTAAATCCGTGCCCTATGAGAGAGATTTGTGCATATCTGAGCGATGTTTCATTCCCCAAGTGACAGACAGCCCAATGGATCTGCTTCTTCCCCTGCACTTTTGAAAATCTTCCTTCTACCATAATTATAACTTACTCCCCAGTTATGATAGATATGATTTAGATAGGAAAATAGATTTTATATTTTCTCTCTTATTTTTTAAGAACAATGACTATTGCCATTGTTTAGCCCTAAGTTCACATAGACAATATGTTTATTTTAGTACAGTTCACTTTTTTCTTTCTTGCCCCTACATTAAGTGAAGTGAAAGTCGCTCGGTTGTTTCTGACTCTTGCACCCCCATGGATTATACAGTCCAAGGAAATCTCCAGGCCAGAATACTGGAGTGGGTAGCCATCCCCTTCTCCAACATTAAAAAAACATCTAATTTTTCATAAATTAAATTTCATGCTCCTAATTAGGGCCTTTGTCAGAGATAAATCCACATACCTATGGACACCTTATCTTTGACAAAAGAGGCAAGAATATACAATTGGAAAAAAGACAACCTCTTTAACAAGTGGAGCTGGGAAAAACTGGTCAACCACTTGTAAAAGAATGAAACTAGAACACCTTCTTAACATCATACAAAAAAATAAACTCAAAATGGATTAAAGATCTAAATGTAAGATGAGAAACTATAAAACTCCTAGAGGAGAACATAGGCAAAACACTCTCTGACATAAATCACAGCAGGATCCTCTATGACCCACCTCCCAGAATATTGGAAATAAAAGCAAAAATAAACAAATGGGACCTAATTAAACTCAAAAGCTTTTGCACAACAAAGGAAACTATAAGCAAGGTGAAAAGACAACCTTCAGAATGGGAGAAAATAATAGCAAACGAAGCAACAGACAAAAGATTAATCTCAAAAATATACAAGCAACTCCTGCAGCTCAATTCCAGAAAAATAAATGACCCAATCAAGAAATGGGCCAAAGAACTAAGCAGACATTTCTCCAAAGAAGACATACAGATGGCTAACAAACACATGAAAAGGCGCTCAACATCACTCATTATCAGAGAAATGCAAATCAAAACCACAATGACGTACCATTACACGTCAGTCAGGATGGCTGCTATCCAAAAGTCTACAAGCAATAAATGCTGGAGAGGGTGTGGAGAAAAGGGAACCCTCTTACACTGTTGGTGGGAAAGCAAACTAATACAGCCACTATGGAGAACAGTGTGGAGATTCCTTAAAACAACTGGAAATAGAACTGCCATATAACCCAGCAATCCCACTGATAGGCATACACACCAAGGAAACCAGATCTGAAAGAGACACATGTACCCAAATGTTCATTGCAGCACTATTTATAATAGCCAGGACATGGAAGCAACCTAGATGCCCATCAGCAGACTAATGGATAAGGAAGCTGTGGTACATATACACAATGGAATACTACTCAACCATTAAAAAGAATACATTTGAATCAGTTCTAATGAGATGGATGAAACTGGAGCCCATTATACAGAGTGAAATAAGCCGGAAAGATAAACATCAATACAGTATATTACTGCATATATATGGAATTTTAAACGATGGTAATGATAACCCTATATGCAGGACAGAAAAAGAGACACAGATGTATAGAACAGACTTTTGGACTCTGTGGGAGAAGGCGAGGGTGGGATGATCTGAGAAAATAGCACTGAAACATGTATATTATCAAGTATGAAACAGATCGCCAGCCCAGGTTGGATGCATGAGACAAGTGCTCAGGGCTGGTGCACTGGGAAGACCCAGAGGGATGGGATGGGGAGGGAGGTGGGAGGGCGAATCAGGATGGGGGACACATGTAAATCCACGGCTGATTCATGTCAATGTATGGCAAAAACCACTACAATATTGTAAAGTAATAGGCCTCCAACTAATAAAAATAAATGAAAAATAATAATAATAATTAGGGCCTTTGTTATTTGCCAATAAGTTTATGTGAATGTTTTATCCATTTTTATTTTTCTCATTTTCTTAGTGTTTTTTTTTTTTTTTTCTTAGTGGTTTTATATTCTTCGTGCTAAAGACAAAAATTGTTACATCTTATGTTTCCCCAAGAGCATACAGAATTTCTCTTTCTCTGGAAAATCATCAGCAGAAGGAAATTCTCTATTAGTGGAATTACTGAGTCAAATAATATGCTTGCATTTAATTTTGAAAGATTTTACCAAACTGTCCTTTAAACAATTAATGCGCTCACCAAAACATGAGAGAGGCTTTCTAAAAATATTTTAATCACTTGAGATTAAAAAGTTGCTCTCACCAATTTGGATTCATATTTACCTCTAGGTGAGGTTGAGCTATTTGTATTTGTATTTCCCAATAAATCAGATTTTGTGCCCAGTCTCACTTGCCTGCAGTGTGTGTTTTCAAGCTGAGGTTGTCAACAGTGGCTTAAAACCAATCAGGTAGGAATAGTTACAGTCTGAAAATCGGCAAAAGCTGCAAATGAGTGTTTCCCTCCCCAGGCCCAGGGTTTCCTGGTGGCTCAGTAATAAAGAATCCCTTTGTAATGCAGGAGCTGCAGGAGACAGAGGTTTGACTACTGGGTGGGGAAGATAGCTTGGAGGAGGGCATGGCAACCAACTTGTCATCTAGCCTGGAGAATCCCATGGACAGAGGAGCCTGGCGGGCTACAGTGGATAGGGCTGCAAAGAGTTGGACACGACTGAGGGGACCTAGCATGCACGCATGCACTCACCACCCGCACGCCCCCCACCCACAGTCCACAGCCCCACCCCTCCTCCTTTCCGCTTCCCGCCCCCTCCCCATCTCCCCCACCCTCACGCCCCAGCACCATGGCAGCAGGGGGTGTGGGGAGAGCAGTGGAGATGGTTGGACTGCTGCATGGTCTGTCCTCGCCTTGCCTTTCATTTAGAACCAGCTCTTTGTAACAAGGAAAAGTGCATTGTGACTTTAGTGTGTATTACAATAAAAGGAATTTTCTCTCCTGTGCATTTGTCTTTTTTTTTAGTAGCAACTATATTGAGATGAAATTGCTCCTAACCCTAACCCTGTAACCCTTTTAAAATGTACCAGAGTAAAATAAATAAATAAATAAATGTACCAGTGTAACCATTACTAATTTCGCTAATTGTATTGCTTTCTAATTTCAGAATATTTTTGTCACCCTTAGAAGAATCCTGTACCAACAATTTAGTGAAAGAATTAGCTTTCACTCCTCAGTACTCACCTGGCTCAGCCCTTGGCAACCACTTATCAACTTTCTGTTTATATGGATTTGCTTATACCAGACACTTAAATGTAAGTTGAATCATATTATTGCCAAAACTCAGCCTCTGTCCTCCAGTGTTGAATAGAAACTCCAATATACAGTTTTGGGTGAAGTCAAAAAAGAGTAGTTTTTATTTCTTTGCCAGGCAAAGGGGGTCACAGTGGGCTAATGCCCTGAGGACCACATGACCTACCCTGGAGGGAAGAAGGAGGAGCTTTACAGGGTTCAAGGAGCAGGACATGATCATCTTGCAGACGATTCTTGGATTGCTTGGCATCAAGGTAAAGTTTCAAGCATCATCAGCTTTCTGGTTTCAACCAGTCTAAGGTCTATGTTCTTGTGGTCAGTAGTTTTCATCTAGAGGGGGGCCTGCTTCCTATTAAAAACAACTTCAGAATGTGTGTCAGGCCCTTATCCATATTTTTCAGGGAACTGGGAGTTTGGTGATTCTGTTATGTGGCAGAATGATAGTCTAAATTGTTACCTGTTCCCTAGCCCAACAACTATTCTTTGCTTCTACCTCTTCATATTTCCCAATCATTAACTCTTGACTCAGCAATTTACTTCAAAAGACAAGGACTCAAGGGCTTATACATGGTTTCAGCATAATTTATGGCCTTTTTGGACTGGCTTTTTCCATTTGATTTAGTGCCCTTGAAGTTCATCCATGTTGCTGTATGTGTCAGTACTTTGCACATTGTTGGTAAGATTTCATAATTGTGCAGTCAATTTGGAAAACCATTTGGCAGTCTCTCAAAATGTTAAATGACAACATTAAGCAATTCCACTTCTAGTATATAACCAAGAAACATGAAAATCTTTATCCCTACAGAAACCTACATAGGATTATCCATAGCAGAATCATTTATAATAGCAAAAGAAAATGGAAGCAAATAAAAATACCTCAACAGGAAAATAGATAAGCTAAATATGGTATACCCACAAAGTGAAATCCAGTTGTCTTTTGATTTTATTTTTCCACATTTTGGGCATAAATATTTTGAGTTTAAAGTACCAAATGTATCACTCTTTCTTTCTGCTTCAATTTATTATATCAAGCCTAGGAAGACTACAAATAGATTGACCCATGGTTTGTATTTCTAAAGCTGTTATAGGTTAATTTTTAAATTTAGTTTTTAAACTGGCTGGAGTTTACTTGGAATATGGAGTAAGTTAAGGAATCTGCCTTTATTTATTAGTTTATCATGTGCATGCATGTTCAATAGCTCAGTTTCAAACTGAAATTGAAGAAAGTAGGGAAAATCGCTAGACCATTCAGATATGACCTAAATAAAATCCCTTACAATTATACAGTGGAAGTGATGAGTAGATTCAAGGGATTAGGTCTGAGAGACAGAGTGCCTGAAGAACTATGGACGGAGGTTCATGACATTGTACAGGAGGCAATGACCAAGACCATCCCCAAGAAAAAGAAATGCAAAAACACAAAATGGTTGTCTGAGGAGGCGTTACAAATAGCTGAGAAAAGAAGAGAAGCTAAAGGCAAAGGAAAAAAGGAAAGATATACCCATTTGAATGCAGAGTTCCAAAGAATAGCAAGAAGAGATATGAAAGCATTCTTCAGTGATCAGTGCAAAGAAATAGAGGAAAACAATAGAATGGAAAAGACTAGAGATCTCTTCAAGAAAATTAGAGCTACCAGGGGAGCATTTTGTGCAAAGATGGGCAAAATAAAGAACAGAAAAGGTATGGACCTAACAGAAGCAGAAGATATTAAGAAGAGGTGGCAAGAATACACAGAAAAATGGCAACCCACTCCAGTGTTCTTGCCTGGAGAATCCCAGGGATGGAGGAGCCTGGTGGGCTTCTGCCTATGGGGTTGCACAAAGTCGGAGGCAACTGAAGCGACTTAGCAGCAGCATACAAAAAAAAAAAAAAAAAGACTTTCATGACACAGATAACCACGATGGTGTGATCACTCACCCAGAGCCAGACATGTTAGAATGTGAAGTCAACTAGGCCTCAGAAAGCATCACTACCAACAAAGTTAGTGGAGGTGATGGAAGCCCAGTTGAGGTATTTCAAATCCTAAAAGATGATGCTGTAAAAGTGCTGCACTCAATATGCCAACAAATTTTGAAAACTCAGCAGTGGCCACAGGACTGGAGAAGGTCAGTTTTCATTCCAATTCCAAAGAAAGGCAATGCCAAAGAATGCTTAAACTATTGCACAATTGCACTCATCTCACATGCTAGCAAAGTAATGGTCAAAATTCTCCAAGCTAGGCTTCAGCAATACATGAACCATGAACTTCCAGATGTTCATTCTGGATTTAGAAAAGACAGAGGAACCAGAGATTAAGTTGCCAACATTCGTTGGATCATTGAAAAAGCAAGAGCATTCCCAAAAAATATCTACTTCTGCTTTATTGACTATGAAAAAGCCTTGGACTGTGTGGATCACAACAAACTGTGGAAAATTCTGAAAGAGATCGGAATACCAGACCACCTGACCTGCCTCCTGAAAAATCTGTATGCAGGTCAAGAGGCAACAGTTAGAACTGGACATGGGACAACAGACTGGTTCCAGATCAGGAAAGGAGTACATCAAGGCTGTGTGTTGTCACCCTGCTTATTTAACTTGCATGCAGAGTACACCATGTGAAATGCTGGGCTGGGTGAAGCACAAAGTGGAATCAAGATTGCCAGAAGAAATGTCAATAACCTCAGATATGAAGACAACACCACCCTCATGGCTGAAAGTGAAGAGGAACTAAAGAGCTTTTGATTAAAGTGAAAGAGAAGAATGAAAAAGTTGGCTTAAAAGTCAACATTCAGAAAACTAAGATCTTGGCATCTGGTCCCATCACTTCATGGCAAATAGATGGGGAAATAATGGAAACAGTGAGAGACTCTATTTTTGGGGGGTTTCAAAAGCACTGCAGGTTGTGACTGCAGCCATGAAATTAAAAGATGGTTGTTCCTTGGAAGAAAAGCTATGACCAATCTAGACAGCATATTAAAAAGCAGAGACATTACTTTGCCAGAAATGGTCTGTCTAGTCAAGGCTATGGTTTTTCCAGTAGTCATGTATGGACGTGAGATTTGAACTATAAAGAAAGCTGAATGCCAAAGAATTGATGCTTTTGAACTGTGGTGTTGCAGAAGACTCTTGAGTTTCCCTTGGACTGCAAGGAGAGCCAACCAGTCTATCCTAAAGGAAATCAGTCCTGAGTATTCATTGGAAGGACTGATGCTAAAGCTGAAATTCTAATATTTTGACCACTTGATGTGAAGAGCTGACTCATTGGAAAAGACCCTGATGCTGGGAGGGATTGGGGGCAGGAGGAGAAGGGGACGACAGAGGATGAGATGGTTGGATGGCATCATCGACTCGATGGACATGAGTTTGAGTAAGCTCCAGGAGTTTGTGATGACCAGGGAAGCCTGGCATGCTGCAGTCCATGGAGTCACAAAGAGTTAGACATGACTGAGTGACTGAACTGAACTGAAGTCATCTGCCTCTATTTACTAGTTTATCATGTGCATGAATGCTCAATAATTCAGTTGTGTCCTTCTCTTTGGGACCCCATGGACTGCAGCCCACCAGGCTCCTCTGTCCATGGAATTTTCCAGGCAAGAATGCTGGAGTAGGTTGCCATTTCCTCCTCCAGGGGATCTTCCCAGTAATCAAACCCGCATTTCCTGCATCTCCTGTATTGGCAGCCAGATCCTTTGCCACTGAACCACCTGGGAAGCCCATCAATTTATCATACCACTTATTAAATAATCCTTTTTTTCCACTAATCTAAAAATTCATTCTTAAATTAAAAACCTTCCAGATGTGTTTTTTTTGCTGGAGTCTTAACATATGCCTGCATATATTTCATTAAAATCACAATAGATTGATAAAAAAATTTAGTGGGAAGAGATGAGTCTAGCATATTAAAACTTCCTATTCAAGAACATCATTTGTATCTCTTCTTACTAGAGATATATTTTATGTCCCTCAATGACTTTTAAATTGTCTTTATTTTTTTATTGTTGTTCTTCAGTTGCTAAGTCATGTCCTTATTATTAGTTATATTTATATTAGAAATGGAAGGGAAAAGTGATTCAGACAAGTCATCTTCCTTTGTTTCTAACTCCAATCCATCACATGTGATATGAATTCTAAGATTGGTAGGCAACTTCATGAAAATAGAATCCTGAGTTCTGGGTACACATCAGCAGAGTAGATTTAGCTATTCATTGTGATTTCTTCCTTATGTATCAAGCATGATAATAAATAAAGAAGAAATTATTTTTGTCTCCACAGGGTCTTTGTCACAGTGCACAAGCCTTTCTCTTATTGCAAAGCATGGGCTTCTCTTGTTGTGGAGCACAGGCTCTAGACCATGCAGGCTTCAGTAATTGAAGCCCTCGGGCTTGTTGTCCTTATGGTATTGTGGGACCTCAGTTCCCCGACCAGGACTCAAACCAAAGCCCCTGCATTGGAAGGCAGAATCTTAAACACTGGACCACCAGGAAAGTTCGAATAAAGAAGAATTTCTTTTTTTAAGAATAAAATGTGCACACTCCTTTGCAAACAATCTTTAAAACAGAGAAAATGCCTGTTGTTCATTCCATCAAACCATAATTATCCAAACTGGCCTAATAGGTGAAAAATAATCTTTTAATTACTATATTAGCATCTAGGAGATAATTCAATATTTACTATATTAAAAGTTACCTCAATGATATGTTCTTGTAGGTATTCTATCTTATCTATCAAGAACAGAATATTTGAGGCTTACATTATTCCAAATCATAGAAAAAGGTGAATGCTTCCAAATTCACTTTATTAAGCTAGTATGACATTAGTACAATAAAAGAAACTTAAAGACCAACAGACTAAATGACTTTAAAGCCAAAAAAAAGAAAAAATCTAAATATTAGCTGAAACAATCCAATAATGTACCAAAATATTATGTATTATGACTAAGTTGGAAATGTTCTAACAATACAAAGGTTACTCAATAGCAGGAAATTTATCAATATAATTCAAAGATAAATAAATAAACTAAAGATAACTTTTATGATCATAATAACAGATACCAAAATGTCATTTAATAGAGTCACATAAGGCATGTGATCAAATTCAAAAGATGTGTTTTGTCTTATTGTTACATGGACATTAGCATGTAGAGGATTGCATTTTAACAGATCTTTAACTGGGGCAGTTCAGAAAGTATGCTTGGTCAGTTCTCCTGGATGGTACGTCATGTTAATATAACCTATGCTATAGTTGAAATTGGGTTATGCCATTACTCATGTGTTGGCTTAGGTACTGTACATAGTCTTAATAGCTGAGATGTTAAAGAATATGAAGTCTAAAAATACAGAGGATGAAACATGCCTATATTAACCTGTTTTAAGACTGTTTTGGATATAAAGGCCTTATTCCCTTATATATGACTTTCTAGAAGATAATATATATACACAGTATATTTTAAATGGTCATGTGGGTGATCTCTAACTACTCTCCATGTGACAGAATTTTCGACATTTTTAATTTATGTGGACAACAAACTCCACATTTACAAGTGTTTATGTTCATCCTATGTATATAACAAAGAATTCTCTTATTGATACTCATTGACCAAATCCCACATACAGGAAGACATTTAGGGTATATTCAGTTTGGTAAATAGAAACCAAAAATAGAATAAAAATACTAAAATTTAATGAAGCTTAACCTAAAACAAAAAGCATATATAAATATTATTCCTAATCGAGAAACACTAAAACTTCTTAAACTCAGAGCCTGGCAAGGATGCTCCTCCTTCTCGCACTGTTCGCTGAACTCAGGGTAGACAAGGTGTGGGTGGGAAAGCCGGGAAAAGCCTTAGGGAGCGCAGACACATCCAGCCTCTCCTGGCTGATGCAGTAGCCACGGCAGCAGCCGTAGCATAACCTAGCACAAGCTCTTCCGCCTGGCACAGCGGCCATAACAGTGTTCTCTGGCGGCTGACCCAGCAGCCGTAGCAGCAGACATGCTGTATTCTCTCCTCCACGGCTGATCCAGCAGACACAGTTGTGACACAGCAGTGATGCTGCCACAATTTTAGGTGGGGCTCATATAACAGAAGTAGCCCATGTCCAACCAGGTACCCCATGATGCACATGCACGGTGCTGTATGTGACCTCAGCTGCTACATAATCACTGTTTACAAAACCTGGGGCAAAGGCGAGAGACCCTGGGGTGAGACAGCCTGAGCACACCATCTTGGCTAGTTTGCTCTTTCCCTGCAGATATCTACTGTTACTATCGTTATTCACCATTGTCTTTAATGATCCAAGCAAGTGCAAGTAATCAATATAGAAAAGAAGATACAAGTCAATTTCTTGTTGGTATTATTTAAATGAGAAAATCTGGTGTCATCATTAGTTCCAAGACAAAAATTGAAAATCAGCAGTTTTACATGTATTCCCCATCCCGATCCCCCCTGCCACCTCCCTCTCCACCGGATCCCTCTGGGTCTTCCCAGTGCACCCGTTCACAAAAGCATGGGTGAAAAGCCACTTTACTTGGTCCTCCATTCTTCTTTCAAATTTACTCAGTGATTAATTCTTTTTTCCCACAAATGAAAATTTAGACATGATCTTTCCTGGGTCACAAAACATCAGTTCCACTTAATAACTAGGTTGTCCATTTTATGAGGATTGGCAGATATTCTATCTGCTTTAAACTTTTCACTCCTTCATTTGGGACCAAGTTGAATAGAAACTGTGTAGTCAGAGTAAATAGAACCACAAATCCTTCCATGTTCCACTGACTGTGGGGCATGGAGCTCAAGGAGGGTGAGGAGACAGGAAAACCCCTCTCTTGACTGATAGGGTCCAGTTGATTTAGCTTTGCTGATCTCAGGATTGGGCAGATATTAAAGCCAACCTTGTCTTGTGCGGCACTTCAACGGGCTCCTTGGAGACCCCATTGCTGTTAATCTCTCACTTGCAATTTTTTTTTTTTGTCCTGGAGTTCTTGCTTGTTTTACCTCTAGCAATTTAGTGATATCTCCAGTCCTCCCTCTCAGAGTTCTTACCCCTTGAAGTACCTCTTTTAGTCAGGACTGAAGACAAACACCTCAGTGGGTCTGTTCTATGGGACCCACATCAGGGAAACATGTGCACACTCTGTGAACCGTGGGAGCCTGCCGCATCCTGGTCAACAGCCAGGCTCTCACTTGCACCCCCCATCAGAACAGCACCACTTAGACTTTCCAGTTTGGTGTCTGCTCACCCCAAATTTGAGTCCCCACCTCAAATTTCAGGAATACACAATAAAATCGCCAAGATGCATCCCACACTCCTTTCTCTTGATTAAGGTGGAAGCCTGAAGGGAAAGGCTCTATGGGCTTCTTACACCCTCAATGACATGAGAAATTTGAGTCACCAGCTAATTAGAAGCACTGCTTTGTAAATCCCGATGATCTCACTATAAGGTGTCATTTCTATCTTCTTGGTTTTCAACTGGAACTTCTATTTTAATATCTTGTTCCAGTTCAGTTGCTCAGTCATGTCCTGACTCTTTGCGACCCCATGAACCACAGCATGCGAGGCCTCCCTGTCCATCAACAACTCCCACAATTCACCCAAATCCATGTCTATGGAGTCGGTGATATCATCCAACCATCTCATCCTCTGTCGTCCCCTTCTCCTCCTGCCCTCAATCTTTCCCAGAATCAGGGTCTTTTCAAATGAGTCAGCTCTTTGCATCAGGTGGCCAAAGTATTGGAGTTTCAGCTTCAACATCAGTCCTTCCAATGAACACCAAGGACTGATTTCCTTTAGGATGAACTGGTTAGATCTCCTTGCAGTCCAAGGGACTCTCAAGAGTCTTCTCCAACACCACAGTTCAAAAGCATCAATTCTTCGGCACTCACCTTTCTTTATAGACCAACTCTCACATCCATACATGACTACTGGAAAAATCATAGCCTTGACGAGATGGACCTTTGTTGGCAAAGCGATGTCTCTGCTTTTCAGTATGCTGTCTAGGTTGGTCATAACTTTCCTTCCAAGGAATAAGTGTCTTTTAATTTCATGGCTGCAGTCACCATCTGCAGTGATTTTGGAGTCCAAGAAAATAAAGTCAGCCACTGTTTCCACTCTTTCCCTATCTATTTCCCATGAAGTGATGGGACCGGATGTCATGATCTTAGTTTTCTGAATTTTGAGCTTTAAGCCAACTTTTTCACTCTCCTCTTTCACTTTCATCAAGAGGCTCTTTAGTCCTTCTTCACTTTCTGCCATAAGGGTGATGTCATCTGCATGTCTGTGGTTACTGATATTTCTCCTGGCAATCTTGATTCCAGCATGTGCTTCTTCCAGCCCAACGTTTCTCATGATGTATTCTGCATAGAAGTTAAATAAGCAGGGTGACAATATACAGCCTTTATGTACTCCTTTTCCTATTTGGAACCAATCTGTTGTTCCATGTCCAGTTGTAACTGTTGCTTCCTGGCCTGCATATAGGTTTCTCAAGAGGCAGGTCAGGTGGACTGGTATTCCCATATCTTTCAGAATTTTCCAGTTTATTGTGATCCACACAGTCAAAGGCATTGACATAGTCAACAAAGCAGTAATAGATGTTTTTCTGGAATTCTCTTGCTTTTCCGATGATCCAGAGGATGTTGGCAATTTGATATATGGTTCCTCTGCCTTTTCTGAAACCAGCTTGAACATCTGGAAGTTCACAGTTCACATATTGCTAAAGCCTGGCTTGGAGAATTTTGACCATTACTTTACTAGCATGTGAAATGAGGGCAATTGTATGGTAGTTTGAACATTCTTTGGCATTGCCTTTCTTTGGAATTGGAATGAAAACTGACCTTTTCCAGTCCTGTGGCCACTGCTGAGTTTTCCAAATTTGCTGGCATATTGAGTGCAGCACTTTTACAGCATCATCATTTAGAATTTGAAATAGCTCAACTGAAATTCCATCACCTCCACTAGCTTTGTTCATAGTGATGCTTCCTAAGGCCCACTTGACTTCACATCCAGGATGTCTGGCTCTAGGTGAGTGTGAGTGATCACACCATTGTGATTATCTGGGTTGTGAAGATCTTTTTTGTACAGTTTTTCTGTGTATTGTTGCCACCTCTTCTTAATATCTTCTGCTTCTGTTAGATCCATACCATTTCTGTCCTTTATTGAGCCCTATTTTGCATGAAATGTTCCCTTTGTATCTCTAATTTTCTTGAGGAGATCTCTAGTCTTTCCCATTCTATTGTTTCCTCTATTTCTTTGCATTGATTGCAGATCTTGTTACACTAGCAAAATCTACATATATGTAGAAACTTGAAAAATTCTACTCACAATTGTGATCAAAAAAATCACAAAATACTTAGATTAAATTTGGTGAGAAAGGTCCAGGACTTTAGTCTCAGAAAGTATAGAACTTAATGATGCTAAAATAATACTTAAATGGCTAGGGAAAAAATATCAAATTCCTAGATGAAAAGAAAATACAATAATAAATTTTTACATAGCATATAAAATTTTCAAAGCCTTTGATCTGATATGTACTAAATATATTAAAATATAATCCAGAATTATTCAAGATAAATATAAATTAGTAAATATCTTAAAGCCAAGTCATGGAAACTAGTTGTGCAATCTAAAGATGATGGAAGAGCTCTTAATCAAGTCAGAGAATTCTGGAGCTATAAAGAAAATGTTGAATAGTATTTTAAAAAATAAACTTTTGAGTTACAAAGGATATCATATCTAAAGTCAGTAGAAAAACAGTAGATATGGAGAAACTATTTTCAATATACACACAAAGGATTAACATAACCCTGAGAGAGCTCTTAAGCACTGTCAAAATAAACTCAATAGAAAAATGAGTAAAGTTTATTAACAGATATTTCACTGAAAAATATGCAGGTAGCCAACAAATAACAGGTGCTCAAACTTACCAGTAATCAGGGAAATGTAATTAAAGTAGTATCTAGACAAATTACTCTTGTCAGATTGTCAAAACCTAGAAAGAGGAATGTCACATATTACTGAAAGGCATGTGAGAAAAATGTTACACATATTTTTGGGTAGAAGGAGCAAGAATATTTAGTGGATTTTAGGATGTAATCTGGCAGCATGAGGAAGTGTCTGTGGCAGCAGAATCAGAGGCAATGCAAGGCCTCAGCAATGATTTTCCCTGATACAAATGACTTCACAAGTTGCCCTTCAAAATTCTCATTTCCCAGTGACTACAAAGAACTCTGATACAGATGTGGTCTTTAGGCTTCAGGGGGACTACCCCACCACCAGTGGCAGATCATGGTGGTGACAAGAATATGTCATGTTGTCCTAATTATTTGTACAGCTTGTTATGTTTCTTCCAGTATTTTTTTTTTCATTTATTTTTATTAGTTGGAGGCTAATTACTTTACAGCATTGCAGTGCTTTTTGTCATACATTGAAATGAATTAGCCATGGATTTACATGTATTACCCATCTCGGTCCCCCCTCCCACCTCCCTCTCCACCCGATCCCTCTGGGTCTTCCCAGTGCACCAGGCCCGAGCACTTGTCTCATGCACCCAACCTGGGCTGGTGATCTGTTTCACCCTAGATAAGATACATGTTTCGATGCTGTTCTCTTGAAACATCCCACCCTCGCCTTCTCCCAGAGTCCACAAGTCTGTTCTATACATCTGAGTCTCTTTTTCTGTTTTGCATATAGGGTTGTCATTACCATCTTTCTAAATTCCAGTATTTCTACTGATGAACATAGTCAACAGTGCAAAACCATTGTGCAGAATGTTACTTATAATCAACGGACTTAATTTACAGAGAAACAAATTGAGCAATGGCAGATACTGGTCTTATTATGAAACCCGTCATCCAAAATCTATTGGCTTTTCAGAATGGCAAACTAGCCTATGATGACACCACCTGGGCCACCTTTCAGGGTCACTATGCTGTCCCGCAATTTACCCTGTGTGTTTTGAAACTAGAATTGATGCCCAGTGCTGCCTCTTCCACAGATTAATACCGCATGTCATACAGATTCAGTGCTATGGGGCAGCAGAAGGGTAGTCCCTCTCAGGATGAGCCCTGAAGACCCATTCACCTCTTCTCCCCTCGCCATGACTCTGAGCTCTACAAATTCAAAAGCTTTTGGCATCCAAAACAGAAAAGATTTTACCAAAAGACCCAGCAATGCTCCTGTTGAATGGAAACATCAGCCACCTCCCACTTCGGTCTCTGTGTAAGTACACCAGCAGATACAAAGGGTATTGTCTTCAGCCAAGGGCTTGCACAGGGTGACACAGCTGCTTGGGACACAGCAGAAAACAAAACTGGTGAACGTCTTCCTTCAAAGGTAGACTTTTGACTTTTCAAAGTCTTTTTTCCTTTGACTTTTCATTCAAAGGTAGGTGAAACATTCTAGTGAATTGTTAGAAGATAATGAGCTCCTGGGAAAGCCAAACAAACAAAAGAGTAGAGAAGGAAAGTAGAGAAAGGAAATGCCACAGAGGGAATTGGAGTCAAATCCAGCTTCTGTACCCTGACATCGAATTAAATCTTGGAGACAGGGTTTTGGATGAAGTAGAAAAGAATTGCTTTATTGCTTTGCCAGAGAAAAGGGGGCCACAGAGGGCTAATGCCCTCAAAACTGTGTGTCCCCACCTAGCGGGGGTAGTGAGGAGTTTTATAGTAATGGTTCACAGAGGGCTTAAGCAGCTCATGGACATTCTTCTGATTGGTTGGTGGTGAGGTAAGAAGCAGTCAGCATCACCAATGATCTGGTTCCAACTGGTCTAGTGTCCATGAATTTGTGGGCAGCAGACAATTAACCTCTCCTATCTGGTAGATATTTCAGTATCTGCAAAACAGCTCAAAGAGATTTTTATGTGTATCCCTTAAGAGAAAACCGGGACTCTGTCCCAAAGCTGCACTATTCTTTCTTGATTTTTTCTCCCTTGCCTCCACATCCCCTCCCTTCCCTACTTAACTGTTTGAACTTACTACTGAAACTCAGGAAAGGCCATGGAGGCTAAATGAAGCTTATTTCCTGTAATCAAGAAGTGGGGGACACAGAAAGTCTTTTGTTCCCAGAAGCCCCACAGGATCCTGCTTGTTATCAGAACCAGGGAATATAAGACAGATGAGAGGCAGAACTGGTTGCTCATACCCCCAAATGACAGAAGGCTGTGGTGAGGGCCACACTGCAGACTGGGTGCCCCCGCACCAACTGCAGGGTGCCTCGTAGGTGTGGTGGGGTTGGAAGGACACCAGCTAGGTTTCAGGGGCTCCTTGTGGTTCGGCTAACCAAGTGACTTGTGCGCTCCAGAGCAGAGTGACTGTCCCTACTGTCTAGGACAGGGTCCCCACTCAAGATGATTTGCCATGATCTGGACCCCAATAGGGGAATTATTAATATTTGGGGGATATGAACCTATCTGCTCAAGAAAGAAACTGACCAACCTCTAACCAGGCCTTAAAACTGGGTCAAAACAGGGTTTTTAGAAGTTCTATTACCCAGGGAGAGGGTGGAATTGAATGGTATACAGAGCAGGACAGGGCAGGCTTGCATGAAAAAGGGTGGGCCAGGCACACAGCACAGGTCAGGACAGTCAGCAGGTGTGAGGGTGTCCAGCAGGACTCAGGTCATCCTCCAGGTCAAAGAAGCTCTGAACATGGTTAAGAAGAAAAAAATACATCTTTTTTACAAACCCCCACAGAAATTTAACAAGTCCTCAATTATGAATGTCAACAACAAACCACAGTGTCATCAGAATCTGTGATCTTGTCACCAAGGAAAACAGAATCCTCTTACATCATGTTTCATTATACATTGTATTAAAATATTCTTGTATTCTTCACAATTTGAAATTGCTGTAGTTATCTACCTGCTGCTAGATCTTTCTATTCAAATGCATTATGAAAGAAGTATACTTTTATGTTATCACAAAATTCTTATATTTTTAAACTATATTTCAAAAAATGTTGTTTTCTTATATAATTCTGTACATTTTAGTTCATAAATTTAGAAACTTTATTCTGAGGTAGCTTCCCCACTGGCTTCCCTAGGCTGCAAGCACTGAAGAATCTGCTCTGGGCCTTGCTTCACACATCTAGTGTAGAGAATTAACACATTCTTCATTAAGCTGGGCAGCAGGCCCACCATGGCCAGGGCTGTCAGGAATGAAGGCCCCCACCACTACCCCCAGCATAAACTCACAGTGGCAGTGCTAGCTAGTCAGGAGAACACAAAGGGAGAATTCAATGGGAAGAGACAACTCATTGGAAAAGACTGATTCTGGGAAAGATTGGAGGCAGAAGGAGAAGGGGCAGCAGAGGATGAGATAGTTAAAGAGCATCACTGAGCCAACGAACATGAATCTGAGCAAACTCTGAGAGACAGCGGAGGACAGAGGAGCCTGACATGCCACCGTCTAAGGGGTCACAAGGAGTCAGACATGGCTTAAGCTACTGAACAACAACAACATGAAAGGAAAGAGCATTCAGAGAGGAAAGTCATAACATCAGTGGTGGCCTTCTAGCCAGATCTGGAATAAGGATTATAGCCCCAGCCCTTGCAGCCTGTGCCAGGCATCTGCCTCTTTGCTCTGAATTTTGCATCTCCAACAAGCAAACTCCACCCTCCCCTGCAAGGGGAGAGACCCTGTTAGGGGACCAGAGGAGGGAGGTGCTTCTGCCCCACCTGTGCTTCTGGTGACATGCCTTCATTTGTTGTGGTCTCCAAAAATGAGTTAGTATATTGCTGACTCACAGCACTTCGATAGCCAAGTCACAGATATGTTAAATATATGGTACTAGTAAAAAAATTTTTTTCCTTTTCTCTCAGTCACAGTTATAATACATGTTGCTCTTTGATGAATCAACCTTATTCTTTGGGGGCCTTAAGATCTTTGCTTTTCCTAAACTGTTTCTGCACAATATCAAAAACAAGATGAAATTATAGTTAACTATCTGAATATAAATGTATATGTGTGTGTTCAAACACTGAAATACTTAGAAACCTTTAAAAATATACTAATCTTTTTAATCACTATTTTTCATTCATATTCTCTGAATATTAGAAAACAAGATCCTAGAAAAGCCTATTTCTTAATAAATTCACTGGTATATATTAGGTACCAATTAACTGTTTGACACTACAAAACAATGAATATGTTTTTACATTTTTCATGAGGGAGTATGGAAGAAGAAATATGAGTTCTACCAGTTTTCATGAGTCCTTGAGGCAGGACTTGGGGTAAAATAAAATAAAGTTGCATGAAATCAATTTGTGAGGACTACAAACTTTAATAATAAGAAACATCTACCAATAGCTTTTCATGAATATCTCAACCATTGCTAGAAAGAGCACAAGTTTGAAGTCAAATGTGACTGGGCTTAAATTCCAACTCCACCGTTTTTTAGCGCTGTAACTCTCAGAGCCTCAATTTCTTCCTCTGTAAAGTAAGAACCTAGGAATAAG